>NC_084480.1:311507960-312197748 GCF_030035675.1 Rhineura floridana | reverse complement strand
TTGGTTCACATTTTTATTTTATTATTATTTAACAAAATTAGTAGACCGTGTAATAAAAAACCTATTTTTTCATAAAATGGAATAAAATACTGATAAAATAAATTAAATTTATATCCCACCCTTCCTCCCAAAAGGAGTTATATCTAAATTTACTTGTATTTAGTACATAATAAAATTATCAAACTGTAGAATAAATCAACAGAGTTTAAGAACAAGTTGGTGTAATAAAATTATATGTGTGAGTAATTATAATTGCTTAAACAAAAAGGTTTTTGGTAGGCACTGAAAACTGCACAACAAAGGCACCTTCACCTAATATTAATAGGCAACACTTGTCCCAGTCATTAATTCTGTGAATGTAACAAGAGTACACACACAGAGTATTCCCAAACATTGAAAGAGAATGGAGAAATGGATCCATGGGTGCAGTGGGGCTAGGGATAGGGGAGAAATTCAACTGAGTTTTCATTTAAAGCAGAATCTTATCAAATTCACATTTTCCAAAACAATATGAGAACTGAAATACAGCCATCCTTCAAAATGCATATATATCCAAATTTTGTGCTGCATTTCTCCAACCAGTGTTTACAGAAATCCATATATTAGGGGAAAGTCTACATAAAAATGAATGTATTTATGAAAATAACATCACAAATCAGTATATTAGGAGACAATGCTTGCAAAAATGTGAACATGAGTGAAAACTGCATACAAAAATGCACTAAAATGCTGCAGAATTTTCATGAGATTTATTTTTAAATGAAAATTGCTGCAGAAATGTGGAGAATTGAATTTAAGAGACTGGGAGAACTGAAGTTGACAGTTCCTTCCATCCCTAATTGGGGCCCGATAAATTTAGCACCACAGCCATTGTAACTAGACCCTGTTCCTTGCCAGTATTTATTTTTTAGCATTGATAATTTCAATATGGAATAGCAGAATACGTATTTTGTGTGTATCATGTATGGTACTGACCAGGCCTGAAATCTATGAAAGCCAAATGAAGTGACTTCTAGAAACATAAAATGGGCTTTAGACCAACTTGAGTGAGTCTTCTCCTGGTTTGGTTGATACTAACAGTCAGTGCTTAGCTTTACATTAGCTTCTTGATGTGTCTTTACTAGACATTTCAGATGCCAGTCCCACTCAGTATCTGTTGGTCTTCTCCCATCAAGAAACCTGTGGATTAACTCTGAGGTGGGAGTCTAGTATCATCACCCAGATTTAGTACTTGTGAACTGTTCCTGTTGATGTGGATGTTCCTCTTCTTCAGCTAACAAAATCCATGGCTCACAGGTCCCTGTGGATCAATTGCAGAAGCCTCGTTCTTTTTATATAAACTGTTGTAGATTTCATCTTCACAAATGCTGCCACAATTGTGTCAAAGTTATAGGCAATAATAATCTGGTCTGTTTAAGATTTGAAGCTATCAGATCAATCTTTTTTAAAAAAATAATTGGGATGCCATCTTTGTAAAGACCTTGAATATTGTATAATCCTGTCTTACAAAAACGTATAGATAATGTTTATGCTATTATACTTGTACAAAAACCTTCAAAGACAATTGTGTTGTGTAGAACAACATTTAAAATGTTGGAACATCGCTAAGATATGATTCAATTTGGCCTCCTTTGAAAAGGCTTTTAAGATGTCTCTTTCTATGGAAATACATAAATATATAGATATATTAAAAAGACCTTGTTAACTGCTGTTCAGCTCATAAGTGAAAAAAACAAATATATATCTACATAGTTAGGTGTCTGACATCTTTGTCATAGTCTGATTTTTCTGGAACTAAGTTTTTTTTTACAGACTGACTATATTACAAGTTAGTAAATTGAATGAATATTGCCACTCCAAATGAATATTGCCACTGGCAACTGTTTCAAGCTTTCAAAACGGCCTGATTAGATGCAATGTATATAAAACTCGATACATATTACCTTGGGAATAGTCATATCAGACAGCCCTCCCTTTGTGGCTGTCAATCAGTAGTTGATGTTGCTGCAGATGAGTAAGCTGTTCTGCTCCTGAAGAAAGTGCAAATCAGGAGGGATTGGTTGTGGATGCCTTAGGCAGTGTGCACACACATGATGCAATCCTGATTATTAGATGTGCGACAGTGCAAGTATGAAAGAGATGCACCTTCTGATGTATCTTATGATGCAGATGGGAATGTGTGTCTTTGCCCACTATCTGGGACCATGCAATGAGGTTATTATCACCCATTTGTTACTGTTTTCACTGACTGCAGCTGTCTCTGGATTGCAAAGTGTTTAAGTACATCTGTCATCTTTGTGCAACTTCAGTCTGTGACCAAATGCGAGGTAGTGGTCCATGCCTGCAAGGATCAGCCCATTTCTTAGGAGAATAATGTGCTCTTCTTCTTTTGTTAAGCCTAATTTCATGTTTGACAAATTACCTTCCTGATGAATACAGACCTTTTTATGAGATCAAGTCAATAGAACACGGTGGGATAATTGAAGCAGGCTTAGAGAAAGGGCTTTTAATTTTTACACCGTTCTGCTTTTGAATTTTGATCACACTTAAGGAGTGGGGATAATTGGTCCCTTATTTAACCAAGATTGTGAATGTAAAGCTTAGAATGCCACTGTGAAATTTTAATGCGAATTATTTATTACAGTGATGATGAACCTTGTATAATAAGAGGATGGTGGTAATGATGAAGATACCAATAATGATAATAACAAACAGTTATCAGTGCCAGTATGATTCTACTATTTTTCTACATATGCTTTACAGTGACTGTTTGTGTGGCTTGTGTAAGGTGTAAAAAAATGTCAATAAAACTGTTTGCTTCCTTTTGTTTGGCTTTGCATGGTTTCTTGGGAGGATGACAGCTCCTGGAATACGTTTGACTAGATAAAGGAAGTCTTTCAAAGCCAACACTGGTAATTATCTGTCCATCTCCCCACAAATGCAGACAAAGGAATAGTGCACAACTGGATTCTGTGGCCCAGCTCATATGTGTACCAGATTAGCAATCTTCTTTGCATAGTGGAGGAGCAGGACACACCAGAAAACAGCTAACATCATAAGCTGGTTCAAACCTAATGCCAAACCACATTTTCACATGAACAATGGTTTGTGCAAGTCATAATTTGCCTGCAAACCAGAAATGCAATCCAGGGTTCACCTGGTTTGGATGTAACGACAAACTATGGCTTGGTAAGAACCTAGAACTAGAGAGGGAATCTGAGCACATGATGGGTGGGGCAAGGGAGGGGAGAGAATGAACGGGCACACAATGCTCCTTCACGTAGTACTGAACCATGATTTGGCATTACATAAGAACCATCCCCATATGTGAGCCACGGGAATTATAGAAAATGTCTCTCTTGTGTAGCCCAGTCCTATACACATTCATTCTAAGGAGCGTTCTTGAAATCAAAGGGGTGGGCATGGATGTTATCTTTGCTGTGTTGGGAATATTTCATAAGTTGCTGAATCTCCATACAGAAAACAGTATGCGTCTCATAAAACATGGTGTCGGGGTATGTGTGTGTGTGTGTGTGTGTGTGCTTGTGTGTGTGTGAGAGAGAGATGCACTTGTAACTCCAGTTATTGGTTATAAGTAACATGCTTTAAGGTTTTTCTCAAAGAGACAACTAAAAAAATAGCTTGTAAACTACTTTCAGCTGCCACAAGATGCCGCTGTTTCCTCAAAAATGCAGTTGCGTGGTCACATAGCTAGCAATCTGCATACAGATTAGGCTGAAAAGGCTATCCTTATGAAACCCTAAGTAGGGTATACTTTTTTTGAACACCCACTGTGGTAGTGAACATGTTTTACATGCAGAAGGGCCCAGGTTCAACCATTGGCATCTCCAGAAAAAAAGAACCTGGGAACAGGTGATGGGATGAACTCATAACTCAGTGGGCAAAGGGCATGCTTTGCAGAAGGTCTCAGGTTCAAACCCAGGCATCTCCATTTGAAAGGACCAAGTAGCAGACTTCTGAATCAAATCCCACAGAGCCACAACCAGTAAGAGAAGTCCAGTGTTCCCCCAAGCTGGTGTCCTTCCAGATGTTTGGGACTACAACTCCCATCATCCTTCACTATTGGCCATGCTGGATGGGGCTGATGGGAACTGGAGTCTGAACCACCTGGAAGGCACTACATTGAGAGAAGCTGGAGTGGACAATAGTGAAGTAGATAGACAAACATTTATTTATATTCTACCCTTCCTCTCAGGAGGAGACCAGGGTGGCAACAATATAAGGTAAGTTCTTTTTCCCCCAAAAGACTTTTCCCGAGACCCTTGGAACAGTAGTGTAGTGGCAAATTCAGAAGTGCAGGGTCCCTTCATGTTGATCACAACCATATCCCCTCCCTGCTTTCTTTGCTGTGGGGTTGAGAATGAGATCCTTGTTCATGCCTAGGAACCAATACGCATGAAAGAGGAGAAGACTCTTCTCAGTGGCTGACTCACCACCTTTCACTCTGATTGGCTCCAATCAGCAGGATAGGACTAGGAAGCATGTTAGCCTCTTCTCAGTGACTAATGCACTCCCCTTTCATGCTGATTGGCTTGAAGGATGCTGGAGACAAAAGGACCCTGCTGGGATACTGCTCCCCAAGAAAGGGTTTAAGACCCCCCAAGACCTCGCATGACTACACCCCTGCCTGGGAAGCTGCTATGGGGCATAATAAACAACACTAAGCTAGATGCACCATCTATAGTATTCCTGCTTGTGCCCCTTACAAACAAGGAAACCCAAATGACTTCACAAATGTTCTCCTGTGAATGAAGACAATGTATGGTCCCATCTGCACTACAGATTTAAAGCAGTTTCATACCACTTTAGCAGTCATAGTTTCCCCCAAAGAATCCTGAGAACTGTAGTTTGCTACAGGTGTTGAGAACTATTCCACAGAGCTACAGTTTCCAGAGTGGTTTAACAATCAATCCTTCTCAGGGGAACTCTGGGTATTATAGCTCTGTGAGGGGAAAAGAGAGTCTCCTCACAATTCTCAGCGCCCAGGATTCTTAAGGTGGTGGGGAGAGCCATGACATAGGAAGCTGCCTTATACTGAGTCATACCATTGGTCTACGTAGCTCAGCATTATCTACACTCAAAGATAGTGGCTTTCCAGGGTTTCAGGGAGGAGTCTCCAGCCATACCTGGAGATACCAAGAATTCATAGTGGGGTATTCAGAATAGTAGAGTTGGAAGGGGCCTATGAGGCCATCGAAACCAACCCCCTGCTCAGTGCAGGAATCCAAATTAAAGCATAGCTGACAGGTGGCTGTCCAGCTGTCTCTTGAAGGCCTCCAGTGTCAGAGAGCCCACCACCTCCCTAGGTCATTGGTTCCATTGTCGTTCTTCTCTAACAGTTAGGAAGTTTTTCCTGATGTTCAGCCAAAATCTGGCTTCCTGTAACTTGAGCCCATTATTCCATGTCCTGCACTCTGGGATGATCGAGAAGAGATGCCTGCCCTCCTTTGTGTGACAATCTTTCATGTACTTGAAAAGTGTTATCATATTGCCCCTCAGTCTTCTCTTCTCCAGGCTAAACATGCCCCATTCTTTCAGTCTCTCCTCATAGGGCTTTGTTTCCAGTCCCCTAATCATCCTTGTTGCCCTCCTCTGAACCCGCTCCAGTATGTCTGCATCCTTCTTAAAGTGTGTGGTCCAAAACTAGACACAGCACTCAAGATGAGGCCTAACCAGTGCCAAACAGGGGAAACTAGTACTTCACATGATTTGGAAACTATAGTTCTGTTAATGCAGCCTAAAATAGCATTTGCCCTTTTTGTAGCCACTTCGCTCTGTTTGCTCATATTCAGCTTGTGATCAACAACAATTCCAAGATCCTTCTTGTATGTAGTATTGCTGAGCCAAGTATTCCCCATCTTATAACTGTGCATTTGGTTTCTTTTTCCTAGGTGTAGAACTTTGTACTTATCCCCGTTAAATTTCATTCTGTTGTTTTCAGCCCGGTGCTCCAGCCTATCAAGATCCCTTTGAATTTTCTCTCTGTCCACCAGCATATTAGCCATCCCTCCCAATTTTGTATCATCTGCAAATTTGATAAGCATTCCCTGCACCTCCTCAGCTAAGTTATTAGTACAGAGATTGAAGAGCACTGGGCCCAGGACCGAGCCTCATGGCACCCTGCTCGTTACCTCCCCCAGTTTGAGAGGGAACCATTGATAAGCACTCTTTGAGTACAATTCTGTAGCCAACTGTGGATCTACCTGATAGTTGTGCCCACATTTAGCTAGCTTGCTAATCAGAATATCATGAAGCACAAGGGAGGATACCCAATCAGAAATTGAACTGGGGACCTTCATGCAGATGCTCTGCCACTGAGCTACAGCCCTTCCCCATATGCCTGTTTAAAATGGTTGTTTGTTGTTATGTGCCTTCAAATCAAAGCTTTCTATTCATGGTCTTCATCCACTTGGATTTTTAAACATCTTTGAGAGTTTTGACTTAGCTTATAGAACTCCAGAATAAATACCAATCATTATAACATTATTTGAAGTGTATATTAAGATGATCTTTGTTGTTGTTATGTGCCTTCAAGTCAATTACGACTTATGGCGACCCTATGAATCAGCGACCTCCAAGAACATCTGTCATGAACAACCCTGTTCAGATCTTGTAAGTTCAGGTCTGTGGCTTCCTTTATAGAATCAATCCATCCCTTCTTCGGCTTTCCTCTTTTTCTACTCCCTTCTGTTTTCCCCAGCATTATTGTCTTTTATAGTGAATCATGTCTTCTCATGATGTGTCCAAATTACTATAACCTTAGTTTCATCATTTTAGCATTTAGTGACAGTTCTGGTTTCATTTGTTCTAACACCCAATTAGTTGTCTTTTTCGCAGTCCATGGTATGCGCAAAGCTCTCCTCCAACACCACATTTCAAATGAGTCTTCTTGATGTTCAGCTGTAGTCCTGCTTTTGTGCTTTCCTCTTTAACTTTCATCAGCATTTGTTTCAAATCATTACTGGTTTCTGCTAGTAGTATGGTATCGTCTGCATATCTTAAATTATTGATATTTCTCCTTCCAATTTTCACACCTCCTTCATCTTGGTCCAATCCCGCTTTCCATATGATGTTTTCTGTGTGTAGATTAAACAAATAGGGTGATAAAATACACCCCTTCTCACACCCTTTCCAATGGGGAACCAATCGTTTTCTCCATATTCTGTCTTTACAGTAGCCTCTTGTCCAGAGTATAGATTGCGCATTAGGATAATCAGATGCTGTGGCACCCACATTTCTTTTAAGCATTCCTTAGTTTTTCATGATCTACACAGTCAAAGTCTTTGCTGTAATCTGTAAAGCACAGGGTGATTTTCTTCTAAAATTCCTCGGTCTGTTCCATTTTCCAACGTATGTTTGCAATATTATCTGTGGTGCCTCTTCCCTTTCTAAATCCAGCATTTCTCGCTCCATATATGGTAAGAGCCTTTGTTGTAGAATCTGGAGCATTACTTTACTTGCATGGGATAATATGGCAATAATTCGATAATTACTGCATTCCCTGGAATCCAGCCCTAGGCATTTTCCTGTCTAAGGAAAAGTACAAAATGGTACTCCCTCTCAATTCCACATACAATGCCCAATGGACTAGAAGCTGGAACTCACTTCAACACACACAACAGGTTAGCATCTTCTACTAAAGCTAAGGACAGCAGGTTAGCATAGGTGGCACCCGGCAAGCCATGAGCAACTCACACAGCAATGTCCTCCAACACTTCACCCCCACTTTGCCCCCCATTGTATACCTCCTCACTCTGCCTCAGCAAAGCATGCATTTCTGTTTGAATTGATTTGTTACTGTGTGTGTAGCAACACCCTTGGCTCTTCTGAGGAAGGCAGCTCATAAAATAAATCCCCTCTGCTCCTTCCCCATGGCTCCCTGCCCCACCAAAAGCTGCTTCTGATAAGCTGGCAACACAGTGAAGCCGTGAACAGACTTTAAGATATATTAAAACAAAACATATTTGAAAACATATTAAAACAATGCATATTTGAAAACATTTTTTGAAAAAGCTTTAAACACAACTTAAAAAGCAATTCCAACACAGACACAGACTGGGATAATCTCTACTTAAAAGGCTTGTTGAAAGGGGAAGGTCTTCAGTAGGTGCCAAAAAGATAAGAGATGGTGTCTGTCTAATATTTAAGGGGAGGGAATTCCAAAGAGTAGGTGTCACTACACTAAAGGTCCATCTCCTATGTTATGCAGAACAGACCTCCCGATAAGATGGTATCTGCAGGAGTTCCTCATCTGCAGAGCGCAGTGACTGACTCGGTATATAAGGGGTAAGATGATCTTCCAGGTATCCTGGTCCCAAGCTGTATATGGCTTTGTAAACCAAAACTAGAACTTGGCCCAGAAGCTAATGGGCAGCCAGTGTTGTATGTGGTGTGCATATGTGTGTGAGTGGGATTGTCATTCCCATGTTGATCACACCCCTGTTTGTTTCAGCCACACCCACTACTGGCACTTAGGCCTCGTAGGGTTGGCCAACAGGGAATTTGGCCCTCAGATTGAAACAGTTTAGCCACCCCACCTTAAAATCTAGGACTGTGCCCTGAGGCAGCCAACCTTTTCCATTAGCACTTCCATCCTTCACGCGGATATGTTCTGTAAAATGGTGGGAGGGGTGGCAAAGCTGCTAACAGGGAGAGGTGGCTTGTGAGCCCATTACAAGTCAGGCCTGAACTTCAACAGGTGCTTGGGCTGGGCCCTTAATGGACTCAGGGTTTCCCAAATTTTGAAGCTTTGTTTCTTAATCATAATCAGTGGTAGCTGGTGCCCATTGGGACTGGCAGGGTAGAAGGCAGGGAGATAACAGTTGGTGGAGCCAGAGCCAATGACAGGCAGAGACAACTCATCCTGGTTTTGCCCCTGTTCTCCTCCCTGATGAGTTCTAAAATGCCAACACTAAGAAGGAGGAAGCTGGGCTGGTTGTACATATGAAGGCAGGCAAGTGTGTGGGGGATGGCTGAGGACAAACTGAGGATGGCGGGGCAGTGCTCTAATTGTCCATCCTCTATTTACCCTGACCCTAATAACAGTGGGAGGCTTATTTTTGGACCCTTTTCTCTTCAGATGGAAGAGAAGGAAAATATTGTATGAAGTTCTCCTCATTGATTATTAAGTTAGATTGTGGACCTAGTGAATAGGCCAAAACATGTTCTGGGTGATATATAAACCATATATTTATATGGCTTAGAATCTGCTATGCTGTTTGTGAACAGCCCCGGAGCCAAAGCATAAATAGCTTGTTCCCAAGGTCCTGGAGCGCAAGCTGATATTAACTAAAAAGTGTAATTGCAGTAATTTCAGAGTTCCACTGGGTAAAATCTCTCCCTCGTCACCCTGCACAGGCTTTTAAGCAATTTTCAATCTGTGCTTCATGAGAGACAGAGAGAGAGAGAGGAAGGGAGGGAGGAATAAGAACTGCCTAGCTTTGCCTGCACCCAGACACTTGGAAACTCAAGTTAGCAATGAAGGGCACATCCTTCAGTGGCATTTTGCTATGGCAGAGCTTTCTCTCAAAGATTAACCCACAGGATACGAACTGTGGTGTGCCATGCTCAAAGGGAGAAATGTGGCCCAGAGGGGTATTGATGATGGAAGCAAATGATCCAAGCTCACACTGCAGAAGAGGAAAGAGGAAAGAGAGACACCAGTGTAATCTCATGCAAAATGACCAGTCGGCAGTTTTCTGTAAGTCAGATCCATTTGCGCCTTGGAGCAACTTCACCTGTTGCCTGGCAACACTGCTGATTTTGGCCTGCGGTCTGATAAAAAGGTTGCCCACAATGTCACTGGTACAGAAAATAACAATCTTGTGAAGTTGTTCCATGCTCTACTGTTTTTTTTGTATGTTACATGTATTATGGATGAGCTGATTCCCATAGTCTTGCATAGGTATCATTCTTCCCTTCAGGTATATAAATAAATGAAATTGTCTCACAAAATTCTGGAAACACACTTCAGGAGGAATCATCCATTTAGAAAGGTATTTTGAGCTCAGTGCTGATAAATATATCCACCAGAGCAAAACCTCAAAATCTGGGGGGGAGGGGGGGGAGGAAAGGAGAATGCAATAGAGGAAGATTTGATAAGCATCTCTGTAAAGAGGTACAGGAACAGCCTTTGTTGCTAAGTATAATTTATTTGCATCTATTCGCTAAAATGGCAACAATCATAAATCCTGTAGCACCTTAAAGATTAACAATTTCTTTATTTCATTTTTTATATATGTTTAATGTTTTTAATAATGTTTTTAACCCTTTTTTAAGGTTGTTGTTTAAAATGTGTGTAATGCTGTTTTGTTTTAATGTATCTTAAGATCTGTTCTTATGATGTTCTAAAGTTTTTTAGGGCTTTGTTTGCCGCCCTGGGCTCCTGCTGGGAGGAAGGGCAGGATACAAATTAAATAAATAAATAAATTTTTCATTTCATTTTTAATTTGTATACTGCCTTTCTGCATTACTGTACTCAAGGTGATCTACAACCACAGAAATGGCAAAATATACCCCCCACTGTCATAATAATTCAAAATATAACTAAAAATAAACAATTGGGAAAATTCAAGGATCCATTTCACAGATTATCGTAGTGACCAAATATCCACAAGTGACAACAAAACCAAAATACCTTCATCAATTAAAATAAATAATTAAGGGTGCAGTACAACCCCCACCTCTTACACCTCCCCTGTGGCTTCAGCCAGCCTCCCAATGCTAACCGAGTGACACTTACATCACTCTGCCACTGATATTTGTAAGTCATTCTGGGAGCCTTTTCTTTTTAACTATTTTTGGCCAACAATCAAACTTAAAAAATGTTTTAGATAATAAACAGAGAGGAAGAAAGTCAACAAGCAACACCAGTGACAACATGAGTCGAAAACACCTATTGAGAGTGCTCATGATGTTTGAACGTTTTGAGGAAGGCTTGTTGAATTCACAGTCTTGTTTGATTTTCTTTTGCGTTTGAAATGCCAGCTGTGATTCACCTTTCTACGGAGTCATCTTGGGTCCCCATACGATGTAATGCCATTCAAGGATATTTGACAATAGAGGTTCAGCACATATATAAGGCTCTGGGTTTTTTTAATGCACAGGTAGTCCTGTTTATGGACCTAACTTTTATAGACCACAGTTTATTTCACCAAATGCATGTAATATTATCCAGAGTTTGCAGGAACATATGTATCTAAAAAGAAGGGAAAGGGCTAGTACTGAGGTTAGAGGGAAATGAAATACAATAAATACAGGCAATGATAATGACACGAAATCTTAGGAGTATGTAAACGTGACCACGGTGGTAAGCATCCAGGTACAACAGGCTAAGGGTTTAAACTTGTGGTCCCTAGGTCCATAGGACTGAATGGATCTACCCCTCGGATATTGGAAGGTGAGTTCCCAAAGGGACCATGTTGCCTTTGTGTGCTGAGTAGAGACTTGGATCCAAAGCTGTCCCAGAACCCAAACACTTCCCCAAACCAGAGACAAATTTAGGGCTTGCCCGCATAGTTATTTAATGTGAATTGGAAACTACCTGTGTCACATTTTTTCCCCTGGTGTCCAACACAGTGGCATCCAAGCGGCACCCCACCACCCCATTAATTTGGATTTTTCTGATCTGGGGTAATCCAAGGAAGGGAACTAATCCAGCATAAAAGCACTTTGCAGCCTGACTGTGCTCACATTGAACCATTTTTTTCTTTCCCTATGCACAGTTTGGTGGTTTTTCAGGTAAGCAGGGACTTGTAAGGAAGGGCTGTAGCCCAGTGACAGAGCATTTGCTTTGCATGCAGAAAGTCCCAGGTTCAATCCCCAGCATCTTCAGGTAGAACTGGGAGAGAGTCCTACCTGAAACCCCAGAGAGCTGCTGCCAGTCAGTGTAGACAATACTGAGCTAGATGGTCTGACTCTGTATAAGGCAGCTTTCTATATTTCTGTATTCTTAGGTTTTTGCCTCTGTTCATACTCCCATTTCTGGCAGTGATCGTGCCTATTTCTACCAGTTGGTGAGGACATGACTTGACAGGCAGGAACTAGGACACACAGTGTGGATCCATCCCAACAGGGAATGTCTAGTGTGTATGGGAAAAGTCAGATTACTAATCCAGAAACAAACGATAATGTGCATGTGTCTGGACATTTCCAATCCAATTCTCACAGAAAATTTGGATTCTTAGAGAGATGCACCCGTTATCAGAATACCCAGCATGACTAAACCTCTCCCCCATCCCTTCCTTATGAAAAGGAATGGGGGGGGGAATTGTTTTAAAAAACGTAAAGGAGGAAATGAATGGAGAAACTCAAGTTTATTTCTTGAGAGGGATTGATTATTGAACCACTCTGGAAATTGTAGTTCTGTGAGGGGAATAGGGAGTCTCCTCTTAGAACTCTTAAAAATGGCAGGATTCTTTGGGGGAAGCCATGCATGTTTAAAGTGGAATGATAGTGAAATAAATGTACGGTGTGAAAATTACCTTAGGCTACCCCTCAAAATAACTTATTTAGAAATAAAATACTAGTGGACACATTGTGAGACTGGCCATCTGTCGGAATATTTATTTCTTTAATATGCCTTTTGGGGCACAAGGCCACTTACAATAAAAATATAGAAACAATGAAAATATGTGAAAATACGGAAACGATGTGGGTGTTGCTGGGCTCCTAAGGGGGGCCCTCCCTGACCTCAACTGCCACCACAGAACCACCTTTCCCTGAGGGGGGATCAGATGAGAAAGAGAAACATCTTGGGAACAGCCATCATCACGGCTTTGAGAATTGAAGAACTGGTGCCTGAGTTTGCTTTTCTCCTTTCCCCCTCCCTGCCCCTTTCCCCTTGCGTTTTGCGTTTTTTAGATTGTAAGCCTGAGGGTAGGAACTGTGTTACATTAATCGATTGTATGCAAGGAACTCTGGAAGACTTTTTGGCTGAAGAGTGGGGTACAAAAGCAATAAATAAATAATAAATTGCAAGAGAGAGGGGGTGAGAGCAGGAACAACAGCCCGGCAACAGCTACATGTTTTTTCCCCCAAGTATAACATAATTCTGCCCAATGCAGAATTAAATAAATGCGTTTTCAATTTTTATTTTTTAAAAAAAATTTAAAGACCAGCAGTGATGAGGCCACATGCCAAAGGAAATTAAACAAACAGATTAAAGAAACAGTTATCTTTCATTTTCTAAAACACCCTGCTTTAGAAACCAAGAGTGGAGGACGATAAGCTGCAGAAAAAATGGGTATGATATAAAGACTGCACAGAACTGCTGTGCCTAGGGTTGCCAGATCTCCAGCTTTCACTGCGAGAATCCAGTTTTGGGGGTGCTCTCTGGGTCTTTGGATGAGTCACCCCAATCTTTGGACTGTTAAAAAAGTAAAGGTGTCCCCACACTTGTAGTGGAAGTCATTTCTGACTCTTAGGGTGACGTCTTGCGATGTTTACTAGGCAGACTTTATATATGGGGTGGGATTGCCAGTTCCTTCCCCGGCCTTTCTTTACCCCCCAGCATATGCCGGGTACTCATTTTACCGACCACGGATGGATGGAAGGCTGAGTGGACCTCGACCCCTTTTACCGGAGATTCAACTTCCTCCTTCCTTTGGAATCGAACTCCGGCCGTGAGCGGAGCTTCGGCTGCGTTACCGCCGCTTACCACCCTGCGCCACAGAGGGCATTTGGACTCTTAGATTTCATTAAAAAGTTAAGTTCCTAGGTGGTCTGATTCAAGAGATATACACCAAAATGTCACCCCACACACACAATTCCTATTAAATGAGCTAATAGCCGCCTGCTTGAATACCTGCTGTTTCAGGTTTTTAGCCAATAAGTGGAGTCAGGGTTGCAGAGTGCAGTGATCGATTGGAGATATAAGGGGTAAGATCATCTTTCAGGTATCCTGGTTAGACTTCTCTTCCTCATTTATCGTTTACATCAATCCACAACCCTTCAAGTACGATGTGGCGCTGACAGAACTTTAACAAATCCTATCCCTGCTACTAAAGGGGTTAGAGAGGGCTGTATTCTAGCCCCTTTACTCTTTAATCTTTTTTTGAATGACCTGAGCATAAGTTGTCATTCTCCCCATTTTCATCCCCCCAAGGTGGCAGATCAAAATTGCCCTTTGCTGCTTTATGCAGATGATGCCGCCCTCTTGTCTCTGACCAAAACAGCCTTTATGTCATACTGTTCTGCAAACTCACTAACCATAAATTTTAGCAAAACTAAAATCCTGTTTTTTGCTAGACGTTTATCTGTGTCCGACTAGTCAATCAATGCCCAGAAGAGAGCCCAGGTTAGACAATACAGATATTTGGGTGTTAAGTTCCACTCCTCTCTTTCCTGGGCAACACACATACACTCTGCTGTCCAGATGGTGTGGAACACATCAAAGGCTATCCTTCGTTACTTTTACACCAAGGGCGGGCAGTACATACCTGCTGCCATCCATGTATTCAAATCTAAGATCTTTCCCCAACTGCTCTATGGTGTTCTACTCTGGGGTTTGGAGCTTTAATTCCACTGTTGAATCAATTTTATCAACTTTCCTACGATCAATTTTTGGCATCTCTCGATGTGTCCTGGCTGCTGGCCTTCGCTTAGAGACTAGCCTGTCATCACTTGAATGCCAAGCCTGGTCTTTAGCCTTTAGATACTGGACTAAATTAGCTTATGCAGGTCCCTCCTCTGGATACCTACATGTACTCTGGAAAGATGTCTTTTCCAGCTCATTGTCTAAAACATTCCATACTAAATTGGCCAGGCTGGGTTTCTCATTGGATTTTCTATCATCCCTAGATCCCGAAGTAGCCAAACGGACCATCGAGACTCGGATCAAAGGTGTAGATTTCCAATGTTCAATGTCAAACGCTGCCAAAACTTGTTCCCCAATCTACTCAGATTTAAGATTCATGTTCCCCAACTCCGCTTTATATCTGGAAAACCTGTTTATACCCAAATTCTGGCTAGCCTTCTCTAGGGCTAGATTCAACTGCCTTTCTTCCTCACTTTTAGAAGGCCACTATCAGGGCATTCCTTACGAATTCCGCTTATGCCCCTGTAGGCATGCAGACATCGAATCATTGTCTCACATCTTCTTTGTCTGCACCTTTTATATCACCGAATGCTCTAGATACTTAGACCCCATCATAAAAAAGTTCCCTGGCAGGTCCACAGACTGCCTACTGAAATATTTTCTGGCCGGTACAGATAAGGCAATTACCCTTTCTGTAGCTAAATTCATTTTTGCTGCTCAAACTACACGCAAGAAGAATCTTCTCTTTTTAAATACCAATCTTTAATTTTAATGCTGTATTACCATGTATTTTGTCACCTCCTATTTTATAGTATATGTTTTAAACTTTCTAGCTAAATCAATTGTATATTGGGTCTATGACCGTACAATAAAATGTGATATTTGGTATCCTGGTCCCAAGCTGTATAGGTTTTTATACATCAAAACTACAACCTTGAACTTGGCCCAGAAGCTAATGGGCAGCTAGTTCAATTATTTCAGCAGTGGGGTGACATGTTGGCGATACCCTGCCCCAGTGAGAAGTCATGCTGCTGCATTTTGCAGCAAATTCAGCTTCTAGACCAACTTCAAGGGCAGCCCCACATAGAGTGTATTACAGTAATCTAACCTGAAGGTTACCAGTGGATGTATAACAATGGTCAGGCTATCTTGGTTCAGAAATGGTCCCAGCTGTCTTACCTGCCAAAGCTGGTAAAAGGCACTCCTAGCCACTGAGGTCACCTGGGCCTCTAGAGACAAAGATGGATCCAGGAACATCCCCAGACTACAGACCTGCTCTTTCAGAGGGAGTATGACTCCATCTAAAGCAGGCAACTGACCAATTATCCAAACTCAGGAACCACAACCCACAGCGCCTCTGCCTTGCTGGGATTCAGACTCAGTTTATTGGGCTTCATCCAGATGACCATTGAGTACATGCACAGGTCCAGGGCTTGCATGGTCTCTCCCAATTCAGATATTACCGAGAAATAGATCTGGGTTTCATCACTGTAGTGCTGATACCTCTGACCTCATTCTCTTATATCCATAGAAGCAACAACAGTGGTTCCATGTGCTCAGCTCACCCCTCTTAAACCCATGGATGATGCACCTTGTTGGTTACATGATGGTTTGTTTCTTGCCCAAGAATGGTAAAAGAGAATTTCTGCAGTGAAGGGTGAAGCCTATAAAGAATTTTGGAGCAGCCATGTTAAAAGGCAGGGGCAGGGCATTCCATGCAGGGGGTTGCTAACCCTGCTTTGATATGGATATCTTTGCAGAGGATCCCTAGTCAAGCATTACAAACAGCACAATCCTAGCCATATCTACTCAGAAGTAAGTCCTATTGAGTTCTATGGGACTTAGTCCCTTAGTAAGTGTGTTTAGAATTTCAGCCTTCAGGGGCATCCATCTTTACTCCTGAATGCTCCTATCTAACATCTCCACAACACTAGGCTCCCTTCTTCCTACAATGGCCTTCTGGCGACTGGCCTAGCCTGAGGGCACTTAAACCCTTCTTGCCAGAAGCAAGTAGGCCAGATTAAATGTTCCCTATCCATGTTCTCTAAGCAAGTGAGAAGGAATGCCCGTCACTTCAGCTGGACCTGCAACACCTTCTTCTAGCTAAGATTTCCATTTTAATTTCCAGTCAGAGAATTTTGTTTTGTTTCAGTGGTATGCTCAAAGCAACTGTGGTTGATGCTTAATGTATCATGCTTAATGACATCTCCAGGACCTGCTCCTGAAATCTCAGGGCTTGGGATGCTTCTGACATGGCAACCCTAGCTGTACCAGCAATGTGTAATGGGAAGGGGCACTTCAGGAAGCGATCCCTGGTGTAAAAGCAAGGGTGTTTAGGAAAGCCAGACCCACTGACAATTGAGGAGTGGAGCCTTGGAGGATAAGGGGTGGCACCTCATATGTCAGAAGCTGGAGTTATTTAGGATGAGGAGGAGCCTGGTGGAGTTGGGGAGGGTGACATTTGATGCGTCTAGGGGAAGGATCTGCCTGTCCCTGATGGCTCATGGGTGGAGCCTAATGCACATGGAGGAGGAGCTAATAACAAAAGTTCTGAAGCTGAGCAGAAAACAGCCTGTCCCTTCAAATCTGTCCTTTCACCCTGAGATTTTAGCCATCCCTCTAGAGAATCTTAAAAGGCTACAGTGGATTACATGAAACTCTGGGGCAAGCAACCCTAGGAACATAGCTGCCTTATAGTGAGTCAGACCATTGGTCCATCTAGCTTGGTATTGTCTGCACTGACTGACAGCAGCTCTCAGGGGTCCCTACCTGGAGATGTCAGAGACTGAACCTGAGACCTTCCGTATTCAAGGCAGATGCTCTACCTTTGAGCCATGTCCCTCCCCCTAGGGGGTCTTACAATGTTCATTTGTGAAATGTCAGAACGCGTGTTTGCAGAATGCAGGATGACTCTTGTCCCAGGACATCCTATGGAAAGATTCATCACACTGTTGTGAGCTTGCAACAGGAAAAGAGGGAATTATCTGCAGTGCTTCTGAATTGCTCTTCTCTATAGCATATGGCATCATTGATCAACATGCCAAAAACCTCTCCCTTTGCGTTCAGTGGGTCTGAGCTTTTGGGAAATGGAGCTCATCCAAATGGAGGTGGGGAGCAAAAAGGAGAGGACTGCAATCAAATTCTGTTCAGCAGAAGTCACAGGACATAAAAGAGCCATCTGCCAAAAAAAAAACAGGTATGGAACATAAACAATCACATTCCTGCTCTGCTGGAGGCAGCATCCTGTATAATTCACACCTCATGCAGACCCAGCCATCCTCCCCTTTCTGATAAAAGTGCATTTGCACAAATTCTTCACCATATCACTGATAGGCTGCTGCTGTGTGTCATTTTGTTAAGCGCACCGAGGAGCAGAGACATGAAGAGGTGGCGTTGTTAGTTCCTCATTTATGGCGGTGCATTCTGGGATGTAATAAGCAGGAATGGTAACGTAACTGCCCATTATATGAACACCGGGGTCCTAATGCTGAGGGGGTCACTGGTGAGACTGATCTTTCAGATGCACGAAATAAATGCTGCTTTTAGAAAACCGGCTGTTCCAGACTGATGGCACAATGTAACAAAGGCTGGATGAACAGGACAATGGCTGTTCTGAAACACGAATGAAGGCAGATACAAATGTCTGCCTCTGAATAATTTCTCATCCTTTGAGTAGTTCAGGGATGGCAACATCTCACCCAAAGATCAAGAAAGGTGGTGAATATTCGACTTCCGGGAAGGGTGACTTCGCTTGTGCCTGCTTTTGAGACGGGCTCCCGCCTCAAAAGAAGCTTATTCAGATATAAATCAGTCAGAACATTTTTTTTTGACTGATGAAATTTCTCCCGGGCAGGGAGAAACGTAGAGATCAACCTCAAAAGCCTGTTTTTGTTGGGAGGACTGGATTTCATTAATTTATGAGAAAAGGTCCAGCCAGCAATGCCGGACGGACTTCCGAACAAGCTCTATCTGATTAATGCGATACGTTTATCTTTTCTTCAAAGAGAAAACGGACTAACAGGCAAGCACCCTTCTTTCTATTCTTTTTTTTACTTGGTTTAAATTGTTGCAGCAAAAAGAGATTTGTCAAATGAATCAGCTTTAAAGAACTTCCGGGTGAGCTATAACTCTTCTCTGTTATTCACGAAATTAACATCTTATCTCTGTTTCTATAACAAAAAGCTGTCCTGGAAGTGCATTCTAAAGATATATACAGAAGAGGGATTTCTATTCCGAGGAACATTATATTGTCTGGGACTATTCTCTTTTTGGTCTATTTTATTTTGACGAATCTGCTTCTTCACGACGCCACTAACTGTTTTGATGCTGGGAACTAAATTTGTTTTGTGTTCTTGAACATAGAGAGATAAGGCAGGCTGCTCTGTTTATACTGTGATGTCATCAAGCCTGGAATATTAACCCAATTGTTGCTGAAATAAGAAGTGGTTCTTCTTTATTTTTGTTTTGTTTTGTTTTCGTGGTTTTAAAAATGGCAATCAAGAAAGTGGCTGAGAATCTGGAAGTAATTATGTTTCAGAAAATAATGGATGAGATTGAGATAACGAAACAAACCCTGCGACAGGGCAGTAAGGAGCTGAAAATTGAACTGAGCAAAATGACACAGGAGCTTAAAGAAATAGGGGATCCTGTGAGAGAGGAGAATGAGATCAGAGATGAGAAAAGAAAAAATAAAGGGAAGATACAAGCCCTGGAGATTGGAACAAATGTGGAATTGGAAAAAGATCTGGAGTTTATGGATATTAGAAATAAAATCTACTGTTTGGAATTTAACGTTATCTCTGAAGAAATTAATGAAGATATTAGAGATAAAGTTATCAATGGCTTGGATAATCTTCTGGACTGGAATGACGTGATGGAGCTTGATATAGAGAAAATCTATGGAATTAACTGCAGCCATGTGACAATGGAAAAACTCTCAAGAGATGAGCCAGTGCATTTTGTAAAAAAGAAGAACACAGATATGACTTTACAACAATATTTCAGCAACTTATTCAGAATTGATGGCAAGAAAATATTTGGGATAGAGGAAATTCCCATCAGACTCTTATTATGTGACTATGGCTATGACAGCAAGATTATTATGGAATACTGATAATGGAAGATTGGACACTGAAATTACTGGACTTAACAGGACTATTGAAGATGGAAGATGGAATTAATATGGATAATGGAATAATGGCTATTGAAATTATTGGACCTAACAGATTTTGATGAGATGGATTAATCGATATGTTTATTTGGACTATGGTTATGACAATAAGATTATTATTATTATTAACGAGATGGATTAATCGACATGTTTATTTGGAGAAAAATTGATAGATATATTTCTTAAAGAATTGAAACCTCTCTTTGACTTTTTGTGGAAAGAATAAAGTAATGTTTATGAGATTTGATGATTAATTAAGATAACTACTGGAGGAAAGTGATTTTATAATATAATTTAAGAGACAGGATTGTTATATATTGTAGACCTACAACTGATTTGATCTGCGACAAATGGGAAGTCAACATTTTATTTTTTTGTTTAATCATTTTTGTTTTGTTTTTTGTCTTTGAATGTTTTATGATTTTGTTTTGTATGTTTTATGAAAATTTGAATAAAAATTATTGTAAAAAAAAAAAAAAGAAAGGTAGGTGAATATTCACAGTGTAGGAAAAAGTTCAGGATGGAGGTAATTGCTATTTGATGAAATGGCCAAGTGTCCTTCGCTTTTCTTTTCTTTACAAGAGTAAACCATTGCATTTAGCAGCCAGTTGCTGGCCAGTCCACCTTGCTCGGTATTGTCTACCCTGATCGGCAACAGCTCTCCTAGGTTTCAGACTGGGTGTCTCTCAGCCCTATGTGAGGATGCTGGGGATTGAACTTGGGGCCTTCTGCATTGCACAGCATATACTTGACCACTGAGCTATGGCCCTTCCCCAAATGCTGATGTCAGAGCTTGGAAAAGCTACTTTTTTGAACTACAACTCCCGTCAGCCCCAGCCAGCATGGCCACTGGATTGGGCTGATGGGCGTTGTAGTTCAAAAAAGTAACTTTTCCAAGCTCTGGTTGATGTGATATGGATGTCTATTTGCAGCACTTTGCTAAACAAAAAGTGTCCTGCAGAGATCTGCACAGTGGATCTGAACATGGAGATTTTGCTTAGCAATCTTGGATGAGACAAGTGGGACCAGCAACAAAATGTTGCAGTGCGGAGTGTTCAGGGTTCCTTCCTGCCATTCAGCTAGCTAGCTATGACTCTTCTGAAAGTCTTAATTCTGTTATCCTCCCCCTGGTTTTCTCCATTCAATAGTTAGTATCCCATGCCCAGGTACCAGGCTATGGTCTGAAGGCACATGAGGCCAGCACTGTGCTGAAGCTAAGCAGGGTCAGGACTGGACAGTGCCTGGATGGGAGACCACCTTGGCACCATATGTAAGCTGCCTTGGGTTTCTATCATGAAAAGAAAGGTGGGGTATACATGTAATAAATAAATAAATAAATGAAAGCCCAATGAGCATGTCCATTCCTCACTGGGCTATTTTTGAGGTTTCCCACCTTTAGTTTCTCTTTCTCCCCTAAACATTTTTGTACTTCTAGATCCTAGAAATGGGGCTTCTACAAAACTGTTATTCTATACAGCTCCCTAGTCATGAATCACAGCACTACACATGCTTATCCATTGTTCTTCCCCTGTAGCTCACTCAGTGCCATCTGACCTGGGGGTCTCATCTTCCAGCACTATCTTGTGTTGCATTTTGGATACTCTGTTCATAGGGTTTTCGTGGTAAGAGGTATTCAGAGGTGGTTTACTGTTGCCCTCCTCTGCGAAGTTACAGAATAAAATCAGAAAAATAAAAATAAAACCCCATTAAATCATCACTGAAGGAGAATAAAACCAAATTAATCTCATTAAAATTGCCTGGGTAAATGAAAAAATAAAAGGTCTTCATCTTGCATCAGAAAGACATAGCAACATTGCAAGTTGCCTTAAAAAGTCAGATCATTGGCCCATCTAGTTTAATATTGTCTATGCTGATGGATAGTGGCTCTCCAGGATTCTAGACACAAGACATTCCCAGCCCTACCTGGAGTTGACAAGGATTAAACCCGAGATCTTCTGTATGCAAAGCAGACACTCTACCACTGAGCTAGAGCCCTTCCCCATCTGACATCTATGCTGGTGCCACCACAAAAAAAGTCCTTTTCCCTGGTTGCCATATGTCCCACCTCAGAAGATGGGGCATCTGGAGAAAGATTACCAAGTCAAACAAAGAATTCAGTGCATGGGTAGGCATATGTGGGAGTTATTCCCTCAAGCATTCCAATTGACATAGGACTTTAAATGTAAGCACCAGCACATTGTATTGTTTTTCAAACATTGTTTCAATCCTGGTATTATATTTTTGCATGCCACCCTAATCTCTGAGCGGTGCAAGACTTCCCGGGGTTCCTGCACTTTCCCAGGTTTGGTTTCCTTGGAAAGAAGGTCAGCGGAGACTGTGGTGTCTTATAGGATATATGGTTTTTATTTACACACATTCCAACCTGAGCTTAAGATGGAGGAGTTCACAGCATTATCAGTCCATCAGATCTTGGTCCCTATTTCCCACAGCTTTGGGATACAGACAGCAACCGAGTCTCTCTGTTTGTCTCCCTAGTTCCCAACTTCTCCAGACTAGATGAAAAACACAAGCCTCTCCTTGGCTCAAGAATGGGGGTGGGGAGGGCCCCTCTCCTGAAAGAATTCCAATACCTTCCTTTGGATATACAGATTGACCATTCAATCCAATAACTCACAGACTAGCTTAACAAAGGAAACCAGCCTGACCAGCAGAGCAGGTTTCTTGCTTGCATATTCCAACTTCAGATACAAGATTGCAGGCTTGAAGGGGATACAAAGAAATCATCTATCTCATCCCTCAATCCCATAACAATATGTACCATAAAGCTGGTTCCAGATAATAGCTTAGCCATTTTATTGCAAATTAACTGATGTTTCTGGGGAGTTTTCAAAGGCAGACTCACAAATAATGCATTGCAGTAACCTAACCTAACCTACCCTAACATTTTGTTTTGTTTTTACTATGGGATCAGTTTCCCAGTTCCTTGGGCCACAGCTGGTATAAAATGTCCCTTCCCACCTTTCAGTGCTTTGGGCTGTGGGCTTGGCACAGGGTGGTTGCCATGGCAGAGCGGCCACCGCCTGCTCATGGTTATGGACACCTTCCGCCCTCGCTTTTACACTCTGCAGGAGGTGTTGGTGCACAAGCAGCCTTGGGACCTCCGAGTCTCTTACCTGGGGTGGGTCTATGACCTTAGCCCCCTTGCTGAGGCCTACAGGGATGATTTCTTGCTGAAACCTATCTAAGAAGCAGCAGCGAAAGACATTAGCCACTGGTTCAATCCCCAAACCAAAGACATACAGACACGCATTAACCCTCTAACTGGATGTTTCAAGGACTACACCCCGCAAGGTCACTTTGTGCACATCCCACCTCCTCTGCCTCGTTCAGACTGGGCCAATGACTTTGGTAAACCCTGGTGGAAAGATAGCAACTATGAGGTGGGTATCTTGTCTACCAACACCAGGCACATACGGATCATCAATACTCTGACCTCTCAGGAGCATACTCTTGAGGTCTGTGGGGAGGAATGCTTGTGGGAGATCCTGCAGTGATATTTGCCTTACAATGCTCATGCAGCCAGCTAAGCATGGAAATATGAAGGCATCAGCCTTAATATGGACAAGAACTTCCAGCAGAACCACATTCCAGATGAGGATGAGGAATTCTACAATCTCTACACAGACACGGATTCCTATCCTGCTCTACTTCAATGATGACCTCACTGAGCTGTAGGTAACCCCAAAGTGGAAAGTGGGGAACAATTGTACGATGAGAGGAGGAACTAGACCCATCCTCAGCCATGTTCCCCCATCTCCCAGCCCCTAATCAAGTTTATTTATTATTCATGTATAAGAATATTACAGCCTGCTAACACATTCATTTTACAGCCATGAGAGTGGCTGTATATTATAGCCAGCATGGATTTTTCACATTCTGCAACATTAAATTTAAAATACCCCCATGCCATTCTGATGCTTCCCATAAGCTCATTTCAAAGCCTTACCAAATTTATAGTTCTGAACTCAGAAAAGCGTGCTTAACAACCTGCTCAATTTTTATGGTGATACATAAAACAATCAGAGAGAATCAAGAGTCCAAAGTGTAAAAAGAGAGAGAAAAAACAGACCCCTTTGGGACTTTTTCCTGTCAGTGTTCTCATAATTTGTTGAAATTAATTAAAAATCAGCCATGTTCACAGATTACCCGTCATCCTATTACTGACCATGCCCCATACTCTGACCTTCATCTTCTGCAGTTTAAAAACTCCTGGCTGATTTTTAATTTATGCTCAGAGGCATGTTACCAAATTCTTCCAAGCTACACAGGATGTGGATTGGACTGTGAAAGACCAACCCAAATTCTTTTTGCATTTTTACAAATTTGTAGGGCAGTACAATATCTCAGAGAGGAGGTCAGGTTTCTTGCTCCCCTGTTGCATTCACTATAGCTGCCCAATTTCACTGCTTTTTAAAGTTTGATACAAATATCTGTTGGCTATAGGTACATTCTTAAACAGCAAGGGTTTTTTTGCCTATTAGTGAATATATATTTGTGTTTGTGTGTGAGGGTGTATGTGTGTATTTTTATATGTATACACATCCATAAAAAATTATTTACTTTATTTATATCCCACCATTCCTCTTGAGGGAGCCATGTACAATAAAGTAATTAAATCTTTCAGTGTTTTGTGTCCCACTTGCCTTCCTGAACTGGCCTCAACTGTATAGTTCATGAACATTCTGAGCATCATATTAATTCAGCCAACCAGTGTCAGGGCTTTCAACACCGCAAGTACAATATCATATAGCTGAAGATGTAGTGATGGTGAATCTGTGGCCCTCCAGGAGTTGTGGAACACCAGCTCCCAACAGGTCCAATCATCATGGCCAAATATCGGGGATAATGAGATCTGGAGACCAGCAACTTCTGGAAGATGACAAGGATGACTGGAAACAAAGCCCTATGAAGAAAGACTGAAAGAACTAGGCATATTTAGCCTGGAGAAGAGAAGACGGAGGGGAGATATGATAGCACTCTTCAAATTATTGAAAGGTTGTCACACAGAGGAGGGCCAGGATTTCTTCTTGATCACTTGAGTGCAGGACACGGAATAATGGGCTCAAGTTGCAGGAAGCCAGATTTTGACTGGACATCAGGAAAAAAACTTCCTAACTGTTAGAGCGGTATGACAATGTAACTACCTAGGGATGTGGTGAGCTGTCCAACACTGGAGGCATTCAAGAGGCAACTGGACAGGCACCTGTTTTAATAATAATAATAATAATAATAATAATAATAATAATAATAATTTTATTTTTGAGTCGCCTATCTGGCCGAATTAACGGCCACTCTAGGCAACGTACATTGACATAATAAAATAAAATACAATATAAAACCAGTACAAACCACACTCAATAATCAACTAATCACCCCTCTTACATTAATCAACAGCATTAAAAACTAACCCACCCCAGAGAACCCATAGGCCTGCCTGTACAGCCAGGTCTTCAAGGCTCGGCGGAAACCTATCAAGGAGGGGGCATGGCGAAGATTGAAAGGAAGGGAGTTCCAGAGGGTGGGGGCCACAATTGAAAATGCACTCTCTCTAGTCCGCACCAGCCTAGCTGTTTTAACTGGTGGGACCGAGAAAAGGTCTTGTGAGGCTGATCTTGTCAGGCGGCATAATTGGTGATGCTGGAGGCGCTCCTTCAGATAAATTTGAATGCTTTGAATGCTTTAAGTTGGATTCCTGATTTGAGCAGTGGGTTGGACTCAATGGCCTTATAGGACCCTTCCAACTCTGTTATTCTATGATTCTATGGGCAACAGCAACTACAGTATGGGGTATATTTAAGCACACAAACACAAATATACCTCTGCTTTTGCCTGAGGGGAATTTACTATCTTGAGCTGTAATGTAATTCACGAAGGGCCCCAGCTCAGTAGCGTAGCTCACCTGCCTTGCATGCAGAAGGCTCCAGGTTCAGTCCCCAGCATCTCCAGATAGACTCTGCCACTGTCAGGCCATGCAGATTATGCTAAGCTAGATGGGCCAATGGTATGGCTCAGTTTAAGGCAGCTTACTGTGTTTTAGATTTAAACTTGAATTTCTCCAAGAGCAGCCCTTTTACACTGCCTGTGAATCTGCCCCCTTTCCCTGAAGAAAATACTTCCCCTGCTGCCCTGAAATCTTACATCATGTCCTTAACCAGCCTCTGTCATGCTGTTGCCAGGAAATCAGAACCCTTCATCTTAGGTTTGTGCTTGTTTCCCTTCCTAGCAGGCCTGTTCTCTCATGTCTGCTCGAGACTGTGGGAGAAACAAAATTTTACGCGGATTTAAAATTTGAAGAAACTTCAAAACTGAGAGACCGACTGTTGGCGAGACTCCTGACAGTAACTGCATTGGCTGAAGAGCATCGACTAAGCAACTGCTGTCCAGTATGAAAAAGCACTTTAAAAAAACAGAGAGAGAAAGCCCAGCCTGAGGGAGATTAATCGGCTGCTTAAATGAACATGAAAGATATGTGTGTTTGGGGGCTCCCTCCACTGGCTCGTTGCTTTGAGATCTTTGGTGTGTGGCTATATTTCATGCTCTTTCTGAAGTGTAAGCACCACAGCAGCCTCAGAAATTGTTTTGCTTAATGTGGTCTGGGTTTTTTTTTTCAGTACATCGATGGCGAGCTTTCTGGTTAAACCACTAGAAAGATGATATATTGTGGAATGTTCTGCTACTCACTCACACTTAAACTTCTTTTTTTGTTAATTTCCTGTATCCTGGGAGATTCATTGCCATTTGGAAGGTCAAAACTTGGGACAGATGAATCTGTTGATTCTGGTTCTCAGGTTCTCATTTCTCCAGTTTAAAGTTCAGTTTGACACATTTCCACACCAGTTTTTTTTAAAAGTCTGCATTGAGAATGAGGTCCTTATTAATGCCTTATCCCACATCATCCCTAGGGGGTCAACAGAGATGAAAGGGGAGACTGTTAGCTACTGAGCAGAGTCTTCTCAGAGGCTGACTCATCTCCTTTTACTCTTATTGGCTCCAGTCATCAGGAAAGGATAAGGAAGCATGACTTTTCTCAGTGTCTAATACACCCCCCTTTCATGCTGATTGGCTTGTAGGATGCTGAAGAAATACCCAGAGCAAGTGTTTTTGAAGACTTCATCTTGTCCTCTATTTGCTTCCCATTCCTTCCTTTGTTGTCCACATTTTATTTTTATTTAGAATGTACGTCTTTCCGGGGAGGGACTTGTTTTTATTGTTTGCTTTTATGTACAGTGCCATGTGCATTTGATGGCCCTATAAAAATAAATGATAAAAATAATAATTGAAATCTGACAGCATTTTAGTATGGATTTCTTTTGTTATGCACATTTTGCTTGCAAATTTGTCTTAAATGCACATATTTGCAAGGAACTTTCACTAATATAATGCATCTTTGTTATTTTCACTAATATGTGCATTTTTTTTGCTCATGTTCCCCTAACGTATTCATTATTGTTTTTATCCACCCTTCAGCATAAGATCCCAACAATTTAAAAATACAATACTAATATAAACAAATTTAAACAAAAATTTAAAACAAATTACAGTCAAGAAAACAGAGTGGGTCCTACAAACATACTGTATATCTCAGATATCAAAGGCCAGGGTAAAAAGTTTGTCTTTAGAATATTACAGAGACTACATAATGAAGATACCAGGTGGACTTCAGTGGGAAGGGAATTATTTTATTATTTATTAAATTTATATCCTGCCCTTCCTCTCAGAAGGAGCCCAGGGTGGCATTCAAAAACACTAAAAGCACTCTTTTATTATGGACTGTGTTCAAGTCAATTCTGACTTATGGCGACCCCATGAATAGGGTTTTCATGGTAAGTGGTATTCAGAGGTGGTTTGCCATTGCCTCCCTCTAAAAGCACTCTAAAACATCTTAAAAACAAAAGACATTAAAATACCTTCAAACAAAACATATTTAAAATCATCTTAAAACAAAACATCTTAAAAACATATTTTTAAAAAAACCTTAAAAAAGTTATTTAACAGCAATTCCAACACATAGACAGTCTAGGATATGGTTTCTGTTTAAAAGGCTTATTGAAAGAGGAAGGTCTTCAGTAGGTGCCAAAAACCATAACAAACGTGGTACCTGCCTAATATTTAAAGAGAGGGGATTCCAAAGTTTTGGTGCTACAACACTAAAGGTCCACTTCCAATGTTGTGTGGAATAGACCTCCTGATAAGATGGTAACTGCAGGAGGCCCTCATCTGCAGAGCGCACTGATCAACTGGATATATAACACTCTAAGGGCTATTAACAGAGAATGTCCTCCCCTGGACTGCCATCCCTTCCCCAATTTTGGAGAATATGGAACCATCAGTCTTGGCACCTGAGAGGGTCTGTCAGGAATGTGAGGGTCTATCAGATAGCTGAGGCCTAAGCTACTTAGGGCTTTAAACACTAATGTGAACACTTTGAATTGGGCCTGCAAACAAACAGGCAGCCAGTATATCATATTATATCATATTGCATGTGATATACATATCAGTATATCATATCATATCGTATCATATCATATTGAGAAGGAAAGCAAAAGCAAAAGGAGATAGAAACACAGTTAGAGCCCTAAATACAACAATACAATGACTAGTACATAGGGACAAAGAGAACTGCTACAATAGTTATTGTATAGAAATAGAAGAGGACAACAAAAACAGTTGAACCCTATTCCAAAAGATTAGAGAAATGAAAGGGAAATTCAAACCAAGAATAGGGATGTTGAATAATCAACAGGGGAATGCTCTGACTGACTGAGATAAAATAAAAGGAAGGTGGAAGCAATACACTGAGGAACTCTATAAAAGAGATGCAAGGATGACAGATTCATACAAGGAGGAACCATATGATGAAGAATCAGAAATTTTAGAATGTGAGGTGAAAGCTGCTCGTAAAATCTTGGAAGAAACAAATCAGATGGCATACCAATAGAGTTGCTACAAGTTACTGAGACTAAATCTGTCCAAATTTTGACAAAAGAATTTCAACAAATATGGAAAAGAAAACAATGGTCCACAGACTGCAAACGTTCAATATACATCCCAATTCCAAAGAAAGGGGATTTCAGGGAATGCAGTAATTATCAAATTATTGCCATAATATCCCATGCAAGTAAAGTAATGTTCAAGATTCTACAACAAAGACTCTTACCATATATGGAGTGAAAAATGCCAGAAAGGGAAGAGGCACCAGAGATCGTATCACAAACATATGTTGGATAATAGAAAGGACCAAAGAATTTCAGAAGAAAATCACCCTATGCCTTAGAGATTACAGTGAAGCCGTTGACTGTGTAGATCACGAAAAACTATGGAGTGCTTTAAAAGAAAAGGGGGTGCCACAGCATCTGATTGTCCTGATGTGCAGCCTATACTCTGGACAAGAGGCTACTGTAAGGACAGAATATGGAGAAACCAATTGGTTCCCCATCGGAAAGGGTGTGAGACAGGGGTGTATTTTATCACCCTATTTGTTTAATCTATATGCAGACCATATCATACGGAAAGCAGGATTGGACCAAGATGAAGGAGGTGTGAAAACTGGAGGGAGAAATTGTTGGCTATTAAACCGAAGAAGCAGAGATTAAATTTCCACAAGTGAGCTACGTGGAGTAGAAGCGAAAAGTTGGCAGAGCTCGAGCCATCCCAAGGACATGTTACCAGGCAACCGTGGCTCTTGCAGCTGGCCTTATCTATATAGAGGGCCAGCAGACACTTGTAGAGTGTGGGGGTCGAGGAGTTTGGTTGTACAGAGAGAGAGCTTGTAATGTATTCTATACCTCTATTGTCAGTAAAGTGACTCTTAAAAACCTATGACTTGTCTGGCTGAGTGATTCAACTGGGATCTAGCCGGTCACTATTCTGTTCTACATCCTGGGCATCTGCTTGTGCCCGATCCAACATCCAACAGAAATATCAATAATTTAAGATATGCAGATGATACCATACTACTAGCAGAAACCAGTAATGATTTGAAACGAATGCTGATTAAAGTTAAAGAGGAAAGCACAAAAGCAGGACTACAGCTGAACATCAAGAAGACTAAAGTAATGACAACAGAAAATTTATATAACTTTAAAGTTGACAATGAGGACATTGAACTTGTCAAGGATTATCAATATCTCGGCACAGTCATTAACCAAAATGGAGACAATAGTCAAGAAATCAGAAGAAGGATAGGACTGGGGAGGGCAGCTATGAGAGAACTAGAAAAGGTCCTCAAATGCAAAGATGTATCACTGAAGACAAAAGTCAGGAACATTCAGACCATAGTATTCCTGATCTCTATGTATGGATGTGAAAGTTGAACAGTGAAAAAAATGGATAACAGAAAAATCAACTCATTTGAAATGTGGTGTTGGAGGAGAGTTTTGTGGATTCCATAGATTGCAAAAAAGACAAATAATTGGGTATTAGAACAAATTAAACTAGAACTATTACTAGAACCTAAAATGATGAAACTGAGGTTATCATACTTTGACACATAATAAGAAGACATGATTCACAAGAAAATACCATAATGCTGGGAAAAACAGAAGGGGGTAGAAAAAGGGGAAGGCCAAATAAGCGATGGGTTGATTCCGTAAAGGAAGCCACAGACCTGAACTTACAAGATCTGAACAGGGTTGTTCATGACAGATGCTCTTGGAGATCACTGATTCATAGGGTCCGCCATAAGTCATAGACGACTTGAAGGCACTTAACACACACAGCATATTGTCCAGCATTGGTGTGTGAATATGTACATAGATAGTAGACAGACTGATAGATATCCAATATCTCATTGGGAACTCCCTAATTCTGTCTTTTAATTACTTCCTTTTGGGAATCTAGGGAGGCTGCTTTATATATTTCAGTCTTGGTGGACTGGGAGGGAACATTGAAAGGAAACAGAAATGCCACAGGTTGATCAGACTTCAATTAATTGGGCTGTTTCTTGTTATTTTCCTCTCCTCCTTTCTCCTCCCCTGTTTTTACCTCACCTTCCAGACGATCAAGAATTCTCTGCAATCTGGGAAACAAACAGCATGCTCAGGTTTCAGGAATCCTGGTTAGAAGTCCTGAGATGTATGAGATTTGCAAGAGGGCAAAATATTTACTGCTGAGTACACATGCCCTGCTGCTAAGGAATGTCTCCTTGTGTCCTTCCCGTCGTTGAAGGACTCAGTCGCAGACATGTCTGTGATTTTTCTCTTTTTATTAAAGTTATAGATACATCTAAAGCAATGTGCCTCATTAACCTAAGTACACTCGCTAGGAACTTTGGCCCTAAGTTAACACTGACTGAGTATGCTATCGAGGCACTAAGATGTTGACTCAGCAACTGGGATCCCCCTGAGTCCCCTTAAGTAAGGTTGGATCATGCACACATGCGCAGGCTCCTCCTCAACTTAATCTCTTTGAATTTCCCATTCCTCATGCCTCCAAGCATGGGGCGAAGGTGGTTTGATCTCAGCTTCCAACTCCAACAGAGGAGGGCTGATAACTGACAGTTTGGGTGGGGGAAGTGGGGCAGCGTTCGGTTGGGGAATGTCTGGTGTTCAAGGTTGATTCCCTGGCAGTGATGCTTCCACAGGGGGGTCAGGAACTGAGAGGGCTGAGCTGTCTAAGACGGGAACTGGGGTGCCCTGTGAGTCCCTCCTGCTATCTGCTGGCTTCCCAGGTTACCAGTCCAAGTCCTCATCCTCTGTTTAGCTCTCATCTCTCTGGCCCATCCCTGCTTGGCTCACGACACCTTGTGGCATACTGCCCCCATACTCACAAGGAAGACTCGTGATGACACAAAGCTTTGGTAAAATGTTACATTTATTAATATAGAAACTGGAAGAACTGCAAACCCAATTAACCAAATTCAGAAAGCATGAACAGATGAGGAATTCATCAAATTCTAGCACGGAAGCCTCCCTCCAGAATCCCGGGCATGCATATAGCTGCAGTTTGTCGCTCGCCAGTCAAGGACTGGGATAAACTGACTTTTTCCTTGCTAAGTGAATCTTGGATATATGTGGGTCCAATATGTGCACACTGGCCCCGCAAGACTATTGTCGACCAAAATTTCATTGATTTTTTTTAGAAATTACATTTATATTCAACTTTTCCTCCAAGGAGCTCAAGGTGGCATATCCTCACAACAACCCAGATGTGCATGTCAGGCCCCAAGGGCAAGGTCCCAAAGACCCACAGAGCAGAAGGCAATGGCAGGCATAAAAGGGTTTGTTACCACCACAATGCCTCAGTATATGTAATGGTTCTGTTCTTAACTTCCTCACATACCCAGACTTCATGCCAAACAACAAACAAACCATACCACTCTGGAGAAGCCAATCAAAATGTCCCAGCAGTGTGAAGTGGGCAAAAGAGGAGGGATCCTAAAGGCCAATCAAGGAAGACTCCCAAAAAATTCCTACTCAGCCCCAAGAAGTAGGTGACTAACATGAAAGAGCCTGCTCAATCAGGCCAATGACTCATCTAGTCCAGCATCCTGTTTTCACTGTGGCCAACCTGATGATTGTGGCAAGCCCATAACCACAACCTGAGTGCAAGAGCACTCTCCCCTCCAATAGCCAGGGATGATGGGCCAAAGGTTTCCCACATCTGCTTCACACCATCCTTCACCAACATGGCTCCCTTCAGATGTTTTGTCTGGGCTGGCGGGAATTGTCATCCAAAACATGTGCAGGGCACCAAGTTGGCAAAAGCTGCCTTGACATTTTCCGAAGTCATGCATCAAATGATGAACTCGTTTTGGTCCTTTATGTCACAGACTGGAAGGAAGCATTTGAATTCATTGCTCTCTTTAGATGCATACACCTTTCATTTAAGTGCAATATGGGTATTTTCTTTTTCAAGGAAATCTCAGCCAGAGTTTCAACTCTGCAGAACATAAGAGAAAATTACTTTTCATTAAGAGAAGACTCCTACTTAATCTTGTTTGTGGGAGAGGATACCAATACTGACTGTGTGGTGTTTGTGCCAAAGACTTTGAAAGGGCATAGAAGATCAGAACCACAAACATTTTATAAGACCACAGAACACAATTACAGAGAGCGCCATCAAATATTGGAATGTGGTGGATTAATGGATGTAATTGCTCATTGAATCCAGAAGCAATTTTCAGGGGTGGAATGGGGAATAGAAGAATGGACAGAGAGTAGCACAATTCTCAGATTCCTCTGTTGATGAAAGCTCATTCATTTTCAAGGAGTGACCTTTTTTTTACACAGTAAAAGCTCAAAGCTGTAACAGAGCTTTATCAAATATGCCAGTCAAACTTACAAATGCCTGCTTGGTGAATGGTGAATATTTGCAAACTGTTAGCAAAGCTCTGCCATGGGTATCATCCCTTCCTCACTATTGCTGGATGTCTCATTAGGAATCCAAGGCTGGTGGAGCATTGCTCATTGTGGTTGAGAAGGCTAAGAAGACCTGGTATGGAGTAGAATTGCCCTTGAATTTCACCAAAAGCAAAATTGTGAGATTCCTGTTCAAGGGAAATATCTGAGGATGTTCAAGAGAAGAAAAAAGTGTGTGTGCGTGTGTTCTGATACAACTAGTGAAATTCTCAGGAGGGCTACATCACAAAAAGAAATCTGTCACTGAAGTGTCCTTGGAGACACTGAGACCAAAGGTTCTGGGCCTTGGGAAACACAAGTTTCTCTGTGTGTCACTAAACCAGGGGTGGCCAACATGGTGCTCTCTGGATGTTGCTAGACTACAACTCCCATGATCCATGAGCAATAGCTGAGGCTGGTGGGAGCTGTAGTCTAACAACATCCAGAGGGCACCCGGTTTGGCTGTCCCTGCTGTGCTAAATCATTATTTTTGTAGTACATGCCATGTATGGGCTGGAGCTTGTTTTAAAGATTACGTTTGTGATGATCATGACACTGGATGTAAGAGGAGGTGTGTGTGTGAATTGTAGAATGTTTAATTGATGTGAAAGAGGAGGAATGGACTGTTTTATTGTGTTTTACATTTTGAATCTTACTTGATATCTGTTTTTGTACTTGATATCTGTTATTTTTCATATTGTGCATTGCTTTGAGACAACTTGGGTGAATAATAATAATGATGATGATGATGATGATGATAATAATAGTGTAGAAAGCTAATTCTACACTATTCCAAATCCAGCTATAATTATTATGAACATTCTAATTAAAAAGGAATCACAGACCTCCTCACAAATCTTGCTGTGACAGAAATTGTTCTTCATAGCAAACTAACAAAATAAATAAATCCTGGTTTAGATATTATAATTCTGCCAAATGTCACATCACTCTGTTCCACCCCCCTTTCATTTACAAATCTTTTAACTATAACAGCAGGAAAATGGTGCTTTAATTGGCATTCCTTTCACCGTCAGTCACGCAAACCAAATGAAGGATTAAAACATCAATTAGAGGCTGGTTGTGGTGGCACTGTGCTGCATTTTTGTGGCGCGTGAGTGAGATGTGCATTCCGAAATGGAATGCCTTAATAATAGAAACCCGGCTGCCTAGGAAAACACCAAAGATGAAAGAAGGTTTCTCAGAGTGAGTGATGGAAAAGCTTGTGGGAAAGACAGCTGGGTTTAAAGCACACTTACGCTTCTGTGCATTTGCATTGATGTTACATATTTTTCAGTTAAAGATGCCTCTTGCCTGGATGTCACTCCTCTGGCTCCCTGAGGAAGGGAGTGTTTTCCCCCCTCCATTGTGCCCAGATGAAATTACTTGTGCGAGGGGGAGAGGGCGCACAGGTGTTGTTGCGGTGCTAGACAGTTTCACCAAGTCAGGATGTGTGCTTTTATAAAGTAGCAAGCCTCCAGCTTCCAGCCAGGCTCTTTTGGACCAGCATGGCATCCTTGTGAGGGACTAGCCAGGTATTTATTAGCCATCCTTTTTTTGGAAAGGATGAGTAGGTATTGTTGGAGGATAAGACTATCCACGGCTACTAGCTGTGATGGTTATGTTCTCCCTCCACTGTTGGAGGCAGCATGACTTTGAATGCCAATCACAAGTGGAGAGAGCCCTTTGGACTCAAGTCCTGCTTGTGAGCTTCCTGGAGGCATCTGGTTGGCTCCTATGAGAACACGACAAGGCTTTTGACCTGATCTAGCACAGCTTTACTTATATCCTTTGGGTGCAGCTGTTATGAACAGACCTTGGACTTCCTTGTGAGCAAACACTCACTAGAAATGCAAGTTCCCCTATTGTGAGCGTAGCGAGACCTTTTCCTGGAGTTGGCTGCATGTCGCCTCTAATGCATGTATAAATCTACCCTTAACCCAATGACACACACACAGAAAGTAAAGAGCGGTTTTATTAAGAGAAGAAACAAGGAAAAATATTGCAGTGTACAATTACAGTTAATATTTGAACAGCGGCTAACTATTACTCATCCATGCATTTTGTAGTGCTAGATAGACTAAAGCAAAAAGACTAAACCCTACACCCACTCTCATGACAAGCTCACCCATACAGAGAGAAAGGGACAGAGACCCAGAAGTTGTGCATGCCTTTCCTGGAGAGTTGCTGCAAGTCTAAGGCTGAGAGAGAGACTTTTGTATCTAGCCCAAGGAGACAAGGCTCCGCCCTCATGTAACCAGCCCTAGATTCAAAAGATCTCACTCAAATCCTTAGCTCTGAAGTTCTGCAGTTGTCCCGGAGATGCTAGGGAGCATTGCTAAACAAGGCAGCCATTGGAGCCCTCCAGAAGAGGAACTGCTGACCCCTTCAACCCCCTCATGTTTTATACCTTTTCTAACTGAACTGACCCCAACATAAACCTGACCAGGAAGATGTGGATGTGACAGATAAGAACAATGAAAGAATTTAGGATTACTGGTCAAGGAATCTGTTTTTCCCCAGAAACCATTTCCCGATAAATTCCCCAAAAATAGCTGCAATCTCCCTGCTGTAAATTCCTGATGTTTCCGATAATCATTATCCTGTCTTCTCCTAAAGGTTATGATTATCAAAAACCTTATGCAAACTGTTTCTTTGTTTGAAAGGAGAACCTGATTCTTACTGGGTGACATTCCCCAAATTTTCATAGAAGTCCATACCCTCAGGCTTTGAAGATATGTACTCGGGGTCACAGAGAGGCTGTCTCCCAGGAATCTTTGCTGTTAAAGGTTTTCCAAACTCTGGATCACTGAGGTGAATCCAAGATTAAAAATCCCCAATATTTCATTCCTCATTACACCACTGATTGGGGGCTGTGACACCTTTTTTCACCTGTTTGTCTTCTGGAGATTTCGGATCTGGTTGATTATCGTTGCACTATAATTTGGTAATAGCTGGCAGGTAGTGTAGACACCCAGGAAGTGGAGATAGGACACTCTGTGAGCCCTCTGAACACCAGGAGGGTGAAGAGTCTTTTACTTGACATACCTCTCATTGCCATCCAGCTCAAAGGGAAGGGGGAAGATGGAAGTGGGGAAGCTCTTCATCTCTGGAGGTTTTGCCTATTGTACACTGCCCAGTGTGAGTGAACTGAAGCAGGCAGCAATCTCTTGGCTTGCCTTTGTGATGGTTGGGCAATGAAAGGCATGGAGCAGCCTGTTAATTAACTCAACACTTTAAGCCTAGGTAACTTTGCCCAGAATGATCCAATAGTCAGCCTAGGTGGGGGAAATAAGTCAGAAAGGTTCTACGCTCAGATGGCTTCCACCTGCAGTTCAGTGGCACTATATGGGGCAGCCACATGTAGATCCCTGTCCATTAGGGATTTCATGGTCTTATGTAAGGAGGGCTGCTTTAGATGATAGCTTCACTGACTTCAGAATGTGATAGGTTAGCACTACTGTATTTGGTGGCCCTCCCACGGCATGTCGAGTGCTTCCCTTTGTTACTTTTCAATCTACTGCCTTTCCATTGAATCATAAGTTCTAATAATTCTAATATTATAAGGAATGGGGATCTTTTCAAACTCATTCCACAATGTTCATACTTTTTATAGGGATGTGCACAGACCTTAATATTCAGTTTGCATCCAGTTAAGCAATTCAGCCCAATTCAGTTCACATTTGGAGACAGCCCAGTTCAGATCCAAATCTAAATCTGAATCTTAGTTCAGAAATTCCAAAGCTTCCCCATTCACTATTAACTGAAAGAGAGAGAGACAGAGACAGAGACAGAGAGACAGAGAGAACACTATTTTTTTTCTTTTGACAGAAGTGACACACACAAATTAAATGGTCCCTGGCACAGAAATTCCTGAATCTAACCTTCTTAAATGTGGCAGATTTCTTATGCATTTATGCATTATTCTTGTATACTATTAGAGAGACTAAATAAATCTTTTTTTAACTGGGGGAGGGAATTGAAAAGGCTATCCTAGCAAGAAAACCATTACAAGTATCCTTCTGAAATTTGTCAGGATTCATGCCCTCAGAAGGGACAACCTTGCCTGCAAATTTCATCTAATTCTGCCCCAAAATTATATATATAAAAGACAGTTTTGAAAGCAGCAAACAGAACTTCACTCAAGCTTGCTCTGGATCCCTATAAGGATTCCGTTAATCACCTAAAATATATATAAATGTAATTGTGATTAACCAAACAGAGGTTTTTATTATATTAACAAAACATTTCAGCTTTTGCCTTCATCAGCTGCTAACATAAAATATACATATAAACTTGCAGGTGCCTAAAACATCTTTTCCCAGATGTTGCTGGAATACAATTCCCATCATTCCTGACCATTGGCCATGCTGGCTGGAGCTGACGGGAGTTGTAGTTGAGCAACATCTGGAGACTCAAAGGCTGGGAAAGGCTGGCCTAAAACAAAAGCCCTTAGATCTATTTGCCTGTAATTTGACAGGCTTTATCCACTCTGGAGGGGCTACCAGAGCTTGGAAAAGTTACTTTTTTGAACTACAACTCCCATCAGCCCCAGCCAGCGACCATGCTGGCTGGGGCTGATGGGAGTTGTAGTTCAAAAAAGTAACTTTTCCAAGCTCTGGGGGCTACTATGCCTGCAAATTTCATCCACTTCCACAAGAAAATAGTTATAGCCCTATAAAAAAAATCCCAGTAGAGACTGGAAGGAGAGAAAGTAGACTTGAATGGCGCCTAAGCTGAATCACCTCAGACTGAAAAGTGCTGTTTCTCAAAGACCATCAGGGTCTGAATTGCCATCCAAACTGAATCTTGGTGCACACTGCTGGTACATGTAATGTTAACACATTTTCTGATAATTCCTAAGATGGATTTTGCTGCCCCTGCCCCTGCTGTCATATTAAGGGTTGTGTTCAATGCAGTGCTGAGATTGTTCCATCAGTGCAAGAATTTCTGCTTGCCCAATAGAATAATTTCCCCTCTCCTCCCTTTATGCACTGTTCTGGAGTTTCTCCTGACTGGGGGCACACAGGGGGATGAGGAGGAAAGTCCCATTGCACTAGCAGGAATCCATGTGCTGGCTTCCACTAGTGCGAGTTAGTTGAATACAGCCCTATGAGTGGTCATTTTACCAATATTTGGGCAAGATTTGTTGGGGAAGATTTATGACCCACTTGTCCACTTTTCTCATTCATGTTCTCCCCTCACTAGTGTAGGATTGTAGTGCTTCAGATAGCTGTGAATCATGTTGATGTGTTTGTTTCATGAGATCTGGAACCTTGAGAGGCTGTAGTCAGGAACCCGTTACCCCACTAGATTGTGATACAACTAAAGACTTTCTTTCCAGTCAGACAATTCTGGAAACCTAGGATTCACACAGAGGGTTTTTTTTTCACAGAGTGCACAGTGTAAGCTCACCTGTGAGCTACACTCAGTGCCAGTTTCCTGATGAGTGGAACTCGGTTGCGTACATATTTTCAGATATGTGTATGTTACATTCACACTGTATACATTTAGGAATAAAATTTAAACCAAATTTAAGACGCAATGGATGTAGAGGTCTGTAGTGTGCAATCTGATGCATGACCCGCTCTGAATCCAAATTTCACACTTGAAAGGACCAAGACTATGCATTGACCCACATTCTCAAATCAGACTACTGTTTCCCAAGAAATACAGTAATTTGAATTAGTTATATTTAAACCTCAGGCTATGTCTCAGTCATGCTGCATAAATCAAGCTATTCTATTTACATGTAAATAGCACTCAGTTGTTGGGATTCCGCTATTGTTATGATCAAAGCCATTAGAAATTAGGACTAAGTCATCTTAATTCCTAGAATTTGCTTGGTCTCTTGGTTTCTTGGTTTAATTAACATTAATTAACATTGTGTTTATTCTACAAAGGACAAATGATCACTGTGTTTCTGACAGCTGGTTCTTAGCATTAACACCTTCCACATCTCCATAAGTCAGTGGCAGATTCAGGTACCAGATTCAGCCCCTTTTAGCATCTCTAGCTAAAAGGTTGAGGTGTAGCAATGAATGGGTGAATGACAATTTCAGCTTCTCTCAGTTTCTAATTTTCCCAATCTTAAATCCAGTTCTCCACATTTCCACATCACTTTGCTTTTTTTAAAAAAAAAATCCTCACAAAAATTCACCAGCATTTTAGTGCGATTTCTCCCAATATACACCTTTTTGTGTGCAATTTTGCTTAATATAGGCATTTTTGCAAAACAGTTCCCCATAACATAATGCATTTTTGTATGGGATGTTCACGAATATATGAATTTATAAACACACTTTACCGTAGTCCATGAATTTTTGTACACACTATTTTGCTAAAGAACTGCACTGCAAAATTTGGAGAAGTGTGACTTCAAAGGATGGCTGTGCTTCAGTTCTTACATCGTTTCAGGAAGTGCAAATTAATTAGATTTTCCTTTAAATGCTAGCAGAATCTAATTTCTCCTCCATCTCAGTGCAAGGGAGGACTTGCCTTCCTCATGGACTGTGCTAGATGCAGCTGCTCAATCCCATTCCCTAGTCTCAGAAGGAAGCAGTGGGCTCTGCTCCCTGGCAGATGGCAGTTCTCCAACCAAAAAAATGTGCATAAAAAGGCATGTGATAATTATCCCTTATATTCCATCTCGATCACTGAGATCATCTACAGGAGTGGTTTTGGTCGTTCCCCCGAGTTGGTGAGGCTCATTTAACATCGACACGAAATCGAGCCTTCCGTGTCATCGGCCCCGTTCTCTGGAATGCTCTGCCAAGAGAGATTCAGCAGGTGCCTTTCTTTTTTAACCTTTAAACGCCTGCGGAAAACCTTTCTGTTCCTCCAGGCTTATGCAGGCAATTAAGAAGATGACCTTTGTTTTTATGGTTATTTTTATTTATTTTTATTCTATGATCTTCATTGTTTTTAATGTGTAGCAAACTGCTCTGATGTTTTTAACAAAATAAAAGTATACAAACATTTTCTTATAAATCAATCATTATTAGAATTTATTACCCGCCTTTCACCCAGATGTCCCAGGTTACAACAATTTTAAAACACATAATGAAGTGGAAGTGTACATAATTATGCATATGTTAGTGAAACTAACATGCAAAAATGCATTAGATTGTGGAAAATGGATTGCAAAATATGCATATTTGGCAAAATTGTATACAAAAAAGAAGCTTATATTAGGAAAATGTGCACTAAAACGCTACTGAATATTCATGAGGTGATCTGAACATAAGACTGGAAATGCAAAACATCTCAATTTCAGTCTCTGGCATTTTCTGGTAGGACTGGGAGAGACCCCTGGCTGAAATCCTGGAGAGCAGCTGTCAGTCAGTGTAAATAATACTGAGCTAGATGGATCAATTGTCTGACTCAGTTCTTAAAAAGGGGAAAATAGGGGGGAAAACATTATTGACTATTTGTCTATCCCTAACCTGTACACTTTTTCTGTTCAACAGAATAGACATAGTCCTATTCCTCTGACTGTAATTTGTTTAAAACTGTTTTTAACATTGGATTTTAAATTGTAGCAAGTAGTCCTAGGAACTTTCAGTGAAGGGCGGGTAAGAAATTGAAATAATGATAATAACAACAATAACAACAACAACAGAATAGCATCATTAGGTCTGGTTCACACATGTATGCATATCACTGAATTATTTTTGAATTATTCACTAGAAAAGACAATAATGCTGGGAAAAACAGAAGGGAGTAGAAAAAGAGGAAGACCAAACAAGAGATGGATTGATTCCATCAAGCAAGCCACAGACCTGAACTTACAAGATCTGAACAGGGTGGTTCATGACAGATGCTCTTGGAGGTCACTGATTCATAGGGTCGCCATAAGTAATAATCAACTTGAAGGCACAAAACAACATCATAAATCTTGGAGAAAACCGTCATTATACAGGTTTTGATCTTTCCAGATTTCCCACCTTAATATTGCTGCAGAAATCATCTTCACAAACATAGATGATTGCATTATATGCAGTTTTAGCTGATTATAGATTGAGTCGGTCATTTGCTGTTGTTGTTTTTAAGTTCCTGTTTAGAAGACTCACAGGTGCAGCCAAATGCTATTGGCAGCTAAAAATGTCCCTATGTTTCCATGTTCCTATATACAGTAAGGCTAGCACTGGGGAGGGCAGCTGTGAGAGAACTTGAAAAGGTCCTCAAATGCAAAGATGTATCACTGAACACTAAAGTCAGGATCATTCAGACCATGGTATTCCTGATCTCTATGTATGGATGTGGAAGTTGGACAGTGAATAGGGCAGATAGGAGAAAAATCAACTCATTTGAAATGTGGTGTTGGAGGAGAGCTTTGCAGATACCATGAACCGTGAAAAAGACAAATAATTGGGTGTTAGAACAAATTAAACCAGAACTGTCACTAGAAGCTAAAATGATGAAACTGAGGTTATCATACTTTGGACACATCATGAGATGATTCACTAGAAAAGACCATAATGCTGGGAAAAACAGCAGGGAGTAGAAAAAGAGGAAGGCCAAACAAGAGATGGATTGATTCCATAAAGGAAGCCACAGACCTTAACTTACAAGATCTGAACAGGGTGGTTTACAACAGATGCTATTGGAGGTTGTTGATTCATAGGGTCGCATAAGTCGTAATGACTTGAAGGCATATAACAACAACAACAATTTTTGAATTATATACCTATGAATCCTGTGCACTTAATGGCTGGCTGCTGAATCTGTGAAATACTCTACTGTAATACATTGCATTTTATCCTCACATTGCAGCCAGTGATGTGGAAGCTTTTTTAGTCTGTGGTGTCGTATCTGTAACGGCACTTCCATGCACTGGAAGTTGCAGCATTCCATGATGAACATGCATGTATGAACCATCGCCTAGAGGCAGCAGTCATTGATATTATCAACTACTGATTTATTCAGCAGGTTGAAAAGAGGTTCCTGGGTCACCTTTTTGTACTGCCTGGGCCAATATATAGCCCAAGCATTTCAAATCCAACAGGCTGGTAAAGTACCAGCCAGGTGGCATCACAGCTTGTATAACACTTTTAATTTGCAGAATGAATTCCCCTCCCTTGAAAGTCCTGCAGTGGCACAGGTGCTTCTCACATCAAAAATCATAATATCCATACACAAAAAAATAAAGTCAGCATTTCATCTTGACATCTGCAAAATTGAAATCCACTTTTTGGTTGAGCTGGGCCAAAGCTACCTTTTTTATTCTGTGTTCTTTTAAAAAAACACAATCAAAGTTTTTTCATACTTTCTTGACTCCCAACAACTCTTCTAAAATATTTATCCCAGTTGGTATCTGTTTTGGATTTGAACTGGTGTTATTTGTTGGTTTGTTTATTATTTGATTTATATCCCGCCCTTCCTCCCAGCAGGCTGTTGTTGTTTTGTAAATTCTTTTCATATTTATAATTTTTAAATCATTGTTTCTATATATGCATTTTTAAAAACTTTTTGCACATGTGGCTGTATACTATAGTCAGCATGGATTTTTTTGATTCCTCAATGTTAAATTGAAAATACCCCTATGCCATTCTGATGCTTCCCATAAACTCATTTCAAAACAAAACCTTACAGAACGTATAGTCCTGTACTCAGAAACGCTTGCTTAACAACCCTGAAAATACACAAAACAGAGAGAATCAAGAGTTCAAAGTGTAAAAAGAGAGAGACAAAAACCAGAGCCCTTTGGGACTTTTTTCTGCCAGAGTTCTCATAATCTGTTGAAATTCATTAAAAATCAGCCATGTTCACACAGTATCTGTAATCCTGTTACTGACCTTGCCCCATACTCTGACCTTCATCTTCTGCAGTTTAAACATTAAATTTTTAATTAATTTAAGAAATTTTGCAGTGAACTCAATGATAATGTCAGGCACGCTTAGTAAGAACCAACTGTCAGTGTTCTAAAAGCCAGACTCACAGCTGCTTGGTTTGCCTAATCAGGGAGCCACACCCACACCACATCTTGATTTCATGTGAGACAGTCATGGCTTCCCCCAAAGAATCCTGGGAAGTGTAGTTTGTGAAGGGTGCTGAGAGGAGACTCTTATTCCCCTGACAGAGCTCCAGTGTCCAGAGTGGTTTAACAGTCAGCCACTCTGATTGAAGCTCTGTGAGTAGAACAGGTCATATTCTAGCAATTCTCAGCACCCTTCACTATCTACACTTCCCAGGATTATTTGGGAGAAGCCATGACTGTCTAAAGTGAAATAGTCTGGTGTGGATGTGGCCAGGGACAGTTTTGGTTCAAATTTGGGTGGGAGGCTACATGTGCATGCTCTAGAATAAAAAGGTGGGGGAAACCCTGAAAAAGAATGATACTGTTCACAATGTTTTCCTTTTGGAAAGGAAAGGGGTTTCCCCTCTTCCCAGTGCCTGCCCACCCATCCAATCTCCTCCTCTCCCCCTCCCCTCCTCCTTCCTGCTCTCCCCCTCCTCTCTCCCAGGTCCATTTCACCTCTCCTAAGTATGATTGCACAGAAGTAAATCCCACTGAAGCCAAAAAGCATGCAAATGATCAAACCTGCCCTCCCCTCCTCTTCCCTCCTATCCACTCCCTCTTGCCCCTTCCCTCCCCCTTCCTTCACCCTCCCTCTCCCCTTCCAATCCCCTCCTTCCCCCTTTCACTCCTTCTGCTCCCCTCTCCCCTTCTTCCTTCCCTATACTCTCCCCTCCCCCTCCTCCTCCCCCATGGTCAGTTTTACCTATCCTAGGCATGATTGCACAGGAGTAAATCCCATTGAACTCAATAAGCATGCAAATAATCAGGCCTGCCTTCCCTCTCCTTCCTCTCTCTTCCTTCCCTCTCCTCTTCCTTCTTCCTCCTCCCCTGCCCACTGCAGCCCTCCCTCCCTCCCTCTTCTCCTTCTCCACACCATATGCTCAGGAGCACCATATGCTCCTCACCATATGCTCTTCACCATATGAAGAGAGAATTACCAAAATATTCCAAGCTACACAGGAAGTGGATTGGACTGTGAAAGACATTGTGTTTGCATTTTTATAAATGTGTAGGGCAGTGCAATATCTCAGAGAGGAGGTGAAGTCTCCTGCTCTGCTTGTACATTCACTATAGCTCCCCAATTTCCCTGCTTTTTAAAGTTTGATAGAAATATCTGTTGGCTATAGGTACATTCTTAAACCGCAAGGGTTTTTTTGCCTATTAGTGAATATACAATATGTTATTATATTGTAAATTGCTTCAGGATGGTTCATGGGAAGATTCAAAGAGCTGACATCGGAAAGATCCTTACTTGGGCCCCCATACTACATACCTCTTACTGAGGAAGGACCACCAGAAGGTCCTCATCTGCTGATCTTAGCTGGTTGTTACTGAAGAAGACATTCTTGTAGGAAGTGATATCATTGAACTTTGTGATGAATGGTATTCTGTTTGGCTCCTGCCATACCTTTGAAGACCCTTTGTTCCAGAATCGCCCCCATAAGGCCTGTTACAGAGTGCCTGGGATGTTGCAATGTTCTCCAGCTGGTTTATGTGTATTGCCAAAAGATTAAAAGGCTGTTAAGTGCAGGTAGCCAAAGAGAAATGTCCACTTGGTGGTGGCGGTGAAATTAAGAAGGCTGGGTTGGTTTAGCTGGTTTGCTTCCCTCATTACCCTCTTACAAGGTAGAGAGTCTGTGGTGTCATTGGCCCAATGGATATTTCATGTTCAGAGGCAGATGCAACCATATACCAGTTATTGAGGAGTAATACAGGCTTTCACGCCCTGCTGTTTATATATGCATCTGGCTGTCCGCTATAGGAAGCAGGTCTGATCCTGAGGGTCTCTTCTTATATTCTTACTGTTGGAATGTATGAGGTTCAACTCCAACTTGGTGGGTTAAGGCTGCATGGGGTTAAAAAGGGTAGCCAGAGAGCTAGACCTCTTGCTGGTTGAGGCTATATCCTGCCATCTATTCTCTTCCGGCTAGGACGACAAGAAAAGGAATGTTGATCTCAGTTCCTTCCTGCCTCTCCCTGTGTTCTCTTTCTCTCGAGAGGGGAGCAGACATCTTCTCTTTGTCTCTCCTCTCAACCAAGATGAGGGCGAGTACTGGGACCAGTGCTCATTGCTCTAGCATAGCTAGTTAGCTAGATATAGAACTCTTTCCTATCATAAGAACATAAGAACATAAGAAGAGCCTGCTGGATCACGTCAGTGGCCCATCTAGTCCAGCATCCTGTTCTCACAGTGGCCAACCAGGTGCCTGGGGGAAGCCCGCAAGCAGGACCCGAGTGCAAGAACACTCTCCCCTCCTGAGGCTTCCAGCAACTGGTTTTCAGAAGCATGCTGCCTCTGACTAGGGTGGCAGAGCACAGCCATCATGGCTAGTAGCCATTGATAGCCCTGTCCTCCATGAATTTGTCTAATCTTCTTTTAAAGCCATCCAAGCTGGTGGCCATTACTGCATCTTGTGGGAGCAAATTCCATAGTTTAACTATGTGCTGAGTAAAGAAGTACTTCCTTTTGTCTGTCCTGAATCTTCCAACATTCAGCTTCTTTGAATGTCCACGAGTTCCAGTAATATGAGAGAGGGAGAAGAACTTTTCTCTATCCACTTTCTCAATGCCATGCATAATTTTATACACTTCTATCATGTCTCCTCTGACCCGCCTTTTCTCTAAACTAAAAGGCCCCAAATGCTGCAACCTTTCCTCGTAAGGGAGTCGCTCCATCCCCTTGATCATTCTGCTTGCCCTCTTCTGAACCTTTTCCAACTCTAGAATATCCTTTTTGAGATGAGGCGACCAGAACTGTACACAGTATTCCAAATGCGGCCGCACCATAGATTTATACAACGGCATTATGATATCGGCTGTTTTATTTTCAATACCTTTCCTAATTATGGCTAGCATGGAATTTGCCTTTTTCACAGCTGCCGCACACTGGGTCGACATTTTCATCGTGCTGTCCACTACAACCCCGAGGTCTCTCTCCTGGTCGGTCACCGCCAGTTCAGACTCCATGAGCGTATATGTGAAATTAAGTTTTTTTGCTCCAATATGCATAATTTTACACTTGTTTATATTGAATTGCATTTGCCATTTTTCTGCCCATTCACTCAGTTTGGAGAGGTCTTTTTGGAGCTCTTCGCAATCCCTTTTTGTTTTAACAACCCTGAACAATTTAGTGTCGTCAGCAGACTTGGCTACTTCACTGCTCACTCCTAATTCTAGGTCATTAATGAACAAGTTGAAAAGTACAGGTCCCAATACCGATCCTTGAGGGACTCCACTTTCTACAGCCCTCCATTGGGAGAACTGTCCGTTGATTCCTACTCTCTGCTTTCTGCTTCTTAACCAATTCCTTATCCACAAGAGGACCTCTCCTCTTATTCCATGACTGCTAAGCTTCCTCAGAAGCCTTTGGTGAGGTACCTTGTCAAACGCTTTTTGAAAGTCTAAGTACACTATGTCCACTGGATCACCTCTATCTATATGCTTGTTGACACTCTCAAAGAATTCTAATAGGTTACTGAGACAGGACTTTCCCTTGCAGAAGCCATGCTGGCTCTGCTTCAGCAAGGCTTGTTCTTCTATGTGCTTAGTTAATCTAGCTTTAATCATACTTTCTACCAGTTTTCCAGGGACAGAAGTTAAGCTAACTGGCCTGTAATTTCCGGGATCCCCTCTGGATCCCTTTTTGAAGATTGGTGTTACATTTGCCACTTTCCAGTCCTCAGGCACGGAGGAGGACCCGAGGGACAAGTTACATATTTTAGTTAGCAGATCAGCAATTTCACCTTTGAGTTCTTTGAGAACTCTCGGGTGGATGCCATCCGGGCCCGGTGATTTGTCAGTTTTTATATTGTCCATTAAGCTTAGAACTTCCTCTCTCGTTACCACTATTTGTCTTAGTTCCTCAGAATCCCTTCCTGCAAATGTTAGTTCAGGTTCAGGGATCTGCCCTATATCTTCCACTGTGAAGACAGATGCAAAGAATTCATTTAGCTTCTCTGCAATCTCCTTATCGTTCTTTAGTACACCTTTGACTCCCTTATCATCCAAGGGTCCAATTGTCTCTCTAGATGGTCTCCTGCTTTGAATGTATTTATAGAATTTTTTGTTGTTGGTTTTTATGTTCTTAGCAATGTGCTCCTCAAATTCTTTTTTAGCATCCCTTATTGTCTTCTTGCATTTCTTTTGCCAGAGTTTGTGTTCTTTTTTATTTTCTTCATTCGGACAAGACTTCCATTTTCTGAAGGAAGACTTTTTGCCTCTAAGAGCTTCCTTGACTTTGCTCGTTAACCATGCTGGCATCTTCTTGGCCCTGGCGGTACCTTTTCTGATCTGCGGTATGCACTCCAGTTGAGCTTCTAATAGAGTGTTTTTAAACAACTTCCAAGCATTTTCGAGTGATGTGACCCTCTGGACTTTGTTTTTCAGCTTTCTTTTTACCAATCCCCTCATTTTTGTGAAGTTTCCTCTTTTGAAGTCAAATGTGACCGTGTTGGATTTTCTTGGCAATTGGCCAGTTACATCTATGTTTAATTTAATAGCACTGTGGTCACTGCTCCCAATCGGTTCAACAACACTTACATCTCGCACCAGGTCCCGGTCCCCACTGAGGATTAAGTCCAGGGTTGCCGTCCCTCTGGTCGGTTCCATGACCAACTGGTCTAGGGAATAGTCATTTAGAATATCTAGAAACTTTGCTTCTTTGTCATGACTGGAACACATATGCAGCCCGTCTATGTCCGGGTAGTTGAAGTCACCCATTACTACCACATTTCCTAGTTTGGATGCTTCCTCAATTTCATATCTCATCTCAAGGTCTTCCTGAGCATTTTGATCAGGGGGACGAAAGATTGTTCCCAGTATTAAGTCCCTCCTGGGGCACGGTATCACCACCCACAATGATTCTGTGGAGGAGTCTGCCTCTTTTGGGGTTTTGAGCTTGCTGGATTCAATGCCTTTTTTCACGTATAGAGCGACTCTGCCACCAATACGTCCTTCCCTGTCCTTCCGATATAGTTTATATCCAGGGATAACCGTATCCCACTGGTTTTCTCCATTCCACCAGGTCTCGGTTATGCTCACTATATCAATGCTCTCCTCTAAGACCAAGCACTCCAGTTCTCCCATCTTGGTTCGGAGGCTCCTAGCATTAGCGTACAGGCACTTATAAGCAGTGTCTCTCTTCAAGTGTCTTTGGCACTTGTGGTTTGGCCTGTGGTAATTTTGCTCTTCTGAATTTATATGCTGTGCCCCTGCTCTCACAATGCCTACTTCTAGGCCTACCCCTTTTAAAATTTCATCATTTCTTTGGTCTTTATCCCAGGGGGGATGTTTATTCCGAACCGGACCTTTCTCAGCTCCTGTCGGGTTTCCCCCCTCAGTCAGTTTAAAAGCTGCTCTGCTACCTTTTTAATTTTAAGTGCCAGCAGTCTGGTTCCATTCTGGTTCAAGTGGAGCCCGTCCCTTTTCTACAGGCAAGGCTTGTCCCAAAAAGTTCCCCAGTGCCTAACAAATCCGAACCCTTCCACCCGACACCATCGTCTCATCCACGCATTGAGACTGCGAAGCTGGGCCTGGCTGGCTGGTCCTGCGTGTGGAACTGGTAGCATTTCAGAGAAAGCCACCTTGGAGGTCCTGGCTTTCAGCATCCTACCTAGCAACCTAAATTTTGCTTCCAGGACCTCACGGCTGCATTTCCCCATGTCGTTGGTGCCAACGTGCACCACGACCACTGACTCCTTCCCAGCACTGTCTACCAAACTATCTAAACGACGGGCGATATCCGCAACCTTCGCACCAGGCAGGCAAAACACCTTGCGGTCTACACGCCCATCACACACCCCACTGTCTATGTTCCTAATGATCGAATCACCCACTACAAGGATCCCTCCACCCCCTGGAGATATATCCTCGGCATGAGAGGATAGCTGCTCATCCCCCAAGGAATGGGTCCCTTCTAAGGGATCATTTCCCTCTTCCTCAGCTGGATGCTCTCCTTCCCCGAGACCATCGTTCTCCATGATAGCAGGAGAGCTATCATCGTTGGAGTGGGACACAGCTATAACATCCCTGAAGGCCTCCTCCACACACCTCTCTGCCTCTCTGCCTCTCTCAGCTTTTCCAGGTCCGCCACCTTGGCCTCAAGGAAATGAAGTCTCTTCCACAATACTTAATACCCCCAGTTTTCTGTTCTCTTTCCTCCACACACCTCCACCAGTCAGCTAAGTGTATTCAGTGTTCATGGAGCTGCTTTGTGCAGGGGCATAACTACCGCGTAGCGGCGGGTGTGGGCCGCACCGGGTGTCACCATGAGACGGGGGTGACACCACGAGCCGCCCCCCACCCTAGGCACTGCGGCCGGGAAGCGGCAGGTGCGGCCAAGGAAGAGAGAGAGAGAGAGAAAGGAGCGAGCGCAGCAACTGCCCTCTTTACTGAGCACCCTCCCTGCCACCTCACAGGCTGGCAGAATGGTGTGATCTCTCTCCCTCTCCGCAGTTCCAGCAGCCTGAGGCCGGGCATGCCGCAAAGCAACCCAGAAAATCCCTCCTAGCTTTAGGCTGTGTGCGGTGGCGGCTGCTGCTGCTGCTGAGGGCTGGTTGGCTGGACGCTGGCCTCTTGGCGGGCCAGCCAGCGTTCAGCCGCCCACGCGGGGCCCAGCAGTGGAGAGGCGGGAGTGATGCAGTTCTCTCCTTCCCCGGAGCAATCGCCGGCCTGGTGGCCCTGCCTGCCCCGCTGGAAGGAAGGAGGGGGGTGACGCGAAGCGTGAGAAGGATGTGCTGGCCTTTGGCGCTACCGGTTAGGGACAGCCCCGAGCAAGCAGCCAGCCAGCTCGGGTAAGTCATGATTCTCCAAGGCTGCTGCTTGCCTAGTCTCACTTTCCCTGGTGGGGAGCCCTGTTGAGCTCCGCGGGGGCTTACACTTAGTGGAGGGGTGCGTAGCAGCCCTACTCAGAGTAGAGGCATTGAAATAAATGGTTTGAAAAGAGCCCAGGGCAGCAAGCGTGTCAGCAATAAAGCACTGGTTTGTGTTTTATTTAGCCAATTCACTTCTACTCAAAGTAGGGCCATTGAACTGAATGGATCAAGTCATGCCCCATATTTTCGATGGGTCTACTGCTCAGGCTGCAAACCTAGGTACACTTACATGGGAGCAGTGCTGGAAATTTTGGAGGGGGAGTGCCATAATGGAATCTCAAAGCCCTCCCCTCCCCATTTTAGCAAAATCCTTCTTCCAAACAAGATTCTAAACGTGCTTTTAGTTGTTTCAATTGTTTTAAATGTTTTATTTTGTTTTTAATTGTATTGGGTGGTATTCAGTGCTAGTCTTTACTCAGTGCAGACCCATTGAACTTAATGGACATGACTAAGGCTGCAATCCAGTACACACTTGTTGTTGTTGTTATGTGCCTTCAAGTCGATTACGACTTATGGTGACCCTCTGAATCAGTGACCTCCAAGAGCATCTGTCGTGAACCACCCTGTTCAGATCTTGTAAGTTCAGGTCTGTGGCTTCCTTTATGGAATCAATCCATCTCTTGTTTGGCCTTCCTCTTTTTCTGCTCCCTGCTATTTTTCCCAGCATTATTGTCTTTTCTAGTGAATCATGTCTTCTCATTATGCGTCCAAAGTATGATAACCTCAGTTTCATCATTTTAGCTTCTAGTGACAGTTCTGGTTTAATTTGTTCTAACACCCAATTATTGGTCTTTTTTGCAGTCCATGGTATGCGCAAAGCTCTCCTCCAGCACCACATTTCAAATGAGTTGATTTTTCTCTTATCCACACTTACATAGGAGTCCCATTGGACCTAATGGAGCTTACTTCTGAGTAGACATATATTGCATTGCACTGTAACTTAGGTCCATTAATTTCAGTGGGCCTCCTCTGAGTAGGACTGAGTTGAATACCACCCATAGAAGGCTGCCTTATGTCATCTGGTCCATCTAGCTCAGGACTGCCTACACTGACTGGCAGCGGCTCTCCATGGTTTCAGACCGGAGTCCTTCCCAGCCCTACCGGTTACATTTATTTATTATTATTATTATTACTTTATTCAATTTTTATACTGCCCACAGCCAGAAGGCTCTCTGGGCGGTGCACAACAGTAGGTAAAATACAATAAAATCACATAAAAAACACTAAAAGGCAAACATATTAAACAATATTAAACAATTAAACTATCTGGTACATATTAAAAACTAATAAAATATATTAAAATGCCTGGGAAAATAAAAAGGTTTTGACCCGGCGCCGGAAAGATAGAAGTGTAGGCGCCAGGCATACCTCGTCGGGGAGACTGTTCCATAATTCGGGGGCCACCACTGAAAAGGCCCTGGATCTTGTTACAACCCTCTGAGCCTCTCTATGGGTCGGAACTCGGAGGAGGGCCTTTGATGTTGAACGTAGTGAACATGAGGTTCAGGTTACATTATCAGTGTCCAGGAAAGCTCTAAACCTTTCTAAAGTCTTCCTAGGAAGGGAGCAATTAAGGGACAAAATAAGCCTGGCTCTTTCACCTCTATAAAAATTACACAACAGTAAAAGTTCCTAAATCTGCACTACTGCAGGGTGTGTGTGTGGAACCATGATTCTCATATGGAATGCCATTAACTCCCAAAATAACTGAGGGGACGACACTGAAGTTCCACTGGAGGCTGATTCATTAATTAGGGCAAGTAGGGCACCACCCCATCAAGCTAAGTCTGCCCTCAGCCAACCCCCATCTGCCAGTCTGGCCTGCCTACCTCCTTACTTACAACCAGTCTAGGGGCGGCCCTGCTTGCCATATTCCTTCTGCTCCCTAATCTCAGTGGTGAATTTTCACTTTAACCACATGAAGCTATGTATAAATGTAAATACATTTAGGCTGTGCGTATGATATTGTAATTTAAAGGTGTAATTTTAGTTTTGCTAGTCGTTTATGTCACTACTATTGCTATTACATTCAGTGATATACAGGAATTACGATTTACGAGTAACATTAGTACAAAAAACATTACTAAGGATTCTGTATGGTCTGGTACGGGAGGAGGTCTGTGGGGGTGACACCATGAGTTACCGCACTGGGTGACACTAACCCTAGTGACGCCACTGGCTTTGGGGTCTTTATTTTTTTTTTAATAGTTCTGCAAACCTTGAGGTTGTCCTGCTGATACCTTCCTCTATGGGTTGGGCTGTTTTGGCTATCTAAGGATCTACACTCAGAGAATCCTCCACATGATGGAGGTGTCTAAAATTATGCAATGCTTTGAAGAAAGGAAGTGGAGAAAAGTTTGTCTTCTTTCATAATATTAAACCCAGGGGACATCCAATAAAGCTGAATGTTAGAAGATCCAGGACAGGCAAAAGAAAGTACTTCCTCATGCAGCACATAGTTAAACTATGGAATTCATTCCCACGTGTTGTAGTGATGGTCATCAACTTGGATGGGTTTAAAATAAGATTATGCAAATTCATGGAGGATTCATGGAGGATAAGGCTACCAGTGGCTACTAATCCTGATGACTAGGTTCTACCGCCACTGAATATCAGTTGCTAGAAACTGCAGGAAGGGAGAGTGTTCTTGTGTTCAGATCCTGCTTTTAGGCTTCCGAGAGTCATCTGATTGGTCACTGTAAGAACAGAGTACTGGACTAGATAGGCCTTTTGCCTGTTCCAACAGGGATTTTTTTATGTTTTTAATTAGTTTGCTAATCAAATCACTTATGGAATGCTCTCCCCAGGGGGGGGGGGGTTTGCCTGGCCCCAACTGTGTATTCTGGCACCAGGCTCAGATCATTCTGTACCACCAGGCATCTGAATGATGGATTGTTGCTTCTTCTGATGGGGTCATCTTTGAATACTAACTATGTGGCGATCGTGTCAACGCAGAAGATTTTGTAAATTGTAATATGTTTTAGTGATGTGTTCACCAGAATGGGATGTTTTATTGCTCTTAAAAAAATATTGAAATTTCACATTTTTGTACTTTGAAGATACGCTCGTTTTTGTATAGCAAATCTCCAGGGGTGATATGAACAGAAGATTATTAATAAACATAATAAATAATACTATTATTTGCATATAAAAAGGCTTTGCAAATGTTGGTACTGGCATCGACTAATTACAAGTTAGAGATTTCATTTTTCCAACACATTTACCTCCAACCGTAATGACTGCCTGTTTGTAGGCTGAGTGTCATTACATGTTCAGTGAATTTCCCTCTCAAAGACAGGCTTTAGTAGAACAAATGAGCCGACTTATCGATGTGGGGAATACACAAAAAGCTTGCATTTATTTTCTTCCTGAATTTCAGATTCCTGTGCCTTCCAAGTTCTGTAAAAAATACATCTGTTTTTGAAAGAGCTTTGGTGTGTGTGTGTGTGCTTGTGAGAGATTCTGTTTGTGTATATTCCACCCCCTCCCCCAAAGAGTCAATACTATTACAGGTGTCATAACTATAATGGGCCATACATTCTTAATGAGACGCAATGAAAGCTTCAGCATTTGGGGAGCTATCGTCTTTGGAACAAGGCAGAGATGTGACAAACATATTGCTAATTAGACATCCATCTGAAAGAGTTTCAGAGATGCTCCTTTTAAAAATTCTGATGCTGTGAAACAAAACAGCCTGCATTATTAACGGAGACATGTTAACAATCAAGGGGATATATGTGCAGTTTGCACTTGGGTTTCTTGAGTTATTAAAAGCCAGAGTGCCCCTCCTTTCCACATCCCACAGAAAGCAGTAAGCAGAGGTCTAAATAGCTGAATCCCAGTGGCTGGTTTCATATGTTGCTCCTTCCTCCGATGGGGAGGGGGTTCTGACTGTTTCAGCTGCCAGTTAAGGGATCCCATATGGAACAGCAAGGCCCCATTAGCAGCAGTTCTGGAAACCAGCCCAGAAATGTTGTTGTCATCCTCAGGAATGGGGGAAAAATACATAAAAAATAAAAAAGAACAGCTGATTACTTCCTTTCATACTTCAGCAAATGTCCTGAGGATCCATCTCGACAAACCAGTAAATTGCAATGACTTAGATTTATGTAGCATTTATGCTACTTATTTTATTTTGTAGCAGATATACGACCAATTAGTGTCTTGTGAGACACATCTGCATTTCCCTCCTCTACCACAAGAGCTGTTATATACTCTTCCCTGGCTCTACTGAATTTTGATGGCCTGGGGAATGTCCTGAAAGCCCATGAGGACACCACTTTGCTAAAGCTAAACAGGGCTGGATCTGGTCAATGCCTAGATGGATAACCAATTGGAGCCACAGGTATGCCACCACCTTGGGTCCCATGTCCAGGAAGAAAGGAGAGATTTAAATGTAATAAAATAAATAAATTTCAGGTATTTGTTGTTTTTGTAAAATGCTTAGAGGCTGTCTTCCAATATTTAAAAAGATAACTATTTGATAGCTGAAGATCTAACTCCATGCTATTTAGATTTTCTGAGCACCTTGTCTTACTATCTAGTAACTTCAATGGAAAAAGCCTTGGAATGTTTATTCATTTGGGAACCACATGATCTAGAATCTAAGGGTATCCCAGACTATAGTCCAAAGGTGTAACAGGTCATCTCTTTGCTGAAGCTAAGCAGGCTTGGGTCTGGTCAGTACCTGGGTAGTAGACTGCCTGGGGCCGCCACATAGGAAGCTGCCCTATACTGAGTCAGACCATTGGTCCATCTAGGTCAGTGTTGTCTACACTGACTAGCAGCAGCTCTCCAGGATTGCAGACTGGGGTCTCTCTCAGTCCTACCTGGAGATGCCAGGGATTGAACCTGGGACCTTCTGCATGCAAAGTAGGTGCTCTGCCACTGAGCTACAGCCCTTTCTGAGAACCTATACATTGCCTTGGGTTCCATGGTGGAAGGATATGTAATAAAATGAAATAAATAGAATGATTCAGATGTAGTTAAAAAGAGAGAGAGGAATGCTCACATTCACTTGTAAGAATAAGAAGAAACAGACCTTCATATATACGCCATATACAATTTTTTAGCATTGTCATCTTGTGAACATTCAGGAAAGACAAAGGACCATTGCCAATCTGCTACTTTTGGAGGAAACACATTTATTTCTCAGCCCGCTCCCCAACCAATGGTCTCATACCATCCAGGTGAGCATGCTCCACACCTGTTCATCTATTTTGCAAGGTGATGGTAGCTTTATCATAAATCCTGACCTTCTGTTGACAGGGTTGGATAATTACTGGTGTGGGATTAATGACTGGAATACAGACTGAGTCCCCTCAAGATCCAGACTTTGGCCATGCCTGCTACAAATTTTTAAAGGCTCTCAGAAAGAGCAGAGATTCATTTCTCAATCTATTGAGGACTGAGAAGATGTAATTGCCAAGTTAAAGGATGGGAGATTGAGGTAGAGATTAATTTTGGGTAAGAGGGCATTGCTCAGTGACAAAACCCATGCCTGCCCTAAAGAAGGGTCCTGGGCTCTGCATCTCCAGTTAAAGCGATCACATTGGACAGGGCTGGGAAAGACCTCTGCCTGTCTGAGATCTTGGAGCCATAGCCAGTCACACAGGAACATAGGAAGCTGCCTTATACTGATCCAGACCATTGGTCAATAACGACTGGCAACATCTCTCATGTGAATGCACAGGTTTGAGGGTTCCTATGTTCTCCCTGTTGCCCGTTGACTCTTCAGAGACCTATATGTTAGACATTGTGTTCATCTAAACTTACAGAGTTTCCAATATCAGTCGTCTGAACAGGCAGGGTAAGGTTGGAGATCCCACCCAAGGCTTCTTGGGGCTTGGGAGACATCAGGAAAATAATTGGGAGTTCACTAGGAGATTGTCTTCATATTTTTTTAAAAAACATATTTCTTTAAACATTTATTTCTTATTTACCCAAGTCATATATAGGTCTGGCCTCAGCCAGTAGATCAGAATCATATGTCAGGATCAAAGTCCTGACTGGTTACAAGCACATAATGGCATATATAATGCTTACAGTGGCCTTAGACAGTGGCTCAAGATTATACATTTGGCCTTAGCCAATATGTCTCTTATGTATTATAGCTCAGAGTTACATATCAGGCTTACACATTGGTATACATTGCAGTATATAATGTTATATTAGTTCAGACTTATACATTATACAAGTTACATTGCAATATTTGTGAAGTTATATTGCAAGGAATCAACATCAAACAAGTTACATTTCCCTATTAGTATATTTGAATACATTTCTATCTTTTATCCAGAAAGACATGGGGTTTTCTCACCTCTGGCCATTGCCAGCAAGCATAGTATCAATGTGTGTTCGACCAAGTCTGCAGAAAGACTGGCCCTTTATTGTATCAAATTTCCTCCTTTTATAGGAGTGTTCCAGGCTATAACTTTGCTGAACAGCTGTATATCCTAAGCTGCGTCATTTAAGCTGCATCACTGATGGAAGATTCTGATAAACTAGTCCTGTCCCAACTAGTTGGTGAAATAGTTAGTTATAGGCAGATGTTGTCCACACCGTATAAGGAGCTTCCTCCTGTGGCACAACTCCTAGAGGTTGTCATCTCCTTTGTTTATGCAAGTGAGAATACATTGGCTGACTGCCCAGAACTAGAAAAAGGCGGGACGAAAGAAAAACTTCTTCCAGTTTGAATTTTATAAGGCTTGACTGTATACTATGAGGAGGTCTGCATATAATATTCTATACATTAGGTTTAATACATACATTTTAAGGACTTAGAGGTTAAATTTAAATATATTAAACATGAGGTCAACCCATAATAGGTGCAAAGGAGTCCACTCTGGGTTTTAGTCCAAACTTTAAAGGAGCTGTCCAATGTGCTGAATATATATTGGGATCAGGTTTCAGCACAATGGATAGCCTCTTGAAAGTTCAGACACAAACTGACATGGAGCCACCAGCCGCCACTACCATTGGCCCATCTAGCTCAGTATTGTCTATGCTGAATGTCAGCAGCTTTCTAGGGTTTCAGTCAGAGGGCATTCCCTCTCCCTACTAGATATGCTGGGAATTGAACCTGGGACCTTCTGCATACAAAACAGATGCACTACCATTGAGCAGTGGTTCTTCCCAGTCCAAATAGGTAGCCTGGCATAAACAGATCAATCATCCTCAACATAAAGTAGGTTCATAGTAAGAATTTCCTAAACTGAAGAGCAATATTGCAATGGGAAAAGCAAATTGAGACCCATCATGGTGAATGCAGCCTAGCTGGATGGTTACGTCCCAGACAGGCAGCAGAAACTGAATGTTGATCAGCAGGCATGGGTTAACAGCTGTCGTCATTTCTCTTTCCTTCCCTGTGCTTGTTTCAAAAGCTGGAGATGAAGCCAGTGTATTGATCCTGTAGTGTCTCCTTCTGCCTGGAATGATGCCCAGTAGGAGACTGCCTGAGATGGTCACCTGGCTGACCATTCAAATCTGGCTGACCACTGTGACAACAGGATGCAGGACTAGATGGGTCACTGGCCTATGTTCTTATGGTGAAAGATGTATTACTATTTCCATCACCTGTTGGCCAATTTCTGCTGGTGATGTTGTAGCCCAACTCACATCATCCCAAAATGATGTTGGAACATCAACATGCTGACTGCATCTCCTTTCATATCTGAACAAAGTACAGAAAAGGAAAGAAGGCAAGTGAGCCTGACCAGTCCAAAGACCCACAGCACTGCCAAAGCCAATGGGTTGATGAGAACAAAGTTATTGTGCAGACAGAACTTCTGCAATGGAACTTTCCCTCCTTGTTCTCCCCTTTGAGCCCCCCTGCCACTCAAATCTGGTCCAGACGGTTGGGGGACCACCCAGATCATATTTGGGAGGTGCGGGGGGCACACAGAGGGAAGAGAAAGATGGGAGGTTATGTTGCAGAAGTGGAAGTTGTTAAGCTTGTGCAATGAATTTGCTGATATAACCAGTGGTGGCTGGTGTCCATTGGGACTAGTGGGGCAGACCTCAGGGGGCCCAACAGTAGGTGGAGCCAGAGCCAATGACAGACAGAGCCAACTAATTATGGTTTTGCCCCCGTCCTCCCTGCTGAGTTCTACAAGGGCAGCACTAAGACTAAGGAACAGGAGGGAGATGGCAAGTTGCTGTAAACTGCCCAGAGAGCTTCGGCTAAGGGGCGGTATACAAATAAATAAATAAATAAATTAGCAGTACCACGCCCTAAATTGGTTTTCAGTGAGAAAGTTGGCAGATGAAGGCTGGCTGACGGCAGATTGAGCTTGGTAGGGTGGTACTCCACTTGTCCTAATGGACCAGCCTCCACTGGATACAACCCAATGTCTGTCTGGCCCCTAAAGTAAACTTTTGCTCTGAAGCAATGGCTTGGTGGTGGTGGTGTGTGTGTGCAAAGTCAGAGCATATGTGAGTGCCCATACTTGATTTCCCCTATTTTTCAAGCTCCTGGTAGGCTACCATTCACAGGCTGTGTTTACCTTGATGGGTTAAAACTTGTCCAGGTCTATTTTCTCTCCTTCAAATACCTCCTCCCCCTTATTGATTCCCCATGTAATTATAAAAGAATCCAGGCTACAGAAACCAACTATAATTTCCCCTGGCTTCCCATGCATTATTTACAATACAGTCTGACTCCATTGACCAGGGATGAGAAATGGTTTAGCCATTTTGTAGCCAAGTGGGTTATTTCATTGGACCAGCCTAGAAGCCATTGCCATGGCATTTTCAAAATGTTCCACACCTGATTAAGTACCATTTGCCTGCAGATAAAGAATAGTACTATTCTCAATTAGACTCAATTATCAACTGACTGATCTTCCTTGATATTCTGATGCCAAGCAGAATTTGCTTACAGAAACAGAGAGAAGGGGTTCATGTCTGGTAACCTCCAGGCTAGATTACTGTAATGCGCTGTATGTGGGGCTGCCCTTGAGGTTGGTCCGGAAGCTGCAGCTGGTGCAAAATATGGCGATGAGACTGCTCACTGGGGCAGGGTATCGCCAACATGTCACCCCGCTGCTGAAAGAATTGCACTGGCTGCCCATTTGCTACTGGGCCAAGTTCAAGGTTCTAGTTTTGGTGTACAAAGCCCTATACAGCTTGGGACCTGAAAGGCTGTCTTACCCCTTATATACCCAGTCAATTACTGCACTCTGCAGGTGAGGGCCTCCTGCAGATACCATCTTATCAGGAGTTCGTTCTGCACAATATAGGAAACAGACCTTTAGTGTGGCAGCACCTACCCTGTGGAATTCCCTCCCCTTAAATATTAGGCATGACCCTCTGTGGCGCAGAGTGGTAAGCGGCGGTAATGCAACCGAAGCTCTGCTCACGGCCGGAGTTCAATTCCAATGGAAGGAGGAAGTTGAATCTCCGATAAAAGGGGTCGAGGTCCACTCAGCCTTCCATCCATCCGTGGTCGGTAAAATGAGTACCCGGCATATGCTGGGGGGTAAAGAAAGGCCGGGGAAGGAACTGGCAATCCCACCCCATATATAAAGTCTGCCTAGTAAATGTCACAAGACGTCACCCTAAGAGTCGGAAATGACTCGCACTATAAGTGCGGGGACACCTTTACCTTTTTTAAATATTAGGCAGGCGCCATCTCTGCTATCTTTTTGGCGCCTTTTCAAGACTTCTCTTCCAACAAGCCATTTGAGTTGAGACCTATCCCAGTCTGTGTCTGTGTTAGAATTGCTTGTTAATATGTTGTTTTTTAAATAATGTTTTTAACTCTTTTTAAAAGATGTTCTTAAAGCTTTTTTAAAAAATGTTTAAAAGTTGTATTGTTTTAATGTATTTTAAAGTCTGTTTTTATGATGTTTTAAAGTGTTTTTAGTGCTTCTGTTTGCCATACTGGGCTCCTGCTGGGAGGAAGGGTGGGATATAAATCAAATAATAAATAAATTATTTATTTGAATAACGAGATTTGAATAACTTCCGCCCAGTTTCAAACTTCCCATTCTTAGGCAAGGCAATTGAGCGGGTGGTGGCAAAGCAGTTGCAAGCGCACTTGGAGGAAGCAGATTATCTGGATCCATTTCAATCGGGTTTCAGGCCTGGACATGGGACTGAAACAGCATTGGTCGCCTTGGTAGATGATATGAGGAGGGCATGGGATAGGGGCGAAGGCACCTTCCTTGTCCTCCTCGATCTCTCAGTGGCTTTTGATACCGTTGACCACGGTATCCTCTTGGACCGCCTGGAGAGGTTAGGCATGGGAGGCACTGTATTGCAGTGGTTCCACTCCTTCCTTTCTGGTAGGTACCAAAGAGTAGCATTGGAGGAGGAGGTTTCGGACCCTTGGCCTCTCACTTGTGGGGTGCCACAGGGTTCCATCCTCTCTCCGATGTTGTTTAACATCTATATTAAGCCGCTGGGGGCGATCATCAGGAGATTTGGGCTGCAGTGTCATCAGTATGCAGATGACACACAGCTCTATCTCTCATTTAAATCTTCACCGAGGCTGGCTGTAGAAACCCTGTCCAAGTGCCTGGAGTCGGTGAGTGGCTGGATGGGGAGGAATAAGCTGAAACTGAATCCAGACAAAACCGAGGTACTGTTTGTGGGAGACAAGGGAAGGTTGGGGGATATAGACCTGGTGCTTAATGGGGTTTGTTTGCCCCTAAAAGACCAGGTCCGCAGCCTGGGGGTCATCCTTGATTCCCAGCTGTCCATGGAGGCTCAGGTTTCAGCTGTGAGCCGGGTGGCGCTGTATCATCTCCATCTGATACGGAGGCTGTGCCCCTACCTTCCCAACCATCTGCTCCCACCAGTAGTACATGCTCTGGTCACCTCTCGCCTAGACTACTGTAATGCGCTCTATGTGGGGTTACCCTTGAAAACGGTCCGGAAGTTGCAACTGGTACAGAATGCAGCGGCTCGTCTGATCAAAGGCAGCCGCTGGCAGGATCATATCACTCCAGTGTTAAAGGAGTTGCACTGGATACCAGTTGCTTACCGAGCCCAATTCAAGGTGTTGGTTTTAACCTTTAAATCCCTATACGGTTTTGGACCAGTCTATCTGAAGGAGCGCCTCCAGCATCGGCAGGGATGCCGCTCAACAAGATCAGCCTCAGAAGACCTTCTCTCGATCCCACCGGTTAAAACAGCTAGGCTGGTGAGGACCAGAGGGAGGGCCTTTTCAATAGTGGCCCCCACCCTGTGGAATTCTCTCCCAAATGATCTCCACCATGCCCCTTCTATGATGAGCTTCCGCCGGACTTTGAAGACTTGGCTTTTCCGGCAGGCCTTTGGAATGGGTTAAGTTTTACTGTTGGGTTCTAAATTTTAATTTTGTAATGTTCAATGTATTTTATCTTGTACGTCGCCCAGAGTGGCTGGTCAACCAGCCAGATGGGCGACTAATAAATATAATATAATAATAATATAATAATAAATAAATGTCTGAATTGGAGACAGGAAGGTTATCGCCAGAAAAGAGAGAAAAATAAGCTAGAACAGCAACAAGCAAGCAAGCAAATGAAAAGAAGAAGAAATTTTGGATTTTCCAGGAACTGAATGTAGAAGTGACCTTTGTTTCTGCTTCTGCTAGTTTTTACCCATAATATTTCAACGTGTGTTCGTGGTGGATACTGAAGGAGCATTTACTAGAGTTGTGCCCAGAAGTTTTGGTTTGGACTCCAAATTCATACCGAGCAAAAACAGCCTACTTTTGTCTGAGCTTCTCCATTGGCTAGCCAATTCAGCTCTTGGTTCATATGAGTCTTGTAAGGAGATAGGCATAAAATGGGGTTTTTATTCTCGGATTCATCTCAGAGGGTCAGAGCATAAGGATCTATAATTTGGGTGATCTCTATAAGACAGACCTTAGGTTGACCCCAAGTCTCAAGATGGTCAGAACTGGCTTGCTGACTTCAGGAAGACAGGTACCAACAGATTTAACAAGGAACGTTGCAAATTCCAGGTTTGCTCAGGAGTAATCCCTTCAACTAAACAATAGTCTGTGCCCAGGTTAAAGCTCAAGTCAGTGAAATCCACACAAGATAAGCTTTGGGGATAATTTACACATATACAATTTCTCCCGAGGCTGCAAGTAAAGAATTAACTCTAGGCAGGTAGAACAACAGGAAATTATTTTATGTACTGAATTGCTCACAAGTATCTGATATCATAATGCCGTTGTATAAACCTATGGTGCGGCCGCATTTGGAATACTGTGTACAGTTCTGGTCGCCTCATCTCAAAAAGGATATTATAGAGTTGGAAAAGGTTCAGAAGAGGGCAAGCAGAATGATCAAGGGGATGGAGCGACTCCCTTACGAGGAAAGGTTGCAGCATTTGGGGCTTTTTAGTTTAGAGAAAAGGCGGGTCAGAGGAGACATGATAGAAGTGTATAAAATTATGCATGGCATTGAGAAAGTGGATAGAGAAAAGTTCTTCTCCCTCTCTCATAATACTAGAACTCGTGGACATTCAAAGAAGCTGAATGTTGGAAGATTCAGGACAGACAAAAGGAAGTACTTCTTTACTCAGCACATAGTTAAACTATGGAATTTGCTCCCACAAGATGCAGTAATGGCCACCAGCTTGGATGGCTTTAAAAGAAGATTAGACAAATTCATGGAGGACAGGGCTATCAATGACTACTAGCCGTGATGGCTGTGCTGTGCCACCCTAGTCAGAGGCAGCATGCTTCTGAAAACCAGTTGCCGGAAGCCTCAGGAGGGGAGAGTGTTCTTGCACTCGGGTCCTGCTTGCGGGCTTCCCCCAGGCACCTGGTTGGCCACTGTGAGAACAGGATGCTGGACTAGATGGGCCACTGGCCTGATCCAGCAGGCTCTTCTTATGTTCTTATGTTCTTATCCCCCCTCCCAATTTACATTCAGCCCAATGAAAGTTCAAAGTTAATGATAAATATAAACATAGTGTTTTTGTTAAATATAAACCTAGTATTTTGGGGGAGTCAGCAGGACTTCTCGTAGCTCCAACAACTTCCTCACTGTATACAATGCGCTCTAGGGATCACATTGAGGAACCATGAGAACTAAGGAAGTGTGAGATCTTTGGGGCTTAATGAAGCTTACAGAAAGAGCAGAGCTTTGGCTCATGTGTTAGATATGTAAGTTCCCCTCTGACCTTAGAGTCTCACTACATTCTTCAGGAACGGTATAGTCACCCCCAACTCTTGAGTTTCTTTCTCTCTTTTTCTCTCTCTGTATGATTTGGTACGACTTTGAATGTACTTAGGTTTAAGGTCTCTGTCTTATGCTATCTATAACATTAGGGAACAAATGACTAGGTAAAGTTAGATGCTGCTTGCATTAATTGTAATTATAAATGCTATATTTTTCCTGTTTCTTCTTTCAATAAACCAATCCTTATTTTACTCTTTGTGTGCTTTATTGGGATTAAGGGTAAGGTTATATACAAAGAAAAGTGACACGTGGGTTTAATTCCAGCAAAAGATTCTGCTCCACTCCCAGGGGTGGAGTTTGAGTTCCCTGTGGGTATACACACATGTGGAGATTCACACATACATGTGTAACAGTCTTGCTTAATCCTTTCCATTCACTATTGGGAAAAATGGCTATAACGTCTTTTCTTTTTGACAGAAATGGGTGAAATTTTCCCAGCAAGGAGTATTGTGCAGGGCTGAGCCAACATGTCCCAGGAAATATATTTCTGTCTTTGTTTTGTTTTAACTTTTCAAGCTCCTCCTGAATGCTTGGAGAATTTCTCTCCTCCCCTAGAGAATATCCAGTCAAATAGTTTCTCCCATTTCCTGTGAACTTCACTACAACATCCAGAGAAATGCAGTAGCTGTGTTCCAACTTATATATTAGTACTGGAGGTTTAGATCAGGTCAGTTGGTCTTGGGATTGGCAAGGATCCAATCCTCTCTTTCATTTGCACACTCAAAATCAGGCTTCAGGTGTAATGAATACACTTTCAGAGGCTGCCCACAAGTGTATATAGCCCTAACTGTGCAGAATCCATTTTCATTGTTGCTCCAAATGCCAAACCTGCAGGAGGAAGCTCTGCAGTTAAAAAGCTTGATTCCATTACTTTAAATTTAATAAAAAGCACCACCTCGATTGCTCTATATTTCTCAATCTTTGGAATCAATGCAGCCTCTTGTCCAAATGCAGTGATGCAATCTAAGGAGGGCAGGGGGGTTGTGTTTCAGAGCACTTCTGATTATCTCTCAAGGGTATTTTATCTCTGGTTACTATGGAAAATGGAAATAGACTGCCTTCAAGTCGATCCCGACTTATGGCGACCCTATGAATAGGGTGTTCATGGTAAGCGGCATTCAGAGGGGGTTTACCATTGCCTCCCTCTGAGGCTAGTCCTCCCCAGCTGACTAGGGCCTGCTCAGCTTGCCACAACTGCAGAAGCCAACCCCTTCCTTGTCTGCAACTGCCAGCTGGGGGGCAACTGGGCTCCTTGGGACTATACAGCTTGCCCACAACTGCACAAGTGGCAGGGCACGTAACCCGAGCCACTCCCTCTGGGGGTGATCTTTAGCTGGCCTTGACACCCAGGAGACACGAGTGGAGATTTGAACTCACAGACTCTGGACTCCCAGCCAGGCTCTCCTCCCCACTGTGCTATACCAGCTGTCTGGTTACTATGAAGTATAAAAAATAACCGCAGGAAACATGTGTGACTGTGTACTGGCAGAAAGGCAGTGTAGCAATATGATAGGTAAGTAACTTAATATTCAAATAAAGTGATATTAAGGGATGAATTTACATAGCATGAAGCTAATTATTCTGTCAGCACAAGGATTTCTCCTTGCATAATGGTACATTCTCCTCTCATTCCCTTGTGGGCCCTATAAACCTGTTTTGGGTTTTCTCCCAACCTGAACTGGTTCTAAAGGGCGGCCAGGTTGGGCACTGGCCCAATGGCCCCTGGAGCTACAGGGGCCCCCTCAGCTGCCCCTCTGCTCCCCTTCTGTGATCCGTGGCCCCCCACATCCCTCCATGTCTCCCCACTTACTTGTCTGCTGTCTTTTACCATTGCCCTTAATGAAGATGGCGGCTGTGGTTTCCCTAAGGTACTGAAGCCCCTGCTGCCATCTTAGTTGATGACAGAGATGCGCTCATGTAGCACGCATGTGTGCCATCAACAAAGATGGCAGCAGAGGCTTCATCCCCTTAGGGAAACCATGGCTGCCATCTTCGTTAAGGGCAATGGTAAAAGACAGCAGACAGGTAGGTGTGGGGGGCTGCATGCATGCGCAGATGCACAAACATGAACACGCACACACGCCAGGGTCCAGGGCAAGCTGATGCCCAAGGGCCCTGGCATTCCTGGAGCCGTCCCTGCTCCCAACCCTCCGGAGGAGATTTGGGGATGGTGCAGGACTCATGCAAGGGGAGGAGAGGGGGGAATCCCTTTGCACAAGCACAATTCTTATGTTAGCACAACAATTTAGTTGAATGCCACCTAACATTTCTTATTTGTTTTATGGATTTCCCCCCACCTTTTAAGAAATAATCTTGCAAGGCAACTTCCAGAACCATAAACACAAGAAAATCACAAAAGAGAAACAAACAATATGCATACAATATAAAACATACACCTGATTTTTGTAATCGATGTTGTATGTTTAAGGAGTCCTCTGAACCTTTCTGTCTTCTCTGCTGAAAACTCTCCTATTTCTGCATCCCCCCATCATAAAGGGAGCTTTTACCTTAATGATGCTTAAATTCTTACTAGCATTTTCTCTGTTTTAAAGCTAATAAAAATCTTCACTGAGTAGAATTCACATGTGGTTTTAAAATGGCCTTTAATGTTTTTACCTTGCATTAATACAATTCCGTACAATGCCTTGAGTGACCCATCTAAAGAGGATACTTTAATTTGAAAAATAAAAGGAATCAAAAGCATTGAGATGTGAGGTGTTCAAGGCTAAGCTGAGAGAGGGGCAGGGAGAGCGATAATAGTCCGGTTTTAAATAAAGGAAAGCGGTTTGAGAGAGGGTTTGCTTCCTCTGATGTCCACACACAAACTGATTATTCAGGTTTTTGAAACAATATGAAATGTGAAATAAGGAAGAGTGTGTCCAGTATGAACAACCGTCACCCCCCACTTAGCAGGGGCTGAGATTTGTGCCATCACTTGGGGGTGTTGGAAGGGATCAGACCTGACCCCTTTAAATTGGCTGCCCATTTGCTGCTGGGCCAAGTTCAAGGATCTAGTCTTGGTGTACAAAACCCTATACAGCTTGGGACCAGGATACCTGAAAGACCATCTTATTCCTTATATACCCAGTTGATCACTGCACTCTGCGGATGAGGGTTTCCTGCACATACCATCTTATCAGGTGATCCGTCCTGTACAACACAGGAAGCGGACCTTCAGTGTGGCGGCACATACCCTTTGGAATCCCCCCCCCTTCAATATTAGACAGGCACCATCTCTGTTATCTTTTCGGCACCTATCGAAGACCTTCCTCTTTCAACAAGCCTTGTAAGTTGAGACCTTATCCCAGTCTGCGTCTGTGTTGGAATTGCTTTTTAATATATTTTTAAACCTTTAAAAAATGTTTTGACCTTTTTTAAAAAGATGTTTTGAAAGCTTTTTGAAAAATGTTTTTATAGTTGTTTTGTTTTAATGTATTTTAAAGTCTGTTTTTATGATGCTTTAAAGTATTTTTAGTGCTTTAGTTTGCCGCCCTGGGCTCCTGCTGGGATGAAGGGCCGGATTTAAATCAAATAATCAATCAATCTATCAATAGATTGTGTGTGGCCAGTATTACTCTGGTGAAGGAGTGCTACTGAGCCACATTGTGGATAGACCCTACACAGGAGCCAGTACAGCAGGCCTGAACCAAGACTTTCACATTGCGTTAGGAGACCGGAAATAAAGAAGCAAGACACGAGGTATAGGTTTAAACTTGGGCCACTTTGTTAACTACAACTCGAGAACTTAAAAACGTATCAGCTGAAGAACTTCTAAACTGCATAGGGGAAATGTGTCTATACGCAAGAAATACTCGATCCTTCCTCAGGATCCTAAGCCTGTCATGACTGGGCAAGCCTACCATGCAGGAAGTCAAACTGGTCTTCGTTCCAGCTCTTTCCTCCTGCCACACCCGTTTAGGTAAGGAGCAAGGTCTTTCTGACTCATGCCCCCTTGGAGCACCACAACTCCAAATGACTGGCACAGGTTAACTGCAAAAGCGATCCATACTCTGCTCCATGGGTCCCTATATGCAAGTTTCTGGCATCACTGTTTACCTGAAAAGTCCTCAGGGCACTCACCATTTGTGTCCACCTCTTCCTTCTCCTGCACACACCTGCCAAGTGACCAACAATCAATCAACCTTATTATTCATCTCCCACTGCAAGCTGCTGCTCTCCAGAGTAGGCAAAAAAATTGCTCCCTGCTGGCCAATAACAGAACATGGTTAAAAAATGCTACTCAGTCTCAATTATAGTGACCAGCTAGCAGAGCCGGCTCCAGGCATGCGGGGGCCCTTGGGCATCAGCTTGCCCTGGCCCCCCGGCGGGTGGGTGCGTGCGTGCATGTGTATGCGCATGCACGCAACTCCTCTGCATGCCCCCTACCTGTCTAGTCTTTACCATTGCCCTTAATGAAGATGGCGACCGCGGTTTCCCTAAGGGGAATGAAGCCTCTGCCGCCTTTGTTGATGGCACAAGTGCATGCTACGTGTGCACATCTCTGCCATCAACTAAGATGGCGGCAGCACCTTCAGTACCTTAGGGAAGCTGCGGCCACCATCTTCATTAAGGGCAATGCTAAAAAGCTGACTGACAGGTAAGTGGGGGGCATGGGGGGCGCGGATCATGGAAGGGGAGCGGAGGGCCCCTCAGGGGCTCCTGTAGCTCCGGGACCCTTGGGCCAGTGCCCAACCTGGCCGCCCTTTAGAACCGGCCCTGCCAGCTAGGGTCACACTATAGCAGGAGGGCGGGCTGGGTGCTGAAGAGGAAGGAGGAGGAGATAGATGGGAAGGGCTTATGTAGCCTCTGCCCACTCCTCCTCTGCACTGGCACAAACGTAAGTAGAGTGCCAGAAGTGGCTTCATGCCAGCCTCCCACACACACACACAATGCAAACTAGGGATGGAATGACCTGTCAATTCCAGTTTCCCCAGTTTCTCGTTTTTCTAATCTTAAATTCAGTTCTCCACATTTCTGTATCAATTTGCAATTTTTTAAGAAAATCTCTCATGAAAATTCTTCAGCATTTTAGTGCAAATTACTCCTAATAAATACATGTTTGCATGCTGCCTTGGCTAATGTACACATTTTTGCAAGCAATTTATCCTAATATAATACATGCTATGTTATTTTCACTCAGTTATTCATTTTTATGCACACCTTCCCCTAATATTTGCACTGCTGTAGCCATTGCTTAGTTGGCGAACTGGATTGCAAAATTCGAATAAGTATGAATTTCCAAGGGTGGCTGTGTTTTGGTTCTCATATTGTTTTGGAAAGGGCAAATTTGATAACTTTGGCTTTAAATGTGAACTGAATTGAATTTCTCCCCCATCCCTACTGCAAAGAGACTCCTTCTGGACCCCTTTTGGAGTTGGACATGGGAGTGATGTTGCCATCACTGACTCTGACACCTAGCCTCACTTGGGAAGATCCTTTGGTTTGCTATTGACAAAGGTTAACCACCGGTTTCACGGGCTGGGAAGGAAATTTACCCACATTTGCAACTGGGCTCAGTGGTGTGGGACTCAGAGTGGGTTTGCCTTTCTCAAAACACGATTTGTGGTTTTGTTCATAAAATCATAGAATAGTAGAGTTGGAAGGGACGTATAAGGACGTTGAGTCCAACCCCATGCTTAATACAGTAATCCAACTTAAAGCTGGGCGGCAGATCCTGGAGAGGCGCAAGTGGCAGGCCACGCCAGCATAGGGGAACAAGGGATAGATGCATAATATCCATCCTTTGTTCCGGACCTGTCCACAACCAGAAGATAACTGGGGGATGCAGTAAAATCGAGCGCCTGAAGAGCATGATTCCGTTTGCCGTGGATACAGGTAGTAGGCCAGGGTCGGCCAGTTGCATTCCGGTCCGGTGGGATCGTTTTCAGCCTCTTCCCTCTGAGGAAGTGGACAAGGTGCTCAGTACTGTGAAGCCAACCACCTGTCTGCTTGATCCTTGCCCTTCATGGCTCGTCACGAGTTGCAAAGAGAGACTGAGCAAAGGGATCAAGGCAGTGGTAAATGCATCCTTGAAAGAGGGTGCAATGCCATCAGCCCTCAAGGAGGCGGTGATAAAGCCCATCTTAAAAAAAACCTCCTTGGATCCCCAAGAGCTGAATAACTTTTGCCCAGTTTCTAATTTACCATTCTTAGGCAAGGTAATTGAGCGAGTGGTGGCCAGACAGTTACAGACACACTTGGAGGAAACGGATTATTTAGATCCATTCCAATCGGGTTTCAGGACTGGACATGGAACTGAAACAGCCTTGGTCGCTCTGGTGGATGATATGAGGAGGGCGTTGGATAGGGGAGAATATACCTTCCTCGTCCTCCTAGATCTCTCAGCGGCTTTCGATACTGTTGACCACAGTATCCTGTTGGATCGCCTAGGGGGATTAGGAATAGGGGGCACTGTTTTACAGTGGTTCCATTCCTATCTCTTAGATAGGCACCAACGGGTAGCTTTGGGAGATGAGGTATCAGACCCTTGGCCTCTTAATTGTGGGGTGCCACAGGGCTCTATCCTCTCTCCCATGCTGTTTAACATCTATGTGAAACCGCTGGGGGCCATCATCAGGAGTTTTGGGCTGAAGTGTCACCAATATGCGGATGACACTCAGCGCTATCTCTCATTTAAGTCCTCACCAGAGTTGGCTGTGGATACCATGTCCAAGTACCTGGAATCCGTCAGTGGATGGATGGGAGAGAACAGGCTGAAGCTGAATCCCGACAAGACCGAGGTGTTGCTTATGGGAGACAGAGGAAGGCTGGGTATTATGGACCTGATGCTTAATGGGGTGAGATTACCCCTGAAGGACCAGGTCCGCAGCCTCGGGGTCATTCTTGACTCTAGGCTGTCCATGGAGGCTCAGGTCTCGGTGGTGAGTCGGGCAGCTTGGTATCAATTGCATCTGATACGGAGGCTGTGACCCTACCTTCCTGTTCATCTGCTCCCACGGGTGATACATGCCCTGGTCTCTCGCTTAGACTACTGTAATGCGCTCTACGTGGGGTTACCCTTGAACACGGTCCAGAAGTTACAGCTGGTACAGAATGCGGCGGCACGCTTGATTAAGCACAGCCGTCGCCGTGACCATATCACGCCAGTGTTAATAGATCTTCACTGGTTACCAGTTGTTTACCGGGCCCAATTCAAGGTGTTGGTGCTGACCTTTAAAACCCTATACGGTTTCGGCCCAGTCTATCTGAAGGAGCGCCTACAGAATCACCAATTATGCCGCCTGACAAGATCAGCCTCACAAGACCTTCTCTCGGTCCCACCGGTTAAAACAGCTAGGCTGGTGCGGACCAGAGAGAGGGCATTTTCGATTGTGGCCCCCACCCTCTGGAATTCCCTTCCTTTTGATCTCCGACATGCTCCCTCCCTGATGGGTTTTCGCCAAGCCTTAAAAACCTGGCTATTCAGGCGGGCCTATGGGATTGGGGAGGATTAATTTTATAAGGTTTTAAATAGAAATTGGTTTTAAATTGATTATGATTGTGCTTGCTTGTATTTTATTTTATATTATGTACTGCTCTCTATTATTGTAAGTCGCCTAGAGTGTCCACTAACCTGGACAGATAGGCGACCAACAAATAAAATTTATTATTATTATTATTAAAGCATTGTTCTTGTTCATGATTTTACACTTTTAAGCTTCATACATTGAAAACCCATTATTTCCCCCCACAGAATTCTGGGAATTATAGTGTACTCCAGAGAGAGCTGCAATCCCCAGCATCCCTTAAAACACTACATTTCCCAGAATTCTGTGGAGTGAAATAATGGGTTTTCAGTGGATGGTGTGTATGCAGCCTTTGTCTTATTGTTGCAGGTGGGAAGGCATTGGGATAGATCTATACTGAGCCAGTCCCCATTGGGGGATCCTCATAAGACATCTTGAGGTGGTGCTTCAAGGCCTCAGTGCCAGCTCAGGGTGGGTGGCACACCCCAGGGTTGCGCAATGGGCCCATGGTATCAGTGCAAACTGTGGTGCACGTGTAGGTCATGCAGTTCCCACCAGTGTTTCAGAACTGAAACTTGACTAACAGACTGCCATGCCAAAACTCTTTATTAAGCTGTAACCAAATTTGTATGGCAAATTTTACCCTCCCCCAAAACCATCCAGTCTATGAGTGGCTTATGCTCCCCATCCCACAGTGTATGTGCAAACAACAACCTCTCTTTCAGACTATCTTCAGCTTTCCGGGAACAAATGTCTTCAGCTTCAAATGTACTTTGTGGCATGGATTAATATATATACATATACCTTTTTATGGCCAGGATCACATAATGACCAGAAGGTGGAGCTGTTCATTCACAAAAATCCAGACCTTTCTTCCAAACAGGAAGAACTGTAAATATCAAGAGGCAGCAAATGTCATCTTAAATAGTTTTTTTTTTAAAGTGGAGTGACTCAATTTTTTTTTCCCCATGGACCAAGATGAGTTACTGTGTAGGACATTTCTGCAGGACCACTAGAGGGAAGCAGATTAGCACCCTGTCCAAACCCACCATCTAGTCATCCAGCATTTCCTAGATTTATGAGAGGTAAAAAAAAATTCAGAGTACATCAACAATTGGAGGGGTGTGTGTGGGAGAGAGAGAGAGAGAATGAGAGAGAGAGGAGAAACCCACTCAGCTCCTAATTTGGATGTTGATCACAGAAATGGCTAAGCCAGTCTTTGGGAGTCCTCGGTGGAATGAATTGATTCTCTGGTAGTGTCCCAAAGCCAACTGATCATTTGTGCCAGCAGCAAAAGGATAAACACAGCATAAGTGGTCTTGTTAAATCATTATTGCCCTTAATGCCTTGCAGCCCAGGGGGAGATCTGCCTGCAAACCTGCTTCTTTAAAGCAGAAACAAAATCACATCTAATCACATCACAGTTGGAAGTGGGTTGACGAGCCGATCTGTCCTCTGGATATGTTACATTTCTGCCTGCCTTTAAAGAGGAGAATGCTTCTGAAGCCCAATCCTTCTAGTTATTCTTCCTAACAGCACATTTGTCATGTCCTAATTAGAACTGTGCTGAAATTTTTCAAAAAATTCTCTGCATCTGGGACACTAAGTCCAGAGCTGGGTGCCATGTTTTAAGAAACACATTGGACACCCTCCAGATAGTTTATGAGGGCAACCAAGATGGTGAGAGGTCTGGAAACTGAATCTCATAAGGAACTATTAGCAAGGAACTATTATGTTGAGCCTGGAGGAGAGGAGATTAAGGGGTTGTATGAGGATGGCCATCAAACACCTGAAAGCCCATCACACAGAAGATGGATCGGGTTTGTCCTTTGTTGCTCCAGAGGACAGAAATAAGTCAAGACAGAATCCATGGGTGGAAATTGTAAGGAAACTCATCCCAGCTAAACACAAGGAGAAACTTCCCAGTGTCATGTGGAACAGAGTGCCTTGGAAGGTGGTGGGCTCTTCTTCACTGGAGGTATTTAAGCAGAAGTTGGACAACCATCCATCCTGCATCCTGCATTGCACAGCCTGCATTGAGTAGGGGGCTGGACTAGATGACCTAGTGACTGGAAAATGCAGATTTTATTCATTCTTTGACTATTAATAACCCAAAATCCATCTAGTCCAGCATCCTATTCCTCTCGGTGGCCAGGCTGATTATTCTAAGGCCACATCCACATTATACATTTAAAGCACTCTTATACCACTTTAAGCCATGGGTTCCCCCAAAGAATCCTGGGAACTATAGTTTGTTGTTTGTTGCAGAGAGTTATTAGGAGACTCCAATCCCCACTCACAGAGCTACAATTGTCAGAGTGGTTTACCAATCAATCCCTCCTTCCATGGAACTCTGGGAACTGTACCTCTGTGAGGGGAAGAGGGGTCTCCTAACAACTCTCTGCAAGAAACAACAAACTACGGTTCCCAGGATTCTTTGGGGAAAGCCATGACTGTTTATAGGAGTATGATCCTGCTTTAAATGTAAGATGCAGATGGGGCCTGAGAAGAACATGAAGGAAACAGCCTTCTCCCAGCAAGCAGCAGGAAAAAGCACACTGAAGAGGACAGTAGGGAGAGGAGAATGAATCTTCCACTAGGGATCTTGAACACAGCCATTGACAGAACTCTCATGAATTTGCCTAACAGCCTATGAAAGACACCGAACAATGCTACATTGGCGTCAGGATAAAACAAAAATGTTGCTCTCTTTTTTCCTCTCTCTGATGGAAAATGCAGTAAATCCATCATGGCGAAGGTTTGGGATGATTATCCATGCCAGTGGAAGATATAGGGCAGATCCCTGAACCTGAACTAACATTTGCAGGAAGGGATTCTGAGGAACTGAGACAAATAGTGGTAACGAGAGAGGAAGTTCTAAGCTTAATGGACAATATAAAAACTGACAAATCACCAGGCCTGGATGGCATCCACCCGAGAGTTCTCAAAGAACTCAAAGGTGAAATTGCTGATCTGCTAACTAAAATATGTAACTTGTCCCTTGGGTCCTCCTCCGTGCCTGAGGACTGGAAAGTGGCAAATGTAACGCCAATCTTCAAAAAGGGATCCAGAGGGGATCCCGGAAATTACAGGCCAGTTAGCTTAACTTCTGTCCCTGGAAAACTGGTAGAAAGTATGATTAAAGCTAGATTAACCAAGCACATAGAAGAACAAGCCTTGCTGAAGCAGAGCCAGCATGGCTTCTGCAAGGGAAAGTCCTGTCTCAGTAACCTATTAGAATTCTTTGAGAGTGTCAACAAGCATATAGATAGAGGTGATCCAGTGGACATAGTGTACTTAGACTTTCAAAAAGCGTTTGACAAGGTACCTCACCAAAGGCTTCTGAGGAAGCTTAGCAGTCATGGAATAAGAGGAGAGGTCCTCTTGTGGATAAGAAATTGGTTAAGAAGCAGAAAGCAGAGAGTAGGAATAAACGGACAGTTCTCCCAATGGAGGGCTGTAGAAAGTGGAGTCCCTCAAGGATCGGTATTGGGACCTGTACTTTTCAACTTGTTCATTAATGACCTAGAATTAGGAGTGAGCAGTGAAGTGGCCAAGTTTGCTGATGACACTAAATTATTCAGGGTTGTTACAACAAAAAGGGATTGTGAAGAGCTCCAAAAAGACCTCTCCAAACTGAGTGAATGGGCGGAAAAATGGCAAATGCAATTCAATATAAACAAGTGTAAAATTATGCATATTGGAGCAAAAAATCTTAATTTCACATATACGCTCATGGGGTCTGAACTGGCCGTGACCGACCAGGAGAGAGACCTCGGGGTTGTAGTGGACAGCACGATGAAAATGTCGACCCAGTGTGCGGCAGCTGTGAAAAAGGCAAATTCCATGCTAGCGATAATTAGGAAAGGTATTGAAAATAAAACAGCCAATATCATAATGCCATTGTATAAATCTATGGTGCGGCCGCATTTGGAATACTGTGTACAGTTCTGGTCGCCTCATCTCAAAAAGGATATTCTAGAGTTGGAAAAGGTTCAGAAGAGGGCAACCAGAATGATCAAGGGGATGGAGCGACTCCCTTACGAGGAAAGGTTGCAGCATTTGGGGCTTTTTAGTTTAGAGAAAAGGTGGGTCAGAGGAGACATGATAGAAGTGTATAAAATTATGCATGGCATTGAGAAAGTGGATAGAGAAAAGTTCTTCTCCCTCTCTCATAATACTAGAACTCGTGGACATTCAAAGAAGCTGAATGTTGGAAGATTCAGGACAGACAAAAGGAACTACTTCTTTACTCAGCGCATAGTTAAACTATGGAATTTGCTCCCACAAGATGCAGTAATGGCCACCAGCTTGGACGGCTTTAAAAGAAGATTAGACAAATTCATGGAGGACAGGGCTATCAATGGCTACTAGCCGTGATGGCTGTGCTCTGCCACCCTAGTCAGAGGCAGCATGCTTCTGAAAACCAGTTGCCGGAAGCCTCAGGAGGGGAGAGTGTTCTTGCACTCGGGTCCTGCTTGCGGGCTTCCCCCAGGCACCTGGTTGGCCACTGTGAGAACAGGATGCTGGACTAGATGGGCCACTGGCCTGATCCAGCAGGCTCTTCTTATGTTCTTATGTTCTTATGAACAACAATATTCACATCAAAAATGGAACCTGGTGGATTCCTGTGCCATCCCTAGTTAGCACAGTTGTATGCAGAGGACAACTCCTGTATTCATAAGAAGCAGCTAATGAATCCTGAAGTCCTACTGTGAGAAGGACCATTTGGGAGGGGTGAAAGATGACTTTTTCTTCTAAATAAGCAGTTTTAAAACATGTTTTAGCAGCAAGGGGAAAATTACATTGTCAAGGCAGTATTCCACTGTGGCTCAACGCACAGAGATGCACACCAAGAGAAATCTATATTTTTCTGTTCTGTAGACACATTTGTAGAGATGGATTAATCTCAGTGTTTCTCACTTTCTTCTTTTTTCCACTCTTAAGTTCTCCACGTTTTTGCATCAGTTTGTGATTTACTTATGTATTTTTAAAAGTCCTCATGAAACTTTGTCAGCATTTGTGTCAAGCTTCTCCTAATATATCTCTGTTTGTATGTGATTTTGCCTAATCAACACATATTTGCAAGCAATTCCCCCCAGTACAATGCAGTTTTGTATGTTACTTTCACTACTGTATGTATTTTAATGCTCACTTTATTGTAGTGTGTGTATTTTTGTACATGTTGGCTGGAGAACAGCACTGCAAATTTCAGAGAAATGTGAATGTTGAAGGACACCTGCATTTCAGCTCATATATTGTTTCAGGAAGTGCAAATTAGATATATTCACCTTTAAATGCAAACTGAACCAAGTTTCTCCCACATCCCTACACTCCCTCCCCAATTCACACAGTATTGCCGCTGCTGAAGAAATCTCACCCTCCCTATTCATAGAGTCGTAGAATCATATAGCTGAAAGGAGCCTAAAAGGCCATCAAGTCCAACCCCCTGCTCAATGCAGTAATCCAAATTAAAGCATACCCGACAGGTGGCTGTCCAGCTGCCTCTTGAATGCCTTCAATGTTGGACAGCCCACCACATCCCTAGGTCATTGGTTCCATTGTTGTGCCACTCTAACAGTTAGGAAGTTTTTTCTGATGTTCAGCCTAAATCTGGCTTCTGGCAACTTGAGCCCATTATTCCGTGCCCTGCACCCTAGGACAATTGAGAAGAGATCCTGGCTCACCTCTGTGTGGCAACCTTTCAAGTACTTTGAGAGTGTTAGCATATCTCCCCTCAGTCTTCTCTTCCCAAGGCTAAACATGCCCAGTTCTTTCAGTCTATCCCCATAGGCCTTTGTTTCTGGTCCCCTGATTGCCCTCCTTTGAACCTGTTCCAGTTTGTCTGCATCCTTCTTGAAGTGTGGTGTCCAGAACTGGATGCAATATTCAGGATGAGGCCTAACCAGTGCCAAATAGAGGGGAACCAGTGCTACACTGGAAACTATATTTCTGTTCATGCAGCCTAAAATAGTATTTGTCTTTTTTGCAGCCACATCACACTGTTGGCTCATATTCAGCTTATGATAATCAACAATGCCAAGATCCTTCTTGCATGGAGTATTGCTGACCCAAGTATTCCCCATCTTATAACTGTGCATTTGTTTTCTTTTTCCTGGGTGTCGAATTTTGCACTTATCACTGCTATGCACTACGAGTCAAATCCTTGCTACATTGAAATGGCAGGATAGATTCTGATGGATCACCCTGGCTTTTGCTCCATCTCTGATACCACTTTTTTCAAAGGTACTTAGAAGTGAAATTTGAGAGGGTAAGACTTGCGGCTCAATGTTTCGTTCAGTCAGGGATGGCTGACAGAGGGAATCTTTCTGAAGGCAGAGAATGCAGGGTTCTGGAGGGGAATGTGACCCCATGGATAGCAGCCGTGCTCTCCAGTTCAGTGCTGTCACCTCAGAAGCAGAAAAAACATTTGACTGGGTTGTGCTTTGTTTTCCTGGCTCATTGCAGACTGATGCCAAGGCAGCTGCATCTTTGACAATATTAGGAAATGGACAGACAGACGGACAAGGTTTAGTTTTTGAGGGGGAAAAGTGGGATAAGGAAGTGAAAGAGAAGCCTTCCAAAATGAGGGGGCCTTCCTTCAAGGTTATGTATCTGTACTAATTGCCACGTCCGGCTTTTCGCTGCAGTAGAAGTTAAGGATTGCACCAGTTCCTTGCTCTCACCATGCCTGCTTTTCAGCTGGAAAGCAGGGAAATTGTTGGAAGAAATATAATGGGAGTGAGAGGGAGGGTTGAGAGTTCATCAGTGACAGTTGTGGCTGGTGGCTCCATGCCATGTGCACCTTGGCCAGTTTATTCAAAGTTTGAACCAAAACACGAAATGGATTCCACTGTCCCATTGAGATGGAGCCACCAGCCACCAGTGAGCAGTGATATTCCAGTGGTCAAGATCTAAAATGATCCCAGGAGTACCATAGAAGGCAGATGCCAAAAAACAGGAGAGGCAGCAGATGAGCTGAAAAATCAAAGCCCTTCCAGTGAAGCCAACAGCAGCTTATCTCAGGGAGGACAGGGCCCGACCATGACATCCTAGCAATTGCATTTATATTATTTATTGTCAATACTTCTGATTTGCTTTTCTGCCAAATTTACCATCCCAGGCAACATGCAAAAACACATTTCTCTACAGCCTTCAAAATATTATTTAAAATAAACAATGCAAAATAAGAACAGAATTTCATTTTAAAACACTCAAACCCTAAGTCAATGTATTTTTTTAAACAACAACAACACAGCAGCAGCAGCAATAAACAATAATAAAAAATAACCAGGCAGTAGCAATTAAAAATCTCCAAATGCTTGCTAGAACACGCATTTGTTGGCTCTGAGTTTATGGACTTTTGCCTCTGAGACTAAGACTGTAATCTTATGTCACTTACACAACACATAGTGATCCTCCACGTGATCAGAAACCCTAGCTGGCTTGTGTCCTCACACTTGCAGAGGAGGAGCACATCTGTACTGGCGCTGGGGGTATGGCTAGTGCAGGAGATCCCACTCAGTCTCAGACGTTCACGCTGTGTGTGTGTATGTGTGTGTGTGATTTGTGTATCCCTGTTAGAATAAAGAGAATTCATTCATACAATGATGAATTAGGGAGAAAAATGGAATATACCAAGGCATTGTGGTTTATCACACTTCATGTAGAGAAGTGCACATGCTCACATATGGAGGACTGTGTCAACTGAAGAGAAGACAACTGAGGATATCCTGGATATTGTAGAGATAAAGTTACAGAGTAGAGGCATCAGGGAAAGAGGTGAATAATAGGGCAAATGTGTGTGTGTGGCTCATGGGGGCAATTCCACTCCCACAAAAGCCTGGAGAAGGGCCTTCTGCATAGGGATGATGTTGTGTTGCAGTCTGTCCATCAAAATGGAATATTGGAGCCATTTTGTGGAAGTGGGAAAGAGGTCGTCTCTCCTGTGTTCTGGTGTGGAAGACCACAAGTGCATCAGGTTTTGGAAGGCCTATAGACAAGACACCATCTCTCCCGTACACCTCTCTGTTCTGGCATGCAGCAGCGATGCAACTGGAGGGATTTCAGGCGGACATTGCAGCCCCACCATGCCATCTGCTATTGCCTGAGGTGAAGGACAAGATGGCACTGTCCTGTTATCTGAACACGTGCCTACTGGACTAGCAATTGAATCTTACTTCAGCACTGGTCATGGGAAAACGGTCTCTAGGAGACCTGAAGTCATCAAGCAAGCTGAGGGGACACAGAGCAGGCCATTTGGCACAGAGAGCTCGGTCCCACAATGGCTCACCTCTGTTGCCACCCAGCATTCACTGCCTGAGGCAGCTGCCTCCTTCTGCCTAATGACTGAGCCAGCCTTGCTCAGGATATATCTGGGATCTGCAAGCTGGGGGAAAACATCCTCTTCTGGGCTGGTTAATTTTGAATGTAAGTGGCCTTTGCTGAATTCTTCTCCGTGCCCATCTGCAACCTAAAATGGCTCCAACCGAAGATGCTTAATTCATCCAAGTAGGGGAAAAATCAGAGCTTGGAAAAGTTACTTTTTAGAACTACAACTGCCATCAGCCCCAGCCAGCATGGCCACTGGGTTGGGCTGATGGGAGTTGTAGCTCAAAACTTTTCCAAGCTCTGGAAAAAATACATTATAATAATCTACCAGGAGAAACAGCACTGTGATTTCCACCTCTGAATCATCCAAAACAGAAACAAAACTCTCATAAGTGTCTGCTTTGTCAGATGCAAACACTGCTTACCCATCAGCAGATGGGGGAAATGTGTAGCTTTGCATAGCACAAAGCAAAGCATTGCATTGCTCTTTAATTGGCACTTAGAAGAAAAATACCCCACAGCAAGCACTTCTATGTCTAATGAAAGGTGGCCCAAGCAGCTCCGTTACAGGGCTTCGGTTAGCCCCTCAGAGTAAACGAGGGTCCATTTCCAGCTGCTGGTTTGCCATATGGTGAGGAAAAGATGACGTTGAAGTGATAATGAAACTTTGAGCGCAGATCAATACATGGGGAGGGTTGAATCTAGTGCTCATTTTCACAACACCTGGAGTTGTTTTGCATGTAGGGAAGAAGAAATAAAATAGCTATGAAACAAACAAACAAAAATGAGGGAACTCTGGCAGAAGGCTGATGTGTCTAGGGCTGGATCCAGAACAAATAGGGTGGAGTGTATTATCATGATGATGTGAGGGCAATCTGGCTGTGGCCTTTTGCCTTAATGATATACACAGGGTGGGCTGACAGCTGGAAGGGAGGAAGAGACAGACACGGTAGTGGCCAGGGAAGAAAAATCTGCCCATTTTGCTGCTCTCACCTTCTCATTTTTCCAGTCTTAAATTCAGTTGTCCACATTTTTGTAGCATTTTGCATTTTTTAATATTTATAAAAATCCTCATGAAAATTCTCCAGCATTTTAGTGCCAATTTCTCCTAATAAACACATTTTTGTAGGCAGTTTTGGCTAATATATACATTTTTGCAAGCCACTTCTCATCATATAATGCAATTTTGCATGTTATTTTCACTCACGTATTCATTTTCATGCACATGTCCTCTTATATGCGTTTTTGTAAACATTGGTTGGAGGATTGCATTGCAAAATTCGACAAAGTGGGCATTTCAAAAGGTGGCTGTGTTTTGGATCTCTTATCGTTCTGAAAATTGCAGATTGGATAGATTCAGCTTGAAATGTGAACTGGATCAACATTCTCGCCCATCCCTAGAGCAAACTAGGGGGAAGGACTTGAGAAGGTTATCCCATCTTGTTTGATGAAGTGAAAAGACTGCTGGTTTTGCATTACTTGATAGCAGCAACCAAGCGGAAGATAATAATATGAACCCTGCTATATCAAGCCAAAAGTCCAGCTTATCCTCATGATTGACTTTCTGGAGGAATTTACCCAGGCATTTGATGGCTGAAATGACACTGTTCCTGTCAACCCTGAGACCACTGACTGAGAGGTTGTTTGCAACTGTTTGTAGAATGTTTTCAGTTGCTTTTAGAACATTTTAACTGTTTTTAGAGTGTGTAAGTGTGGGGATGCCTCTCTGGGAGGAAGGGTGGGATATAAATCACAAACAAACAAACAAACTTGGTCAGTGACCTTAGAGCACAACTAACAACCAGACTACCAAGATGGATTAATAGGATTTGGCAGCTACATCTGTTCCTAAGTGCTGTAGCCTTTTCTTGGGCACAACTAATGGGCTGGCATGTCTGAAATGTACAAAATGCTGAAAAAAGGGAAATTTGTCTCTTTCCCTCCCTCCTAATATTAGAACTTGGGGTAAGGATTTCAGAGCAATAGGACTGAGGACTTTACAACATACATGTAAATGGCCAATTGCCAAGAAAATCCAACACGGTCACATTTGACTTCAAAAGAGGAAACTTCACAAAAATGAGGGGATTGGTAAAAAGAAAGCTGAAAAACAAAGTCCAGAGGGTCACATCACTCGAAAATGCTTGGACGTTGTTTAAAAACACTCTATTAGAAGCTCAACTGGAGTGCATACCGCAGATCAGAAAAGGTACCGCCAGGGCCAAGAAGATGCCAGCATAGTTAACGAGCAAAGTCAAGGAAGCTCTTAGAGGCAAAAAGTCTTCCTTCAAAAAATGGAAGTCTTGTCCAAATGAAGAAAATAAAAAAGAACACAAACTCTGGCAAAAGAAATGCAAGAAGACAATAAGGGATGCTAAAAAATAATTTGAGGAGCACATTGCTAAGAACATAAAAACCAACAACAAAAAATTCTATAAATACATTCAAAGCAGGAGACCATCTAGGGAGACAATTGGACCCTTGGATGATAAGGGAGTCAAAGGTGTACTAAAGAACGATAAGGAGATTGCAGAGAAGCTAAATGAATTCTTTGCATCTGTCTTCACAGTGGAAGATATAGGGCAGATCCCTGAACCTGAACTAACATTTGCAGGAAGGGATTCTGAGGAACTGAGACAAATAGTGGTAATGAGAGAGGAAGTTCTAAGCTTAATAGACAATATAAAAACTGAAAAATCACCGGGCCCGGATGGCATCCACCTGAGAGTTCTCAAAGAACTCAAAGGTGAAATTGCTGATCTGCTAACTAAAATATGTAACTTGTCCCTTGGGTCCTCCTCCGTGCCTGAGGACTGGAAAGTGGCAAATGTAACACCAATCTTCAAAAAGGGATCCAGAGGGGATCCTGGAAATTACAGGCCAGTTAGCTTAACTTCTGTCCCTGGAAAACTGGTAGAAAGTATGATTAAAGCTAGATTAACTAAGCACATAGAAAAACAAGCCTTGCTGAAGCAGAGCCAGCATGGTTTCTGCAAGGGAAAGTCCTGTCTCAGTAACCTATTAGAATTCTTTGAGAGTGTCAACAAGCATATAGATAGAGGTGATCCAGTGGACATAGTGTACTTAGACTTTCAAAAAGCGTTTGACAAGGTACCTCACCAAAGGCTTCTGAGGAAGCTTAGCAGTCATGGAATAAGAGGAGAGGTCCTCTTGTGGATAAGGAATTGGTTAAGAAGCAGAAAGCAGAGAGTAGGAATAAATGGACAGTTCTCCCAATGGAGGGCTGTAGAAAGTGGAGTCCCTCAAGGATCGGTATTGGGACCTGTACTTTTCAACTTGTTCATTAATGACCTAGAATTAGGAGTGAGCAGTGAAGTAGCCAAGTTTGCTGATGACACTAAATTGTTCAGGGTTGTTAAAACAAAAAGGGATTGCGAAGAGCTCCAAAAAGATATCTCCAAACTGAGTGAATGGGCGGAAAAATTGCAAATGCAATTCAATATAAACAAGTGTAAAATTATGCATATTGGAGCAAAAAATCTTAATTTCACATATATGCTCATGGGGTCTGAACTGGCGGTGACCGACCAGGAGAGAGACCTCGGGGTTGTAGTGGACAGTACGATGAGAATGTCGACCCAGTGTGTGGCAGCTGTGAAAAAGGCAAATTCCATGCTAGCGATAATTAGGAAAGGTATTGAAAATAAAACAGCCGATATCATAATGCCGTTGTATAAATCTATGGTGCAGCCGCATTTGGAATACTGTGTACAGTTCTGGTCGCCTGATCTCAAAAAGGATATTATAGAGTTGGAAAAGGTTCAGAAGAGGGCAACCAGAATGATCAAGGGGATGGAGCGACTCCCTTACGAGGAAAGGTTGCAGCATTTGGGGCTTTTTAGTTTAGAGAAAAGGCGGGTCAGAGGAGACACGATAGAAGTGTATAAAATTATGCATGGCATTGAGAAAGTGGATAGATAAAAGTTCTTCTCCCTCTCTCATAATACTAGAACTCGTGGACATTCAAAGAAGCTGAATGTTGGAAGATTCAGGACAGACAAAAGGAACTACTTCTTTACTCAGCGCATAGTTAAACTATGGAATTTGCTCCCACAAGATGCAGTAATGGCCACCAGCTTGGACGGCTTTAAAAGAAGATTAGACAAATTCATGGAGGACAGGGCTATCAATGGCTACTAGCTGTGATGGCTGTGCTCTGCCACCCTAGTCAGAGGCAGCATGCTTCTGAAAACCAGTTGCTGGAAGCCTCAGGAGGGGAGAGTGTTCTTGCACTCGGGTCCTGCTTGCGGGCTTCCCCCAGGCACCTGGTTGGCCACTGTGAGAACAGGATGCTGGACTAGATGGGCCACTGGCCTGATCCAGCAGGCTCTTCTTATGTTCTTATGTTCTTATGTTCTTATACCTCAACTGATGGAATTCAGTATAATTAACTTTGGGAAACTAGTACCAAAGGTTGCAGTGGTAGCCATTCACTTTGATGCTTGCAAAAGGGATTCATCAAATTAATGGAGGAGGAGAACAATTAGCCATGAGAATAAAATGGAACCTTCACATGAAGAAGCAGGCTAGTCCTGGGGGAAAAAAACCCAGATGCTGTGGACAAATAGTTGGAAGGACCATCACTTTTATCCTCTGCTGCTGAATTCCTGGAGTTATCTTGCTGGGCACCATAAGAAACAGAATTTTGGATCCATGATCTGATCCCACAACACTGTTGTGTCCTTAACTCATATGTTTGGCTCGGTTTGGACTTGGGACAATCATCTGTTCATTCTAAAGGGTGGTAGGCCTTGATCGTCTCCCAGAGGCCCAATGAAACAATCTGAGTTGGACACTTTCATATTCCACAGGAATATCAATAGTTTTGAAGGGTTTTGTGGCAATTAGAATATCTGATGTGAGATTAAAGGACTGTGACTTCAGCAAAGAGATGGAAGGCCTTTGTTTTCAAGCCAGGAAGATTGCAAAGAACCTCATATATATAAGCAAGATGACCTAAATATTCCCTCTCCCTGAAGGAAATTTCATTCTGAAGGTAAATTGACATAGAAGGGCACCTATCCAGCCAGGGGACTTTGAAACAGATGCTCCATTCTCTACAACATTTTGGGCAAAACATTATAAAAGATACGGGGCTGCTGCCATAAATGTCACACCTTGGTCAAGTTTTCCTCCCCTACCTATAATTTTCTCTGTGTCATAACTAGGGATGGGGAAAAAAAATTGGTGCAGTTCTCATTTAAAGCTGAACCGATGAAATGTGTGCTTCCTGAAACAATGCACAAACTGAAATGGAACCATCCTTCACCATTCACACTTCTTTGGATTTTAGATTGCAGTTCAACAGCCAAGTGATGTATACAAAAATTCATATTCTAGGATAAAGGGTGCATTGAAATGCATATAGTAGTGCAAATAACATACAAAAAGCAGTATAGTGGGAAAAATTGTGTTGCAAAATGTATCTGTTAGGCAAAACTACAAACAAAAGGTGTGTATATTAGGAGAAATTCACTGATGAATTTTCATGAGGGCATTTTTTAAATAAACACACACACAAGCTGATGTGGAAATGTTGAGAGATAAATTTAGGATTAAAAATGAGAAAATGCAAAAGTCAGAATTGACAATTTGCCCATTCTTAGTTATGATGTCATTGTTCCCAGTCCACATCATCATCAGCTGCAGGGAGGAGAGTGGCAGGGGCAATGGTGTGGTAAATTTTGACTGCAATCCTGTACATAGTTTCCTGGGAGTTAGCTTTGTTGGACTCCCTGGTGCTTATTTCTGAGGTTCAACTTGTAGAACACATTGATTTTTAACAAATGATTTTCAGCCAGTTGAAATTCATCTCTTAGCTTTTAGTTAGTGAGGCAGACAATCTTGCAAAGGGTTATCATTTAAACTACTATTAGAAATCTCGCTAAAGAAAAAGAAAGAGGTATCCAGCCCTTGCATAATTATTTCCTGCATTCTCTGACTTCCTCAATGCTAAGCTGTCAGAAACAAACTTGAAAGCCTTATTATCACTTCATACACTTGACAGAGCAAGGAAAGTCAATCAGTTATCCTGGCGCTCTGGCAGATGACATCATCACTGCTATTCTGAAAAAAAATCCGGGAGCTGTACACCCCTGTATTCAACTTCTTGGAGGAATATTATACTGTTACCATGTCTGTTTGGGTTGGATCCCCCAACTTACTGGTGACAATGGGGAACCATACAGGAGAATCAGATCCATGGTACAGAATGCGGCGGCATGCTTGATAAAGCAAAGCCGTCGCCGGGATCATATCACCCCAGTGTTGGTAGACCTACACTGGTTACCAGTTGTTTACCGAGCCCAATTCAAGGTGTTGGTATTGACCTTTGAAACCCTATACGGTTTTGGCCCAGTTTATCTGAAGGAACGCCTCCAGTATCACCAATTATGCTGCCAAACAAGATCAGCCTCACAAGACCTTCTCTCAGTCCCACCGGTCAAAACAGCTAGGCTGGTGCGGACCAGCGAGAGGGCTTTTTCGATTGTGGCCCCCACCCTCTGGAACTCACTTCCATTGGACCTTCAACATGCCTCCTCCCTGATGGGTTTTCGCCGAGCCTTAAAGACCTGGCTATTCAGGCAGGCCTATGGGATTTCTGGGGTGGACTAGTTTTTATGGGTATTAATTGAAGGATGGTTTTAGATGAATTGATGTTATGGTTTGTTGATTGTATATTGATTATATATTGTATTTTGCATTGCTGTTAGTCACCTAGAGTGTCCATTCACTCGGACAGATAGGCGACTAACAAATAAAATTTTATTTTATTATTATTATTATGGTGAGATTGCCAGAGGAGAAGCAAAACTGTCCAGCCATGGAGTCAGTATAAGCACATAGGACCAGCGGCAGGAGGAGGGATTATACTGGCAAAAGCCAGACAGCAAGTGAGAGGTTTCATAGTTGGCCTTGCTGCCCCTCTACTTCCTGAAGTTGCTGAAATCCACCCCCTATCGCACATGACCATTGGTCATGCTGGCTCAGGACTGATGAGAGTAGAAAAAGAGGAAGGCCAGACAAGAGATGGATTGCTTCCATAAAGGAAGCCACAGACCTGAACTTACAAGATTTGAACAGGGTGGTTCACGACAGATGCTCTTGGAGGTCGCTGATTCATAGGGTCGCCATAAGTCGTAATCGATTTGAAGACACACAACAACAACAGCAGCAATTGCTGTAAATCGCCCAGAGAGCTTCGGCTATGGGGCAATATATAAATGTAATAAATAAATAATAAATAAGTTCACACATATCCATGGATGGAGAGTGCAGGACTCAAAGGAAAGGGGAATGGCCCAATTGAAAGCAAGGTCCTGAAGGCCCAGGGCTCTTTGAATATGCTATGTCCCTTCATGGGGGCAATGTGTGAAAGAGGTCTAATGTTTCTAGCCATTCCAACTTTGCCCTGAGAATTCAAGGCCTGCCTATATGAGGCAGAATTCTTTCAAAAGATTGGGCCTCATTCTCACACTAGGATTGTATCATGTCAGGCTACAGATAGGATCTTCAGGAGACTATCTTTCTCCATACCACTACTAATTTTAACAATAATTCCTACATTTAGAAAACTAGCATATCAAAGAGAAGGTCAGCTAATAGTCTTCTCCTTGACATTTGCATTTCTATATGCAGGGTTTGTCATTTATCTTTTACTATGGAGGCTTATTCAGCGATGTGAGTCTCCATGTGCAGCCTGATGTGGTACCCTCTAGACCAGGTGGTAGATAGCATGGCACCTTCCAGATGGTGTTGGACTACAGCTCCCATCAACCCTGACCCTTGGCCATGCTGGTGGGGCAGATGGGAGTTGGAGTCCAGGATAGCCTGACCACTGGTGGCCATGCACTGGTAACCTCTAGGCTGGATTACTGTAATGTGCTCTGTGTTGAACTGCCCTTGAGGTTGGTCCGGAAGCTGCAGCTAGTGCAAAATGCGGCGGCAAGACTGCTCACTGGGGCAGGGTATCGCCAACATGTCACCCTGCTGCTTAAAGAATTGCACTGGCTGCCCATTTGCTACCAGGCCAAGTTCAAGGTTCTAGTTTTGGTGTAGAAATCCCTATACAGCTTGGGACCAGGATACCTGAAAAAACATCTTACTCCTTATATACCCAGTAGATTACTTCGCTCTGCAGGTGAGGGCCCCCTGCAGATACCATCTTATCAGGAGGTCCATTCTGTACAACATAGGAAACAGACCTTTAGTGTGGTGGCACCCATCCTGTGGAACTCCCTCCCCTTAAATATTAGCCATCTCTGTTATCTTTTTGGTGCCTGCTGAAGACCTTCCTCTTTCAACAAGCCTTCTAAGTAGAGACCTTATCCTAGTCTGCATCTGTGTTGGAATTGCTTTTTAATATGTTTTTAAACCTCAAAAAAAACCAATATGTTTTTAACCTTTTTTTCAAGATGTCTTGAAAGCTTTTTTAAAAAAGTGTTTTTAAAGGTGTTTTGTTTTAATGTATTTTTATTTCTGTTTTTATGATGTTTTAAAGTGTTTTCAGTGCTTTTGTTTGCTGCCTTGGGCTCCTGCTGGGAGGAAGGGTAGGATATAAATCAAATAATAAATAAATAAATAATAACCAGCTCCAAGCTGGCTACCCCCGATCTAGATTCAGGTAGGCCACCTCAGTGATAACAAAGCCTTGGACTTTAGCAAATCTGCAGTGGGAGAGAATTAGCTTTAGGTGAAGAATTGCCACTTTTTATTTACGTTTGAAAGGCAGAAATCAAACTACTGATCTTTGTCTCCCCCACCCACAAAAAAGCTATAATTACTTTAGCACAACTTCACCTGTTGATTCTTTTTGCCTGTCCTGCTGATTTTCTTTCTTTCTTTTCCAAACACAAGACACCTGGCAAGAGGCAAAAAAATGATGCAATGCTATTTATAACCCCGTGCAAGACATAGCAAGTTTTAGGACTGGGTGTTCATTTTATAAATATATTTGCTATTTCTTAGGATTTATCACATATTAATCATCTGTCAGAATCACATAGCAATGAGGTATAGTCACAAGATGGAGCTGTTTTGTCTCGGCTATGAGGACGCAGACACCCCTGCCTAATTTTTACAAGGAAGTGGGTCAAGGAAGCAAACACTGGCTCTGTGTCTGTGTCTGTACAAATGCCATTCCTTTGCAGTGCTGGAGATACTGCTTCTCAAAGCATTGTTCCACATTGTATAGGCGCAGCATGAGCCTTCAGCCTTGTACTCTCTTTCCTGCACAGATGGGGTCCCTCCTCTCATAACTACAGGATTCTCTTTCCATTTCGGTTGCAGGCTTTTGTGAAAGTATTGCACTAAATTAGGCCAGACAAGCTTGGATTTAGTAGTTTAGTAGCAAACTCTTTCAAGCTTCCCTGAAATTTGGGAACCTGTGGCCCTCCAGATGTCATTGGGCACCAACTCCCACCAGCCCCAGCCAGCATGGCCAAGAGTTGGAGTTTAACATCATCTGGAGGGCCACAGGTTCCCCACATCCTGCCTTAGATTAACATAGAAATGACCCAAGATCTTAAGGGGGGGGAGGAGGAGAGGAATTCAGAAAAAAACTGGATCATTTTTCTGAGCCAATCTGATCACTCAGAAAAATGTTGCCTCATCCATCCATCCAGTCAGGGTGGAAATTGACTAAGGGGTGCTGGCAATCTACTAGTTCCCTTGTAAGGTTGGCTTGGTTTAGTCAACCTTGGCAAGGGAGGAGCACTGGAGGTGTTTGCTGAGATACATGGGTTCAGGGTGAATCTGAGTAGTAAAGGTTCACCAGGACTTCTCGGATTCACCCTGAACCCTGAACCAAGGGGAGATCCAAAGTGTTTATAGACTGGTAGATATTCCAAAGACCAAGAACCAAACTTTACACTCTCTACTCTGGAGCCTCAAATCAAACCCAATTCAGTAGGTGGTAGTTTTGTGGTAGAGGTACAGGATTCAGAGCCACACTGTTTTCAAGGCACACCAAGTAAATAAGAGGTAGTTTATTAATAAAAATAAGTGCATATAAGAAAGAGCAGCACAACCATTCCTTTAAGCCAAACACTTGAGGAAAGAGTTAAGCATGGGCAACGCCCATCCAAAAAGTAGTGAGAAGATCCATCCATCCATGCCAACCCTCACATCCCTCAAAGATTTCCCTGTGAGATGCCTAAGATTCCCCACCTCATTTTCCTTTCAACTGGTGGAGGTGCTAGCTGGCAGGAGCAATAGCAGGGAGGCATGAGAAGTGATTCCTCCATCCCCATCCTTCCTTCCTTCCTTGCTCTGATGCTCTGGGTGACAGTGCATCAGGGTGAATATCCCAAGGGAACATGGGAGATGCATTTCTCTCAAGTGGTTTGGTAACTGCAGCAACCCTGGGGAGAATTATATCTCTCATGGTCCTACAGGCTTTTCATCCCGATGTACTGTTACCCAGAACCTCAGAGAAACGGAGAAAGAGGGAGAAAACCCTCCCCCCCTTTTCTTATATGTTCTTGAGGCTGAAGTCAAGCAGGAGTATATCTTGGGGGCTGGGAGCTGATGGTCAGGACTTTCAGGGAACCTAAAGGTGAGATGGGAGGGGGATGTGTGGGTGGGTAGGTGGAAAGCCAGGAATGATCTGGTTCTGGTTTTAAACTGAGCCAAAGAATAATCCCAGGGCTTGTAAAGCTCACATCTATTTTGAGGTATGCTTACCAGGCCCCAAATGCTCAAATAGGTCCCAGGCTATGGTCTGAAGGCACACAAGGCCAGCTCCCTGCTGAAGGTAAGCAGGGTCAGGTCTGGTTGGTGCCTGGATTGGAGACCGCCTGGGAACCATATGTAAGCCGCCTTGGGTTTCATGAAAATAGAAAGATGGGGTATAAATGTAATACATAAATAAATAATCCTAGAATGCAGGAACATAGGAAGCTGCCATTGAGTCAGACCACTGGTCCGTGTCGCTCAGTACCATCTGGAATAAGATTCCCTAGTTACTCTTTATGTAAGCCCCTCACTTCCCTGAATAGTGCACATGTCTTATACGCGTAAAACTAGTTCCTGTGCATACTTGGAGAAGAACTAGTCTCCATATTCAGTTTCAACCTCTTTGCATGTTTCACTTTTCTTAAGAACGTCGCGTAAAAGTCATACTTAAAATGTGAATAGGTCATGAAGAGCTAGTTGTCCACAAGCAGGACGTCTGCGTGCACATTCCCACAGCTCCTGGATACGGATGATCAAATTGTGGCAAAATTGCTCATGACTATCTCCAAGAGACTGGGTTTGGAGACATCACCACACATGATCAACATCAACTGAATTTACTTGAAAGATTAACCTGTTGCATTCAGTCCATGTATGATGGAGATAAAGGAGGCTAATATGCCGTGCAAGCATTTGAAGTGAATGTCTGAACCACCATATGCAATGATGAAGACCAAAAACGTGGTAGCGATTTAAATCTGTCTAGCCCAGCAGCGGGTAACTTTCTCCTCTTGAGGGCTACATTCCCTCAAGAGTAAGCTGCTGGGGGCCGCATCTTGTAAGGCCTTTGCCATAACTGTAGCTGCTTCCAGGAGAAAGGCCAATTTATTTGGAGGCTTAGAGGTGGCAGGGAGCAGAAACAGGACTATTGCTGGCTGGGAGGTGAACGCCACATTTTGCCTCTCCAGCCCCGCTTTACTGCACCTGCTCTTGTTCCTCCACCTGGAGAACTGCAGCCTGTAGAGGAGTCAGAAAGCTGAGCTAGCCAGCCTCTCCCTGGAGAGCAACTGTAAGGAACTCTTCCACAGTCACAGCTGCTTCCGGGGGGAAGCCTGTTGTGTAGGCTCTGGCTTGCGGACGGCAGCTCTGTTTGTGGCGACAGCACAAACGCCACTTGTGAATGTATAAAGTGAGATTCATGCTGTGCCTGGGTTTTGGTTATTTTATATTTGTATGGCTTTATCATATTGTCCTGTTGAATTTGTATTTACTGTAGTTTTATTATAGTCTCTTCTGCATTATTCTGTTCATGTTGGGGGTCCTTGGCCAAAAATGGTACATAAAGAAACAAATGGATGGATGGATGATTGTAAGAAGGGCCAAATCCAGTGGACAGAACCAAAAGAGGGGGCAACTCCCCTCCTCTCTCTCACACACACTATCCTTTGCCTCTGCCTCCCCTCTCTTTTTACTACATGCCCCTCCTCTCTTTTTCTCGCCCTCCTCCTGCGCTGGACTCAGCAGGCTGCCAGGGGATGGACAGATTGCTGTTTCCAGAAGTCTGAACTCACAACTTGCAGAGGACTTTTAAAACCAGTTGCCCACTCCTGGGCCACATGCACACTATATATTTATCCCCCTATTATTCCACTTCAAAACAGTCACAGCTTCCCCCAAAGAATCCCGGAAAGTGTAGTTTGTGAAGGGTGCTGGGCATTCTTAGGATACCCCCTAATCCCTTAACAGAGCTACAATTTCCAGAGTTCTCTGGGAAGAGGGGCTGACAGTTAAACCGCTCTGGCAATTATAGCTCTGTGGGGAGAATAGGAGTCTCCTGACAGCTATGAACGTGGCCCTCGTTTAGTCCATGCAATAAAGTTTCTTTGGAAAGATATGTTTGATAAAGATCATCTAAAGGATCATTCACCAAAAGGACACAATCCTGTATATTTTTACTTGCAAGTCGTACTCATCTCAGTGGGCCCTACCTATTCCATATATACAACATGGAGTGACTCCCAGTGATTTGCAAACTTCCAGTCAGAGCTTGGAAAAGTTACTTTTTTGAACTACAACTCCCATCAGCCCCAGCCAGCATGGCCACTGGATTGGGCTGATGGGAGTTGTAGTTCAAAAAAGTAACTTTTCCAAGCTCTGCTTCCACTTGCATACAACTTGGGTTGGGCAAATCTGTCCATTTCTCATTTCCCAAACCTTAAATTCACTTCCCCAGATTTCAACATCAGTTTGCAATTAATAAAAACCAACAACAAAAAATTCTATAAATACATTCAAAGCAGGAGACCATCTAGGGAGACGATTGGACCCTTGGATGATAAGGGAGTCAAAGGTGTACTAAAGAACGATAAGGAGATTGCAGAGAAGCTAAATGAATTCTTTGCATCTGTCTTCACAGTGGAAGATATAGGGCAGATCCCTGAACCTGAACTAACATTTGCAGGAAGGGATTCTGAGGAACTGAGACAAATAGTGGTAACGAGAGAGGAAGTTCTAAGCTTAATAGACAATATAAAAACTGACAAATCACCGGGCCCGGATGGCATGCACCCGAGAGTTCTCAAAGAACTCAAAGGTGAAATTGCTGATCTGCTAACTAAAATATGTAACTTGTCCCTTGGGTCCTCCTCCGTGCCTGACGACTGGAAAGTGGCAAATGTAACGCCAATCTTCAAAAAGGGATCCAGAGGGGATCCCGGAAATTACAGGCCAGTTAGCTTAACTTCTGTCCCTGGAAAACTGGTAGAAAGTATGATTAAAGCTAGATTAAGTAAGCACATAGAAGAACAAGCCTTGCTGAAGCAGAGCCAGCATGGCTTCTGCAAGGGAAAGTCCTGTCTCAGTAACCTATTAGAATTCTTTGAGAGTGTCAACAAGCATATAGATAGAGGTGATCCAGTGGACATAGTGTACTTAGACTTTCAAAAAGCGTTTGACAAGGTACCTCACCAAAGGCTTCTGAGGAAGCTTAGCAGTCATGGAATAAGAGGAGAGGTCCTCTTGTGGATAAGAAATTGGTTAAGAAGCAGAAAGCAGAGAGTAGGAATAAACGGACAGTTCTCCCAATGGAGGGCTGTAGAAAGTGGAGTCCCTCAAGGATCGGTATTGGGACCTGTACTTTTCAACTTGTTCATTAATGACCTAGAATTAGGAGTGAGCAGTGAAGTGGCCAAGTTTGCTGATGACACTAAATTGTTCAGGGTTGTTACAACAAAAAGGGATTGTGAAGAGCTCCAAAAAGACCTCTCCAAACTGAGTGAATGGGCGGAAAAATGGCAAATGCAATTCAATATAAACAAGTGTAAAATTATGCATATTGGTGCAAAAAATCTTAATTTCACATATACGCTCATGGGGTCTGAACTGGCGGTGACCGACCAGGAGAGAGACCTCGGGGTTGTAGTGGACAGCACAATGAAAATGTCGACCCAGTGTGCGGCAGCTGTGAAAAAGGCAAATTCCATGCTAGCGATAATTAGGAAAGGTATTGAAAATAAAACAGCCGATATCATCATGCCATTGTATAAATCTATGGTGTGGCCGCATTTGGAATACTGTGTACAGTTCTGGTCGCCTCATCTCAAAAAGGATATTCTAGAGTTGGAAAAGGTTCAGAAGAGGGCAACCAGAATGATCAAGGGGATGGAGCAACTCCCTTACGAGGAAAGGTTGCAGCATTTGGGGCTTTTTAGTTTAGAGAAAAGGCGGGTCAGAGGAGACATGATAGAAGTGTATAAAATTATGCATGGCATTGAGAAAGTGGATAGAGAAAAGTTCTTCTCCCTCTCTCATAATACTAGAACTCGTGGACATTCAAAGAAGCTGAATGTTGGAAGATTCAGGACAGACAGAAGGAAGTACTTCTTTACTCAGCACATAGTTAAACTATGGAATTTGCTCCCACAAGATGCAGTAATGGCCACCAGCTTGGATGGGTTTAAAAGAAGATTAGACAAATTCATGGAGGACAGGGCTATCAATGGCTACTAGCTGTGATGGCTGCGCTCTGCCACCCTAGTCAGAGGCAGCATGCTTCTGAAAACCAGTTGCTGGAAGCCTCAGGAGGGGAGAGTGTTCTTGCACTCGGGTCCTGCTTGCGGGCTTCCCCCAGGCACCTGGTTGGCCACTGTGAGAACAGGATGCTGGACTAGATGGGCCACTGGCCTGATCCAGCAGGCTCTTCTTATGTTCTTATGTTCTTAACCTCAAAAAAAAAAATCGCCAGCATGTTAGTGCTATCTTCTTGTAATATACACATTTTTGTATGCACGTTTGCCCAATACACTCATTTTTGCCAAACCTTTATCCCTAATATAATGCACATTTGGTATGCTATTTTCACCAATATATTCATTTCTACGCACACTTTACCCTAGTATATGCATTTTTGTACATATTACTTGGCTGAAGAACTGCACTCCAAAATTCAGAGAAGTACGAGCTATACCTAACAGAAGTATAGTTTCCAAATTGCGTGAAGTACTAGTTGCCCTCTGTTCAGCACTGGTTAGGGCTCATCTGGAGTACTGCATCCAGTTCTAGATACCACACTTTAAGAAGGATGTAGACAAACTGAAACAGGTTGAGAGGAGGGCAACAAGGATGATCAGGGGACTGGAAACAAAGCCCTCTGAAGAGAGACTGAAAGAACTGGGCATGTTTAGCCTGGAGAAGAGAAGAGAGATATGTTAGCACTATTCAAGTACTTGAAAGTTTGCCACACAGAGGAGGGCCAGGATCTCTTCTCAATCATCCCAGAGTGCAGGACATGGAATAATGGGTTCAAGTTACAGGAAGCCAGGCATCAGGAAAATCTTCCTAACTGTAAGAGTACAGCAATGGAACCAAGTATCTACGTGTCTGGAGACACTCAAGAGGCAGCTGGACAGCCACCTGTCGGGTATGCTTTAAGTTGGATTCCTGCATTGAGCAGGGGGTTGGACTCGATGGCATTCTAGGCCCCTTTAAACTCTACCATTCTGTGATTCTATGATTCTATGAATAGTGGCTGTGTTTCAGTTCACATACTGTTTTGGAAAGTACGAATTGGGTTATGTTTGCCCACAACTAAATGCAAACTGAATCAAATATCTCCCACATTCCTACACACAATTCACACTTGAACAAATAAAGCTGCCTTATTTGTCCTCTTTAACCACTGTTACCTGCTCATTCAATGGATGAGGAATTCCAAAACTGTAGTCCACAGACCACCAGTGGTCCAGAAGCTTCATTCAGGTGGTCCATGGTAGGTCTCTAAAAATACAAATCTAAATCACACAGCATCTAACACTGCAAATGCTACAACAGTGTTAGGTCAGGGTATTGCTACAACAGGCAGAAAGGCCGTTAACTGGTCCACCAAGACCCTCAGCAATTTTCAGGTGGTACATGGGGGAAAAGGTTTGGGAACCACTGGAGTAGACCAAAGCCAAGGAACTTTCCCAGATATCCTATCTGAAATCTTTTTTTTTTTACTGGTGATACCAGGGATTGAAATTAAAACCTTACGTTGGCAAAGCATGAGATCTAACAGAGAGCTATGCCCTCTGTTGCACCCCATGACCTCTAACCAATAGTTACTTGGAAGAGAAAATAGCCTTTTCACTCAAAAGAAACAAACATTCATGGTTCATGTTATCTTCCTATGAACGCCATAGCACAGCCTTCCCCAACCTGATGCCCTCATGGAATTCCTATTCTCCCTGACCAGTGGCCATTTTTGGCTGGGTTTGATGTACGGTGGGGTCCAATTATTGCTGGAGGGTGCCACATTGGGGACAACTTACATAGCAAGTGGTTGGCGTTGATATCCATTAGGTATTTGACCTTGCAAGTTGCTAATGACTTTTCCACAAAGGACTGGACAAAGAAACATCTCTTTCATCCGGTGGAACTAAGTGAAGTCTGGGCGCTTAAGCCTGTGTTCGTCTCTTTCTTGACTGGGCAAGGGATACTCAGCTGCCCTGCCGAATGGAACCCTACATTCATTATTTCCCTCAGACTTGCTGTAATTTAAAATGATCTCTAGAAAGTCAGACAGTTACATGTGCATATTATTAATCAATTAGTGTATCTCGCTCGTTGCAAGGACCATGATCAGAATAGTTAAACACTTGTGATAAGTTGAAAGTTGGCTTCTGCAGAGACTTCCACTGACAGAACGCATTAGAAACTGGGCACGATGTTACTTCCGTTGGACTGGAAGTGAGATGCAAAATGCAAGCACGAATCAAGTTTGAGAAATTCCAAGCCTTTGTTGCAGTATTTGTCTCAAGACCGTTGCTATTGCTTTGACATCTGGACACCAAGAGTAGCAATAAACTGGGGGTAGAGGACAGACAAGAAAATGACACAATATTCATTGCATCCAAGAATGAAGCATGGATTCAAAGTATAGGTGGTATGTTTGTGTGCGTATTTGCCTATACACAAATGTGTTTTTTTTTAAAAAAAAAAAATTATATCCTTGGGCAAATATATCATTTGGAAAACCACTACTTTGATCTCAAAATATATGAATTTATTACATTTATATCCCTGCTTTCTTCTAAGGAACTCAAGGTCCTGTACATGTCCTTCTCCCTTTTATCCTGACAGTGACACTGCAAGGTACATGTGGCTGAGAGATGATGACCTGGACCAAGGCCACCCAAGTGAGATGAACAGACAAGTGGAGATTTGAACCCAGTCCTAGTCAGACACTCTAAACAGTACACCACACTGGCTCTCTGGCTTCTAGAAAGGTGGCTCTTTAAGTCTGATCGCTGAAAGGAACTCCATGAGCAGATGCAGTGTGCTTCTGAGGACCAGATCCTGGGAACAGTTGGGGACTGTTGCATTCATGTCCTGGAAGACTGCTGTTGAAAACAGAATGTGGGACTAGACAGATGTTTCATCTGCTGTAGTAAGTTCTTACGTTTTGTTTATTGTAGGTGTGTGCTCCCTGCCCCTCTCCTCTGTGACTAGATATGGAGATAAAGATCCATTTAAGCAGTTGTGGAATTATGATTTTTGTTACAGAGAATGAAAGGGCAGCTTTTCCTGTGCTTGTTAATGTAGATGGCTATGTTGGTTCATGGCAGCGGCGGTGGTGGTGGACCAAACTGGAGCAACAAGAAGCACTTCAAGAAGGATGCAGAGAAACTGGAACAGGTTCAGAGGAGGGCAACAAGGATGATCAGGAGACTAGAAACCAAGCCCTATGAGGAGAGACTGAAAGAATTGGGCATGTTTAGCCTAGAGAAGAGAAGACTGAGGGGAGATATGATAGCACTCTTCAAGTACATGAAAGGTTGTCACATAGAGGAGGGCCAGGATCTCGTCTTGATCGTCCCAGAGTTCAGGACACGGAATAATGGGCTCAAGTTGCAGGAAGCCAGATTTCGACTGGACATCAGGAAAAAAACTTCCTAACTGTTAGAGCCATATGACAATGGAACCAATGACCTAGAGAGGTAGTGGGCTCTCTGACACTGGAGGCCTTCAAGAGGCAGCTGGACAGCCATCTGTCGGAAATGCTTTGATTTGGATTCCTGTATTGAGCAGGGGGTTGGATTTGATGGCCTTGTAGGCCCCTTCCAACTCTACTATTCTATGATTCTATGAACAATACTAATTTGATTCTATATCAATAGTGCAAAAACAACAGACTGGCTATGTCTATTGTAGCATGAACTCTGTGGACCAGATCTGCACTTTATTAGATATAGTTATGACCAGAACCCATGTATCAAACACTTCATTAGTCGTGAGAAGCATTATCCTCAGTCAGCATGTAACTGGAAGTTGAGAAGAATGCTTAATGCATCTGACAAAGTAGACAGTAGTGGGTGAAAGCTTATCTCACAAGTATAATATATTATAATATAATTTGTGTGTGTGTGTGTGTGTGTGTGAGAGAGAGAGAGAGAGAGAGAGAGAGAGAGAGAGAGAGAGAGAGAGAGAGGACTTAAGAACATAAGAGACTGCTGGATCAGGACAATTTCAAAGGATGCTTATGTTTCAGTTTGCATATTCTTTCGTGCACATTAAGCAGGTTCACTTTTAGATGGGAACTGAATTGGATTTCTGCCCCATCTCTACTCTCAATCTAAGCTCTTGTTTGGCCACTAGATGAGACTGCTGGCATGTCATTAGTTACTCAGAATCCATCAGAATCTCTTCAAAACAAAATACAAATTAATAGAGATCATTGAATCATAGAATAGTAGACTTGGAAGGGGCCTGTAAGGACATCGAGTCCAACCCCCTGCTCAATGCAGGACTCTAACTCAAAACATACCCGACAGGTGGCTGTCCAGCTGCCTCTTGACTGCATCTGGTGTTGGAGAGGCCACCACCTCCCTAGGTAATTGGTTCCATTGTCGTACTGTTCTGTCAGTTAGGAAGTTTTTCCTGATGTTCAGCTGAAATCTGGCTCCCTGTAAGAGTTGCCTTGATAAGAGTTACCTTGGTAAGAGTTACCCTGCCATTACGAGAAAGTAGGAATGTGCTAGAATTCCACCCAATTCGGATCTGGTACTGAATTTTCCATTAATTTGCTTATTCTCTATCATTATGCACCGGAGTTTTATGTAGTGATTTTTCCATTGTTAGTTTTGGAAACTGATTTTTTTATATTAATGTCAATATTTTAATCAATATTTCTTTATATTTATCAATATTTCCTTGAATTTATCAATATTTTCTTTAAAATAGTCATATTAATATCAATATTTTTCCAAGAGGGAGAAAAAAGGATGGGTAAAAACTGTGGCTTGCAAACAAAGAACAAACTCAAATTGATACCAGCCTGTTAGAGAGACGGAATGCTTTCAAACCAGCACTGGCCAATGGATCCCATCCCTACTGGAAAGCAAGCAAATGAACAGGCACTGCTGAAGGACAGACAGAACAGATGTGGCAAGAAAGCAAGGGGGACAGAATACAAGACCATTTGAGCAAAGTTCTGTGCCATCAATTAGGGGAGCTACTCAAAACAATCTCCCTGCAGTGAGATCAGAAGCTGCGTAATTTTCAATGACAAGAGCCATTTCTGGCATTGCTTATAATTTTGCTGGCACAACATACGTTTTACTTCTCATTCACCTTTCTGTTTACCAAAACAGTAATGTTAATGTCTGCTTTTTTTCTTACCTTCCTGGCACCTGTACTGTTAGGGGAAAAAAATCAATGTGGTACTTAGGGAAATTGTTCAGCAGATATTAATTCCTCCACATAGGGCTCCATAAATGCTTTCAGTTGCAAATTGAATTCCAGTATCAAAGTGTTATGCTGTAATCACAGCTAAGTCTACTAAATTCGTAAGACACAGCAACAGAACAGCCACATTACAACAATGTAAGGAAGAAGATATAAAAATGTTGAAACAGATCTCAGGCTGGCATTGCATGAAAGCTCTTGCTTCTTGCTATGTCTGTTTAAACCATACTGCAGTAGAAGGGGGAGAAACCAAAGAATGTTTGGTCTAGATATTGTAAAACTACTTGAAATGGTCTCAGTTCAATGTCATGGCAGCAACAGAGCAGCCACTGATTCTCCCTGATTTGGAGGCTCCTGTTGCTCAGGAGAAACATCCAAGGGAATTTGGATCAGGATAGCAGCATTGCTGGAGGGCTTTTGCTGACAGACTTGGGTGGCAGCGGTAGGGAGCCGTGCTCAGACTGGAGGCAGAAGCAGTTGCACAAAGTGCAGAGCATGGAACTTGATGGGCTGCCGGAGCCCGCCGAGTGCCCAGAGTCACCCTTTTGCCTCTTGGGAGCTGCCACCCCCACTAACACCACCTTCTCTTCCTTGCCGGCGCAGCCTGCACCCATGGTGCCGTGTTCCTCCCCCGGCAGCCCCGCGTCCTCCCCCAGCCGCAGCTTCATCCTCGCCAGCTCCCACAGCATGCCGCTGGTGGGCATCGGGACTCAAGCTGCAGGAGTTGGCACCACCGAAAAGACCAAGGAGCTGCCATCGCCCTCAGTTGGAACAGGCTTCAGGGAATTGTGACACTGAGGTGCAAAACATTGCAGGAAAAAGGATGGATGTTTTTTAAGACAAGGTCTTCAATTCTGAGTTTCTTTCCTGGACATTTTTTTCTCTTAATAATGTTATTTGTTATTTAGTTTAATTTTTGTAAATTGTATTGCTTTCATTGATGTATTTTTATACTTGTGTTTATTTTTCTTTGTAAGCCGCCTTGAGGGCCTTTGGCCAAAAGGTGGGGTATAAATAAATTAATAATGATAACAACAACAACAACAACAATTATTATTATTATTGTTGTTGTTATTATTATTTAACAACAACAACAACAATGACGACGACGATATTATTATTATTATTATTATTATTATTATTATTATTATTATTATTATTATTATCATTATTATTTCCCTGAGCTTTCTACTGGGGATGGGGGAGAATTTGAAACTGAATTTATCAAATTCACACCTTTCAAAATAATATGAGAACAGTCATCCTTTGAAATTCACACTTATTTGAATTTTGCAATGCATTCTCCAACCAAGCAATGTTTACAAAAATGTGTATGTTAGAGGAAAGTGTGCACAAAATGAATATATTGGTGAAAATAACATACAAAAATTCATTATATTAGGATAAATTGCTTGCAAAATGTCAAAAATGTATTTATTACAAGAAATTCACACTAAAATACTGAATTTCCATGAGGATTTTTCTAAAAAAAATCACAAATTGCTGCAGAAATGTGAAGAACCGAATTGAAAAATAGAAAAATAAGGAACGGAAAGAACCGAAACTGACAGATCATTCCATCCCAACCTTCTACACATCCCAACCAAGAACCTGCAGAAAACATACCCATGCAAGTGTTTGGCTTTCTTCTCACCAAAGAGGTAGACCTGTGTTGGGATATACTGCATGTGGGCGTAGGTGTTCCTACCACTTCTGACAACAGTTTGGCAGGAGACGGGCCCACAAGGTTGAATAAGAAGATAAGAAAGTGCCTTATACAAAGTCAGATGAGTGGTCCATCTAGCTTAGTAAGGTCTACATTCACAGGCAGTGGCTCACCAGGGTTTGAGCTAAGGGGCCCTCCTATCCTTAACTGGAGATGCTGGGGATTGAACCTGGGACATTCTGCATGCTCAGCGGAGGCTGTGCTACTGAGATGTGTCCAAAGAGGATATGAGATCTCAGAGAGAAGGATTGCAGTCTACCTTTCTCTGTGACATTCCAATTCTCAAAGTGCAAGAAAATGTGCTGCATGGACCTATGCTGAGCCCATAGCCCAGTGGCAAAGTACCCGTTTAGGTCTCAAGTTTGATCTCTTGCATTTCCAGGAAGCACTAGGAAAGACCCTTGTCTGAAACCTTGGAGAACCGCTATCACTCAATAGAGACAAGACAAAGCTAGATAGGCCACTGGTCTGGCTCAGTACAAGGCAGAAGGGCTGTAGCTCTGTGGTAGAGCATCTGCCCTGCAAGCAGAAGGTTCCCCATGTTCCATCCCTGGCATCTCCAGGTAGGGTTGGGAATGTCCTCTGTCTGAAACCCTGGAGAGCTGCTGCCAGTCAGTGTAGACAATATTGAGCTAGATGGACCAATGGTCTGACTCAGTATAACAAAGACAGCCTCCATGCTATGGGCAAATGGCTACAATTTGGGACTAGAATGTTCTTATAAGTCAGGGTTACTCACTTCTGTAGGCCCGGAACAAGAGGCTGTTTATTGATGAACAGGTTAACACGTAACTGCACAGGCAAATGAAAGTAACCTTAAGAACAAGCAAAAAGGCGGAGCCTTAGCATCAACTCAGAATAACTGGAGACAATGCTTAACTCTGTTATGACCCATTACTACAAGAGTTTATGCTACATTTTGCCCACCTTTAAATTTTGTTGCCCATTGGGAGGGAAGCAAAACTTGTTTCGGAAAGACTGTTATCTTTTCTCAGTGGCTTTCTACAGCTCCCCAGACAGGTGGAGCCATTCTAATGATTGCTGTCATTCTTAACGAACGGACCTTCACGAAACTGCACATTGCCTCCTCCCATTTTACCACCATTTCTTTCTAATTCCGATCCAACAATAGCCATCCATGCCTTTGAAGTAATTAATGCACATTTAACTTTTGTCATTTGTTCTTACAAAGTTGGGGGCAATGATCAGTTTATTTTATTTATTTATTTATTTTATTTTATTTTATTTTATTTATATACCGCCCTAAGCCCAAGGGCTCTCTGGTCGGTGTACATAAAATAAAACAGTCAGGAATATATAAATACAATAATACAATAAAATCAAGCCAACAAAGGTAAACAAAAATAATCAAACAGCAGCAAAATACAACAATACATATAATAAAACGCATTAAAATGCCTGGGAATATAAAAAGGTTTTCACCTGGCGCCAAAAAGATAGCAGCGTCGGCGCCAGGCGCACCTCATCGGGGACACCATTCCATAGTTCGGGAGCCACAACCGAAAAGGCCCTATTTCTAGTCACCACCCTCCGAGCTTCTCGATGGGATGGTACTCGGAGGAGGGCCTTAGATGTTGAGCGCAGTGTACGGGTAGTTTCATATTGGGAGAGGCGCTCCACCAGGTATTGCGGTCCCATGCCGTGTAAGGCTTTATAGGTCAAAACCAGCACTTTGAATGTAGCCCGGAAACAAATAGGAAGCCAGTGCAGACGAGCCAGAACAGGTGTAATATGGGCGGACCTTCTTGTCCGCGTCAACAATCTGGCCGCTGCATTCTGGACTAACTGTAGTTTCCGAACTGTCTTCAAGGGCAGCCCAACGTAGAGCGCATTGCAGTAGTCCAATCTAGAAGTTACCAGAGCATGAACGACTGAGGCGAGGTCGTCACTGTCCAGATAGGGACATAGCTGGGCTACCAATCGGAGATGGTAGAAAGCATTCCTTGCCACTGAGGCTACCTGAGCCTCAAGAGACAAGGAAGAGTCGATCAGAACTCCCAAGCTACGAACCTGTTCTTTCAAGGGAAGTGTAACCCCGTCCAGAACAGGGTGAACATCCACCATCTGGGCAGAGAAGGCACTCACTAACAGCGTCTCGGTCTTGTCTGGATTAAGCTTCAGTCTGTTAGCTCCCATCCAATCCATTATCGCGGCCAGGCAACGGTTTAATACGTTAACAGCCTCACCTGAAGAAGATGAAAAGGAGAAATAGAGTTGCGTGTCATCAGCGTACTGGTGACAACGCACTCCAAAACTCCTGATGACTGCGCCCAGCGGCTTCATGTAGATGTCGAAAAGCATGGGGGACAGAACCGATCCCTGTGGGACTCCACAATGGAGCAATGTTCCCCAAGCACTACCTTCTGGTGGTGACCCACCAAGTAGGAGCGGAGCCACTGCCAAGCAGTACCCCCAACTCCCAACTCCGTGAGTCTTCCCAGAAGGATACCATGGTCGATGGTATCAAAAGCAGCTGAGAGATCAAGGAGAATCAACAGGGTCACACTCCCCCTGTCCCTCTCCCGACAAAGGTCATCATACAGGGCGACCAAGGCTGTTTCGGTACCAAACCCAGGCCTAAAACCGGATTGAAATGGATCGAGATAATCAGTGTCATCCAAGAGCCCCTGGAGCTGGCCGGCCACCACCCGCTCCAGAACCTTGCCCAGGAACGGAACATTCGCCACAGGTCTATAGTTGTTCAAGTTATCTGGGTCCAAGAAGGGTTTCTTCAGGAGTGGTCTCACTACCGCCGTTTTTAGGCAGTCAGGGACCACTCCCTCTCGCAAAGAGGCATTGATTACCTCTTTGGCCCAGTTGGCGGTTCCGGTCCTACCAGCTTTCACCAGCCAAGAGGGGCAAGGATCCAGCACCGACGTGGTCGCCCGCACCAGTCCAAGGATCTTGTCAACATCCTCAAGCTGCACAGACTGAAACTCATCCAATAAATAAGGACAAGACCGTGTTCTGGATGCTTCATTGAATCCAGCTGCTATAATATTGGAGTCTAAGTCCCGATGAATGCATGCGATCTTGTCCTGGAAGTGTCCAGTGAACTCATCACAGCCGGCTACAGATGAATCTATAGTATCCCGAGGGCCAAGATGTAAAAGCCCTCGTACAGTTTTAAAAAGCTCCGCTGGGCGGGAGAGTGATGCCTTAATACTGGCAGCAAAAGTTTAGGTGACTTTAACAAAGAAATGAAACCAGGCACATTTATTTATGGAGGCCTATCATTGGTTAATAGCTATGATACCTAAGTGGAACCTCCATGCAGATGTTGAACGGCTGTAGCCTCAGTGGTAGAGTACTGGTTTATGTGCAGAAGGTCCCAGTTTTAATCCCTGGCACTTCTCTAACTTCTGTGATGTGGTTTTAATTCAAGTATGCATTTTACAGAAAAATTATACAAAAGACGCATTTTAGGCAAAAGTGTATGCAAAAATGCAAGTAACTTAAATGCAACATTTTTATCCTTTAAAAACATCCACGGAAAATGAGACAGATCAGATTTTTTGTGGAACTGGCACAGAATTTAAATAGGCTGATCTGTCCATCCCTAGTGTATATTTCTCAATTTATCAAGACAAAATCTTCCATCTGTTCTTCCTAGATCCTCTGTGTAAAAAGACTCTGGTGTTGAGACTTCTAGACTAAATTTAATTCTGAGCTTATTCTAAACTCTTAAACATAGATGTTGTCACAACATTGTTCTGATTTCCAGTTTACCTATCTTCAAGTGTAGCCCACATAATTTATTTTAGTGGTGATGGGAGAAGGTGCTATTCATTAAAGAACTAGCCAGATTAATTATTGGGTTGTGCCCAACTAATTTTTATTCAGAGCAGACCCACAGAAATGAATGTACTTAAGTTAGCTATGTTTATTCATTTCAATAGGTCTACTCTGAGTAGAACTAGCATTAGATACAACCTCTTGACTTTTAACCATTCAGACATCAGGGCCACACTCACCTTTAAAAAGTCACAGCTTCCCCCAAAGTATCCTGGGAAATGACACTTGTGAAGGGTGCTGAGAGCTGTTTGGAGACAACTCTCAGTTACATCTATGGTTCCCCCAAGTGGTTCAACAGTCACTCCCCCAAACCCCATCTAAAGGCCCATCTAGTCACCATCTGGTCCTCCCAGTGGCCAACCAGATGCCTACAGGAAGCCCACAAGCAGAATCTGAGTGCAACAGCCCTCTCTAAGTACATAAGAACATTTTCTCTTTCTTCCTATATGTGATTCCCAGCAACTGATATACACAGGCATACTGCCTTTATCAGCGGGAGGAGAACATAGTTATCATGACTAGTAGCCATGGGTAGACCCATGCTCCAAGAATTTATCTAATCCTCTTTTAAAGCCACCCAAATTGGTGACCATCAATGCCTCCTGTGGAAGTGAATTCCATAGTTGAGCTATGCTCTTTGTGAAGAAGTACTTCCTTTTGACTGTCCTGAATTTTCCAACCTTTAGATTTATTGGATGACCCTTGGGGTTGAACACAGATATAAAGCCCATGACTTTGCCCAAAGAATCCTGGGAACTGTGGTTTCCCCCTCACAGAGCTATAGCATCCCAGCAGCTCTATCAAACTACAATCCCCAGGATTCTTTGGGCAAAGTCAAGTGCTTTAAAAATGCATTGAATGTACTTTAGATGTTTGGTGTGTCAAATTTTAGTAGTGCAATAAACAGGTCACTCAAGAATATATTTTGAAATGTCTTAAGCATTATTATTATCATCATATTTACATCTCACCATTCATCCGAAAGGAAGCCCAAGGTGGCAAACAAGTGATAAAACACACACAAAAATCCTTTAAAAAAACATTTTTAAAACCATCTTAAACACAATTACAATGCAGGTGCAGACTAGGATAAGGTCTCTACTTACAAGGCTTGTTGAAAAAGAAAGGTCTTCAGTAGGTTCCGAAGACAACAGAGAAGGCACCTGTCTAATATTTAAGGAGAGGGAATTCCAAAGGCAACTTCAAATTCTTCACAAAGACTCAGGCCCTTCCTTCCTTCCTTCGGTTTATTTATTTCTATTACACTGCTAGCCTACCTTTCCTCCAATGGGCTCTAGGCAGTGTGCATACTTTCCCCCATTTTATTCTTAACAACAACCTTGTGAGGTAGGTTAGGCTGATATTTGGTGACTGGCCCAAAGCCAGCTTCATGGCTGAGTAGGGATTTGAATGTGGTTTTCTCCACTCCAAGTCTAACGCTGTAATCAATACTTCACACTATCTCTCTCAGTGTTGATCCTTTAAATATTCAGTTCAGTTCAGTTCATTGTGCAATAGCCATCCATGCTTTTTGCATATACATAAAATAATAACATATACATTGAAAGACAGATTAAAAACAGACATTAAGGAGGAATGAGATAAATCAGTGATATAAGCATATTAAAAGAGTACAAAGATTAATTATTTAAATTAGTAGATTAATTAAAATGGTTTCCTGGATTATCTCTGTAGGGAGTAGCAACTTTCCTCCTCTCTAGGGCTAATTTAACATATTTAGCAACCCCGTAAGATCTGTTCCTGCCAATAAAAATACAATATTATTTTATTTAGTATTTGAGTTCCTGTTCCTTGAATAAATGTGCATTAATGTTCTTCTCAAACAACAACAATCTCAACTGGCACTTCTCTTGTGCTAGAATCATGTGGCATTTGGTAGTATCTATAGGCTGACAAACATCTGAACTTCTTGAACGGTTTAGTATAACGGTGCCCATCGTAGCAGACTATGATTTGTGCAAATGTGTAACTATTTTTGCTTCCATGTAGCTGTCACTTTGCAAAGCAGGGCCTTCAGATATGGTTTAGCACTGTAAGCACTCAGAGAAAGCAAACATTCCACCCCCCACCTCTGTTTTCAGTGTGAGCATGCACAACAAATGGAAACTCTCACTGATCAACATGCAGGCACATTACCTTAAATTCCACCTTTAGTTATTTCTATGATGATGCTGACAAAAATATTACAGGCTAAACTTCATGATCCACCTGATGCACAGTGATGTGTTTTGTTTTTCCTAATCCCCCCCCCAAAAAACCCAAAATAAAGCAAAAACCCAAAAAACAGTGTTGAGGAGGAGGGAAGGGGACAATGACAAGAGCTTTGAGTGCATCCCATGGCTCGACATTCCATTTCTACACACTAACCTTATTCCTGCCAGTAAAGATCCCATTAAATGTCCTGACAAATGCATTAGTTTGAATGCAAGATCTTTAAAAGAACTAACTCCATTTTCAGAACACAGGAAATGTCTTTCTCTTCGCCAGCCCCAATCGGTAATATTTCAGAGAAAGCCTTGCTTATTGGACAGGATTTAATACATTTATCACTAAGAGGTTTTCTTTGTTCAGCATCTTAATTCTCACTGGCCATGTGGCTGTCCAGATGTTTAAAACAAAAAGGCCACTGGGGGATTATCAGAGATTACTGAGATAAAGATAGATGTGATGTGTAGCTATGCAGGCATAAATTGCTGGGGCAAATACCAGCCCAAACACTCTCTATTGACAATACTGCAACTGTGGTGCAGAGCATCTTCTCACAAGGTTCTGGCTTAATCTCTTTTTCCTTGGCAGTCTAGGACATGCATGCTATGACTCTGCTGGCTACTTACTTTAGGACAGGCCTATATATAATATAAGGCTCAATTGTGGCTCTATTACATTCACCACTGGCTCTATTGCTCCTTGGTCACTAATGTCTAAGAACATCAGGCCCTCTCAGTCCCATCAGAAGTATACATGGGGAGCTAAGGGTGCCTTGTCACTATATCTGCATTTTACCTCTCCCTGGATTCAGAGCCATAGGGTGGAACTTGGGGAGGGCCATAGCCCATTGGTAGTGTATCAGCAGATGGTCTCATATTCAATCAATTGCTGGAATAACAAATACCAGTTGCTGGAAACTGCAGGAGGGGAGAGTGCTCTTTGTACTCAGGTCCTGCTTGGGGTTTTTCCATGGGCAACTGGTTGGCCCCTGTGAGAACAGGATGCTGGCCTCTTAGGTTCTGATGTTCAATCCCTGGCATCGCCAGGTAGGCCTGGAAGCAATGACAGCTGATGGCTCCATGCCAGTGGGGCAGTGGAATCCACTCTGGGTTTTAGTCTGAACTTTCAAGGAGCTGTAAATTTCTGTAAATGTTCTCTGCCATCCTGCTTTCAATGTGTTGGTTTTGACCTTTAAAGATTTACATGGCTCAGGACTCCAGTACCTCCAATTCTCCTGACATGAACCAACTTAGACTCTGTGTTGTGTTGATCATCCAAGGCCCTTCTCTGTGTGCCTCATCCAAGGGAGGTACAGAGGATAGTGACATGAGAAGGGGCCTTTTCAGTGGTGGCTCTCCACAGGGAAACATACATGGAATTATCATTGTTTGTCTTTAGGCACCAGACAAAAAACATTTTTTGTTTACCCATACTTTCAGCCCTTAATCTGGAGGGTAATTTGGGGTGCTCTGAATCCTGGAATGGGCTCACCTACATGGAAATGGAAACACACTCAAGAATGAATAAAATGTGTTGTAAATCTCATACCCACCAATTCACATTGGCCTTTGCCAATTGCTTCATTTTTAGATTTTTTTAAAAAAATATGATGGGCTGTATTTTCATTGTTTTTATATACACTGCTGAAGAGACTTTTGTTACAATTAAGCAGTGTAATTTTATATAAATAAAGAAATGTCCAATATTTAATCAAGTTAAGGGAGCAATCCAAAACTCCCCAAGAGGGTGGCTGAGAAGCCATATGATGTGGCAGATATACCATTTTTGCCACTGGAGATCCCCCCCAGTGCAGCACTGCAAAATACACCATCGTTGCCCCACCAAAATATGGCCCAAAATGGGGCATGGTGGGAGCGTGCAGAGTGCCTATGGATATTCAGAATCTTATGCCTCCTCATTTCCCCCAAATGCCTATCACAACAGACCTCAAAATGACACCATCCCTAGAATCACACCTAGCCAGCAGGGCATCATGACAGAAGAACAGCCTTGCTGTTATCAGGCCAGTGGCCCATCTAGTCCAACACCCTATGCTCAGAGTGGTCAACCAGATGCCTATGAGAAGCCCACAAGCTGGGCCTGAGTACAAGAGCAACTCTCCCATCATGTGGCTTCCAGCAAGTGCTATTCAAAAGTAGGCTGCATTCAGCTCTGGAGGCTGAGCATAGCTATCATGGCTAGCAACTGTTGATAGCCTTATCCTCCATGAATTTGTCTAATTCTCTTTTAAAGCCATCTAAGTTGATGGCCATTTCCTATATTATCTGAACTTTTCATCCACCTACCTTCTGAGCCATCTAAAATACTCTGAGCCACTGGTGGCATTCTGTTTCAGCTGAGCTAGACCGTTTACTGTATTTCATTTGCAGTGGCTCAGCCACAAACTACAGCATGTGTTTCGGACTACCTTCAGTTTTAAAGTATCTGTCTGAGCTCGCTCAACCAGAGAATGTGGCAATGGATCAATAAGCATTCACAATAATCCATCAGTGGTTGATAAAGGGACATGGCACAGTTATAGCTATTGGCCCATTCCTTTCATTTTAATTTGCTTATTCTGCTTATTCTGTTTTCAAGGCAGGGGTTTTATGCTTCCCTTTAACACTTTGTGACCTTGCAAATATCTAAATTTACACAAAAAGTTCCAGAGAAAGCAACATTTGTTCACACACCAGGGATGAAGGCTCGATAAAGAGGACTTTGGGTTTATGGTTATTATACAGCCACGAGAGTGGCTGTATACTATAGCCAGTATGGATTTTTCACATTCCGCAGTGCTAAATTCAAAATACCCCCATGCTGTTCTGATGCTTCCCATAAGCTCATTTCAAAACAAAACCTTACAAAACTTATAGTCCTGAACTCAGAAACAATGGCATAACAACCCTCTAAATTTTCACGACAATACACAAAACAGTCAAAGAGAATCAAGAGTTCAACATGTAAAAAGAGAGGGGAAAAACCCAGACCCCTTTGGGACATTTTTCTGTCAAAGTTCACATAATTTGTTGAAATTCATTAAAAACCAGCCATGTTCACAGAGGACCTGCAATCCTTTTATTGGCCTTGCCTCATACTTCGATCTTCATCTTCTGCAGTTTAAAAGTTTAAAAAATGCCTGGCCAATTTTTAATTAATTTAAGAAATTTAGCGCTGAACTGAATGATAGTGTCGGGCATGCTCAGTAAGAACCAACTGTCAGTGTTCTAAAAGCCAAACTCACAGCTGCTGGGCTTCGCTAATAAGGGGGTCACACCCACACCAGACTTTGATTTCACGTGAAACAGTCATGGCTTCCCACAAAGAATCCTGGGAAGTGTAGTTTGTGAAGGGTGCTGAGAGGAGACTCCAATTTCCCCGACACAGCTCCAGTGGCCAGAGTGCTTGAACAGTCAGCCACTCTGACTGAAGCTCTGTGAGGGGAATAGAGCATCTCCTAGCAACTCTCAGCACCCCTCATTAACTACATTTCCCAAGATTCGTTGGGAGAAGCAATGACTGTCTAACATGGAATAAAGGTCTGGAGTGGATGTGGCTAGGAACAGCTTTGGTTTAAATTTGGTTGGGAGACTACACCGCCTATTGTAGAATAGAAAGGTGGGGAAAACACTGAAAAAGAATGATACTGTTGACAATGTTTTCCTTTTGGAAAGGAAAGGGGCTTCCCCTCTGCCCAGTTTCCAACCACCCAATCTCCTCGCCTCCCCTTCTCCTCCCCCCTCCCTCCTCCTCCCTGACCTCCTCCTCCCCACCCTTCCCCTCCCCCAAATCAGTTTCACCTATCCTAAGCATGATTGCACACAAGAAAATCCCACTGAACTCAAAAAGCATGTAAATGATCAAACCTGTCCTCTCCTCCTCCTCCCTCATAACCCCTCCCACTTGCCCCTTCCCTCCCCCTTCTTTTGCTCCTCCCTCACCCATACCCTTCCAATCCCATCCTTTCCCTTCCCCCCCTCCCCCCCATGGCCAGTTTTACCTATCTTAAGTATGATTGTTATTATGTGCCTTCAAGTCAATTACATCTTATGGCAGTGGTTCTCAAGCGTTTTTGGTTCGCGGCGCACTGTAAAACATATAAAACTTTTCTGGTGCACTTCATGTACAAAATTAAAAATATATTAATATATATTTAAACTATGAATAAAAATAAACTATAGAAAACTATTACTTACCCTATACAAATGGGTTTCTTCTCATTTTTTAAATATACTTTCAAAATATTTGAGGCACACCTAGCCACCTCTTAGGGCGCACCAGTGCGCCTGGGTGCACCATTTGAGAATCACTGTCTTATGGCAACCCTATGAATCAGCGACCTCCAATAGCATCTGTTATAAACCTCTCTGTTCAGATCTGTGGCTTCCTGTATGGTATCAATCCATCTCTTGTTTGGCCTTCCTCTTTTTCTACTCCCTTCTGTCTTTCCCAGCATTATTGTCTTTTCTAGTGAACCATGTCTTCTCATTATGTGTCCAAAGTATGATAACCTCACTTTCATGATTTTAGCTTCTAGTGATAGCTCTGGTGTAAGGTTTGTTCTAACACCCAATTATTCATCTTTTTTGCAGTCAATGGTATGCACAAAGCTCTCCTCCAACACCACATTTCAAATGAGTAGATTTTTCTCTTATCTGCTTTTTTCACTGTCCAGGTTTCACATCCATACATAGAGATCAGGAATACTATGGTCTGAATGATCCTGACTTTAGAGTTCAGTGATAGATCTTTGCATTTGAGGACATTTTCCAGTTCAGTCCTACCCTTCTTCTGATCTCTTGACTATTGTCTCCATTTTAGTTAATGACTGTGCCTTGACACATAATAATTCTTGACAAGTTCAATGTCCTCATTGTCTACTTTAAAGTTATGTAAAACTTATTGATTGATTGATTTATATTCTGCCCTTCCTCCCAGCAGGAGCCCAACTTTAAAGTTACATAAATCTTCTGTTGTCATTACTTTAGTCTTCTTGATGGTCAGCTGTAGTCCTGCGTTTGTGTTTTCCTCTTTAACTTTCATAATCATTTGTTTCAAATCATTACTGGTTTTTGCTAGTAGTATGGTATGGCTAGTAGTATGGTATTTCTCCCTCCAATTTTCACACCTCCTTCATCTTGGTCCAATCCCGCTTTCTGTGTGATATGTCCTGCATATAGATTAAACAAGTAGGGTGATGAAATACACCCCTGTCTCACAACCTTCCAGATGGGGAACCAATCGGTTTCTCCATATTCTGTCCTTATAGTAGCCTCTTCTCCAGAGTGTAGGTTGCACATCAGGACAATCGTATGCTGTGGCACCCGCATTTCTTTTAAAGCATTCCATAGTTTTTTATGATCTACACAATCAAAGGCTTTGCTGTAATCTATAAACCGCAGGATGATTTTCTTCTGAAATTACTTGGTCAGTCCATTATCTAACATATGTTTCAGATATGATTTCTGGTGCCTCTTTCCTTTCTGAATCCAGTTTGGATATCTGGTATTTCTTGCTCCATATATGGTGCCTTTGTTGTAGAATCTTGAGCATTACTTGACTTGCATGGGATATTACGGCAATAGTTCGATAATTACTGCATTCCCTGGGACCTTCTTTCTTTGGAATTGGGATGTATATTGAACGCTTCCAGTCTGTGGGCCATTGTTTAGTTTTCCATATTTGTTGACAACTTTTTGTCAAAATTTGGACAGATTCAGTCTCAGTAGCTTGTAGCAACTCTATTGATATGCCATCTGTTCCTGGTTATTTGTTTTTTCCAAGTATTTTAAGAGCAGCTTTCACCTCATATTCTAAAATTTCTGGTTCTTCATCATATGGTTCCCCTGTGAATGTATCAGTAATCCTTGAATCTCTTTTATAAAGTTCTTCACTTTAAAACATCACAAGTATTATAAAATCAGACTTTAAAATACATTAAAATAAAACATCTTTAAAAACGTTTTTAAAAAACCTTTCAAGACATCATAAAAAAAGATTAAAAGCTTATTGTTTTAAAAAAATAGATTTAAAAACATATTAAAAAGCAATTCCAACACAGATGCAGACTGGGATAAGGCCTCAATTTAAAAGGCTTATGAAACAGGAAAGTCTTCAATAGGTGCTGAAAAGATAACAGAGATGTCAACTGTCTAATATTTAGAGGGAAAGGAAAATCCACAGGGTAGGTGCGGCCACACTAAAGCTCCATTTTCTATGTTGTGCGGAACGGACCTCCTGATAAGATATTGTCTTCAGGAAGCCCTCACCAGCAGATCGAAGGGATTGACTGGGTGTATAAGGAGTAAGACAGTCTTTCAGGTATCCTGATCCCAAGCTGTATAGGGCTTTGTATACCAAAACTAGAACTTTGAACTTGGTCCGGTAGCAAATGGGCAGCCAGTGCAATTATTTCAACAGCGGAGTGACATGTTGGCGATACCCTACCCCAGTGAACAGTCTCACCGCCACAGTTTGCACCAGCTGCAGCTTCCAGGCCAATCTCAAGGGCAGACCCACATAGAGCACATTACAGTAATCCAGCCTAGAGGTTACCAGTACATGGACAACAGTGGTCAGACTATCCCAGTCCAGAAACGGCCGCAGCTGTCTTACCAGCCAAAGCTAGTATAAGGCACTCCTAGCCACTGAGGTCACCTGGGCCTCTAGTGACAAAGATGGATCCAGACTACTGACCTGCTCTTTCAGAGACAGTATGACCCCATCCAAAGCAGGCAACTGACCAATTATCTGAACTCGGGAACCACCAACCCACAGTGCTTCCATCTTGCTAGGATTCAGACTCAGTTTATTGGCCCTCATCCAGCCCACCACCGAGTCCAGGTAGCGGCCAAGGGCTTGCATGGCCTCTCCCGATTCAGATGTTACAGAGAAATAGAGCTGGGTATCATCAGCATACTGCTGACACCTCACTCCAAATCTCCTGATGACTACTCCCAAGGGCTTCATATGGATGTTAAATAACATGGGGGACAAGATGGTACCCTGTGGCACCCCACAACACAACTGTAAGGGGGCTGAAATACAATCACCCAATGCTATTCTCTGAAAATGACCTTGGAGATAGGATTGGAATGACTCTAAAACAGTGCCTCCAATACCCATCTCACCAAGTCGGCCCAGAAGAATACCATGGTCAATGGTATCAAAAGCATTTTACCCAATTCTTCCAAGCTACACAGGAAGTGGACTGTGAAAGATCAACCCCAATTGTGTTTGCCTTTTGACAAATTTGTAGAGTAGTACAATATCTCAAAGAGCAGGTCAGGTCTCCTGATCCTCTGGTGCATTCACTATAGTTGCCTAATTTCCCTGCTTTTAAAAGTTTGATAGAAGTATCTGTTGGTTATAGGTATGTTCTTAAACCACAATAATTTTGCCTGTTAGTTAATATATATTCAATATGATGTGAAGATCTGCAACGAACTAAACTAATCTTGGGCAGGCAAGTAGAACCTATGTAGGCAGAGGGAAAGACCTCATGCCTACCACCCTGGCAAAACTATCCCAACCGAACTCTGTCTCCAGAAATGAGTGATGAGCAGGGACGGGCGATTTAGTCAATTTCAGTTTCTCTGTGTTTCTCAATTTTCCATTCTGCATTTTTAACACAGGAAAGCCTTGATTAGCAAAATTTCTAAAAATAGTGATATACACAGGAGCATGAAATTTCAACATAGATAATGACGGGCAAGGTAACACAAAGCATTCAAATAGCTTCTCTTTTTGAGGCAGAGATGAGGAAGCAGTCACCCTCTAGATGTTGTTGGACTCCCTACTCCCATCAGCCTTGGCCAGCATCCGCAGAGGTCAGGAATGGTAGGAGTCAAAGTCCAGCAATGCCTGGAGGGCCACAGGTTCCCCAATCCTGCTTTAAGGTGTGTTAACCACCACCACCCAACACACACTCAAGAGTAGCCCTTTGGGATGGGTGAATCTGCCCATTTCAGCTCCTCTCAGTCACAGTTTTCCACTCTTAAGTTCTGTTCTCCACATTTCTACATCAGCTTGTGATTTTTTTAAAAAAGTTTTCATGAAAATTCATCAGAATTTTAGTGTAAATTTCTCCCAATACACACATTTTTCTATGCAATTGTCCCTTATACACATTACTGCAAAGCAATTTCCCATAATATAACATAGTTTGTATGTAATTTTTCACTAACGTATGCATTTATTCACTAAGAGGCAAATAACCCCTTGCAGTTTAACAACGTACCAATAGCCAACAGATATTTCTATCACGCTTTAAAAACAGGGAGATTGGGCACCTAAAGTGAATGCACCAGGGGAGGCGAGGGGAGGGGATTGGGTGGGCGGGCACCGGGAAGAGGGAAAGCCCCTTTCCTGTCCAAAAGGAAAACACTGTTAACTCTCATTATTTTTGGGGGTTTACCTAACTTTTTTATTCTACAACAGACACACATGGTTTCCCATCCACATTTAAACCAAAGCTGTCCCTGGGCACATCCACACCAGACATTTATTCCACTTTAAACCATCATGGCTTCCCTCAAAGAATCCTGGGAAGTGTCATTTGTGAAGGCCGCAGAGAGTTGTTAGAAGCCTATTCACAGAGCACAGAGCAACAATCACCAGACAAAGGGCTGATTATTAAACCACTCTGGCCACTGGATCTCTGCCAGGGGAAAGGAGTCTCCTGATCAGTCTTTAAGTATTAAGTCAACAAACGAATTTTAACTTGTAAATTAAACTGATCCTGGATTAGAAGCTCCATTTCTCCTGAACAATTTGGGTCACCACTTTTCTTACCAGGCCCTCTTCCATGTTTTCAGCAGCAACCTGATGCACAAGGGAATGCTTTTCCCGACACGGAGCTAATTGTGAGAGAAAACGCTTCATCTAACTCCTTTGTTGCAAGTCAAGAGGGGTAGTACCGAAAAGTTCTCCCACTTCCCTTCCCCCTGAGCATTCTCCATTGACTAATGGGAAAAGAAATTGCATTTGAAAAAGAGCAAAGGGGAGACAAAATTTTGGTGATATTCTCATGGGTGGGGTGCAGAGGTTTGGTCATACTAACTTTACTTTTGAGGTGGCCAAGCGGTATTTGAGAGTGTCCTTTCTTTCACTCCACAAATCATCTCACCAGTGGTCTTCACTTTGCAGCCTTCCTAGGTGCCTGGGCTTCAATCAACTCCCAGAAGAAGACATCATGAAGTGAACACCTCCCTTGGGGCTTTTTTTTTTTTCAGATTAGGAAGTGCAAGCAGCTGGGGAACCTGAAGAGTGCTATGGAAATGTTTACTGGAAAGGAAAAAAAACATCCCACATACACCACCAGTAGTGTAGTGGCAAATTCAGAAGTGCAGGGTCCCTTCATTATAGTGACAACGTGCCCCCCTCACAGCCATGTTCCTGCACAGCCACACCCTTCTAAGATTATACCGCCTTCTAAGATTATTCAATAAAATGAGTTGTTGGTCTCTTACTTTTTCTGGAGTGTTTGGAGTACTTTCCCTTAGTGATGCATTGCAACAGTCAATGTAGATCTCCAGGCGTTGCCTTTCAGCTAGATCTGTTATTTTCTGTGCACATACATGGGCAAATGTACTAAGATGCTGTAAAGTAAGGAATTCCCTTTGCTGAGTTTCCCTTCTGAGTTGTCATACTAACGCTCAGAGTAACTGCATTTAGGTAAAGCTTATGAGTTTTAGGAGGAAACTTAAGCATTCCTGATCCTAAACTCTGGTGTTAGCTGCAACACACACACACACACACACACACACACACACGCACACTTTTAGCCATATTCATTTGTATTTCACCTTACAATGCATGATGCATATAAAGAGAGCATCACTAAAGCACCATCACACACACACTCCCCCCCATGTTTTTTCCCCTCTCTTTCCCTCTTCATCCCCCTCTACTCCTGAATTTTGGCTGGAATAAAACCAAACATTTCCCCCTCCCCCTTTTTGCTGCTGTATTGAGAATAACATCCTTGTTGACAAACAAACAAACAAACAAACTTTAGGCTGTGCAGCAGAGAGAGAATCATAGAATCATAGAGTTGGAAGGGGCCTTGTAGACCATCGAGTCCAACCCCCTGCTAACAGCAGGAAATCCACAGCTAGAGCATCTCCCACAGATAGCTTCAAGCAGAGGCTGGACAGCTATCTGCGGGAGATGCTCTAGCTGTGGATTTCCTGCTGTGAGCAGCGGGTTGGACTCGATGGCCTACAAGGCCCCTTCCAACTCTATGATTTTATGAGAGAACCCTCTTCACCCCAAGTTCTTTCCTCCCTGCCTCCTCTTCTAATTTCCCTTGCTTGCATGCTCTCTGTTGTCATCTCCACACCCCTTCATCCTTCCCACACTTTCTCCCACAACAAACATTCCTGGGAGCCAATCAGCATCAAAGGGCAGTGTGGTAGGTACTGCAAATGTAAGAAAAGGGGTCTGGTGTATGTGTTTGTGTTTACATATGCAAAAATTTTAAAAGTAAGTTCTATGAGCAGTTTTGGCACACTCCTCATCTCAACAGCACCTTCTGCTTAAGCTTAAAATGCAAAATAGCTCAGGGCAATACAGATGTGTGTCTCCATATTCTCAGAGGACTCGCTTTGTGGAAGAACGGTCCCCCAAGTGCTGAAAGTAGCTGTAAGTGGAATGGATGGACTCTATATGTAGGCTATGTTTGCTTGTAACAGATGTGAACTGGGTCTGACAGATGATTTGGAGTTTTTGTTGACATGTGTGCCAGAAATGGAAAATGGGGACCAAGAGATACTGTTGGACAGGGAGTCAAAGAGGAAGAGAAAGAGAAAAAGGAAAGATGGATGTATGTGTAGGAGAGGAGAATGCAGTGCGATTGCGCTCTTCTTTGATATGCACTGGGCAGTTCTTGACCACTGCCAGGGTGTTGACCCTTGTAGAAAACTGGCCATTTCAGAGTGGATGGCTCTCAACTCTCTGCACAAAGAAAGCAACAGTGATTCTGAGATAATGGAAAGCTCTGAATTGCATGAGAAAAATGCCTGGCAAATGAAGGCTGTTGGAAAGCAAAAAGACTTCTGCTTGTTTGAACTTTAGTTTATCTGATGGAAACACTTGCTGTCAGCTCAGTTCAGCTTCTTGTTCTTCTCTTCAGAGGCTGCTAGACAGCCCTTATTGAGATAAGTTTTGGGGGTGGAGGAAGGAGAGGAAAGGGCAGAGAGCTGTAGAGAAATTCAGCTGTACTGCGTAACATGATGGAAAGGAAAGTGCTGGAGAAAGCTTAGGCAGAAATGGGTGGTTCAATATTTTAAACGGGCTGACTGTGCTTTTTAGGCCCTGACCAAGGAAATCACACTTTCATTCCTCTCCCCTGAACTGCTGCTTAGTGTGAAGGATGCCAGTGCAGTTTATACCATTCAACACTGTACATCCAGTATTTGAAAGGAGAGAAGCAGTGTGGTGTAGTGGTTAGAGTGTCAGACTAGGGAGACTTTGGGAGACGAGGGTTCAGCTCCCCACTCCGCTATGAAGCTTACTGGGTGACCTTGGGCTAGTTACAGACAGCCTGACCTACCTCACAGGGTTGTTGCAATGATAAAATAAAGGGGGGAGGACGCTGTACAACACCTTGAGATCCTAGGAAGAAAGATGGGATATACAGTAAATGAAGATGTTGTATTGGGCTATATTGTTAAGATAGGCTCCTACTGGGAGAAAGGGTGGGATATAAATCTAATAAATAAAAATAATAATAGATAAATGTTAAGGTCCTATGAAAGGAAGAGGTGTACAAATGTATGCCTGGTGTGGAGAAAGTGGATAGAGATAGGGTTCCCCCCCCATATTTCTTAATACTAGAACTTGTGGGAGAGCCAGTGTGGCGTAGTGGTTAGAGAGTTGGACTACGACCTGAGAGACCAGGGTACGAATCCCCACATAGCCATGAAGCACACTGGGTGACCTTGGGCCAGTCACTGCCTCTCAGCTTCAGAGGAAGGTAATGGTAAACCAACTCTGAATACCGCTTACCACGAAAACCCTATTCATACGGTAGCCATAAGTCAGAATTGTCTTGAAGGCAATACAGAACTTGTGGACATCCAATAAAGTTGAATTAGAAGATTCAGGACAGACAAAAGAAAACTCCATTGTCACACAGTGTACAGTTAAGCTCAGAGCTTGGAAAAGTTACTTTTTTGAACTACAACTCCCATCAGCCCCAGCCAGCATGGCCACTGGATTGGGCTGATGGGAATTGTAGTTCAAAAAAGTAACTTTTCCAAACTCTGGTTAAGCTATAGAATTTGATCCCATAAGAGGAAGTGATGGCTGCCAAGTTGTGTGGCTTTAAAAGAGGATTAGACAAAAATATGGCGGAGGAGGCTATCAGTGGCTACTGACCGTGATGGCTATGTTCTTCCTCTGTGGTCAGAAGCAGTATACTTCTAAATGCTGGCTGCTGGAAACCACAGGAGAGGAGAGTACTTTTGCCCTCAGGTCCTGCTTGCAGGCTTTCCAGAGATATCTGGCAGGCCACTGTGAGAACAGGATGCTGGTCTATTTATTTTATTTATTTTTTATTTATTTCATTAAACTTATAGACCGCCCCATAGCCAAAGCTCTCTGGGCGGTTCACAAGAACAAGAACAACATTAGAAATACATAAGCATATACAATATAAAAACACAATTTAAAAGTACAAAATATTAAAAATTAAAACACTTCCAATAAATGCAACATGATTAAAATAATTAAAATAATTAAAATGGCTGGCCGAAGAGGAAAGTTTTAACCTGGCGCCGAAAAGATAGTAATGTTGGCTCCAGGCGTATCTCCTCTGGGAGGGTGTTCCACAATTCGGGGGCCACCACTGAAAAAGCCCTTTTTCGTGTTGCTGCCCTCCGAGCTTCCCTATGAGTAGGCACTCAGAGGAGGGTCTTCGATGTTGAGCATAGTGTACGGGCAGTTTCATATTGGGGGAGGCGTTCCAACAGGTATTGTGGTCCTGTGCCATGTAAGGCTTTGTAGGTTAAAACCAGCACTTTGAACCGGGCCTGGAAACATATAGGCAGCCAATGCAAGCGGGCCAGAATCGGTGTTATATGGTCGGACCGTCTGGTCCCCGTTAACAATCTGGCCACTGCATTCTGCACAAGCTGCAGTTTCCGAACCGTCTTCAAAGGCAGCCCCACGTAGAGCGCATTGCAGTAATCTAATTTCGAGGTTACCAGCGCATGAACTACTGAAGCGAGGTTCTCTCTGTCCAGATAGGGACGTAGCTGGGCCACCAGCCGAAGTTGGTAAAAAGCACCCCATGCCACCGAGGCTATCTGAGCCTCCAGCGACAGGGATGGATCTAAAAGAACTCCCAAGCTATGAATCTGAGCATTCAGGGGGAGTGCAACCCCATCCAGAACAGGTCGAACATCCACCATCTGGTCAGGAGAACCACCCACCAGCAGCATCTCAGTCTTGTCTGGATTAAGCCTCAGTTTATTAGCTCTCATCCAGTCCATTGTCGCAGCTAGACATCGATTCAGCACGTCGACAGCCTCACCTGAAAAAGATGAAAAGGAGAAATAGAGTTGCGTGTCATCAGCATACTGATGGCAACGCACTCCAAAACTCCTGATGACCGCACCCAGTGGCTTCATGTAGATATTAAAAAGCATAGGGGACAGAACTGACCCCTGCGGAACCCCATATTGGAGGTCCCAGGGTGCCGAGCAATGTTCCCCAAGCACTACCCTCTGGAGATGGCCCACCAAGTAGGAGCGGAACCACCGCCACACGGTACTGCCCACTCCCAAATCAGTGAGTATTCCCAGAAGGATACCATGGTCGATGGTATCAAAAGCCGCTGAGAGGTCAAGGAGAATCAGCAGGGTCACACTCCCCCTGTCTGTCTCCCGACAAAGGTCATCGTACAGGGCGACCAAGGCTGTCTCCGTGCCAAAACCGGGCCTAAAGCCCGACTGAAATGGATCCTGATAATCGGTTTCATCCAAGAGTGTCTGGAGCTGGTTGGCAACCACTCGTTCCAGGACCTTGCCCAGGAATGGGACATTAGCTACCCGCCTATAGTTGTTAAAATTTTCCGGGTCCAGGGACGGTTTCTTCAGGAGTGGTCTTGCACTCAAACCGTCTCCTATGCTGTTTCATCGCTCTCAGCTCCGAAGTATACCATGGAACTGCATGAGCTCTACACTGGAGAGGGTGCACAGGAGCGATCATGTCAACTGCCCGGGTCATTTCTGCATTCCACAGTTCCACCAGGGCTTCGACAGGAGCACCAGCCCTATCAGCCGGAAAACTCCCCAGAGCCCTTTGAAAATCCTCAGGAATCATTAGTCTCTGGGGGCGGACCATCTTAATGGGTCCCCCACCCTTGCAGAGGGAAGAGGTCGCTGTAAGTCTAAACCTCAACAAGCGGTGATCTGTCCATGACAAAGGGAGTGATGTAAAGCCCCCTATTTGCAGATCACCATCTCCCTGTCCAGTGGCGAAAATTAAATCCAGAGTGTATCCTGCTATGTGTGTTGGGCCAACAACATGTTGTGACAGCCCCATGGTTGCCATGGAAACCATGAAGTCCTGAGCCGTCCCAAATAAGGTGGCCTCGGCATGGATGTTGACATCCCCCAGTACCAGCAGTCTAGGGGATCTCAGCAGCACATCCGAGACCACCTCCGTCAGCTCAGTTAGGGAGTCCGTTGGGCAGCTGGGTGGGCGGTACACCAACAGAATCCCCAATCTGTCACGTTGACCCAACATCAAATGCAAACACTCCAGACCAGTGACCACATGGACAGGGTGCTTGGAGAGGGAGATGGAACTCCTATAGACCACAGCCACCCCCCTCCCCGACCCTCAGATCTACCCTGATGCTGAACCAGATACCCCGGTGGGCACAGCTGGGAGACACTAACTCCGCCCTGCTCGCCCTGCTCTATGATGGGTCTTTGGCCTGATCTGGCAGGGCTCTTCTTATGTTCTTAGATAGTAAGATGCTGGATCACAGTATGGGCATCTAAGGCAGGGACGAGGAACTTGTGCCCTCCGCTGGTTCCCCTTCCCTGATGTAAAAAAAAAAAGCCACTCAGGAACAAGCTCTTCCTTTTCTTCATTTGGTGGTGTCACTTCGACAACCCCCTCTCTGCATTCAAAGCCACATCTACACAGGGTATTGTTGGACTTCAGCTCCCATCAGTGCCAGTCAGCATAGCCAAAGGTCAGGGATTATGAGAGCTGAGATCCACCAATATCTAGAAGGCACCATACTAGACAGAGATCACCAAATTCCAAACATCTTGGCTCGGAACACGAAATTCACCAGCTCACAAGAGACAAGCAGAACGACCTCTATCGGCTTAAGTTTTAATCAGTGTTGGAGAAAGACTCAGAATCTCCTCACCACCCACTCATTTGCTTCCAACTCCCTACCCCCACCTCTAAGCACTTTCCAACCAACCCATGCAATTTGATAAGGCTAGTGAGATTTCTTTTAAAGGGATTTTGTGCATCATTAAGTCCAGACCTTTCATTGATACTTTTTTAAATCTCGAAGGCCCATTGAGGAATGTTCTAGTTTTGGCACAACAAAAACATTTGAGGCCAATGAGTGCTGAGTAAACCAGACTCGTCCTCCTGAGGGAGTTGGGTTGCCTTTGATTGGAACAAACATCTGAAATTGCAAAACAAAAAAGGGTGTGCTTAGCAAATAAATCAGCGTGGTGAGGACATTCCAGAATTAGAGTTCTACAGGGTGCCTCACATTTGATAATCCAGCAGCGTTGGGATGACTCCCACAGCTACTCCTTTTTTTTCTTTTTCTTTAGATAATCTCTCTCATTCACTGCACCGCATGCTAAAAGAGCACTGTTGCAGTTTCCCTTTTGGCAGCCGGCGGAACATTGTTTACTGTGCAACTGAGCTGTAGTGGAATGTAGGGAATTAGCTATTAACAATGTGAGATGAGAAGTTGATATTGCAAGACAAAATATCAGGATTGTCATATAGGATTAAAAGCTCCACTGAGAATGCCTGAATGACAGAACGACTGAGGCAAATCCAATTTCCTATGGCTGGCAGATTTTTTAATGTGCACCAAAATATTTACCCACTAATCACTGCATTATCTGTGGAATCTCTTTGCACCAGCAGGCAAAGTTTCAATGAGGACAGGAAAGACAGAAACAAATAATATTTTTCACATGGCCCCAGCGTTTCTGCAGTGCATGTTTGGGGAAGCCCAGTGCTTTGTCATAATAACTGAAAGCAGATACACATTGACGCTTGTGGGTCTACTGGGGTGGAGGAGAAATTTGATTCAGTTTACATTTGAAGGCGAATCTGCCTAATGTGCACTTTCCAAAACTATATGCAAACTGAGACACAGCCAACGTTGCAAATTTGCACTTTCCTGAATTTTGCAATACACTTCTCCAGCCATGTAATGTGTACACAAATGCATATACTAGGGTAAAGGGTGCCTATAAATGCATATATTGGTGAAAATACCATATAAAATGCATTAAATTAGGGGAAGCTGCCTTGCAAAAATATATCAGCCAAAATTGCATAAAGAAATGTGCATATTAGGAGAACTGCACACTAAAAGCATGATGGATCTTCATGAGGACTTTAAAAACATCACAAACTGATGTGGATATATGGAGAACTTAACTTAAGAATGGAAGAATGAATAACTGAGAGAAACCAAAATAGACAGATTCACTGATCCTCAGGGGCTCTTTTGTGTGCCTGTGTTGGGGGTTGGGGAGGATTGGGGAACCTGTAGCCCTTACCAGACATTGCTGGATTACAACTCCCACCATTCCTTACCTCTGAACATGTTGGTGAAGGGTGATGGGACAACATCTAGAGGGCCACTGGTTCATCATCCCTGCTTTAAAAGGATACATTGGCTTGAGACACTATTTGAATGCCTTGTCTATCTGAAAGAACGCCTCCAGCATCATCAATGTTGCCGCCCAACAAGATCAGCCTCAAAAGACCTTCTCTCTGTCCCACCAGTTAAAACAGCTAGACTGGTGAGAACTAGGGAGAGGGCTTTTTCAATCGTGGCACCCACTCTGTGGAAATTCCTCCCAAATGACATCCGCCATGCCCCCTCCATGATGAGCTTCCACCGGACCCTGACAACCTGGCTCTTCAGGCAGGCCTTTGGGGTGGGTTAGATTTTAGTGTTATTGTTGGAATTTTAAGGCTCTAATGTGAATGGTTTGTTTTTATGTTGTGCATCGCCGAGAGTGGCTGGACAACCAGCCAGATGGGCGACTAATAAATTTAATAAATAAATAAAATAAATAAATTGTGTTTCTACACTCCTTTACATTAGCCTTCATTATGCATGTTCATATATCATGCTCCCACTTACATCACCATTTTTAGAAATGTTGCTAATCAAGGCTTTCCTGTGCTGAAAATGCAAAATTTGGCGCTGAAATTGTCATGAAGCAGACCTCCAACAGAGACTTGAATCGGGAAGAGAGGAATCAAAAGAATTGGAGGATCTGGATCCTGATATCACTCAGCCCGAGTCCTGCAACAAGAGATACCCCCACCCGAATGCAAGACTGGCAGTGACTGCACACTCTGAGGTGGGTTCCACCAAAGGCTCAACTTCATTCCAGCAGTGAGTCTGTGCCTAACGTCAGACAGTGCATCCACTCAGTGTCATCAGAACCTAGGGATGGAAGGATATGCCAGTTTTGGTTTTCTAATTTTCTTATTTTTCTAATCTTAAATTCAGTTCACATTTCTGCAGCAATTTCTCATTTTTTAAATTAAAACTTGTCATGAAATTCCGCAGCGCTTGAGAATTTCTCCTAATAAACACATTTTGTATGTGGTTTTGACTCATGTTACCATTTTTGCAAGCAATTTCTCTTAATATAATGCATTTTGTACACTATGTTCACTAATATATTTATTTTTCTGCACACTTTCCTTAATATATGCATTTTTGTCGACATTCTTTGGTTGGATAGCTGCATTGCAAAATTCAGGAAAATGCGGATTTTGAAGGATAGCTGTGTTGCGGTTCTCATATTGTTTTGGGAAGTGTAAATTGGATAGATTCCACTTTAAATATGAACTGAGTCAAACTTCTCTCTCATCCCTAGCAGAGAAGCAAAAGAGTGGCAGTCTTCTAGCCTGAGTACCACTCATTTAATGATCTCTGTTCTCCAGTAAGGCAGTGGACACTGAGAGGGTTAGTCAGGCTAAGCACCTATAGACGAGCTCCATCAGCAAACATACAGTTTCAGAACAAGTTGTCTGCCCTGTACCATCTATCTGGCCACTCTCATCTTCTGTCTCTTGTGATCTGTTCAATAGCTACACCAGGAGTGAGGAACCATTTGCAGCTCGAGGACCACAGTCCCTTCTAGACAACCTTCTGGGGGGCCACCTTCCAGTTGAGAGGGAAAAGTAGGTGGAACAAGGGATGTGGCTCTTTTCTTTATAGACTACATTTCAACCACAAAAAAGCCAGAGGGGGCTATACATTCACACCCCTCTCCATACTCCATCCAGGCAAGCAAGAGGTATTGTCACAGTTGAAGGACACGTTTTAACCAGACAAAACCACTTCAGAGTATTGAGCAGTGGGTGAGGAGTGAGGCCTGGGAGAAAAAAGTGTGTCGCCTAGGCTGAGTCCCAAGTAGGGTTGCCAGGTTCATGGCCTGAGAATGATTCTGTATCTTTAAGAGGAGAAAATTCAGCCAAGTGCAGGTTTTCTTGTAACACTGTAATGGGAAAAACCACAAGGTGGAATTCTCCCTTCCCCCTGCACAACTTTTAAAGATACAGAAGACCTTTTGGTTGCCAGGCCTGGCCTCCAAGAGGAATATGAACGTAGGCTTAGCTTACCTGACTTAGTGAGGCGGGCAAGAGTACCAACATGATGAAAGGATGTTCACCCAACCTATCCCTCAGTGCCAGCTAGCTTGAGGGGAAGGAGAAAGAGAGCAGACCTTGGGTACTAGCACTCTCAGAATGCTAGGCAGTGGGGGGGATGCACCTTTCAGGTCCCATCCCCCCCGCCCCATGCTTCACATTTGTGCATAGTGGGCAAAGAAGGGCACAGATCAGTGGACAATCTGATGTGGCACTCAGAGCCAGAGTGGTGGCATCCAGGCGAAGGGACAGGGCATTCTCTCCACACTTTCACGAAAATAAGCATGCCTGCAGATAGATAATTCATCCCACACACCTGATATTAATGAAGGTGTCACCTTAATCTCCATTTATGTCTAGCATCTTCATTCCAGAATGTGCAGACAGCCCTGTATGTATCATCTCAGATGTACTCCCCATTGAGTTCAGTGGAACTTGCTTCCAAGTAAGTACATAAAGCAGAAGAGGAGAAAGTATGACCCTCCAGATGTTGCAGGACTACAACTCCCATCACCCCTGACCATTAGCCAGGCTGGCTGGGGATGATAGAAGTTCAAGTCCAACAACATTTGGAGGGCCACAGACTCCCCACCTCGGATATATAGAGTTGTCACCTTGTTGTTGTTGTTATGTGCCTTCAAGTCGACTATGACTTATGGCGACCCTATCAATCAGCGACCTCCAAGAGCATCTGTTGTGAACCGCCCTGTTCAGATCTTGTAAGTTCAGATCTTGTAAGTTCAGGTCTGTGGCTTCCTTTATAAAATCAATCCATCTCTTGTTTGGCCTTCCTCTTTTTCTACTCCCTTCTGTTTTTCGCAGCATTATTGTCTTTTCTAGTGAATCATGTCTTCTCATGATGTGTCCAAAGTATGATAACGTCACTTTCATCATTTTAGCTTCTAATGATAGTTCTGGTTTAATGTGTTCTAACACTCAGTTATTTGTCTTTTTTGCAGTCCATGGTATGCGCAAAGCTCTCCTCCAACACCACATTTCAAATGAGTTGATTTTTCTCTTATTCACTTATTTCACTGTCCAACTTTCACATCCATACATACAGATCGGGAATACCATGGTCTGAATGATCCTGACTTTGGTGTTCAGTGATACATCTTTGCATTTGAGGATCTTTCCTAATTCTAGTTTCTAGTTTTAAAATACATTCATTCCACTATTATCCCACTTTAAACAGTCATGGCTTCTTTCCCCAAAGAATCCTGGGAAGTGTAGTTTGGGACGGGTGCTGAGAGTTGTTAGGAGACCCCTTATTCCCTTCACAGAGCTACCATTCCGAGTTCCCTGGGAAGAGAGACTGACTGTTAAATTATTCTGCAAATTGTAGCTGAATGAATTGTACGATGTTAACGTGGCCTGGATGTTCTGGGCAACAACTCCCATCAGCTGGCTGGGGCTGATGGAAGTTGTAGTTTAAAACATCTAGAAGCCCCCAGGTTGGGGAAAGCTGCTTTAAATACATATTTAGAAGGAAGTTTGGGTGCAGCTGCAGAGTTATTTCCAGAAATACTTGAGCCAACAAAGGATTTCAAGGAAGCTACAAGGACTGGGGGGGAAACCCGCTAAGAACTGTACTAAAATGCAAAGAAAGGCAGGAGTTGAGGTCATGAGAGATGAAGGACAACCTTAGACACCCACAACAAAGCCCCTTTGTTCCCATTAACTGCACACACATCAGCTTTGAGGGGATCTGGGAGGAGGAGGTGACGTCAAAGGAGCATTCTCAGCACATTGCTGTTATGTCCCCTCTGCTCTTCCCAAATATGGTGCCACGACTGTTCAGCAGGAAATTAAGCAGCCGCTGCACATCTTTTCAGCTCCCTCTTAATGGCCTCTCCTGCAATTACATTTCTCACTGAATGCAAAAGTTAAGCTGACACAGCTTCCGAGATGCCCCCTTTGAGTTTTCCCTCTGCCCTTCTCCTGACGAGTCCCAGCTGTTGGTCTCAGAGACTTGAAAGGAGAGATGTGATGATATGCAAATTGACACAGCGATATCGAACATCGAGCCGTGACGCCATTCATTTACATTTCCAAATGTGCCGCATTTAAGACATAGATTATTTACACACAGCGTGGCTTCTCTTCACCACTGCTGATCATTGCTTGAATCTCACTAGTGAGTTTAAAAATAAATAAACTCTGCTGCTGATTGCATTTCTGCACGCCTTCGAAAGTCTAAAGTAATTAATAATTGACTTTCTCCTCGAAGAATAAATGTGTATCTTTCCATTTCCAAACTTTTGCATTCTGAGATTTACAATTGTAATCACAAAGCTCACTGGAAACGTCCAGAGAGATAGATCCAGTGTGAAATTGTTGTATTAAACCAGATTGGTTAGATTTTATGAAGGGTGCTCCTCATAGCTTTGAAATGTCAAGGGCTTTAAACCATATTATTTTCTTGAAAAAACGCTTTCTAGAGAAGCAAACAAAACCCGACAAATAGAAAGGACCCTCTTTCAGAGAATAAATTGTAGGTTTTGCAATTGTATTTCACAATCAGGCTTCAAAAAGGAAGGAAATCAACCAAATGAAACAATATTTATTTCAACTGTAATGGAAAATGCAGTTCAGTGCCAATATAGCTGGTAGGAATTTGCCAATATTCCATAAGAATTTATTTGTTTGTTTTTAGAATTCATATCCCACTTTCTTTACAGAGAGAGAGAGAGAGAGAGAGAGAGAGTGATCAAAGCAGCTCATGATTAAAAATAAAAAATAAAATTTTTTGCAACACTCAAAATTCAGTTAAAAAATTACACATTGCAGATAACAGCATAAACTGAAGCAAAAACCATTCGTTGTTTTGGATAACAATGGAAATGTTATATGTAGAATGGATGGTAAGCCATGCTAGGCCTACTCAGAGTAGACTCATTGAAGTTAATGGACACAAATATTTCGGTTCATTAATTTCAATAGATCTACTCTCAGTAGTGCTTACTTGAATGCAACCCTATATCTGCACCTAATCAAGAATTCCATTGCATTTCAATATGTACCTTTCCACAGTTCAGCCAAGGCTCTCATTGCTTCCTGAAGTTTGGGTGAGGGCAGTAGTGGTTGATGCTTATGAGACTGGTAGGCCAAAACACAGGGAGGCCAACAGCAGATGGAGCCAGAGCCAATGACAGACACAGCCAACTAATTCCAGTTTTATCCCCATTCTCATCCCTGCTGAGTTCTGAGGAGAAGGAAACTGACCGGCTATGGCACCCCTTAGTAGGAAGGCAGGTGGGGAAGAGGGGAGTAGGCTGAGGACAGATTATGGTTGGCGGTGTAGTGCCCCATTCACCCTAATGGACCAGCCTCCACTGGGCAAATGGGCAGATTAGATCGGGACGGCATTCAGATTATCCTCCAAACAATGGTTTTTCTTTCTAAAGAAGGAACATTTTTGAAAAACGATGAAGTCTTTTAAAGAAGGATACCCACTCTCCTGCCCCACTATAGGATGTGCTGAGTATTGTTCCACTTAGAAGTCTGCCAAGATGCTTAGTCCAGAGGTATCTGGTTTTTCTCTCTTTTTACACTTTGAACTCTCCATTCCCTCTCACTGATTTGTGAGTCACCATGAGAATTTAGAGGGTTGATAAGCAAGTGTTTCTGAGTTCAGGACTATAAGTTTTGTAAGGTTTTGTTTTGAAATGAGCTTATGGGAACCATCAGAATGGCATCGGGGTATTTTCAATTTAACATTTAACAATTTAACAATTTAACTATGCAGGTAAGAAGCCAGCAGGGGTGTGGGGGCTTTCCAGTGTTTTGCACTGCCTGCAGCATGTACGACTATCTGCCTGTTGGACAGAAGTCGTGGGTGTGCTCTCAGTGCAATGAGCTCCTGGCTCTCCGGGAACAACTTCATTTCCTTGAGGCCAAGGTGGCGGACCTGGAAAAGCTGAGAGAGGCAGAGAGGTGTGTGGAGGAGGCCTTCAGGGACGTTATAGCTGTGTCCCACTCCAACGATGATAGCTCTCCTGCTATCATGGAGAACGATGGTCTCGGGGAAGGAGAGCATCCAGCTGAGGAAGAGGGAAACGATCCCTTAGAAGGGACCCATTCCTTGGGGGATGAGCAGCTATCCTCTCGTGCCGAGGATATATCTCCAGGGGGTGGAGGGATCCTTGTAGTGGGTGATTCGATCATTAGGAACATAGACAGTGGGGTGTGTGATGGGCGTGTAGACCGCAAGGTGTTTTGCCTGCCTGGTGCGAAGGTTGCGGATATCGCCCGTTGTTTAGATAGTTTGGTAGACAGTGCTGGGAAGGAGTCAGTGGTCGTGGTGCACGTTGGCACCAACGACATGGGGAAATGCAGCCGTGAGGTCCTGGAAGCAAAATTTAGGTTGCTAGGTAGGATGCTGAAAGCCAGGACCTCCAAGGTGGCTTTCTCTGAAATGCTACCGGTTCCACGCGCAGGACCAGCCAGACAGGCCCAGCTTCGCAGTCTCAATGCGTGGATGAGACGATGGTGTCGGGTGGAAGGGTTCGGATGTGTTAGGCACTGGGGAACATTTTGGGACAAGCCGGGCCTGTACAAAAGGGACGGGCTCCACTTGAACCAGAATGGAACCAGACTGCTGGCACTTAAAATTAAAAAGGTAGCAGAGCAGCTTTTAAACTGACTGAGGGGGGAAACCCGACAGGAGCTGAGAAAGGACCGGTTCGGAATAAACCTCCCCCCTGGGATAAAAACCAAAGAAATGATGAAATTTTAAAAGGGGTAGGCCTAGAAGTAGGCATTGTGAGAGCAGGGGCACAGGATATGAATTCAGAAGAGCAAAATTACCACAGGCCTAACCACAAGTGCCAAAGACACTTGAAGAGAGACACTGCTTACAAGTGCCTGTACGCTAATGCTAGGAGCCTCCGAACCAAGATGGGAGAACTGGAGTGCTTGGTCCTAGAGGAGAGCATTGATATAGTGAGCATAACCGAGACCTGGTGGAATGGAGAAAACCAGTGGGATACGGTTATCCCTGGATATAAACTATATCGGAAGGACAGGGAAGGACGTATTGGTGGCGGAGTCGCTCTATACGTGAAAGAAGGCATTGAATCCAACAAGCTCGAAACCCCAAAAGAGGCAGACTCCTCCACAGAATCGTTGTGGGTGGTGATACCATGCCCCAGGAGGGACTTAATACTGAGAACGATCTATCATCCCCCTGATCAAAATGCTCAGGGAGACCTTGAGATGAGATATGAAATTGAGGAAGCATCCAAACTAGGAAATGTGGTAGTAATGGGTGACTTCAACTACCCGGACATAGACTGGCCGCATATGTGTTCCAGTCATGACAAAGAAGCAAAGTTTCTAGATATTCTAAATGACTATTCCCTAGATCAGTTGGTCATGGAACCGACCAGAGGGACGGCAACCCTGGACTTAATCCTCAGTGGGAACCGGGACCTGGTGCAAGATGTAAGTGTTGTTGAACCGATTGGGAGCAGTGACCACAGTGCTATTAAATTAAACATACATGTAACTGGCCAATTGCCAAGAAAATCCAACACGGTCACATTTGACTTCAAAAGAGGAAACTTCACAAAAATGAGGGGATTGGTAAAAAGAAAGCTGAAAAACAAAGTCCAGAGGGTCACATCACTCGAAAATGCTTGGAAGTTGTTTAAAAACACTCTATTAGAAGCTCAACTGGAGTGCATACCGCAGATCAGAAAAGGTACCGCCAGGGCCAAGAAGATGCCAGCATGGTTAACAAGCAAAGTCAAGGAAGCTCTTAGAGGCAAAAAGTCTTCCTTCAGAAAATGGAAGTCTTGTCCGAATGAAGAAAATAAAAAAGAACACAAACTCTGGCAAAAGAAATGCAAGAAGACAATAAGGGATGCTAAAAAAGAATTTGAGGAGCACATTGCTAAGAACATAAAAACCAACAACAAAAAATTCTATAAATACATTCAAAGCAGGAGACCATCTAGGGAGACAATTGGACCCTTGGATGATAAGGGAGTCAAAGGTGTACTAAAGAATGATAAGGAGATTGCAGAGAAGCTAAATGAATTCTTTGCATCTGTCTTCACAGTGGAAGATATAGGGCAGATCCCTGAACCTGAACTAACATTTGCAGGAAGGGATTCTGAGGAACTAAGACAAATAGTGGTAACGAGAGAGGAAGTTCTAAGCTTAATGGACAATATAAAAACTGACAAATCACCAGGCCCGGATGGCATCCACCCGAGAGTTCTCAAAGAACTCAAATGTGAAATTGCTGATCTGCTAACTAAAATATGTAACTTGTCCCTTGGGTCCTCCTCCGTGCCTGACGACTGGAAAGTGGCAAATGTAACACCAATCTTCAAAAAGAGATCCAGAGGGGATCCCGGAAATTACAGGCCAGTTAGCTTAACTTCTGTCCCTGGAAAACTGGTAGAAAGTATGATTAAAGCTAGATTAACCAAGCACATAGAAGAACAAGCCTTGCTGAAGCAGAGCCAGCATGGCTTCTGCAAGGGAAAGTCCTGTCTCAGTAACCTATTAGAATTCTTTGAGAGTGTCAACAAGCATATAGATAGAGGTGATCCAGTGGACATAGTGTACTTAGACTTTCAAAAAGCGTTTGACAAGGTACCCCACCAAAGGCTTCTGAGGAAGCTTAGCAGTCCTGGAATAAGAGGAGAGGTCCTCTTGTGGATAAGGAATTGGTTAAGAAGCAGAAAGCAGAGAGTAGGAATAAACGGACAGTTCTCCCAATGGAGGGCTGTAGAAAGTGGAGTCCCTCAAGGATCGGTATTGGGACCTGTACTTTTCAACTTGTTCATTAATGACCTAGAATTAGGAGTGAGCAGTGAAGTGGCCAAGTTTGCTGATGACACTAAATTGTTCAGGGTTGTTAAAACAAAAAGGGATTGCGAAGAGCTCCAAAAAGACCTCTCCAAACTGAGTGAATGGGCAGAAAAATGGCAAATGCAATTCAATATAAACAAGTGTAAAATTATGCATATTGGAGCAAAAAATCTGAATTTCACATATACGCTCATGGGGTCTGAACTGGCGGTGACCGACCAGGAGAGAGACCTCGGGGTTGTAGTGGACAGCACGATGAAAATGTCGACCCAGTGTGCGGCAGCTGTGAAAAAGGCAAATTCCATGCTAGCAATAATTAGGAAAGGTATTGAAAATAAAACAGCCGATATCATAATGCCGTTGTATAAATCTATGGTGCGGCCGCATTTGGAATACTGTGTACAGTTCTGGTCGCCTCATCTCAAAAAGGATATTCTAGAGTTGGAAAAGGTTCAGAAGAGGGCAAGCAGAATGATCAAGGGAATGGAGCGACTCCCTTACGAGGAAAGGTTGCAGCATTTGGGGCTTTTTAGTTTAGAGAAAAGGCGGGTCAGAGGAGACATGATAGAAGTGTATAAAATTATGCATGGCATTGAGAAAGTGGATAGAGAAAAGTTCTTCTCCCTCTCTCATAATACTAGAACTCGTGGACATTCAAAGAAGCTGAATGTTGGAAGATTCAGGACAGACAAAAGGAAGTACTTCTTTACTCAGCGCATAGTTAAACTATGGAATTTGCTCCCACAAGATGCAGTAATGGCCACCAGCTTGGATGGCTTTAAAAGAAGATTAGACAAATTCATGGAGGACAGGGCTATCAATGGCTACTAGCCATGATGGCTGTGCTCTGCCACCCTAGTCAGAGGCAGCATGCTTCTGAAAACCAGTTGCCGGAAGCCTCAGGAGGGGAGAGTGTTCTTGCACTCGGGTCCTGCTTGCGGGCTTCCCCCAGGCACCTGGTTGGCCACTGTGAGAACAGGATGCTGGACTAGATGGGCCACTGGCCTGATCCAGCAGGCTCTTCTTATGTTCTTATGTTCTTAACATTGCAGAATGTGAAAAACCATGCTGACTATAGTATACAGCCACTCTTGTGGCTGTATAATTAACATATGCAAATGCATTATATTATGGAAAATTGCTTGCAAAAATGTGTCATAACTAAAATGTATTTATTAGGAGAAATCCCTGGGAAATACTCATGAGACCTTCTCTAAAAAAATGCAAATTGCTGCTAAAATATGGAGAATTGCATTTAAGATAGGAAAAATGAGAGACTGAGAAAACAGAAACAGATTTGTCCATCCCTAGTCAAGACTAGGATGCCTTGTTTTAGAGAAGTAGCTGTTGTTGATTCCCCCATTTATTGATGCTTTTGAAGATTAGAGGGGAAATTTTAAATGTGTTTCACTGTTTTAATTTGTGGTTTTAAGATAATTTTATAGTGTTGGTCTCACTTGGGGCTTTGTGGGAATTACACAAAACCACAAATGGTTATGATGGTTTGTGAAAAGCACCTAATTTGGTCATATGAACAGTTACCAGTTTTATGGGAATACCATATTAACAACATATTGATATATTTCTTTAACCTATATGGATATGCAACCCCTTAGAGATATTACACCTGCCAACTATGACTTTATTTGGAGATATTTATGAGCTACTGATTTTCTGTGTTACCTTTTGGAAGCTCCTCACATATATTTTTTTATCCCAACCCCCAATTGATTTCCACCTTTATGAATCCCTGATTCTTGATTTCCTTTTGGTATATTTTATTTTGTACCTCTGATTTATCTAGCATTGGAAAAGGATGTCTACATTGTTCTCCCCAACGTTATTGCAATTGTTTCCTTTGTTGTTATAATTATAATACAGTAACATAAAAACCACATGTTATTATGGCCCTTTAAAAATGCATTCCACATCCATAAAGAGAAGAAAGAGAGTGAGAAAGAGTCACATTTTCCCCAAATCTAAAGTTGCTCTTTCAAGTATGTTCTCAGAATCACTGGGGTTTCTTACAGACACTTGCCATGGATTCTTCAATGAGAAGATCTGTTAGTCCATAGACCATAAATGGGGGAGATGGTGGAGGAATCCATTTCATTTTAAAAGTTCGCTGTTGTTGATTACTTTGGCACCCTATGTTAGAAAAAGCAGCCAATCTTATTTTTTTAAAAAACATTCTAAAGAAAGAAGCTTCTTTGATGATTTGTGTAGTACTACCAATATCCTCCTGAAATGGGCTGCTATGGAGAGATATGGATATTTGGCAAAGCACTCTCTCAAATGAAGTGCAGGTAACAGGGACACCCACTACGTCTGCACAATATGCCACATGCATATTACTTGAGCATGCACAATAAAACACCAAGTGCACACTCAAACACCAGACACCTGCTCCTGCCCCAGGTGGCTATTGCTTCTTCTTCTTCTTCTTCTTCTTCTTCATTATTATTATTATTATTATTATTATTATACAGTTTTGCAATATCCTTTGAACTTTATTGATGCTGTAAGCCACTTTCTGAGCTTTAATTGAAGAACAGGGTGTCAGATTAGATAGATAGATAGATAGATAGATAGATAGATAGATAGATAGATAGATAGATAGATAGATAGATAGATAGATAGATAGATAGATAGATAGATAGATAGATAGATAGATAGATAGATAGATAGATAGATAGATAGGCAGGGATTCTGTGGGAAGATGTACATGATTTCATCAGCAGAGAAATCCATAGGGAAAGGGACACCCAAAGGTAAAACAATGAAAAACATTGTTCTGCTTAGTTGCATTTCAATTGCTTCTAAAGATCGCAATTAGTCCATAGACCATAAATGGGGGAGGGATCCATTTAATTTTAAAAGTTTGCTGTTGTTGATTACTTTGGCACCCTATCTTAGAAAAAGCAGTCAATCTTTTTTTTTTTTAAAGCCAGAAAGATGGTCTTCTTTTAAAATCCTAGCTTCATTGTGCAGCTGTTCAAAACCTGAAGCTTAAAAGGAAGAATGATGCACAGTACTCATACCAGATGGTGCAGATACTTAAGCTGGGAAATGGCATTGGTTCACTGCCACTGTGAGGCTTGCCTGAGACAAAAGAACAGCAGCCTCAATAAAACTTTTTTGCAAAAACACACACACAGACACACACACACAGAGAGAGAGAGCTATAGGTTATAGGGATGGATCGGTCTATTACTGCTCCATGACAATTTTGCTTGGTCTTGTTTCTGCATTAATCTGCCATTTTTCTGCAACTTGAATTTTAAATGTTAAGTGGTAATGGCAAATGATTTAACAGTAAAAAAGGTGATCTGAGGATTGACTGGGTGGTCAAACACTCTTTCATGCAATGAATGCAAGTTTGAAGGGGAGTTGGGCTGTGAGAGAATTTGATTCAGTTTGTATTTTAACGCAAGTCTGCCTGATTTGCACTTCCCTGAACAATACATGAACCAAAATATAGCTCTCCTTCAAGATTCACACTTTTGCCATGTACTTCTCCAGCCAAACAATATGTACACAAATGTGTATATTATGGGAAAGTGTTATAAAAATACACACATTCGTGAAAATAGCATATAAGACACATTAAGGAGACTTGCTTGCAAAATGTGTATATTTGGCAAAATTGCACACAGAAATTAGTAGTTTATCAGAAATCTGCGTTAAAATGCTGGCTAATTTTGGGCAAGGTTTTTTTATATATAAGAAACTGCACACTGATGCAGAAATGTGGAGAACTGAAGATTGTGGGATTGCACTGGCTAGCCCTGATGATGATGGTTCCTGTGACTGCCAGTCCTTTGAGGACAGTGTGAGGGCTGCTGGCATAGCTCCTCCACGTGACAGAGGGATCTTTTTCTGCATATTTTCAATGAGTGAGGAGCTCATGTGAACCTCCCTACTATGACTGGAGGCAGTTTGGTGTGGTATAGATTTGCACGTGCCAAGAAAGAAGACATGCTTTAAATGCAACACAGGTGGGCAATTAGCCCCATCCAGCAGGCTCTTCTTACATTTTTATGTTAGGAGCAGTTGGGCTAGTGATCAACACTGTTGCTGTGGGAATCAGGTGTAGGATTAACTGTTGCCTGTTTCCAAGAATTTACTGTGAACCAGTTTCAGCCAAATTGAGCCTATTTGGAGGGAGATGGGCATCGGCTGAACTGGGTTCAGACAGCCATGGTTCATTACCGAAAGGGTCGAATGGCCCAGAGCAATCCACGGACCTCAGGCAGGAAGGAGAGGCAGGAATCAAGCAGGAAAACCCATGAAAAGGCTAAGACTAACCTTGTGCATCGTCCTGAGAGAAGGTACAACCAACACTGTGGCTCTCCTTCCTTCCTGATGCCTTACCCAGCAGGATTGATGCCTCCGCTCAATAGCTGTTTGCATCAGTACTGCATGGTGCAGGTGCAGTTTTGCAGGTCGCTTTCCTGCAGGATGTCAGATGTGTGGTGGGTGGATATGGCTTGGGGGAAACAGCATCATGGTCCAAATTAGGACCCTTGTCACGCCAGAGCTTCCCCACCACTGCAGTATGGGATTAGCCGGGCACCCTGTTGGGGTCTGAGCAGGAATTCTAGGGGTGGCTTCTAACAATTGACTGCAAGCAAACATCTTTTTCTGGCTTAAGAGGATGTGGGAGGGGCTCCTTGAGTCCTCAAGGGCTTTAGCCCATTTAATTCAACCAGCAAAAGTGGGTTGGAGTAGACGGGATCACCCTGGTCTTACCTGTATGGTGAATGGACATTAATATCATAAGAAAAGCCCTGCTGAATCAGTCCAGTGGCCCATCTAGTCCAGTATCTTGTTCTCATGGTAGCCAACTAGATGCCTATGGGAAGCCTGTAGGCAGAACCAGAGCACAACAGCACTCTCTTCACTTGGGACTCCCAGCAACTGGTATTTCGAGGCATACTGCCTTCGACATTGGAGGTACAACATAGCCATCATGGCTAGTAGCCATTGATAGTTTTATCCTTCATTAAAAGCCTCAGACCAGTCACCCAGATGATCTGTGCTTGAGTCAGGGTGGTGCCACCAATGAGGAAGACTATTGCTTGACCCTTGAGTTGTAGGGCATTGGCAAAGTTGAGAGGAACAACTGTAGCTCAAGGGAATGGACCAAAGCTCAGTGGTAGAGCATCTGTCTTGCCTGCAGAAGGTCCCAGCTTCAATCCCATGTAAGGCTAGGAAAATCTCCTGCTTGAAACCCTGGAGAGCCACTGCAAGTCGCAGTTGGCAATATTAGATGGACCAGTGGTCTGACTCAGTATAAGGCTGACTCATATATTCCATATATATGCTCCATATGTTATTGTTTGGTTTATATCTCACCCTTCCTCCCAGCAGGAGCCCAGGGCAGCAAACAAAAGCAAAACAAAATATATAAGGTTTAAAAGCATATTAAAAAGCAATCTCAACACAGATGCAGACTGGGACAAAGTCTCAACTTAAAAGGCTTGTTGAAAGAGGAAGGTCTTCAGCAGGCACAGAAAAGATAACAGGGATGGCACCTGTCTAATAGTTAAGGGGAGGGAATTCCACAGGGTAGGTGCCACAACACTAAAGGTCCATTTCCTATGTTGTACAGAATGGACCTCCTGATAAGATGGTATCTGCAGGAGGCCCTCACCTGCAGAGCGCAGTGATCAGCTGGGTATATAAGGGGCAAGACGGTCTTTCAGGTATCCTGGTCCCAAGCTGTATAGTGCTTTGTACACGAAAGCTAGAACCTTGAACTTGGCCCGGTAGCATAAGGGGTACCTTGGCATCGCAAGAAGAGAGCAGAAGGGAGACAATTAAACCTGGCTCTGGAGAATACATGCCGATACTTAGGAATAGACAGATTCTCCAAATAGTTAGCGTGTTTAGGGAGCAGGAAATTCAGACCAAGATGGGTAGGGGAGCACATTTTGCAAGCATTTGATACAGAAAGATGAAAGTCATTTTGCACCAGCTGCAGCTTCCGGACCAACCTCAAGGGCAGCCCCACATAGAGCACATTACAGTAATCCAGCCTGGAAGTTACCAGTGCATGGACAACAATGGTCAGGCTATCCCAGTCCAGAAACGGCTGCAGCTGTCTTACCAGCCAAAGCTGGTAACAGGCACTCCTAGCCACTGAGGCCACCTGGGCGTCTGGTGACAAAGATGGATCCAGGAGCACCCCCAGACTACGAACCTCCTCTTTCAGAGGGAGTATGACCCCATCCAAAGCAGGCAACTGACCAATTATTTGAACTCGGGAACCACCAACCCACAGCACCTCCATCTTGCTAGGTTTATTGTCCCTCATCCAGCCCACCACCAAGTCCAGGCAGCGGTTCAGGGCTTGCACGGCCTCTCCCGATTCAGATATTATGGAGAAATAGAGCTGGGTATCATCAGCATACTGCTGACACCTTGCCCCAAATCTCCTGATGACCACTCCTAAGGGCTTCATATAGATGTTAAACAGAATGGGGAACAAGATGGTACCCTGTGGCACCCCACAGCACAACTGTAAGGGGGCTGAAAGACAATCACCCAATGCTATTCTCTGAAAATGACCTTGAAGATAGGATCAGAACGACTCTAAAACACTGCCTCCAATCTCACCAAGTTAGCCCAGAAAGATACCATGGTCAATGGTATCAAAAGTCACTGAGAGATCAAGTAAGAGTAACAGGGTCGCACTCCCCCTGTCCTTCTCCCGATAAAGGTCATCCATCAGGGCGACCAAGGCTGATTCAGTCCCATAACCAGGCCTGAACCCATACCGGAATGGGTCAAGGTAATCTGTTTCATCCAAGAGTACTTGCAATTGCTATGCCACAATGCTCTCAATCACCTTCCCTAAGAAGGGCGTATTTGCGACCGGTCGGTAATTGTCCAATGGGTCCAGGGTGGGCTTTTTCAGGAGCAGTTGAATCACCGCCTCTTTCAGGGCAGCTGGAACCACTCCCTCCCACAATGATGCATTGACCACACCCTGGCTCCACTTGGTCAACCCCCCTTGGCAAGCTTTAATAAGCCAAGAAGGGCAGGGGTCGTTGCTGGCTGCATCATCACAAGCACCTTGTCATTGTCATCAGGCCGCATCAATATATATATACTGTAAGCTTCATATGTTCCTTATATATGCTCTGTATAATGGTTTAGTGTTCATTGCAGACTCTAATAAATAATAAAAATTTGGCCCTTACGAAGTATCATTTATTTATTTATTTATTATTACATTTACATCCCACCTTTCCCCAAGGACCTCAAGGTGGCATATGTGGTTCTTCCCCTCTGCATTTTAGCCTTGCAACAACCCTGTTAGCAGGGTCAGTGCCAGGCATGCCTGGGCTCTTGGGCACCAGCCTGCCCCAGTCCCTCGGCGCCATAGTCCAACCCCTCCGTACAGGCAGTGTGGGGCTAATAGACCCACCCACGCATCCCACCTACCTCTGTTGGCCCTGTGAATGACAAGCATACTGCACATGCATGCCTGCCATCAATCAAGACAATGGCGGGGTCATCAGCCCCTTAAGGAAGCCTCTGCCTCCATCTTGGTTGATGGCAGGCATGCAGGCACAGCACGCACATCATTCACAGATATAGGAGAGGTAGATGGAGTATGCATATAGGCTTTTTGAAGCCTGCACTGACTGTATAAGGAGGTGCCTGGGCTCTCCCTCTCCACAACCCATGGCAGGGTCTGCAGGGGCCCCTTGGGGCCCTCTGGGCCACAGGGGTCCTCAGTGAGGGCCTGATCTGGCTGCCCCCTGGCGCCAGCCCTGCCAGTTAGGTAGATTAGGCTGGGAGGCAGTTATTGTCCCAAGGTCACCTAGTGACCATCATGTCTGAGTAAGGATTTGAACCCCGGCCTCCCAGCTCCTACTCTGACACTTTAATCACTACACCACACTGGCTCATGTCTCTTCATTCAGCTGGGGTGGGGGGGCAATGAACAGACATCACAAAGATATGCTAAGTCACCAGTGCTTTCTCTCCCAAAGAAAACTAAACCCCATAGTGCTGCCTTTGGGCTCCCCACTTCAGCATATACGTGGCGAGTGCAAAATAAATACTTGATGCCACTGTTGCTGTCTTACCTCCAAATTGTTCACATCAGGGTTGTGAACATTAGCGAGCAGAACCAACATTCCTCCCGTAGGCAGAAAACTCAACGTGTCAAAAGAATCGAAGGAAATGTTGCCGATGGTGGCTATCTGCCAAGTTCCCCTATTAGCAGCTAAGCTGAGGCCCATTTTAGTAGACATTTGGCCTGGGACCTCATCAACCCAAATCAGTGATTTTTTTAAAGCCTTCTACAGTAAATGTCCTCTTGCCCCACAGAGCACCCAGACACGGTTAATTTATCATAACACACAAATGTTTTTTTAATGCGGCATTAGCATATCATCATTATAGCACAGGTAATGTTTTCTCTGCCCAGTCTCTCTCTTGTTTCAAGTTGTAAAAAGTCAACCTGATGGTTTGTTTGTTTTTAACTTCTCCCCTCTGGCTGCTGGCAGTGCTTCGAAAAAGTAGGTCAGTTATAAACATGCTTGCTCTGTCTGACACTTTTACTGATGGAGAGCACTTAAAAAACAAACAAACCTCCAGTGCGCAGCCACACGCACTTTCCCTAGGCCCATGGACTCTGCAACTCTCCTCTTACTCCGGCTGGTGAGAGCTTTGTTGAAGATCCTGTCATTGCTTGCCATTAAAATGCAGCCAAAGAGTCTTATCACAGAGCTGCAGAGTGGAATGTAATAAAATGGAAGCAGCGTGTTCAAAAACCTAAGAGCGACACAAGGAGCAAGACAAGCCATATAATTAGTGGTGATTTTGTTGCGGGGGAGGGGAGATTCAATGTCTTCTTTTGGCCACCCACGTGGAGCTCTCCACCTGCTACAATTGTGATCTGTCACGCAGAGCTTGGAAACGTTACTTTTTTAAACTGCAACTCCCATCAGCCCCAGGCAGCATGGCCACTGGATTGGGCTGATGGGAGCTGTAGTTCAAAAAAGTAACTTTTCCAAGCTCTAGTGTGACCCATCACCGCAAGGATCACAAAGGGGAAGGCTCTGGTTCATAGGAGCACAGGAACCTGCCTTATACTGAGTCAGACCACTGGTCCATCTAGCTCAGTAGTGCCTACACTGACTGGCAGTAGCTCTCTAGGGTTTCAGACAGGAGCCTCTCCCAGCCCTACTTGGAGATGCTGGGGATTGAAACTGCATGCAAAGCAGGACTTCCCAGGAGGATCGCTCCGCCTGTGCTGCCTCTGGGACGGGCTCCCGTCTTGGTGGAAACTTTTTCAGTTTTAAAACCAGTCAGAAGGGCTTTTTGACTGGGGAAAATTTCTTCCGGATAAGGAAGAAACGTAGAGATTTTGCACAGAGCTTTGTTGTGTTTGTTGGAGGCTGGAATTCTGTGAAAGAAGGTCTTCCAGCAGCTCGGACGGAGCTAGGATTTCCAACCAGCTCAACTGATTAAGTGAGCCATTTTTTTTCTTCAAAGAAAAACGGATTAACAGGCAAGCATTCTCCTGTCTTTTCTCATTATTTTGTTATCAATACAGCTAAAGAGATTTGTCAAAGAACCAGCAATTAAGAAACCCTGGGTGAGTCATAGCTTTCTCTTTTATTCACGGAGCTAAGGGGAAGAAAATAGAAATAGTTTATCTATTTTTATTGCAAAAAGCTGGCATGGAATTCAGCATTATAAAGATCACAAATGGCTGAGGGGTTTCTAATTTAAAGAGAATTTTTTTTTTATTTATAAGACTTTTGAGTAATAGATGTCTGGGACTATTTTTCGGGTTTACTTTTTTTTTTGACGAATCTGCTCATTCTTCCTGCTACTAATTATTTGGATGCTGTGAATTAAAGTTGTTTTGGCACTTTTGGACATACAAGAGATAAGGCAGTTCGTCTTGTCTAGAGGGTGACGTCAGCTGGCTTGAAAGATTAACTCCTTTGTAACTGGATAAAGAAATAAACTGTTCTTTGCTTGGGACATTGGAAATTGAAGGGATTGTGTTTTTTTTGGTTTTAAGAATGACAATCAAGAAGGTGGTTGAGATCATGGATGTACAAGAAGGGACTTTCTCTTTAGATATGTTTCAGAAAATAATGAATGAGATTAAGCTAACAAAACAAGAACTCAGACATAACAGACAAGTGTTGATAAGTGAATTTGGCAAAATGAGACAGGAGCTGAAAGAAATTCAGGATTCTATGAGAAAGGAGAACAAAGATAAATTTGGAAAATTAAAAAAGGATGAAAGAAAAATTAAAGGGAAGGTTCAAGCCCTGGAGATTGGATTAAATATGGTCTTGGAAAAAGATTTGGATTTCCTGGCTGTGATGGATCCTGGAGACAAATATTACTGTTTGGAATTCAGCGCTGTCCCTGAAGGAATTGGTGAAGAGATTGGAGATAAAGATATCATCGGTTCGAAAAAATTCATGGACTGGAAGGATTTGATGGAACTTGAAATGGAGAAAGTTTACAGAATTAATTCCTGTTTTGTGACAATGAAAAACCCTTCAAGAGATGTGCTAGTGCATTCTGTAAAAAAGAGGAACAGAGATGCGGTTCTGCAACAATACTTCCGTGATACGTTCGGAAATGATGGCAAGATCAGACTCTTATTATATGACTATGACAGCAAGATTATTGGGTGCGTAAAGATGGAAGATGGAAGATGGAATCAACACAGATAAAGGAAGAAGAGCGATTTGAAATTACTGGATTTAATAGACTTGAAGAGTTGGATTAATTGACATGTCTATCTAGAAAAAAATTGATGGACATATATCTCAAGGATTGGAAACTTCTCTTTGACTTTTTGTAGAAGAATAAAATGATATGATGTTAATGAGATTTGATACCAACTAAGATAACTGCTGGAGGAAGGTGATTTTATAATTTATCAAGAGACAGGTTTGTTATATATTATAGACCTATAGCTGAACTACGACAAATCGGAAGTCAATAGTTTTTTTTTTGTTTCTTTTTATTGTATTAGTTTTAATTTGTGTTTTTCTTTTTGTATTGTCTGGATTTTGAAAATTTGAATAAAAATTAATTGAAAAAAAAAGAAACTGCATGCAAAGCAGATGCTCTATTGCTGAGCTGTGCCCCTTCCCCAATGGGATGATCTTGTTCAGATGTTCACATTCTCAGAGTTGCATGGCATCATGAGAACTCTAGACTGTGTACACAAAGCCATCCTGGATGCTACTCTGCCATTGCAAGAATATTGCAAGAATATCCAGAATATCCAGTGGCAAGGCTGGTCATCCCATTTAGATGTGATGGCTATGCTCTAGTCAGAGGCAATTACGCTTCCCAATACCAGTTGCTGGAAACAGCTGGAGAGGAGAGTGTTCTTGTGCTCAGGTTCTGCTTGCAGGGTCCCTGTAGGCATCTGGTTGGCCACTTGTAAGGCGGGAGGGATTACGGTATATCATATGTTGAGACAATAGAATTCAAGGTGATTTACGGTTGTATTGTTTTGCATGTAGGATTGACATACGTAAAGTTTAATAGAGATGTTCTTTACTAAAATTTAAAAATTCTGGTTGGCCACTTGAGAACAGGATACTGGACTAGATGGGCCACTAGCCCTATCCGGCCAGCTTTTCTTATGGTCTTATGAGTCCTTTGTCTCAGACTGTGGGTTGAGATAGCTGGTAAATCTGTGGGCCCCTCACCCAGCTTGATTGCCTCCCTGCAGGGCCACCCACAACATTGGCATTGGCTCGCCCTGCCACTAGCCAACCACCATCTTCCCTACCCCCTGTCCTCCATGGTAGAGTGGCTGGGAACTCTAGGAGCACTGCTACTGCTTTGCCACTGAAACAGTGTTCAGTGATACCCTGGTGGGGTTCTCTGGATCTCCTGCCTCACTCTGATGAAGAGTATTTTGTCAGGGTGAGGCATTAAAGGTGAGGTGGCCCAGAGACCACCTGCACTGCCATCTTTTTTGCTGTATTCAGGTCACCAAATTGGAGCTGTGGGATTTTGTTCTTCGCAGCCCACCACTGCCATCTTGATATGAACAAACGAAGCTTCATTATACAGAGTTGTCCTGCAGAAGTTCTCCTGCCCTCCAGATATTGCTGGATTTCAGTTCCCATCATCCCTGATCATTGGCCATGCTGGCTGGGATGATGGCAGTTGGAGTCCAACTACATCACAAGGGTATCCCATTGTCTACCCATGACATGCAATCTTCCTCTCCCAGTGTGGACTTTCAAAAGGGTAACCATGTTGACCTCTCATAGAAAACAGAGAGCCACTTTAGCCCACAAAAAGCTTGTGCTCAATTAAATTATAGAGGGCATTTTGGACCACTTGCCTTGTAAGAGAGCATTGAGATAAAGAGGGCAGGGATGGGACATAGCTTGGTAGAACATCTGCCTTGTGTGCAGAAGGTTCCAAGTTCAATCCCTGGCATCTCCAGGTACGGATGGGATATAGGCCTAGCTGAAACCCTGGAGAGCTGCTGCCAATCAGTGTAGAGAATAGAGAGCTGGGTGAACCAATGGCCTGACTCAGTATAAGGCAGCTTCCTATGTTCTTAAAGACAGTATCATATCTCAAATTATGGGATTTCCTCCCAATCATGTAGTGATGGCGACCAACTTGGATGACTTTGAAAGCATATTAGACAAATTCATGGCGGATAAGGCTACCAATGGCTATTAGCCACAACGGTTATTATGTTGTCCCTCCACTGTCAGAGCTGGTATGCTTCTGAATGCCAGTAGCAAGGAATCAGGAGAATTCTCTTGTGCTCCTGTCCAGCTTGTGGGCTTCCCACAGGCATTAGGTTGGCCACTGTGAGAACAGGTTGCCAGACTGCGATGGGCCTTTGCCCTGATCCAGCAGACAGGCTCTTCTTGTGTTCTTATGGTCCTGAATCAGTCAAAATTTGCTCCTTTGGCTGCTTCACTCCCTGACATCCAGAGGAATGAATCATTTATTTATTTATTAGATGTATACCCTGCCCTTCCTCCCAGTAGGAGCCCAGGGCGGCATTCTCCACGTATGAGGGGTTTTCTTTGTTTTAGGTTTTTTTGTGGGGCAGAATCATAGAATTGGAAGGGGCCTGATCAATGCAGGAGTCCAAATTAAATCATACCTGACAGGTGGCTGTCCAGCTGCCTCTTGAAGGCCTCCAATGTTGGAGAGCCCACCACCTCCCTAGGTCATTGGTTCCATTGTCATACAACTCTAACAGTTACAAAGTTTTGCCTGATGTTCAGCCGAAATCTGGCTGACTGTAGCTTGAGCCCATTATTCCATGTCCTGCACTCTGGGATGATCAAGAAGAGATTGTGGCCCTCCTCTGTGTGGCATTTGCCTTTTTTGCAGCCACATCGCACTGCTGACTCATATTTAACAACAAGTCCAAGATCCTTCTCACATGTCATATTGCTGAGCCAAGTATTCCCTACCTTATAACTGTGCATTTGGTTTCTTTTTCCTAAGTGTAGAACTTGGCATTTATCCCTGTTGAATTTCATTCTCTTATTTTCAGCCCAATGCTCCAGCCTATCAAGATCCCTTTGAATTTTGTTTCTGCCTTCCAAGGTATTAGCTATCCCTCTCAGTTTTGTATCATCTGCAAATTTGAGAAGCATTCCCTGAACCTCCTGTCCTTTTCTTTTCTTTGTTAAATATTACTTCCAACTAGGGTTGCCAGGTCTCCGGTTTTCTGCCGGAGTCTCCAGCAAAAGGGGGCCGTCTCCGGCCTCCGGCAATACTTCAGCTAAACTGGTGGAGCTCCGGCTTTTCATTGGCCCCCTCAGCCACGCATGCGTGATTGACACACGCATGCATGATGGCTGTGGCTGGCCGCCTTCCCGCCATTTGTCATTGAGGCAGGGATCACTGAGACAGGAGGAGGTCTTGAGGCTGAGCCACGTGGAAGCGAGGCTGCGGTGGTTTGGTGCTGGCTAGCTCGGAAGCAAAGCATCGCCCAGGCCAGTATTGGGGAGCGGGGGTGGCCAGCTCCGGCGGCAGCCCCTGTCCGCATTTCCTCACGAGCAAAGCACTGGCGGGGGGGGGTGCGGCGTGGCGCAGCTTTTGAGGAAACCTGCTGGCAACTTTTCAGTGCGCTTTTATGGAAGCCTGGCTTGCCTTTTGCAACTTTGCCCCTGCCTGCCTTCCTGCCTTCCAAAAAGCTCTCACTGCTGAGACTTATATATTTTGCTTTGCAAGGCTCTCTTTCTCACGGCGTGCGCCCATCCCCGTGCCATCAAACTGGCGGCCCCTTCCCCGTGAGGACCTCCGCCTCTCCAGGGTGCCGCTTGCAAGCCCTGCGTTTGCAACTTTGGCTGCGTGTAAGAGCCGCCGCTCGCTTTCTCGCGCCTTCCCTGCGGTTTGGATGTAGGGCGCCTGCCGCCCCCCACCTTCCCTAGCGTGACTTGGCCGCGGGCCGGCCAGCCGCCTCTGTCTCCCTGAGGAGTGCCCCTTAATCCCGCATCACCTTCCAACAGAAAGCGGCAGGTTCCTGCGGTGGCGGCGGCACGAGCCGCGAGTGCTTCTCTGCGGCGCGTGAAAATCATGCTGCAAAAAAGCGCTTTCTTGTGCGGCTTGACACCCCCTCCCTGGTGCAATCTGCATTTCCTCTTTCCTAATGCCTCCTTCTTATGAATCGCTTCCCCTGCCCATGCCACAACCCACCGCACATCCCACTTCAGTCGCACTAGGAAACGTTTCCCAGACCCCCCCCAAGTATAAATGCGCGCCCTGGGGGGCAGCTACCTTCTTCTACCTGCCGGCTCTTTCTCCAAAAGCCCTTCGCATGCATCTTTCACCTGTCTTCCCGCCCCCGCCCCTCTGGTTCTTCTGCAGATGGAATCGGGGCTGTTTACTGTACAGAGTAATCCTCTTTATTCTCCCCTGCCCCCCCATGGAAGCATTTGGGGTCTCATCCATCAGGCGCATTTCTAATTCCATGTCCCATGCACAACTTGGAGAGCCAACCTCCTTAAAAAAAGAAATCTGATTGCGTTGAATGGAGGTGTGTCAGGGGCATGGGATGCTTTTTGATGCACATTTTGAGGAAACCTGCTGGCAACTTTTCAATGCGCTTTTATGGAAGCCTGGCTTGCCTTTTGCAACTTTGCCCCTGCCTGCCTTCCTGCCTTCCAAAAAGCTCTCACTGCTGAGACTTTTTTTTGCTTTGCAAGGCTCTCTTTCTCACGGCGTGCGCCCATTCCCGTGCCATCAAACCGGCGGCCCCTTCCCCATGAGGACCTCTGCCTCTCCAGGGTGCCGCTTGCAAGCCCTGCGTTTGCAACTTTGGCTGCGCATAAGAGCCGCCGCTCGCTTTCTCGCGCCTTCCCTGCGGTTTGGATGTAGGGCGCCTGCCGCCCCCCACCTTCCCTAGCGTGACTTGGCCGCGGGCCGGCTGGCCGCCTCTGTCTCCCTGAGGAGTGCCCCTTAATCCCGCATCACCTTCCAACAGAAAGCGGCAGGTTCCTGCGGTGGCGGCGGCATGAGCCGCGAGTGCTTCTCTGCGGCGCGTGAAAATCATGCTACAAAAAAGCGCAGTGCAAACAAATCATAGCAGTATTCAAATTCCAGAGGGGGCCTAGCCCCATTACCTTTTGTGACAGTCCCCCTAGCTGCTGTTCTTAGTGGGCATAATTTCATAGAATCATAGAATAGTAGAGTTGCAAGGGGCCTATAAGGCCATCAAGTCCAACCCCCTGCTCAATGCAGGAATCCAAATCAAAACATTCCTGACAGATGGCGGTCCAGCTGCCTCTTGAATGCCTCCAGTGTAGGAGAGCCCACTACCTCTCTAGGTCATTGGTTCCATTGTCGCATGGCTCTAACAGGAGGTTTTTCCTGCTGTCCAGTTGAAATCTGGCTTCCTGTAACTTGAGCCCATAATTCCTTGTCCTGCACTCTGGGACAATCAAGAAGAGATCCTGGCCATCCTCTGTCTTGGCAACCTTTCATATACTTGAAGGGTACATTATATCTCCCCTCAGTCTTCTCTTCTTAAGGCTAAACATGCCCAGTTCTTTCAGTCTCTCCTCATAGGACTTCGTTTCCTGTCTCCTGATTATCCTCGTTACGCTCCTCTGAACCCATTCTAGTTTGCTGTATCTTTCTTAAAGTGTGGTGTCAAGAACTGGACGCAGTACTCAAGATGAAGCCTAACCAGTGCTGAATAAAGGAGAGCTAGTACTTCACTCACTTTGTTAATGCAGCCTAAAATAGCATTTGCTTTTTTTGCAGCCACATCACACTGTTGGCGCATATTCAGTTTGTGATCAACAACAATCCCAAGATCCTTCTTGCATGTAGTATTGCTGAGCCAAGTATCCCCCATCTTAATAACTGCATTTGGTTTCTTTTTCCTAGGTGTAGAACTTTGCACTTATCCCTGTTAAATTTCATTCTGCTGTTTTTAGTCCAATGCTCCAGCCTATTAAGATCCCTTTGAATTTTGTTTCTGTCTTCCAGGGAATTAGGTATTCCTCCCAATTTTGCATCATTTACAAGTTTGATAAGCATTTCCTGCCCCTCCTCATCCAAGTCATTAATAAAAATGTTGAAAAGCACTGGGTCCAAGACCAAGCCCTATAGTAGCTCGCTAGTTACCCCCCTCCCAGGTTGAGAAGAAACCATTGATTAGCACTCTGAATATGATTGTGTAGCCAACTGTGGATCCACCCAATAGCTGTTCCACCCAGTACACATTCAGCTAGCTTGCTAATCAGAATATCATGTGGCATTTTGTCAAAAGCTTTGCTGAAGTTGAAATATATTGTCCACAGCATTTCCACAGTCTATCAGGGAGGTTTGTTGTTGTTGTTATGTGCCTTCAAGTCGATTATAACTTACGGCTACCCTATGAATCAGTGACCTCCAAGAGCATCTGTCATGAGCCACCCTGTTCAGATCTTTCAAGTTCAGGTCTGTGGCTTCCTTGATGGAATCAATCCATCTCTTGTTTGGCCTTCCTCTTTTTCTACTCCCTTCTGTTTATCCCAGCATTATTGTCTTTTCTAGTGAATCATGTCTTCTCATGATGTGTCCAAAGTATGATAACCTCAGTTTCATCATTTCAGCTTCTAGTGATAGTTCTGGTTTAATTTGTTCTGACACCCAATTATTTGTCTGTTTTGCCTAGAATGCCCTCCCTTGTCCTTAACATGGCTGCAACCATATCTACTCAGAAGTAAGTCCTATTGAGTTCTATGGGGCTTAGTTCCTTAATAAGCATGTTTACAGTTGCTGCCTTCAGGGGCATCCATCTGTGCTCCCATCTAACATCTCTGCAACACTAAGCTCCTTTCTTCCAATAATGGCCTGGCCTGAGGGCACGTAAACCCTTCTTGCCAGAAGCAAGTAAGCTAGATTAAATGTTCCCTAAAGTCGTTGAACTGTGACCTGGCAGACCAGGGTTGGAATCCCCACACAGCCATGAAGCTCACCGGGTGACCTTGGGCCAGTCACTTCCTCTCAGACTCAGAGGAAGGCAATAGTAAACCACCTCTGTCTGAATACTGCTTACCATGAAGACCTATCTGGGATCAACCTATCTGGTTGATCCTATCTGGGATCAACTTGAAGGCAGTCCATTTCCATTTTCCATCACCCTAAGCTTGTGAGAAAGAATGACCTTGTCACTTCAGATGGACCTAGGAACACCCTATTTTAGGTAAGATTTCTATTTTAATCTCCAGAGAATTTTTTTTTGAATGGTATGCTCCAAGCAACTGTGGTTGATACAATGTATCATGTTTAATGACGTCACTAGGGCCCGCCCCGTGATGTCACTAGGGCCCGCCCCGTGATGTCACTAGGGCCCGCCCCATGGCGTCACTAGGGCCCGCCCCATTTTCTCAGGTTTTTGGATGGTTCCGACCTGGCAACCCTACTTCCAACTTTTCTGTATCTTGGAGTAGGCCATATATTTAATACGAGGGCTGCATTCCCTCATAGGCAACCTACTGGGAGCCACATGCACGTGGTGGGTGGTTCCAGAGACAAAAGTGGGTGGAGCAACACAGGTGACCCTTGCTTTTTACAGTAGGACACACACACACACACACACAAAGTTAGAGGTTACAATGCACAGACACATGTCCATTCTACATGTAGGCAAGGAAGACATTATTTATTTATTACATTTATATCCCACCTTTCTTTTCATGACTGAAAGCCAAGGCAGCTTACATATGGTTCCCAGGCAGTGTCCCATCCAGGCACTGACCAGACCTGACCCTGCTTAGCTTCAGCAGGGAGCAGGCCTCATGTGCCTTCAGACCATAGCCTGGGACTATTATCACAGTTTAAGGACACATTCTAACCAGGCAAAAACACCTGAAGAGGCTAGAGAGAGGTGTAGCCTGGGGAGAGTGTCAGTTGGGAGACCTGGAGGGCCACATTCAGGCCCAAGGCCTGAGGTTCCCCACCTCTTTGCCCTATCCAATCCTCTCTTCCTGGTCTTTTCTCACATATCAATTTATTTTATGGATTAATGTTTAAAATGATGGGTTTAAATGAGTTGCTTTGAGGACTCTCTTAAAAAACATTCGTATGAATCTAAAAAAAATTAGAAAGCATGTGGACAGTATATAGATCCCTTCCTGGTGGTAAGTTAAATCTGGCACTCTCTTGCTAGCCCCTGATCTATAATTTGCCTTTGCTCACCAGATGGTCCATCTTCGAAGGCAGCACTGATGCTACTCTAATTCCTTTTCAAAGGACACAGACAAAATCCACTCCAAAGCCCTCTAATTACCTCCATTGTTGCCACGGTGAGCACATAAAGCGCTTTCCCTCCCCCCCCATTAACTGCCCACATCTAGGTTCCAGACACTTTCTGCAGGCAGGCAGGCAGCTGTGGTGCCCTGTTGTGATTCATAATATCAAAGTGTTTATGAGATTGTTGAATTTACATGTTTATGAAGTCTACAGAAAAAGAAAGTAATTTAATTGGTGGTGTTTGCTTTTGCTGCAGCAAGACTTCTGGGGCACTTCGCATAGCAAATAAATTGACTGTTGTACGCGCAGTCACTGAGTCTCCTCAGGACAAAGGCCAGCCACACAGGTACCAACCAAAACTACCAGCCCAAATAAACATGGTTAGGGTGTCCAGCTGATAAATATCACAACAGATTAAAAAATAGAACAAACAAGATTTACTATTATAAAGATTTACATAGAACAATCTCCCTATCAGAGCAATCTCTGTCAAAGTTGTCAAAAGTCCCTGAGTATGGTCCAAAAGCAGATGTTTCTGCAAATGGATGGATCTGGGTCTAAGGTGTTTACAACAAAGGTTTGAATTTAATGAACATTTATTAAAGAAAACAAAATGGAGAGGGGGGAAAGGAAAAAAAACAAGAAAATAAACAATCATTGGTTCATATTAACAAAACAATACACATCGATCACTATTATTATTATTATTAACAACAACAACAACAACAATCCACCTTTTCTGCCATGGTCCCAGAGCGTGTAAATATATATTTTCTCTCCTGCCCCCCGACCTTCTGAGGCTGGTGGCTTACCAAAAGGGCGCCCTCTGCTGATCTCCACCCCTGAAAGGATCTGTAGGGATGGAGGTGGTCTTTCAGATATTTGGGACTTAAGTCCTTTAGGGCTTTATACACAAACGTGAGCATGTGAAAACAAACCGGCAAACAACGTGCTGTCCAAATGGTATGGTATGGTCTGAAAAAGTATTCAAGAGAAGCTGATGTATATAAAAGGTATGTTCCAGTGTAGCCAGGGCATTAAGATCCTCAGACAATTGCATAATATATGGTCAAAGCATCTTAAATCAAAGACAAAAACAAAAAAATACAAGAAAATATCCACATTCTATAAAACACAATTAACAACTAAACAGAATATCATCTCTTTAGCATCAAAAATAAACACTACACAACAAAATCAGCCACAAAAAAGACAAGGGAAATTCCACATTACAAAATACAGCTCAACAGTAAATAAAAGACAATAAATGAAAATAAGGTAAAAAGTACAAATCCCACATTTTTAAATAACATAACTGATGACTAGGCAAAAGAAAAATCAACCCACTCTTCCCAACCACCGTATGCACTATCAATCGTACAATTAAACAAATCAGTCCCATTAAATTCCTAACCCCCTATATGAGAATAAACACAACTTAATGTAGGAACCGCTAAAAATGCATGCCACTTAGTTCCCCTCAAGCACACACTCGCACGATCAATGCACTTGCATCCACTCAGCACATGAATAGTTGAAATCAATATACTCAGAACTTTCTATTCTAGCACACCCTCAAATCACACTCTCCACACTCCACAATCACTCCCACAATTCAACCTCACATCCTCAAACAACAAGCCATTCACACATCTACATCAGGAGACCCAGGCAAACCTGGACAAATACAGGCAAGCGACAATACACAAGCAAATAAGGTATACCAAGCACTCCCCTCACCTCTCTTTCGATATATATATGCAATCAATTAATCAACCAACCAACCAATCATTTTCTTTCTTTTCCTGCCGTTTGCCCCCCTTTCTGTATATCTCCTGACAATGTGTATCCCACCTAGGAATAGGAGCTGTTCATAGAATCATAGAATAGTAGAGTTGGGAGGGGCCTATAAGGCCATCAAGTCCAACCCCCTGCGCAATGCAGGAATCCAAATCAAAGCATTCCTGACAGATGGCTGTCCAGCTGCCTCTTGAAGGCCTCCAGTTGGTTGGAGTTGTTGTTTGTTGTTGATCCAATTCTGGCAATTGAAAGGCTGTTCCATTCTGTGTTTTTGTTTGTTTGTTTCGGCTATCTTCTGCATTTATCCAGTTCGATCCACTCACCCACCCCTGGGCGAGGTTGGAAGGAAATTTAAAGGGTTCATTGTTGTTGCTATATGCCTTCAAGTTGATTACTACTTATGGCGACCCTATGAATCAGTGACCTCCAATAAACCACCATCTGTCATAAACCACCCTGAAAGCCAAAAGAGTCTCCTCAACATGGCCACTGATTCAATGCCCATGTTAAGGAGATTCTCTAGGCTTGCCTCCTAATCTCTGCAGTATTAACTGCTTAAATGCCCTCTAGCAGAAGGGTGGAATGAAAAAGCAGAAAAAAAAGGTGGAAGGAAAGAATGGCGGCGGTGGCAGCAGCATCTCTATGCTGGGCTAAATAACGGAGGAGGAGGAAGAGGAAGTATCCTTGCACAGTTGCTGCACGGCAAGTGGCGGCTACAGCAGTGGGAACCTCCAGAGCCATGGCACGAGTGCCCCCAATGTGCCTACAGACCTGCAGGCAGAGGTGTGGCACTCCTTTCTCTCCTGATTCCTCTTTGGCCACAGATCACCCTCTCTTCCTTTCCATCCTCTCTGCGTTCCCTCCTACTTCCCTGGTTGCTCCTTTTACAGTTCAGCAGCCTGAACAGTGTAACAATAGTATAAAAGCATGTCGAAATAAATAAAAGCAAGAATCCTGGGAATTCAGGCAAATGAAGACAGGGTCCCCTCTTATGCGTCAGGGAAAACCTGGGGGGGAGGGAAATTATGTCTTTACAAGACATCTGAAGCAACTGATGGTTCCTGCTTCATGTATGGCAGAGGGAAGTCCATTCCACAAAAGGGACAGCATAAAATGTCTGTTTTCAGGTCACTGCCCTATGATATTCTGTAGGGTGTGGTACCTTGAGAAGAATTTCCCCAGATGATCTAAGTCAGAGATGGGGAACGTTTGGCCCTCCAGAAGTTGCTGAACTACAACTTTCACCAGCCCCAGCAATCATGGCCAATGATCAGGGATGATGGGAGCTGTAGTTCAGCAATGTCTGGAGGGCCAAACGTTCCCCACCCCTGATCTAAGTAATCTTACAGGTCTATACAGGGGCAGGCAGTCTTTCAGGTAGGTGGTCTCAAGTGGCTCAGGGCATTATATATTAACAACAAGACCTTAAATATGGTGTGGTAGCTGATTGACAGCCAGTGCAGGGACGGGATCTGTTTCCTGGTGCCGGTTTGAAAGCATTGCATCAGCCTAACAGGCCGGTATTGATTGAAGTTCATTCTTTGTCCACCAGCCACTGCTTTTATCAATCCCATTTTTTCTCACAAGAAATATTGATATTAATATTGATATTTGAATAGGAAATATAGATAATTGTAAAGGAAATGTAAAGGAAATATTTTGAAATGAAATATTGATAAATGAAATACAATTTTGATAAATGAAATATCAATAAAATTATCATATTTAATATCAATATTAACTGGGTTTTTTTTAAAAAAAAAAATCTGTTTTCGAAAATAGCTGCAGAAAATCACTACATTAAAATCCTATCTGCAATGATACAGAGTAAAAGAATTAATGAAAAATTCAGTACCAAATTTGAATTGCACAGAATTCTAGCGCATCCCTACCCTCTACACAAGTGTAATAGTATGTGCATGTCCAGATGTTCCACTCAACAACCTGGCAAGATTTTGAAGATGAGAAGAACTGACAAGGGTCTAGGATATGGTTTTCTGGGAGCCCAACACATGATCTGAGCTGTTCGTTTTTTTAAGAGCCAAGAACTGAGGTCATTTCCAGATTGAAGTAGGCAGCACTTTGAATAGCACACTCATCTCTAATTATCATAGAGATGACTCAGATAAAAAAAAGAATGAAAGAGAACAGCCTAACACTCCCAAAGTTTCAACATATGTTTACTGCTTCTAGGAAACTTTCTTGTCTTTGTAATTGCATGATCTAAGCTATTAAAATGGCTTTGAATTACTGACAGGGGAACATGTTCCGTGAACACAATGGAGTTGACAGATTGTTCATCCAGTTTGATGTTTGTGGAAGGGTTAACACTCTTTGTTGATTTCAGTAAAGCAAATGAAAATAGAAACTGATTAGAAGCAAATTTCAGTGCTCAATATTTACTAAGCTCAATTCCAAAATTGGTAACAGCATTTGTATGTTAACAGCTGATGAAGGTGGAAGATGAACTTGTCATTTCCTAACTGACATATTTCTGTAAATCAGGGTGGTGAACTTCAGGACCTGCTGATATTGTTGTTGGACTACAGCACCCATCATCCCTGACCTCTGGCTAGGGGATCCATTGGTTGGTGCCAGTACAAAAGCATGCTCTTGAATTAACAGGCTGGTATTGATTCGAGTTCACTCTTTGTTATTCACTGCATTTACCAATGAATTTTTTCCCTTGGGAAAAATATTGACAATATTATCAATATTTTAAAGGAAATGTCAATACATGAAATGAAATATTGATAAAATATCAATATCAATATCAATATTTTAGCCATGGATTTTTAACAATGTATGGAGAGCCACAGGTTTCCCACCCCTGCTCTCAAGCCCTGCACATATTTTAAGTAACTTGTGCTGATCTCTGTGGATCCAGAATCTCAGCCCTTCAGGCAAAGGCCTCGCCTAGTTGGCTGTCTAGGTCACCTCCAAGCCTTGATGGATGGCAGTTTGTATTATGCTGTAAGCCACTTTAAATTGACACTGTGGAAAGGTGAAATATGAACACAAATTCTTTAGCAAATCTAAACCAATGACCAGGGTTGTGCCATCTCACCGAGCCTGACCTCTCTCCCAGCCCAGCATTCAGTTACCTTCCTCTTCCCTGCCCTTTGCTGCAATGTGTCAGATCTATATTCAGCACATCAAGGATTCACAATAACCCTTGCAACAATCTATAAACCAGGACAGAATTATTATACTCAGGTTGCAGATGGGGTGGAGGCAGAGAAGCCATCTAGTTTGCAAATTCTTACGCATATGGAGAATAACTCTGTGGTCTGAGCTGTGTGTGCCAGTGTGTGTATTTACCAAAGAAGAAGGCTTTTACCTTGCATTTAACTCACTGAGACTTAAGACTTAGTAAAATAAGAAAAATCTAGTTTATTTATAAAAATACATTGTTTTTATATGCCTTCAAGTCAGTTACGACTTATGACACCCTATGAATCAGTGACCTCCAATAGCATCTGTTATAAACCAACCTGTTCAGATCTTGTAAGTTCAGGTCTGTGGATTCCTTTATGGAATCAATCCATCTTGTGTTTGGTCTTCCTCTTTCTCTACTCCCTTCTGTTTTTCACAGCATTATTGTCTTTTCTAGTGAATCATGTCTCCTCATGATGTGTCCAAAGAATGATAACCTCAGTTTCATCATTTTAGCTTCTAGTGATAGTTCTGGTTTAATTTGTTCTAACACCCAATTATTTGTCTTTTTTGCAGTCAATGGTATGCACAGAGCTCTCCTCCAACACCACATTTCAAATGAGTTGATTTTTCTCTTATCCATTTTTTTCACTGTCCAACTTTCACATCCATAAATCCATACATAGAGATCTGAATGATCCTGACTTTAGTGCTCAGTGATCTTTGCATTTGATGACCTTTTCTAGTTCTCTCATAGCTGCCCCCTCCCAGTCCTAGCCTTCTTGTCTCCATTTTGGTTACTGACTGTGCCAAGGTATTGATAATCCTTGACAAGTTCAATGTCCTCATTGTCAACTTTAAAGTTACATAAATCTTCTGTTGTCATTACTTTAGTCTTCTTGATGTTCAGTTGTATTGTGCTTTCCCCTTTAACATTCATCAGCATTTGTTTCACATCATTACTGGTTTCTGCTAGTAGTATGGTATTGTCTGCATATCTTAAATTATTGATATTTTTCCCTCCAGTTTTCACACCTCCATCTTCTTGGTCCAATCCTGCTCTCTGTATGATATGTTCTGCATATAGATTAAACAAATAGGACAATAAAATACACCCCTGTCTCACACCCTTTCCGATGGGGAACCAATCAGTTTCTCAATATTCTGTCCTTACAGTAGCCTCTTGTCCAGAGTATATGTTGCTCATCAGGACAATCAGATGCTGTGGCACCCCCATTTCTTTTAAAGCATTCCATAGTTTTTCATGATCTACGCAATCAAGGGCTTTGCTGTAATCTATAAAGCAATTTGCAATATGGTGACTCTTCCCTTTCTAAATCCAGCCTGGACATCTGGCATTTCTCGCTCTGTATATGGTAAGAACCTTTGTCGCAGAATCTTGAGCACTACTTTGCTTGCATGGGATATTAAGGTAATAGTTCGATAATTAGTGCATTCCCTGGGATCCCCTTTCTTTGGAATTGGGATGTATATTGAATGCTTCCAGTCTGTGGACCATTGTTTTCTTTTCCATATTTGATGCCAAAGTTTTGTCAAAATTTGGACAGATTCAGTCTCAGTAGCTTATGGCAACACTATTGGCATGCCATCTGTTCCTGGTGATTTGTTTCTTCCAAGTATTTTAAGAGCAGCTTCCACCTTGCATTCTAAAATTTCTACTTCTTCATCATATGGTTCCTCCATGAATAAATCTGTCAACCTTGCATCTCTTTTATAGAGTTCTTCAGCGTATTGCTTCCATCTTCCTTTTATTTCGTCTTGGTCGGTCAGTGTGTTCTCCTGTTGATTATTCAACATCCCTACTCTTGGTTTAAATTTCCCTTTAATTTCTCTAATCTTTTGGAATAGGGCTCTTGTTCTACCCTTTCTGTTGTCCTCTTCTATTTCTATACAATAAATATTGCAATAGTTATATTTGTCCCTACGTACTAGTCACTGTATTGTTGCTTTTAGGGCTCTAACCGTGTTCCTGTCTCCTTTTACTTTTGCTTTTTTTCTCGCTTTAACCATTTTAAGAGTTTCTTGAGTCATCCATTGAGGTCTTTCTTTTTAACTAGATATGGAAATGGACTGCCTTAAAGTCTATCCTGACTTATGGCGACTCTACAAATAGGGATTTCATGGTAAGCAGTATTCAAAGGGGTTTACTATTGCCTCCCTCTGAGGCTATTCTTCCCGAGCTGGCTAGGGCCTGCTCAGCTTGCCACAGCTGCACAAGCCAGCCCCTTCCTTGTCCGCAACTGCCAGCTGGGAGCAACTGGGCTCCTTGGGACTATGCAGCTTGCCCATGGCTGCACAGGTGGCAGGGCACGTAACCCCTGAGCCACTCACTGTGGGGGTGATCTTTAGTGCAGACTTTAATCCATAGTTCTGATTCTAGAACATAAGAACATAAGAAGAGCCTGCTGGATCAGGCCAGTGGCCCATCTAGTCCAGCATCCTGTTCTCACAGTGGCCAACCAGGTGCCTGGGGGAAGCCCGCAAGCAGGACCCGAGTGCAAGAACACTCTCCCCTCCTGAGGCTTCCAGCAACTGGTTTTCAGAAGCATGCTGCCTCTGACTAGGGTGGCAGAGCACAGCCATCACAGCTAGTAGCCATTGATAGCCCTGTCCTCCATGAATTTGTCTAATCTTCTTTTAAAGCCATCCAAGCTGGTGGCCATTATTGCATCTGGTGGGAGCAAATTCCATAGTTTAACTATGCGCTGAGTAAAGAAGTACTTCCTTTTGTCTGTCCTGAATCTTCCAACATTCAGCTTCTTTGAATGTCCACGAGTTCTAGTATTATGAGAGAGGGAGAAGAACTTTTCTCTATCCACTTTCTCAATGCCATGCATAATTTTATACACTTCTATCATGTCTCCTCTGACCCGCCTTTTCTCTAAACTAAAAAGCCCCAAATGCTGCAACCTTTCCTCGTAAGGGAGTCGCTCCATCCCCTTGATCATTCTGGTTGCCCTCTTCTGAACCTTTTCCAACTCTAGAATATCCTTTTTGAGATGAGGCGACCAGAACTGTACACAGTATTCCAAATGCGGCCGCACCATAGATTTATACAACGGCATGATGATATCGGCTGTTTTATTTTCAATACCTTTCCTAATTATCACTAGCATGGAATTTGCCTTTTTCACAGCTGCCGCACACTGGGTCGACATTTTCATCGTGCTGTCCACTACAACCCCGAGGTCTCTCTCCTGGTCGGTCACCGCCAGTTCAGACCCCATGAGCGTATATGTGAAATTCAGATTTTTTGCTCCAGTATGCATAATTTTACACTTGTTTATATTGAATTGCATTTGCCATTTTTCTGCCCATTCACTCAGTTTGGAGAGGTCTTTTTGGAGCTCTTCGCAATCCCTTTTTGTTTTAACAACCCTGAACAATTTAGTGTCATCAGCAAACTTGGCCACTTCACTGCTCACTCCTAATTCTAGGTCATTAATGAACAAGTTGAAAAGTACAGGTCCCAATACCGATCCTTGAGGGACTCCACTTTCTACAGCCCTCCATTGGGAGAACTGTCCGTTTATTCCTACTCTCTGCTTTCTGCTTCTTAACCAATTTCTTATCCACAAGAGGACCTCTCCTCTTATTCCATGACTGCTAAGCTTCCTCAGAAGCCTTTGGTGAGGTACCTTGTCAAACGCTTTTTGAAAGTCTAAGTACACTATGTCCACTGGATCACCTCTATCTATATGCTTGTTGACACTCTCAAAGAATTCTAATAGGTTACTGAGACAGGACTTTCCCTTGCAGAAGCCGTGCTGGCTCTGCTTCAGCAAGGCTTGTTCTTCTATGTGCTTAGTTAATCTAGCTTTAATCATACTTTCTACCAGTTTTCCAGGGACAGAAGTTAAGCTAACTGGCCTGTAATTTCCGGGATCCCCTCTGGATCCCTTTTTGAAGATTGGCGTTACATTTGCCACTTTCCAGTCGTCAGGCACGGAGGAGGACCCAAGGGACAAGTTACATATTTTAGTTAGCAGATCAGCAATTTCACCTTTGAGTTCTTTGAGAACTCTCGGGTGCATGCCATCTGGGCCCGGTGATTTGTCAGTTTTTATATTGTCCATTAAGCTTAGAACTTCCTCTCTCGTTACCACTATTTGTCTCAGTTCCTCAGAATCCCTTCCTGCAAATGTTAGTTCAGGTTCAGGGATCTGCCCTATATCTTCCACTGTGAAGACAGATTCAAAGAATTCATTTAGCTTCTCTGCAATCTCCTTATCGTTCTTTAGTACACCTTTGACTCCCTTATCATCCAAGGGTCCAATCGTCTCCCTAGATGGTCTCCTGCTTTGAATGTATTTATACATTTATTCTCTGTCAACTAAGTTTAAAGCCTCAAATCTGTTCCTTATTTGTTCTTTATGCTCTTCTGGGATGTTATTTAAATTGTATTTTGGCACTATGATTGCTTTGTTGTTCTTTAGCTTTACTCTGATTTTTGATATTGCCAGTTTATGATCTCTACCACAGTCTGCTCCTGGTCTTGTTTTCGCAGAAATTATGGAACTTCTCCATATTCTGCTACCAATTATATAATCAATTTGATTCCTATATTGACCATCTGGTGATGTCCACATGCACAGTCATCTTGTTTTAATGTGTGAACAATTTCTTCCTGTACTTCTGCGTAAAATCTCTCCAATTCCTCTTCTTCTGTGTTTGACATTGGAGCATAGACTTGGATGATGGTTATGTTAATAGGTTTCCCGTTTAATCTCATTGATATAACTCGCTCAGACCTTGTGTTATAGCTCCTAATTGCTTTTGCTACATCAGTTCTCACTATTGAAGCAACCTTGTTTCTTCTTACTTTCTTATTTCCTGCATAAAGTATTTTGCAGTTGCCTGATTCCCATCCAGTTGCAATTGCCTGGTTTTCGTCCATCTTAATTCATTCACACCAAGTATTGTAACGTTGATATGTTCCGTTTCTTGGTTGACAGTTTCTAACTTTCCCTGGTTCATGCTTCTCACATTCCATGTTCCTATTGTGTGCGTCGTACAACTCCGGACTCTCCTTTTGCATCTGTGTACATCAGCCTCTGGGTTTCCTTTCGGCTTTGACCCACCTGCGTCATTAGTCACAGAGCTACTCGTACTTGTCCTTTGTTCTTCCCCAGTAGCTCAGTGAGTGCCTTCTGACCTGGGGTCTCATCTTCCAGCACTATCTCATGTTGCATTTTGGATACTCTGTTCATAGGGTTTTTGTGGTAAGAGGTATTCAGAGGTGGTTTACCATTGCCTTCTTCTGGGTTTGGGTGCATCTTAATGTGGTATCTCAGCTTTGTCCATTCCACCTTGGGTGCCTCTTTGTCTAGACACCTGATGGCATTGCTCCCAGCTTTTTTGACACTCTCAAACCCCCTCACCATGTTAAGGTGTGCATCCTAGAGGGGATAGAAATACCTAGCAGACAGGAAAGGCATACCTAATTCTAACTAACTACCTAAGTTGGAGGCGCTGTGCCCAGACTGGGGTATTGCCCTCATGGCTCAGGAGAGTCTCCTCTCTCCTCCGACAGTCGAAGAAGACAAAGGAAGGAGGGGCAGGTCAGCTTCCCTGAGCATATCAGTCTATAACAGAAGGAAGTTGGCTGTGATAATGGACTCTGGCTGCGATAATGGACTGGATGAGAGCTAATAAACTGAGGCTGAATCCAGACAAGACTGAGGTGCTGTTGGTGGGTGATTTCTCTGATCAGATGGTGGATATGCACCCTGTTCTGGATGGGGTTACACTCCCCCTGAAGGAGCGGGTTCGTAGTCTGGGAGTACTCTTAGATCCTTCCCTGTCACTCGAGGCTCAAGTAGCCTCGGTGGCACGGAATGCGTTCTACCAACTTCGGTTGGTAGCCCAGCTACGTCCCTATCTGGACAGGGAGGACCTCACCTCAGTTGTCCATGCTCTGGTAACCTCTCGATTGGATTGCTGCAATGCGCTCTATGTAGGGCTGCCTTTGAAGACGTTCGGAAACTACAGCTTGTGCAAAACGCGGCGGCCAGGCTGATAACGAGGACCAGGCGGTCCGAACATATAACACCTGTTCTGGCCCGCTTGCACTGGCTACCTATATGTTTCCGGGCCAGATTGAAAGTGTTGGTTTTAACCTATAAAGCCTTATACGGTGCGGGACCACAATACCTCCTGGAACGCCTCTCCCGATATGAACCTGCCCGTACACTACGTTCAACATCGAAGGCCCTCCTCCGAGTTCCGACTCATAGAGAGGCTCGGAGGATGGTTACAAGAACCAGGGCCTTCTCAGTGGTGGCCCCTGAATTGTGGAATAGTCTTCCTGTTGAGGTGCGCCTGGCGCCGACATTGCTATCTTTTCGGTGCCAAGTTAAAACCTTTCTCTTTGCCCAGGCATTTTAGTTTAATATGTTCAATTTGGTTTTAGATTTGTGGATTTATATATATATGTTTTTGTACCTATTTATGTGATTTTATTGTATACACTTTCTGTTGTACACCGCCCAGTGAGCTATGCTAGTGGGGCGGTATAAAAATTTAACAAACAAATAAAATAAAAATAAATAAGTTAGGTAGAGAAGAGCACAGGTAAAGGTAGACAACTGTAGCCAGTTGGAGGACCCTAACTCTATTTTCCTTCTGGAATACAAACAAAAGAACCCAGACAGGAGTTGCTCTTGCCCCACTTGCAGCATAAATGAGGTCAGTGGTGGACACTGGTGCCCACTGGGACTGGTGGGGCAGACAGCAGGACAGGAGGCAGAGCTAATAACAGGCCCAGCCAACTCATTCTGGCTTTGTCCCCATCCTCCTCCCTTCTGGGTTCTACAAAGGCAAGACTGAGAATGAGGATGAGGCTGACAGCCATTCCTACCCACTAGGCTGCTTGTAAATAAACAGGTAGGCAGCTGAGAGCTGGCTGAGGGCAGAGCTTAGTGGGGCAATGCCCACTTCCCCTAATGGACCAACCTTCAGCAGAGGTAAGATTTGATCTCAGAACTCAGCAGCTCAGAGCTCACATGTGCAACTTTAGTGTTAGATCTTCATTTCCTGGAATACCATAAAATAGCTAACCTGCAATTAAGGGATTCGAGAGTGCTAAAGATGACTTTCAAGCTCAACATTTAGTAAAATATTGCTGTTTCTTCCTTGTCTTCATCATCTTCTATTAACGAATGAATCACCTTTTACATATGTCTCAAGGCAATTTACAGACATACCGTAAAAACAATCAAAAATGGTTTTAAAAGCAATACGACAACCCCACCCCCCAAAGATATTCATGCAGTGAAAGGCTACAGTTCTATGGCTTGGAGGCTGATGTGCTGATGCAAGTGCTGACCACTGACTTTAGCTCATTGGTTGAGCATCTGCTTTGCATACATCCCTGGCCTCTCCAGGCAAGGCTGGGCATGTCCCTTGCCTGACTTACTGTAAGGCAGCTTCTTCTGTTCATCCAAGTCTAGACCTGCTGGCTGAACCCTACATAGGAGCATCACTGGCTTCAACAGCAGTTCGAGGGAGCCTTGTATAGGAAATGCAGCTGTGTCTCTGTAGCTTGCTCCACCTTCGTTGAAAGGTGCCTCCTCGTTTAAAGGGGCCCATCCTTCTCCAGCAAATGTTTGCTTTGAAGGAATGGAGGAGCCTGTGGTTGTGCTAGGGGCTTTGAGATGGAGACCCCTGGGCCAGAGAAAGGCAACAGGGATATGGGTTCCACACATTCTTCTTGTGGAAATGCTTCTAGCAGGTTAGATGCTTCTGGGGGTGGTCCTGAGGGCATTCCCCTACTCTCCCTCTGATCCCCAGCCTTATCTCAGGCTGAGTCTGACCCCAGGATCGTGACTCCACATTAGTTGCCCACAGATGGAAGGGCTGCTTCCATTCATGGAAGGGACTGAGATCTAGTGGAAGATCCACTGTTAGGAAGGGGAGCAATTTTTGCCACATCCCTCTTCAGTCCCCTGTGCAACCTTTCATGCAAATCTAGAGAGACCCCCCCCCAACCTCCAGAGCATGTTCTCAGGGCAGACAAGGACTGCAGAGGGAAGGGGGAATCAGTAAAAGCCTTTCCACTGGCAGAAGCATCCACCGTTGAGGCAAGATGAACATCCATTGCTGGGAATCGCAGATGGAGAGAGTGCTGTTAGGCTCAAGTCCTGCTTGCTGGGTTCCCATGGTCATCTGGTTGGCCACTGTAAGAACAGAGTGTTGGACTCTATGGAGCTTTGGCCTGATCCTGTGAGTTGAACTCTGCTCAGGGGATGCTCCCACCAGTAGAAATCTAGTTAGGATCCTAGCCTCTTCTTATTATATTGAAAGTAAGCCCCAGTGAACTCTGTTGAGTCTTTTCCAAGTAAAAGCTCCTAGGATTAGGCTGCATGCATATTTATTTAGGCAAGAACCAATGATGGTACATTTTGTCCTGCTTGGAGGGCAGAGGAAATATATTCACATATCCAGCACTATTTTTTCATTTTGCTCCAGGTCGAATATATTGTAGATTTCATGTAGCTCCATAGGGAAATGTCAACTCAGCTCACAACACAGTTTGAACAAACTGCTTGATCCTCTTATACACATACGGTTCTCAGGATGATTACTTCTAACTCCCTGAGTGCTCCATGCTAGTCCAGTAAAGAGTTTTGCACAAGTATTTCATCTTCTTGAAGTGGTTAAAAAAATACATGAAACTGACCACAAGGACAGCAGTGGGTCAGGCAAGGTGCCACAATCCCAAAAGGAAACCATTGATTTTAATGAGCAGAGAGGAAGCTATTAGGGGCAAGAAGGCTTCCTCCAAAAGCCTGTGGCTGAACTGTCCTTTTCCAGGAAAGGACTCTGAAGAACTGGGGCAATAGAATTAAAAGAAATACAATTCTTAGACTTACTGACAAATTTAAAATTAACAAAGTATCAGGTTTCTGAAGGTTACCTTCTGTACCAGATCATTGGAAAGTGGACCATGTAACACCGATTTCCAAGATCATCCCTGTTGGGTCTGATCTCCACAGCAACAACAGAAGATACCCCAGAAGACCTCTACAGAAAACCTCACTGAACATATGTAGTTCAAAGTGCCTTCTATAATTAAAGAGCCATACCTGAGGGTTATACTATGTACCACCACAGTTTGCAGGTCACAAGTAAAATGAGAGCTGGCATAAGAACATAAGAAGAGCTTGGTGGATCAGGCCAGTGACCCATCTAGTCCAGCATGCAGTTCTCACAATGGCCAACCAGATGCCCATGGGAAGCCCAGAAGCAGCCCACAGCAACTCTCCCCTCCTATGGTTTCAAGCTACAGGTATTCAGAAACATACTTCCCCCAGCAGTGGAGGGAGAACATCAGGATGAGTAGCCATTGATAGCCTTGTCCTCCATGTATTTGTCCAATTCTTGTTTAAAGCCATGTATGTTGGTATCCTCTGAAAAATGGGGATAATAATGATCCACCTTGCAGGTTATTGTGGGAAGGGGAGGAGAAGTGAGTGCAGGAAATCTACAATTCCAGGTCAAAGAAAGCCATACATTCATGCAGACACAACTGAAATTCAAGCCTTTTATCACCACTGTGCTGTGGTTAAGGCTTGCATTTCCTTTGTGAGCTACATCCTATTCATAAGACATTTGGACTCCAAGCAAAAATGAATGATGATTGATTTCTCTGAATAAATTTCTTCTCTTCTTCAAGCAAGACAAAACCTACCCTGGTCTTTAATGGATATTCTTTCTTTTTCTCTCTTGGGCTATTGAATAAAACATAGACGGCACAGCCGAATTTTAATAGGTTATTTAATCCATAGAGTTTGGACACATAACTGCTAACATTTTGGCTTTCATTAACAGCATTATTTGGCATTTAAGGTGTTCTAAGAAATGAACATCTGGCGTTAATAACTTCTTGACATTAGAACACACACACACACACAATGAAAGTACAGCCCATTGTAGATGGCAGATGTGTTGCTAAACAGGAAAGAAAGGAGGCGTCTCCTTTGCAATGCTACCAGCTAGATTAATCCCTAGCAATGCTGGGCCTGATTTCATTCAACCGGCATAATACATTGACTTGTAACAATAGGTTGCTTTTGTCTGAGTCTTTTCCTATTTAGCTGCATTTGGCAAATGAATAGTTTGAACAGGCTCCCATCCTCATCTTTTTTTTTTTCTGTTTGTTTCAAGTTAATCAGAGAATTGTTTTTGACTGGTACAGTGGCTCTGGTTTTGATGGCAGATATTACAATGCTGAACGTCTCACTAACAGGAGACAGGAGGGGCTACCAAGAACATAGGAAGCTGCTTTATTAATCAGAACACCCAGTACTTTTTTTCTCTGCCTGGCAAAGGCTCTTCAGTGTTTCAGATGGGAGTCTCTTCCAGATCCACCTGGAGATGGCAGGAACTGGACCAGGGACGTTCTACTTGCAAGGCAGATGCACTACTACTGAGCTATGGCCCTTCGCCTGTGAAGGCAGCATATTTAATTTTTTGTTGTTGTTAAAAGACTGAAACCATAAGGTATTAGCCATCCTCGCTGACCCTTAAACTCCACATCATTTATGAACAGCTTGAAAAGCACGGGTTCTATACAGATTCTTGGAAGATTCCACTGTTTGACTTCCTTCCATTGGGAGAACTGTCCCTTCATCCCTACTCTCTGCTTCCTGTTTCTTAGCCATTTATTGACCAGAAGAGGACCTCCCTCATTGCTTTAGACACTAAAGTCTGAACCAGGACATCCAGTGGTTATCTGAACACAATGGACATAACAGGCATAACAGGAGACCACAGTATCCTTCCACGTGATTAAGCCATGGTGAGCCTCAAGCTCATGTACTCTGAATACACATGTTTGTGCACTAAGAAGATAAGAGACTTCCACTTCCAATTTTAAACAACCACAATACCATGTTGAATCTAAACTCTGAACTGTGGTTTACTTAAAAACTCTGGATCAGAAAGCCCTGTTTGATCTGGTTCGGATCTCACTGACTAGGGTTTAAATAAATTACTGTTCCCAGACTCTTCCCAGACCTTATTGGAGAACTGCAGTTTGTTTGAAATTGAAACCCCTCAACTCTTCCTCTGGCAGATGGAGGAGGAGGGGAAGGGGGAAAGAGAGAGCACTCAAGACTCGCCATACCCTATTCATTGTCTATTTATTCTTACTCTCTGCTTCCTGGTCTTTAGCCAGTTACTAATCTATGAGAGGACCAATCTTCTTCTCTCATCCCATGACTGCTAAGTTTCCTGAAGAGTCTTTGTCCAAGTGCACATTGTCTTCTAGATCACCTCACCCATATACTTGTTGACACTCTCATGGCCTCTACAAGATTAGTGAGATGGGACTTACCTTTGCAGAAGCCATATTGATTTTGCTTCAGCAAGATGTCTAGGCCACTGCAAGGCTTGGATCAAGTACGATATGGTAAACAAACAAATAGATCTATTTCCAGGCCATTTCATTTTCATATACTTTACCCATAGTTCTCTTTCATTTAGTTCCACATTAATATGTTATTTTTTTAAAAAAAAATCCTCGCAAAAGGCATATGTAAGAATGTACTTTGATACTTATTTAAATGTGTGTCTTCTCTCAAATGTTATATTTAATTTACTTTGATATTACTAAATTGTCCAGAACTGTGAACTTGGAAAAGTTACTTTTTTGAACTACAACTCCCATCAGCCCCAGCCAGCATGGCCACTGGATTGGGCTGATGGGAGCTGTAGTTCAAAAACGTAACTTTTCCAAGCTCTGTGTGTTACAATATTCGGGAGAAAGTGTGACATCTGGTGGATAGCTAAATTCTGATCTATGCATTCCTCCAAGAGGTGAAAATCAGATACTTTTGCATAGGACAGGTGTCACTAGCATTGTGATCCTCCTGATGTAGCTGGACTCCAACTCCTATCAGACCCAGCCAGCATGGCCAATGGGTTTGAGATGATGGGAGTTGTAATCCAGCAACATCCCTGGTCCAGGGTAAAGGTTGAGCTTCTCAAGCATCCCCTGATACAGCTGGGTCTCAACTGCCATCATGACCAACATAGCAAGAGTTGCAGAACAGAGGTAAGAAGCAGTTCTACAAAATAGTGAAATAAGCATTGTCACCACCACCCAGCTGCTCAGAAATCTAGATAAGCAGGTGTGTGTTAACTCTGGGCTTACCACATGGCCTCAGATGGCCTCTTCATGGGAGAAAGGTTATGTATGGACTGCCTTCAAGTCGATTCAGACTTATGGCGACCCTATGAATAGGGTTTTCATGGTAAGAGGTATTCAGAGGTGGTTTTACCATTGCCTTCCTCTGAGGCTGAGAGGCAGTGACTGGCCCAAGGTCACCCAGTGAGCTTCATGGCTGTGTGGGGATTCGAACCCTGGCATCCCAGGTCGTAGCCCAACACCTTAACCCAGCCTTTCCCAACCAGTGTGCCTCCAGATGTTGTTGGACTACAACTCCCATCAGCCTCAGCCAGCATTGCCAATGGTCAGGAAAGATGGGAGTTGTGGTCCAACAACATCTGGAGGCACACTGGTTGGGAAAGGCTGCCTTAACCACTACACCATGCAAAAAATCTTCAACCTACAGTGATCTCTTTGGAGAAGGAACTGACATCAAAGCCTTCAAGAGGAATCTTCTTATATTATGTAGGCATCTATATATATCTATCATACTTAAAAGACACTAGTGAGAAGGCCCAGACTATGATTACCTAATTAACATATGCAAATGTGTGTAACTTGCATAAACAGGGCTCCTGGGGGAATTTCTATTAGGAGGATGAACTGCATTGAGGGTGACAGTCTTTTTAGTGTCATTAGGGTAAATGAGGTGGTAATGGGCTGTGCAGATGATGGTAAAGTCAATAATTTATTTCGTGCTTCTCACTAGGGTGGCTTTTACAAACAGCCAGGATCCTTAATTGAAATGTAAATGCATGATAAATTGGGAAGGACGCCTTGTGAAAAGTGAAATAGGGGGAAATGTAGGAGCCGGGGAATTTCAAGAAGTATTTTAATAGGACTGAGGAAAAAGAGTGGAAATCTGCATCTTGACTGTGGCCAAGGGGATGCCCTGGTTCACACTTAGACCATTCCTGAGACCACAATGAAAACAGCAGAAGAAAATACTGCCCTGCTTTTCACTCCTTCTGGATTTTGGTTTAACTATACTAAGGATTTCTAAACGTTTATGGATTTGGGGCATGTGCAGTTTGCCATGACTTTCAGTTCTTTTGCAACTCCACCCATCCACACTACATTGATAAATGGATAAGTCCAATGATGAGAACACTCCCCTCACCCCCCAAAAAAGCAATATCAATGGGGAAATAATAAAAAAGTTTTCTTTTTTTTTAGAAATGTATGCAATTCAGAAAGATTTTTAAAAAAAAAAAAAAACTTTGCACGTCACATCTGCACCTTACATTAAAGCACTCTTATACCACTTTGTCATGGCTTCCACCAAAGATGCCTGGGAATTATAGTTTGTTAAAGGTGCTGAATGTTGTTGAGAGAGTCCTATTCTCCTTACAGAGTTACCATTCTCAAAGTTCTCCAGCAAGAGGGGTTGATTGGTCGAGTGGTAGCCTCATTCGCCCTCACAGACCAGCCTCTGCTGTGATCCAGCCTACCTCTCAGTACCAGCTGGCTGGGAAGAATGTGTGAAGGGGGACAAACCTTGGCCCAGACAATCTTCTTCTTAAACGCTAGCCAGAAGTGATGGACAGCTCAAGGATGAACCTGTTGGTCTGCCTTTGTGGCACACTAGCTATGATAGGCACTGATCCCCTCTGCTAGGTCAGTGCCTTGAGTCAGGGGACCCTTTCTCCAAAGTCTATGGTAGTTTGATAATGCCTCCACTCCTTGTTTGTTATAGAACTAGGTCACTTGAGTGATCTTGTCTCTGGGAAATTCAAGGCTACCCTCCCACATTCTAGAGAGAAAGGGTTATCACCAGTAGTGTAGTGGCAAATTCAGAAGTGCAGAGTCCCTTCATGGCAGTCACAGCCCCTCCCCTGCCCCATTTTTTGCTACTGGGTTGAGAATGAGATCCTTGTTAATACCTTCTCCCACAACAGCCCCAGAAGCCAATCATCATGAAAGGGGAAAGTGTTAGCTACTGAAAAGAGTCTTCCCAGTGGCTGACTCACCTCATTGGATTCTGATTGGCTCTAATCAGCAGGAAAGGACCAGGAAGCATGTTAGAAGACTCTTCAAGGTGGCTAACACATCCCTCTTTCATGATGATTGGCTCGTAGGATGTTGGAGACATAAGGACTCTGCTCCCCAAAAAGTAGGGTGTCTAAGACCCCCTGAGATCCTGGACGACTACACCTATGGTTATCACTCAGGGTAGGAGATTTCAATCTTTGGCACTTGCTTGCTACCGCTTTGCTGATGATCCTTGCTTGGAGTAGTCTCCCTTTTATTCAAGTTTCTATGTTGTGTTGTCATTCCAGTGTAGGTGGGCAGGCACACTATTCTGCAGCTTGTCATTGCAAAATCGGACACAGTCTCATGGGTGTTCAGGATCAGGTAGGCAGTATATTCTAATAAAGGAATGCACAAATCTGCTCTAATTTAGACAAGGGCATATTGGCAAAACCGATGCTGATGGACAACATAATGCCCGACAACAGCTGCACTCATCCTGCTGAGTCTCCCGATTGAAAAGCTGCTTCTGACAGCCTTGAGGGACCTGGGCTGAGATACACATGGGAGGTACAACAATGATGGTTCCCGAGGTGACAACTCTGTCCTAGTTCTCCAGCACGTTTGGAGACTGTGTCTGGGCTCAACTGGTTCAAAATGTGGGTGGCGCCCATAGGATTGAGTGCTTCTACTATATATAGGGAAGTAGATGTAGAACATCTAGTTTTCCATATACAAGGGATTTTAATGTATTGATCTTCATTGACAGGTAGATAGTCCATTATTAATTCATTCAATTGGCTCATATCCTGTTCTTTTTCATGGGCTCAGACCAGCTTACAACATTTTGTTTGTTATTTTCCTAAATGCTAATAGCCCTATACCCTCGGGGGGCTATAATATAATGCCACTGAATGGTTTAGGAGATAAAAGATGCCGACACAAAATGGAAATGACACTGGAAACATTAAAAAAGGGTTTAAACAACAACAGCAGCAGCAGCAGCAGAAACAACAACAAAACCCCACTCATACCACACCATAAATAACCAGCCCAAAAAGCTGCCCACCTAAAGAGCAATGCTTTTTGTAGATATCCTGCATCTGCTTAATGCCTATTGATAATAGTGTACTGCAGAGTTAAGTGGGATGGGTGATGGTTTCTCTGGAATTCTGCCTAGAAAGTAGGGATGGTCAGATCATTCTGTTTCTGGTCCATGCCATGCCACATCATGTGTTCATTCATAATTCTGTTCTTTCCAGTTTTGTCCTGATCCATTGTGATGTACAGGATTAAGTGAAGTGTTACTCTTCACAGTGGATAGTCTCCCCTCTAGCCCACCCACACCCCTTCAGATTCCTAAGAGCGCCAGACTTCAAAAGCAGTCTTGGTGAACCCTTTGTTCTCAGAACTCGGTTCATTACAGGACACTTGTGACGCCCTTCCCTGGCTCTCCCTGTCAGGTTCCTACCTGCTCGTGGTTACTGCCTGTCTCTAGGCACCACCAGGGACTCCAGCAGTCCGGACTGTCCTTTATTTTATTTTTTTCTCTCCCCACTCTAGCACAGATCTCAACAGATCCCCCTGCTAGGCAACCACCAGTCACGTCCTAATACTAGTATTCCCAGAGACTCTGAATACTGGTATTGTTATTCTCTTCACCGCTGCCACCATTTGTTATAGTTCCCCTTCAGTTCCCCTCCCCTTCAACCTTACCCTCCCTTCTGGTCTGTGAAACCCCAGCCAAGGATCAGGCCTTTGGTAAACCAAATTAAGTATTTATTAAAGATAACAAAGCTAACAAGATTAACAAGATTTCTTCTTAAGGCACATAAGCATATGGTTTTACTCAATACTAATCCGAACTCCACCCCCCTCCTTCTCCACTCTCTCCTGGCAAACAACTCTCTCAAACCCCACCAAGCAACCCACTCTTCTCCCCCCAGATTCCACTCTCCCTCTTCCTTTTATACGTTCAGCCATTTTAAACACTCAGCCAATCATCTAGCATTCTACTGCCCATTCACTCCCCCTCCTCTTTCACTCCACTTACCATGTATCTTCTAAACAACCAACACTTACCATATATACATTAATATAGGAACATCACATTTCCCCCCCCTTTAAAACAACGGCAGAGTATTATTCCTGTTCCAGGATTTATACGTCGCGTTAACAAATAAAAGTCTCTATGGGGAAAATGTCTTTCTTTGTTCCTCCGTCTGGTCACGTCACTGCAGTCCCAGCCACTTCCTGGAAAGTCCATCGGCCAGTACATTGTCCTTGCCTTTTATGAACTGGAAGTCCACTTGATAGTCCTGTAGGGCCCAGGACCACCTCTGCAGCATAGTGTTATGGTTTTTCATAGTCTGTAACCATAACAAGGCCCGATGATCCGTAGTCACTGTGAATCTTCATCCCCACACGTATGGGCGCAACTTGTTCAGTCCCCACACGACCGCTAGGCACTCCTTCTGGACCGACGAATAGTTTTTCTCCCTCGGCGTCAGCTTGCGACTCAGGTACGCCACTGGATGTCTGGTGCCTTCTCTCTCCTGTAGCAAGACGACTCCCAGCGCCAGGGCCGACGCATCTGTAGCCACGATGAATGGTTTCTCATAGTCTGGTGCTATTAATATGGGTCCTTGGCACAAGGCTTGCTTCAGTAGATCAAAAGCCTTCTGACACTCATCTGTCCATACCACATGCTCAGAACACTTCTTCTTTGTTAATTCATGCAAGGGGGTTGCTATTTCCCCAAAATTTCTCACAAACTTCCTATAAAATCCAGCCACACCTAGAAATGCCCTTACTTGTTTTTTGGTTAAGGGGATCGGCCACACTTGTATTGCCTCCACCTTGCTCCATAAGGGGGTGATTTTCCCACTCCCCACCTTATGTCCTAAATAGATTACTTCCTTTAGTCCAAACTGGCATTTCTTAGCTTTTATTGTGAGGTCTGCTTTTCTTAAGGCCTCCAATACTGTTGTCAGGTGTTGGACATGCTCAGGCACCGACTTGCTAAAAATGGCCTCGTCATCGATATAGGCCACTGCAAAATCTGACATGCCTCGCAACACAGTATTGATTAGCCTCTGAAATGAACTTGGTGAGTTCCTTAGTCCCATGGGTAAGGTCACAAACTCATATAACCCATCTGGTGTACTGAAGGCAGTTTTGGCTCTGGATTGCTCGTCTAGTTCCATTTGCCAAAATCCTTTACAGAGATCTAGTGTAGAGATAATGGTTGCTGCCCCCAGTAACTCTAACATTGCGTCTATCCTAGGCATAGGATACACATCTGGGACAGTAATTTTATTGATTAGCCGATAATCAATGCAAAACCTTGTCGTTCCATCTTTTTTCGGAACCAGGACAATACTTGAGGCCCAGGGACTGATGGATTCCCTGATCACTCCTAATTCCAGCATATCTTCCACCTCCTTTTTGATCTCATTCAAAACTTTCCCATTCACACGGTACGGAACAGATCTGATTGGGGCATGATCTCCGGTATCAATGGAATGTATAACTATACTGGTTCGGCCAGGTTTGTTGCAAAAGAGATTCCTATAGGTTTTCAAAACTCTCAGAATCTCCTCTTTTACTTCCTCCTTCACCTCCTCTGACCATTCCACTTGATCTACCCCTCCTTTGTCTTTGCTTTCCTGTACCAAATCTGGAAGTTCAGGCCCACTTCCCTCAGGGAATAAGGTAACTTGCAACACCTGTGCATCCCTGGTATGGTAAGGCTTCAACATATTTACATGAACCACTTTGCTTTTGTTTAATTGGTCTGTGGTGATTACATACGTCACTGTGTCAAGCCTTTCTCTGATGGTATATGGTTCTTCCCAGTTAGCCTGTAATTTGTCATGTTTCCTGGGTATGAACGCCATAACCATATCTCCCACATCATACACACATTCCCTGGCTGTTCTGTCATACCAGTAACGTTGCTTCTCCTGTGCTTAACTCAAATTCTTTTCCACCACCTCCATCATTGATGTTAATTTATTGCGGAATTCCAATACAAAATCTACTACAGATGTTTTGTACTCTCCCAGGGTTCCTTCCCATGAATTTTTTAATAGTTCCAAAGGTCCCCTCACTTTTCTAATGAACATGAGTTCAAAGGGTGAGAAGCCTGTTGACTCCTGAGGGACTTCTCTGTATGCAAATAAGAAGCATCCCAACCGTTCTTCCCAGTCTTGTGGGTGATCTTGAACATAGCTTCTTATCATGCCCTTCAAAACGCCATTGAATCTCTCTGTTAACCCATTAGTGGCGGGATGGTAAGTAGTGGTCTTTAGATGTTTTAGACCACAACATTTCCACATACATTGCATCACTTCTCCCATGAATACACTGCCTTGATCCGTCAGCACTTCATGAGGGAAACCCAGCCTCATAAAGATTTTTAATAAAGCCTCTGCCACTACAGGGGCTTCTACAGATCTCAGTGCTTCTGCGTCTGGGTACCTGGTGGCAAAATCCACCACCACCAATAGATATTTCTTGCCATGCCTTGTGGGTTTGGAAAAAGGGCCCACCAAATCTATTCCCACTCTATAAAAGGGTTGTCCAATTATAGGAAGGGGCTTTAAGGGTGCCTTAGTCTTTACTCCACTTTTCCCCACCTTTTGGCATATTCCACAAGATAGACAATGTTGTTTTACATCTTTGGAGATGTTTGGCCAATAATAGTGTGCCGCCAATCTCCTCTTGGTCTTTTTTATTCCCAGATGTCCTGCACATGGGACATCGTGGGCTACCTCTAGCAATCTGGTTCTGTATTTGCTAGGTACTATCAATTGCTTCACTGGTTCACATTCATCCTTTCTCTCAGCGGGCATCCACAGTCTATATAAAATCCCATTCTCACACACAACTTGATTCCTCAGTTTGTCAGTGAAAGGAATCTGTTGGGTCAGGGCTTGTTCCTTTATCTGCTTCAAACTTATATCTTTATGCAGCTCTTCCCTGAATTGCTCTGCTTCTTTTTTATCAGAGACCACTTGATACAGTTTGTCTCCTTCAGCAGGCCTGCTAGTGGTTGCTATGGTGACCTGAAGCTGGTTAACAGATTCCACCCTGTTTGTTTCAGCCCCCCTTAATATGGCTTCTTTTTCTCTGCCAATTTGCTGTCTGGTCACTACATAGATTTTTCCTTGGGCTCCCACAACATCTCTTCCCAGTATTACTGGTTCTTGTTGCTGGGCATTAATGCCTACTTTATATCGGCCCTCTCGGCCTCTCCAAGTCATTTCCACCAGGGCCACAGGCAAACTTTCTGGTTGACCCCTCACTCCTTGGATAGTCACAGTTTCCTGAGGTAATATTACCTCAGATTTTATTAAATCTGGCCTCAGTAATGTCTGGCCTCAGTAATGTCTGAGCGGCACCAGTATCAAGCAATGCCCACTCACTTCCCCTCTGAGACTTGAATCAAGGTCTGTTACTTCTGTCCAGTTTATCTGGCAGAACTGAACCTTTTTCGCTGTTTCTAAAGCCTTGGGCTCTGTTTTCACTGCCCTTGTCTGAGCAGGATTACTAATGGGGTTGGCAACCTCACATTGAAAACGTAGGTGCCCTGGTCTACCACATTTGTAGCATAATTTCTCCTCACTTTTAGGGTACACAGATCCACTCTGGGGTGTCCTGTGCCCTTCAGATTTTACTGGAGGACTCACTCTCTGTGGTACCACATCCCTTCTGCCAGCGTTATATGGTCTGCGTTTAAAATCTCTTGATGTTTTCCCCACCCAGCCAGTTCTGTTGGAGGCGAAGTGATCCGCCATCTCTGCAGCCTCCTGCACAGATGTAGGGGAACGGTCTTTGACCAGGAGCCTTATTTCTGGTGGTAACTGATGGTATAATTGATCCAATATCATGAGGTTTTTCACCTCCTCCACAGACTGAGCTTTTGCACTTGTCAGCCATTTCCCAAATATGTCCATCAGTTTTGCCCCCAGCTCCACGAAAGACCTCAGTGTCTGTATCTGGCAGTTTCTGAAAAGCTTTCTAAAATAATCAGGCCCCAGTCTGAATCTTTTAAACACTGCTTCTTTGAATTCAGCATAGGTGACGGGCCTGTCTGAGGGGAAATATTGGTATACCTCAGCCAATTCCCCTTTAATCAGGTTTGATAAATACTGCATGTATTTATCTTCAGGTAGCCCCCACAACTGAGCTGCTTTTTCAAAGGTGCTGAGGTAAATTTGAGGATCTTGACCAGGCTCATAGACAGCAAAGTCCTTCGGAGTAATTTTTATTTTTGCTCCACCTCTGTCTTTCCTTGTCTCATCAGAATGAAACTTCTCTCTTTCAAATTTTAACTTTTCTGCCTGTAATTCTGCATCCACTCTCATTCTCTCAGTTTCCATCCACAATCTCTCAGTTTCCAACTCTCGCTGTTTATCTTTCCCATCAGCTTCCATCCTCAATCTCTCAGCTTCCAACTCCCTCTGTTTATCTTTCCCATCAGCTTCCATCCTCAATCTCTCAGCTTCCAACTCCCTCTGCTTGTCTTTTTCCTCAGCCTCCCATCTTAACTTCTCTCTCAAGTACTCTATATAAGCGGGATTGCTTAAATATCCTTCTGGGGTCTCTTCCCTGACAGGGATTTGCTGGGCAGTTGCAAATCCTATAAGTGCTACCCTCAATTCATCTACCCCTTTACCCTTGTGAGGTAAATTGAATGTTATGCACTTCTCCACCAGCTCCTCTCTTTTCATTTTTATGTATTCAGCCATGGTGTTTGAGTTCACTCACTCTTTGCCACACACTCTTTGCCAGTCATTCTCACAAGAAATCTTGTTTTGTTATTTCTGTTTGCCACACCACTGTTCTGGATTCTCTAGTATTCGTATCTGGATTCTCTGTTGTTCGTATCCCACTGCTACTGCCACCACATGTGATGCCCTTCCCTGGCTCTCCCTGTCAGGTTCCTACCTGCTCATGGTTACTGCCTGTCTCTAGGCACCACCAGGGACTCCAGCAGTCCGGACTGTCCTTTATTTTATTTTTTTCTCTCCCCACTCTAGCACAGATCTCAACAGATCCCCCTGCTAGGCAACCACCAGTCACGTCCTAATACTAGTATTCCCAGAGACTCTGAATACTGGTATTGTTATTCTCTTCACCGCTGCCACCATTTGTTACAGTTCCCCTTCAGCCTTGGTCATTACCTTACCCTCCCTTCTGGTCTGTGAAACTCCAGCCAAGGATCAGGCCTTTGGTAAACCAAATTAAGTATTTATTACAGATAACAAAGCTAACAAGATTAACAAGATTTCTTCTTAAGGCACATAAGCATATGGTTTTACTCAATACTAATCCGAACTCCACCCCCCTCCTTCTCCACTCTCTCCTGACAAACAGCTCTCTCAAACTCCACCAAGCAACCCTCTCTTCTCCCCCCAGATTCCACTCTCCCTCTTCCTTTTATACGTTCAGCCATTTTAAACACTCAGCCAATCATCTAGCATTCTACTGCCCATTCACTCCCCCTCCTCTTTCACTCCACTTACCATATATCTTCTAAACAACCAACACTTACCATATATACATTAATATAGGAACATCACAACACTCCTATGGGTTTCTCCCACCTTCTTGTGCTCAGGTTTCTCCAGAGCTTGGAAAAGTTACTTTTTTTGAACTACAACTCCCATCAGCCCAATCCAGTGGCCATGCTGGCTGGGGCTGATGGGAGTTGTAGTTTTAAAAAGTAACTTTTCCAAGCTCTGGGTTTCTCCCTCAACCTTCTCCTAGGCTGGCCCCTGCCCACAATTAACACAGGCAGTTCTAATGCTTTTTCCCCTTTTTCCTTTGGCTCTGTAAGGATGGAGGTTGCCATCTGCCTACTTAGCCTGTCAATCTTGGATTGCGTGAAGCACTGAGGCAGAGGGAGCCATGCTCTCCCTTACCTGTCCATGTCAGACAGTTCCTGTTGGAAACACCAATCACTATACATCCTCTTGTATATGGTTGTAATAATTGTATGTTTGGAGTCAGATTACCAGGTTATTCAAATGATTATTTTAGTTGCTCAGTGACTTCTCTTAAGTAGACTTTGAAGGTCCGAAAACCAGCAGTGGCTAATCTATGTGTCTTCCAGATGTTGTTGAACCCCAACTCCCAGCAGCCCCAGGCACCATAGCAAAAGATCAGAAATGATAGGAGTGGCACCCCAGTGACATCTGGAACAACAAAGTATGACCACCCTGACCTAAACAATGGACTTCTAAGAAGGCTCTTGACTGCAATTCAAGAATGTCAGGATACAGGTTTGGGACAACAGTTTAAGACAACTGTTATAACAAAACGTGGAATGCAATAGGACTGTGTCTTACACCAAGTCAAATCATGGGTCCATCTAGTTCAGTGTTCCAAGGTTTGGGGCAGAAATGTTTCTCAGTTCCATATGACTAGGAAGAAACACTGACATGCGGATAACCTTGACTCAGAAAGGTTATTCAGAGATTACACCGAACACATATTCAAGCTGGCTTTTCACTTACCTGTGTGTGTGTATGTGTTTGTGTGTGTGTGAAAGAGGGTACTTTTGTTGATGCGTACAGCTCAACTATTGTGTACAGAGGATAGGGATGGGTGAGAATTTCGATTCAGTTCACATTTCAAGCAGAATTTATCAAATTTGCAATTTCTGAAACAATATGAGAACCGAAACACAGCCATCTGTTGAAATTTGCATTTATTAGAATTTTGGGGTGCAGTTTGCCAACTAAACAACATTTACAAAAATGTATATGTTAGGGGAAATTGTGCATAAAAATGAATACATGAGTGAAAATAAAAGGCATGAAATAATGAGAAATGGCTTGCAAAAATGTGTAACTGTCAAAAATGCCTACAAAAATGTGTTTATTTGGAGAAATTCGCACAAAAATTGTGGAGAATTTTCATGAGGATTTTTTTAAAAAAGGATTCACAGATCGCTGTAGAAATGTAGAGAACTGAATTTAACATTAGAAAAGTGAGAAACTGAGAGAACCGAAACAGACAGATCTTTCCATCCCTAACAGAGGAACACAGACTGTATACCCATTGTACATTTTGTATGATACCTGAAAGATTGCCTTACCCCTTGTATACCCAGTTAAACACTGCACTCTGCAGGTGAGGGCCTCCCGCAGCTACCACCTTATCAGGAGGTCTGTTCTGCACAACAAAGGAAGCAGAAATGTAGTGTTGGATTTCCCTCCCCTTAAATATTAGGCTCCATCTGTGTTATCTTTTCAGTGCCTGCCTCTTTCAACAAGCCTTTTAAGTAGAGACCTTATCCCAGTCTGCATCTGTGTTGGAACTTCTTTTTTATATTTTTTAAAGCTTTTTTAAAAAAGCTTTTTAAAAGCTTTTTTGTTTTAATTTGTTTTGAAAGATGCTTTGTTTTATTATGTTTTAAAGTCTTTTGGTTTTTTTTTAAAGATATTTGAGAATGTTTCTAGTGTTTTTCTTGCCACCCTGGGCTCCTTCTTAGAGGAAGGGTGAGATATACATTTAATAAGTAAATAGGACCAAAGTACAGCTCAGCTATTTGGGTGCAACACTCATTGCACAACATAAGCTCAAGTCCCCTGAGACATCCAGTGAAAGCTCTCCTCCTCAGAGATTAATTAAGGAATAGCGTTAGAAAAGGGAGTGTAATGGAATATATACGTAACACATGCAATTAAAGGAACAGAAGTATGTAATACCTGTTTCCCGGAGGAGGGAATAGAATGTCTGGCAAGTGAAAGGAAGGGTGTAGAATGCAAGGAAAGAGTAAAAGGGGAGAAACAGTCAGTTGGTGGCAGTTGAAGAAGCAGCACCTAAGGAGAGGAGTGAGGGAGTAGAAGAAGGAAAAAGAGAAAAAAGGCATTGGAGAGAAAAGGCCAAAGGCAGACAGAGCACCAAAACTGGTGGATTGGATGGAAAAGTCTGTGATGGAGACTCCTCTCCAGCTAGCAGCTAAAAACTGACACCATGCTCAGAGGTTTGTGGTTGAGTTCCTTTGTGGTTTTGTGTATTAATTGCATAAATGAATTAGTTGTGATACATCCTTCCTCTCCTCATCCATAATACAACATAAGAAGAGCCCTGCTGGATCATGCCAAAGGCATCTTGTCCAGCATCCTGTTCTCATGGGTCAACCAGATGTCCCCATGGGAAGCCCCCAATCAGGACCTGAGCACAACAGCACTCTCCCCATTTGCAGTTCCTAGAGCGGTCACTGCGAGAAAGGATGCCGGACTAGATGGGTCTTTGGCATGATCCAACAGGGCTCCTCTTATGCTCATGGAATGGCCTCAGGTATCCTCTGAAGTCTCAACATACCATCTTGGACATACTAACATTATCCTCCCTTCCAGTGTTGTAGTGATTATTTATTTATTGAAAGCATTTGCATCCCACTTTTCAGCCAAAAAAAAAAAGGTTCCCAGAGTTGCTGGCTTATAAATCTCGGTGCTGAGCAGGGATGTGCTAGAATTCTGCCCAATTCGGATTTGGTACCAACATTTTCATTAAATTGCTTATTCTCAATAGCTGAGGACTGGAATTTAATGTAGCAAATTTCTACTGCTAATTTTGAAAATTGACTTCTTTTTTTAAAAAAAATCCACCTTTAAAACATCAGTTGTAGGAATGATAGTTTATCAATGTTTCCTTTAAAAATATCAATATCTCCTTTGAAAATATCAATACTGATATTTATATTTTTCCAAGTGAAAAGAAAACACACCACAGATTGGTAAAAGCAGCGGCTAGCAGATACAGAACAAACTTGATTCAACGCTAGCCTGTTAGATTGGCACCAGCCAATGAACCCCATCCCTAGTGATAAGACAGTCCTTGCTCTCAGGTCTACAGTCTAAAAAACATGACACAAAAGAAAATGAAATTGGGAGGGAAAAGGAAAAAAGAATTCTCAGGCACTATTTCTTAGTTATGAAACTCATGTAATGATTTACTCAGATAGAAAGATTCCAGGGGGAAAAAGAAGCCAGAAGTCACTGTCTTTCCACAGAGTGAATGGGGAAGCCCTGTACACCCATATCCCTTCCTGTCCTGCAGCCTCATGGAATGGTTGATACAGATGAGAAAGGATTCTGATGGAGCCGATCTTACAGAAGAGCAGATGATTACTGATGCAATCTATAAATATTTAGGGGAAATACTTCCATACACATAGAGGGGAGCTACTCATTTTAAATATTGTTTCCTTATTTTACAGCGGTAGTTTTCAACTGTTTTCTGGGGAAATGTAGAGTCGCTTTAAAGCATGGTGAGAATTCTTCAGTAAGAAACCAGTTGCAGTAGATCAGCTACTATGAAAAGCATCTAATTTGCCACACAAACCTTCCCTTGTAACACTTTGCTGTTTATTATTATTATTATTATTATTATTATTATTATTATTATTATTATTAATTACATTTGTGTACTGCCCCATAGCCGAAGCTCTCTGGGCAGTTTACAACAATTAAAAACATTAAAAACAAATATACAAATTTAAAAACACTGCGTCATATAATAATGCCGGTTCAAGCTGCCCATCAGGCTAGTTTCCCAGAATGCCATGCAACATGCTAAAAAGCTCTGGCAGGTGACCTGAGCAGGAAAGGCAGGATATATATGTAATAATAAATAAATAGTTAATAAATAAATAGATGGATAGTGGGCTGTGGACCAGATTCGGCCTCAGCCCAGCTGGGTTCAGACTCCCACAAGTTGCTACGGGCTGGACTGGATGACCCACAGTGACCCAGGGCTGTCAGGGGCAGACCTTTAGACAGGAAGAAGAGGCAGTTGTGACTCTCCTCCCAGCCTGAGTGCCACCCCACAGTATTGCTCCCTCCACTCAGCAGCTGTTGAGCCGAGAGAGCAATCTGTGTCTGTGTGTTTTCCTGTAGGAAATTTTGCCCCTTGCAACCCAGCTTCACACCAGATTGCTCCCTCAGCTCAACAGCTGATGAGCGCTGTCCTGAATGCTCTTTATGATTTTGATTCGTGAGAGGGCTTTCCCCCCTCTTTTGCATATAAATGGTAAATCATTAATATATCTATATAAGATCCCTCTATTGCTTATCTTTCTTTTCATACACATATGTACTCTGTAGTGTTTTTTTCTACGCTTCTATGTATTCTTTTTGGAAATGTATGCATACTATATTTTTTCTGGCAATAAACTTATCCTAACAATAAAACACAAATAGCTGATGAGCTGAGGGAGCGATCGTCTGCAAAATCGACCCTGTTCTGTGTTGGGGGGGGAGATGCAACATCCCCTTTCCCTGCCCCCTCCCAGCCATAGTTTAAATAAGGGGGTTACCCAAATTAAACAATAGCCCTGCCCTCTGAATTTATTCTGGAGTAATTCTGAGTCAGGACAGGTGGCCCTGGGTTAACCCAAGGTGGGTCAGCCTGATGCCACAAGGCAGATCGGTGTGTGTATGTATGTCTGTGCACAGTGCTAGTGGACAGATAGTGGTGCAGTGGTAAATTCAAGTGTGGGTTCCCTTCATGTTAGTCACAGCCATGTCTGCTTCCCCTCCCCTTTTTGTTGCTGCATTGAGAATTAGGTCCTTATTAATGCCTTATCCCACATCATCCCTAGGGGGTCAACAGAGATGAAAGGGGAGACTGTTAGCTACTGAGCAGAGTCTTCTCAGAGGCTGACTCATCTCCTTTTACTCTTATTGGCTCCAGTCATCAGGAAAGGATAAGGAAGCATGACTTTTCTCAGGGTCTAATACACTCCCCTTTCATGCTGATTGGCTTGTAGGATGCTGAAGACATAGGGACCCTGCTGGGACCCTGCTCCCAAAAAAGTAAAGGGTCTAAGACCCCCTGAGACCCTGGATAACTACAGCCCTGGATACCTTAGGGCAGCGGTTCCTGAACTCCGCCCACCGCACCCATAGTTTCCCCACTTGAAAATTGCTGACAATCTTGGTGGACCACTTAATTATTTATCTTCCTGTTGTAGCAAGCACAATGCACTGTGCTGGATGCTGCATGATTTTTAACTGTATTCTTGTTGTATTTCTTTGTATTTTATATTATTACAACTTGTATTCTATGGGATTCAAATTATAATTCAACAAAATGCAGTATAAGAAATAAAAGGAACATTAAAAATACAATTAAAAATAAATATTTAATGCAGACATGCTGTGGACCACCTGAATGAAGCATGCAGACCACTGGTGGTCCATGAACTACAGTCTGGGAACCCTTGCCGTAGAACATTAACTCATGTGTGGCTTGTCAGGTACTTGTTTCTTTCTTTCTATACTAGGATAAATCGAGGGAGATACGTCATTCCTCCCCTGGCTTGGGTTCTTGAGCCTTATTCAGCTCACCAAAGCTGGCCTGGTTTCTTCTATTTTGCAGAATTGCTCTGCAGGAAAGGTGAGTGGAAAGTGGCTCCTATCAGGGCTGTGCACAGCCCTCCCTATCTGCCCCATGTCTCCAAACTGTGGACCCCGAGGAGGGCCAATCCAGCCCTCCCCAAAGATGGGATCACCCACCCTGTCCCTGATTCATCCCTGAAGTTATTTGGGGGGTGGGTCTAACGGATTTTTAAAATTAAAAATATGGTTGGGAGGGAGGGAAGGAGACACTACAGAACAGGCGGGTGCAACTGGCACCCGGAACCATGGATTTGTGTTGCTTTCCTGTATGCAGGCAAGCAGGGTGATTCCATCCTGTGCATTGCCAGTCACTGAGCCTTCTCAAGCAGCTTCTCTGCATGCAGGGATGTCACCTGTGAACGAGCAATGACGGCCAACACTCAGAATGAATCCTCTTGCTTATCAGCAGATAAGCAAGAGGATTCCTACTGTGGGGTGCCTACTCCTTTGTGAGCAGGTTCGCTGTATTCAGAGAAACTGCTTTCTAAGGGGATTTGGTGTGTGGGGCTTGGGGAGGCCTGGCGGGAAAGTGGCAAGGTCAGGCAGATAGGCACCTCCCTTCTCCCACAAAGGGGTGCTCCCTTTTCCAAGTTTCTCTTCCTTCCCGTGCCCACCTGCCTCTTCTTTCTGCCCTATGCCCTGCTTCCTAATAGCCCCGGATCACTCTGGGCCGCTGTACCAAGCCGCTTCCCTCACCTTTCTTGAGTGTTTCCAATTGGTTGGAATATGTCCTTGAACTCTGATAATGCCTCTTGGATGCCTGAATGGCGGATAGTCAGGTACGTGTGTGTAGGTAGCAACTAGCCTATGGTACAAAGGTAACATTTACATGCATCATTCCACCCACTTCACCTCTGCCCCCACCCCACTTGCACATGACCCTCAAGAGGTTGCCTGGAATGCTGCCCCCAACTCCACACCAACCTTTTGTTTAGCAGATGCTGACAATAGTGCAGTGAAGGTGCCTGCATAATGTTAATGGTGGGCAGAGAGTTCCAGAGGGTAGGGGCTGCCTCTCTGCCAGATGACTCGCTTACATTTCTTGTGGTTTGTCTCTTTAGGAGGGGTCCCTTTTTTCCTCGGCTAACAAGACCATGCTTGGAAGAGACATGCATCTCAAAGAGGCCAATTTCAGTACAGCTGAACAGAATGCAACCATCCTTCCCGCTATATACATGAATATTCCACATCCGATTCGCAGTCTGTCTAACCCTATAATGGGCTTCCTGACATGTGTGTTAAGGGACCGAATATTTGCACGTTTCTTTGCCTCCATCGTCATCTTTGGGCTTTTGGGAAACATTGTCATTTTCTCCTTTCTCCTCTTCCACATTAAGAGGAATTCCTGGAATGCTTACATCTGGAACTTAGCTATAGCCAACTGCGGCATCTTTTTATTTCTCTGCAGTTCCTTTCTCCTCGCCTTTGTTAATTACATTTTTAAGGATGCCAGCGATGCCTTTGTGCAGTTGTTTCTCTCACTGGCATACCTGTTTTTATACACCCAGTGTGCTTATATGCATTTCATTGCAGCCATCAGCATCGATTGGGGCCTGCTTCTCCTCTTCCCAAGTTGGCACAAACAGCATCAGCCAAACTCCTTGTCCTCTCTCGTATCAGCTGTTTTATCGGCCCTCCTCTGGCCTCTGTTGTGCCAACTGTTGTTCTTTTTCAGCTTGGGAGTCAACCCAAAGACCATCGTGATCCTATCCTTGATTCTTTTCCTCCCTCTGGTGTCCATCTCCTTTCAGACCCTGATAGTCAACATTTGGTACAACTTGGGCCAGCAAAGAAAAATCCGTGCAGAAAAAATGCTGAAAATGCTTGGTTCCATTGTCACTCTGGTACCCCTCCATCTCTTCTTCACCCAGAACTCTGATTGCACAATCATCTCATTATTTTTTATGCTTTACGTTTTGTTTTTGTGTTTTGCAAGGATGAGCTAAGAATAGTCAGTATTGGTTTATAGAGTCTTAAAGTACCACACCTATGTCTAGATGAATAAAGCTTGCACCCTTGGCTCTGTTTAAATAAACGAATGCATGCCAAATGCCTTGTTACATTTTTGAAAAGTAAGATTAATGTTTTCTGTAGGTCCCGGTAGGGAAGCACAATAGGTGGATGATTACACTCCTGTGTCTGCCAAAATGCAAGGTTTGGGTTTTTCTTTCTTTTTAGAATTCCAATTAAACACTCAGAACAGTCCTTATGGATCCCTCCCCCATTGCCTCCCTCTCAGTGGCAGCTGGTGACATTTTGACTTGGTAGCAAGGGCGAAACCAGGCATGCTGGGGCCCTTGGGCACCAGCCTACCCCGGGCCCTGGCACACCTACGCATGCACACATGGCCCATCTACCTTTCCCTTGGTGAATGCTGGTTGGGCTGTGGGCACAAGCCTGCCATCAACCAAGATGGCAGCCGAGGTTTCCCTAAGGGGTTGATGCCTGCATCCCCATCTTGGTTGATGGCAAACATACGTGCTACATGCGCACATTCCTGCCATCAACCAAGATAGTGGCGGAGGCATCAAACCATTAGGGAAACATTGGTTGCCATCTTGGTTGCTGACAGGCTTGCGCCTGCAGTAAAACCAGCATTTACTTGAAGGGAGAGGTAGGTGTGGCATGCAGGCAGGCGTTGCAGGTCTGTGCGGCAGTAGGGGGTGCCTGGGAGCTCCCTTTAGTGATACGCGGCTGGGTTGGGAGCTGATGCTGCTGCGGATCACAGAAGGGAGTGCTGCCCACCCACCCTAAGGAGGGGCTCTGCAGGCGCCTGTGGCACCGGCCCTACTTGCTAGGGTTGCAATTTTAAAACTTGCTGATTTCTTCACAATAGTGTGTGTGCAACACTTATTTAGCAAAGGGTGCCATTACACATGTGCAGACCGCCATTGTCTCCTCACTGAAAAACATCATTCTCTGCCCATTGATGGGCAGGGCAAGAGCTTCCACGAAAGAGGATCCAAGTATGATTTTGAGATAAGATTGACTCCATTGCTCTTATTATACAACCACAAGAGATTTTTCATATTTCACCATGTTAAATTGAAAATAGTCCTCAATGCCATTCTGCTGCTTCCCATAACCCTATTTCAAAACAAAATCTTATAACACATGAACTGGACTGAACTCAGAAGCACTTGCTTAACAACCCTCTAAGTTTTCATGTCGACATAGAAAACAGAGACAATCTAGAGTTCAAAGTCTAGGACAAGAGGAAAAAAACCCAGACCCCTGTTGGACTTTTTTCTGTCAGTGGACTGGACTCATAATTTGTTAGAATTAATTTAAAATCAGCCATGTTCACCGTATACCTGTAATACTGTTACTGACCTTGCCCCATACTCGGACCTTCATCTTCTGCAGTTAACAAAGTTAACAAAAAAAGGATGGCTGTAATCAGTGCAAATAACAGAAACAAGACATGTGCTGGGATGATCTTATTTTAGCAGAGAGGAAGCAACTATATTGACAGTTGATATAGTTCAGATAGTCACTTTCAATATGTTTTACTTCGCAATTTTAGTGAAGTTTTGTATAGTAAATTATTTTATTTTGCTTCTGTTTCTGTGAATATGTGAAGTACAGCAACATTTTGCATAATCTACACTTTAAAAACTCCAAAATCTATTGTGGAATAATGGCACTGCAGAATAGTCTCCAGTGGACATGGGGAGTGTCTCTGTTTACACAAGATAAAACAGTGGTAGGTGAAATATATTCTAGCACATTTATAGGTGTGCTCTATGTTTTTAATTGATCATGCCCTCCCTTCCTTAAGTGGAGTGGTTTAAGCATAGCAGACTGAACATATGCACCTTGGGCAGTCCAAGTTTGTTTGTTTTTTCCAACAGCTAGATTCATTGCTTAAGTTGCTACATATTGTAAGCGGCCTAATTTTACAGCAACGTTCAGTTTCAGATTCAACTGTTAATGCACACAAAATAGAAATAGAACATAACCTCCAGTTTGAAACACAAAAGGCTGTCTTCACCATCATATGACACTGACAAATCAAAATATTTTGAACTTAATAAAAATAAATTTGACACAGAATTCTAGGATGAATAATGAGAGAAATATAATTTTATAGGTTAGATTCTCTGTAGAAACAATAGTAACACAGGAAAGAAGCAAAGTAAGAACACCAAAAAACATACCATAAATATAATTCTTCATTTTAGGAGATGCAGTCCTGATTGCAGGTGTTGCCACTACTCACTCTATGCTCAGTGGCATATGTTAGCAAATTCTTCCAAGCTACACAGCAAATGGATTGGACTGTGAAAGATCAATCCAAATTGTGTTTGCATTTTTACAAATTTGTAGGGCAGTACAATATCTTAGAGAGGAGGTCAGGTGTCCTGCTCCCCTGGTGCATTCACTATAGCTGCCCAATTTCCCTGCTTTTTAAAGTTTGATAGAAATATCTGTTGGCTATAGGTACGTTCTTAAACCACAAGGGTTGTTTTTCTTTGCCTCTTAGTAAATTTAGAAATCAAGCCATATCACATGACATGCTTTTGAATACATGTATTGTTTACATCTATACATCTGTTGCTAAAAAACTAAACAATCACACGTACATAAAGGATATGTGCAAAATGAATATTTTGTGGATGAATAAAATGGACCGTGCACATATTTATTTATTTGCTGCCTTCTCACAAATATTAGGGCAGTGCACAGCAATATTTAAAAAATTATAAACAATACAGAACAATAATTAAAATGATTGGCTACTCAAGAACATTTTAAACAGCTGCAAAGGTCTGTCAGGTCAAAAAGGTCTTCAAGTCAAAAGCAAGGATGCCTGCTGAATCTCTGCTGGAAGAGTGAGTCCACAGCATGGAACCAGTGATGCTAAATCGCCAATTTCTAGCAGAGGCCATTGAGGCCTCTGTCATACTGGGACAACCAACAGCACTCCTTGGAATGATCTCAGTGATCAGGCTTGGTTATATGGGTTCAGGTGGTCCTTAAGTTACCATGGATCCAAGTTGTTTGGGGCTTTGCATGTAAACACAAGAACTTTAAACCTGGCCTGGTAGTGTATGGGTAGTCAGTGCAGATGTTTTAGAAGAAGTGTCCCATGCTGTCGGCCATCTGCCCCCATCATCAGTCTAGGCGCTGAATTTTGCACCAGCTGGGCTTCTGGATCAAGCACCAGAGCAGCCCTACATAGACTGCATTGAAGTAATTTTATGTGCATTAAATCGCATGCAAAAATGTGTACAGTTTAATTGTGGCCTCTTTGTGTATTCTTTCAAAAACAAATCTGCAGAAATGGGATTGAACAGACATATGATCGTGTGTCAGTGATATAGAAATGGGCTGTAATTAGATTGATTGTTTGACTGATAATTAGGCTGCTCAGTCTATCCCTAATCTTAGTGGAAGATTTTTGTGAGGGATTCTGGTCCTTTGGCATTTGTGAACCACCCTCTCCTGTAATTGGCATTTTGCACGACTCTTTTACATGACTGTAGGTGCTGCACAATAATACACAGGAATCTGGTTTCTTGGGTGGGGTGGGGAGAGAGACTGCTTTGGAGAGGAACAACGAAATGAAGGAAACTCCGTGGGAAAGGGTGACAGTTAGGAGCAGAAGAGCAAGAAGACACCCTTCACCACCGCTTTCAACCACTCAAAGATGAGACTGGAGGACAGTCTGTGGTGGAAGAATTACAGGAGACCCCATGTGACAACGAGCAAGAGGCTGAAGCTCAATCAAGCAGGGGCAATGAAACCACACCCCACAACAAGAAGAGAAGAGTACTAGTAGTGGGAGACTCCCTACTGCGTGGGATTGAAACCCAAGTATGCCGAGAAGATCCATGGACTCGCCAGGTATTCTGTCTACCAGGAGAATGGATTAGAGATGTGATGGAAGGGTTGCCATCACTCATCAAGCCCATCAGTGTCAACAAGCATATAGATAGAGGTAATCCAGTGGGATAGTGTACTTAGATTTTCAAAAAGCTTTCAGCAAGGTTCCTCATCAAAGACTTCTGAATAAGTTTAACAGTCATGGAATAAGAGAGAGGTCCTCATGTGGATCAGGAATTGACTAGGTAGCAGGAAGCAGAGAGTAGGAATGAATGGACAGTTCCCCCAAGGATCCATATTGGAACCTGTGCTTTTTAACTTGTTCATAAATAATCTAGAGTTAAGGGTGAGTAGTGAGGTGGCAAAGATTGCTGATGATACTAAATTGTACTGGGTTATTAAAACAAAAAGGGACTGCAAAGGGTTCTAAAAGGAGCTCTCCAAACGAAGGGAATGGCAAATGCAATTCAGTGTAAGCAAGTGTAAAGTTATGCATACTGGGGCAAAAGATCTTAATTTCACATATACTGTACGCTCATGGGATCTGAACTGGAAGTGATTGACCAAGAACAAGGTGTCCAATACAGCACATTCCCATATTTTATGAGATCGATTTCAGTTTATGTGCTCTGATGACGTGGATGGAACTCTTGCAATGATGCAAACAGTTTCTTGCTCTCTTAACTGGCCCCTGTCAGAAAGCCAGTTGGGCGGGTGTGTGTGTGTGTGTGACTGAATGGGTCCAGGGTGTGGTGAACACATCTCTATATGATGGAGTGGTGCCTGATGCCCTTAATCAAGCAGTAGTGCATCCACTCCTGAAGAATCCCACACTGGACCCTGCAGCTATCACTAACTACTGTCCAGTCACAAACACTAGTCATAAAATAAATGTAATCTAATAAATAAATAAATACTGGGGCAAGGAGGTGAAGAGAGCGAAGGCAAGCAGCGGCAGGAGTCAGTATCTGTCACAATCTGGGTTCAGGCATGGTTTGGGGATTGAAACAGTCTTGGTTGCCCCAATAGTTGGCCTGTGTCAAAAACAAGATAGGGGGAATACATCTCTTTTCCTGCTACTTGATCTTTCTGCAGCTTTTGATACCACTGACCATAGTATCCTCCTGGACTGGCTCTGTGGGATGGGTATTGGGGCACTGTTTTATGGTGGGTCTGTTCCTACCTACAGGGTTGTGTCAAAAGAATGGTATTGGGGGGATGTGTCTTGGCTATCCAGTGGACATAGTGTACTTGGACTTTCAAAAAGCTTTTGACAAGGTTCTTCACCTTATTGAGTAATCTTAGTAGTCCTGGAATAAGAGGAGAGGTCCTCTTGTGGATCAGGAATTGGTTAAGTCACAGGAAGCAGAGAGAAGGAATAAATGGACAGTTCCTCCAATGGAGAGATTTAGAAAGTGAAATCAACCAAGGTTCGGTATTGGGACCTGTGCTTTGTAACTTACGAACAACCTAGAGTTAGTGGTGAGCAGTGAGGTGGCCAAATTTGCTGATGATACTAAATTGTTCATAGTTGTTAAAACAAAAAGAGATTGCAAAGAGCTCCAGAGAGCTTCGGCTATGGGGTGGTATACAAGTGCAAAAAATAAATAAATTGACATCTCTAAACTGAGTGAGCGGGCGGTAAAATGGCAAACGAAATTCAATGTAAACAAGTGTAAAGTTATACCTATTGGAGCAAAAAATCTTAATATCACATATACACCATGGGGTCTGAACTGGCAGTGATTGGTCAGAAACGAAACCTTGAGGTCGTAGTAGATAGCTCAGTGAAGATGTCGACTCAGTGTATGACAGTTGTGTAAAAACAAATTCCATGCTTGGGATCATTAGGAAAGGTATTGAAAATAAAACTGCCGATATCACAATGCCATTGTATAAATCTATGGTGTGGCCGCATTTGGAATGTTGTGTACAGCTCTGGTCACCTCACCTCAAAAAGGATATTGTAGAGTTGGAAAAGGTTCACAAAAGGGCAACCAAAATGATCAAGGGGATTGAGCTATTCCCCTATGAGGAAAGGTTAGAGCATTTGGGGCTTTTTTGTTTAGAGAAAAGGCAAGTCGGAGGCAAGATGACAGAAGTGTATGAAGTTATGCATGGCATGGAGAAAGTGGATAGAGAAAAGTTTTTCTAGCTCTCTCGTAACACTAGAACTGATGAACATCCAATTAATCTTTGAAGATTCAGGACAGATAAAAGTAAGTACTTCTCCACACAGTGCATACTGAAATGATGCAATGCGCTCCCAGAAGAGGCAGTGACTGCCACAATTTAGATGGCTTTAAAAGAGGATTAGACAAATTCATGGAGGATAAGGCTATCCATAGCTACTAGCCATGATGGCTATGCTCTGCCACCATAGGTGGAGGTGATATGCTTACAAATACCAGTTGCTAGAAACCGCAGGAAGGGAGAGTGCCGTTTGCACTCAGTTCCTGCTTGTGGGCTTCCCATATGGGCAACTAGTTGGCTACTGTGAGAAAAGGATGCTGGACTAAATGGGCCATTGGTCTGATCCAGCAGGGCTCTTCTGATGTTCTTAACCCATAACATCTATTTAGGAGGGTTGAAATTGATCTTGTCAAATCAAACAATGTTTTGCGTTTGTGCTCCCAAGAGAATATCTGGAAATATACTGGAAGGAATTAATCACAAGTATCGAATGCTTGGGTAACACCGGAATGGGATACAGCCATATTGTGGATCATGGACATCCGGAGAGGGGTACATAATAGAGCTTGGAAAAGTTACTTTTTTGAACTACAACTCCCATCAGCCCCAGCCAGCATGTCTACTGGATTGGGCCGATGGGAGTTGTAGTTCAAGAAAGTAACTTTTCCAAGCTCTGGTACATACTACCCAGTTTCCACACTTTCAATTAAAAAAAAAACAGAGAGTAAATGTCTAGCATTTGTAGAACCTAAGATATGAGGCACAATGTACAGGTATTAATCTTCATTTGGGAACAGAGGTATCTTCCTTTTCAGTGTTTTACTTTGCCCAACCCCCAGAAAAATTCCACTGAATGCCCATGGTGCGGACTCATCCTTTGTGGCCTGTAGCTTCTCACATTGTTTTGGTGGTATGGAGAAAAAACAGAGCTAGAACAATTACACCACCAGTGGAATGTAATGGTCCTGTTCCAAGAAGCCAAAGTCTGCAATGTCCTCCTGAAGTTGCGAAGCTTCTCACACTATCCTGGTGGTGGGACAAGAGCAGTGCTATAACGACTACAACCCTAGTGCAATGTAAGGTCTCCCATTATCCTGGTGGTGTGAGAAAGAGCAGTGCTATAGCGACTACACCCCTAGTGCAATGTAAGGTCTCATTCTACAAAGCAAAAGTCTGTTGTATTTTCCTAGATATCTTATCCATTCTTCTCTCTGAATCACTGGTTTTAATGGATTTTCAGAGTATTGTGTCCTCCACCTACTCTGATCCATTTTCCCCTACTCTTTTTCCATTAGTAGAAGTATTTGTCATATTCTAAGGAAAGGTTAAGGGGAGAAAAAGTACCCTGAAGAAGTTTCACAATTGATTAGGCTTGTAAATTGACTCCCCTGTGCTTGTTCCTAAATTTAGTTCACAACAGAGATTTGCCATAAATTATCATGTTGGTGACAAAGCCTTGTGATATGCAGGCGGCGGCGGTGCTGCCAGATTTTGGCAAAAACCAAGGGGGGGGGTTCCACACCTGCAAAACGAAGGAGTGGCTTTGTCCATTCCCTTCCAAACCATTTGCTTTTTGAAAAAGTGGTTTTGTGCCTATGAGATCAGGATATAAGTTTTAGCTACAACAACTACAACTACAACTACAACTACAATTATTATTATTATTATTATTATTATAAAAGCTTTCCGTATCTCTCCTTCAGGTACCAGGTGGCTCTTCCTAAGGTGAGAATGCTGTGTAGAACACCACATTACACACAATTTATTGATGTTATCTGTTACCACATTTATATATCTCCTTTCCACCAATGAGGTCAAAGGAGTGTTCATTCTTCCCGTATCCCTCCATTTTATCTTCACAACAACCCTATGGGGTAGGTTAAGGCAAGTGATAAGTGACTGGCCCAGCGTCACTTAGTGAGCTTCAAGGTTGAATGGGGATTTGGACCCTGGTCTCCCAGATCCTAGTCTGATACTCTAACCATTATACCATGGTGGCTCTGCTCTCAATAAAGGCATTCTCATGTAGAGGTCTTACCCTCTCCCCCCCCCCCGGAAGGATCACTTGCTATATTGTGACCTCTACATTGCAAAGAGATTGACTGAAATGTCTACTCCTTTGCAGACCATGAAAAAGTGGAAGACACTTGAGCTATTTTTCCGAGGGGGAATTTTGGAAGTGAAATGTGAAAACTCTTGATGTGCCTGTAACCTCCCTGCTGCTGTGGCCACCATTTCCCCCTAAAATGTCTCAGGGCATAGATGAAGTGGCAGTACAAAAATGGAGGCCAAAAGCATCAAGAAGGGCACCGGACCTTGCTCCAGCGGTGCGGCTCTGCACCCCCTGAAGTTTGCGCCCTCCCCCCAAATCTCCTATAAGCAACTCCCAAATTTGGCCTGAGGATTCATATTTTTGAAAGTTAGATCTGGCACTCATACATTATTGGCAGTTACAAGTAGGGTCAGTGAAAAATACAAATGATGACCAGGATATACCAGGATAAAGAATCCTATACTAGACAGTCAACATTGTCCCCAAGCTGCAGGCGGTAACATGAACTGTGTGAATTCCGATATGAAGTGACCTGATCGACACCTGCCAGACTAATGTGGGAACTGAACGTTAGGCCACATTTGCATGATACATTTAAAGCACTACAATGCCACTTTAAACAGACATGGCTTCCCCCAAAGAATCCAGGGAACTCCCGTTTGTTATGGATGCTGAGAATTGTTAGGAGACCTCTATTCCCCTCACAGAGCAACAATTCCTGAAGTGGTTTCCACATCAATCCCTTCTTCCTAGGGAACCTTTTTTCTTTTTTTTTAAGATTTTTTAAGGCTTGTTTGAGTGTTCTTAAAGATATTTTAAAGTCTGTTTTTATGATGTTTTAACATGTTTTTAGTGCTTTTGTTTGCCGCCCTGGGCTCTTACTGGCAGGAAGGGCGGATTATTATTATTATCATTGTTGTTGTTGTTGTTGTTATCTATGTGAGGAGAATAGGGCTCCTAACAACTCTCATTACCTTTAAACAACAGTTCCTAGAGCTTTGGAAAAAGCTGTGACTGTTAAAGTAGCAATATAGTGCTTTAAATGTATGGTCTGGATTTGACCTGAGTTACTCACCAGCTTCCTGAATATTCCAATACAGTTCTCAGCTTTGGGGGGGGGGGATAGCATGCTTGAAAGTTTGAGGGGGGAAATGCTTTGACATTCATATTCGGAGGAAAAACACATTTGATAATATTATTCAAATACACATTTTGGGTGGATTTCGTAAAAAATATTTTGTGTTAAAGCAGAAAGAAGGTGTTGGAATTAACTTATGGGTGAATACCTGCAAAAGTGGTTTTAATGTTCATATTCATTTTTGTCCTCAGGGTTAAAGGCTCACCATTTTCTAGGTAGCATATTGCCCCTCCCCTTTAAATCTCAACACAAGTACATACTTATTAGTTGGCCTTAGGATTAGTTGGTTGCCAGGCCTGGCCTCCAAGAGGTCTTCTGTATCTTTAAAAGTTGTGCAAGGGGAAGGGAGAATTCCACCTTGTGGTTTTTCCCATTACAGTGTTGCAAGAACACCTGCACTTGGCTGACTTTCTCTTCTCCTAAAGATACAGGAGCAGTCTCAGGCCCTGAACCTGGCAACCCTAGTGCTAGAGCATCTGCTTTGCATTCAGAAAGCCCCCGTTTCAATCCCCAGCATCTCCAGGTAGGAGGGCTAGGAGAGACACCTTCCTGAAATCCACTTCCAGTCAATATAGACAGTACTGAACTAGATGGACCAATATGGTCTGACTTGGTATGACAGCTTCCTGTGTTTCTGAGAGCCATCTGCCTCTGTGACAGAGAGATCACTTCCATATTAAGAAATGATGTGCTAGATCAGGCCAGCATCTTGTTTTCACAGTGGCCAACCATATGCCTCAATGGGAAACCTGCAACTAGAACCTGAATGCAAGAGCGTTCTCCCCACTTATGATCCTCATCAACTGGTATTCAGAAGTGCACTGCTTCCAACCGTGGAGGGGAAACACAGCCATCATTCTTCTGCTATCTCTGCCATAGACCACATCCCCACATTTGGAGGCATTAACAAAATAGGGATGACTCCTGAACCCTTTCCCACCACCTATTCTATCATGATTCCTTTGTTGCTCTTCTTCAGATCTGTTTCATTTGACACTCTGTCTAAGTGACCCTCACCTGGCAGTTACACCTCTTCTCAAGATAAATATAAACTCCAGACATTTCAGTTCAGATTCTGTGGAAACCAGAAGGCTGGGATACTGAGCTCCCCTTGTTTTCCTCCACAATCTACAGCTGTTTCTGTACAGCATCATCTCAGGTGACACTCCAGCTGCTTTGATTAATGTACTACCTCTTTGTAATGCAATTCCTATTCTCGTCAGGACCCCAGTTCTTTCTCCACCACAGTCTGCAATCACCACCACCATCATCCAGATTTCAAAAAGTGTCCCAGTCTTTTCCAGAGGGTTAGCCTGTTGCAGGAAATACAACAAAGAGACAACTGAGGATAACCATGCATGCAGCTGATGAAGTGGGTTGCTGTCACATAAGTGTATGCCAAAATAAAGTTGTTAGTCATTAGGGTGGCACAAGACTCTTGCTTGTTGTTGCTTTTGCCCATTTGTTACTTTTTTCTTATCGATTTCCATGTGTATGAATCCATCCCCATGATCACATCGAGGGACAGGGTGAGCAACTAATTCCATCTCATTCTGGTCTCAACCACACTCATTCATAGGCCTATTCTGTTCCATTCCATCCTGTTCCACGTGACTGCATTCTTCCCTGTTCCAACGCACTGTATGATTTTTGCATGCATTCCATGTGCACTTTTTAACACAGTACATGCACATACACACTTCTTAAAGTCTTAATGCATTCACCAGTAAAATAAGCATTTTGTACACTTCTATCAGGTAAAATACATATTTTCATGTGCACTTTTTGCACACTGGAAACAACACATTGCAAAATCGAGAGAAATGCTTCATCTGACTAGCAGCTGCATTCCAACCCCCAAGCAAGTTCGAGAGTGTCCGATTGGCTGTAAAGGGGACCCAGTGAATTCCTTCCCCATCCCTAATCACATCTCCCTGTTTTGCCAGCTCTATGACCAATAACATCCAAATGGTGTGTGTATAATTGCTAATATGAATCTGGGTATATCACAGCTGAAATAAAAGGTGCAGAAAAGGTCAACCAAAATGATCAATGGGTTGGAGAAACTTCCTAACAGGGAAAGGTTATGCTGTTATGATAGAGGTGTAGAAGATGATGCATGATATAGAAAACACAGAGAGAGGTTTTTCTCCCTCTCTCGTAATGCTGGACCACAGAGCCATCCAATGAACCTGAATGATAGAAGGTTAAAGACAGACAAGAATAAATACATCTTTACATCTTTACTCAGCAAACAGTTAGTACTGGTCACCAGGGAACAATAATCTGAGAGGGAGAGCCAAAGGAAGAAACAAACGCAGCCAGTTCCAGCCTGGTAGTGTATGGGTAGTCAGTGCAGATGTTTACAAGAAACAGAGGCAGGTGGAGGCAAACTAGGAGGTCTATATCCAGGGTACAGAGAAATACACCTTGTACCAAGTCAGATCATTGGACCATTTTCTACACTGACTGGCAACAGCTCTCAGGTAGGGGTCTTTTCCAGCCCTACCCAGAGATGACAGGGATTGAACCTGACAGGGAATCCTTATACATGCAAAGGATGCATTTGTGATGTGCATTGGCTGAACGCGTGGCCAAATAACGTGGTATATTGGGATAATTTGGGGACTGTGATGTCCTTATATGTTAAAAACTGTAAATATGGTAAGTGTGGGTTTATATAGGGATATATGGTAAGTGAATTGAGTAAGAGGGGGGAGTACATGGGCTAGAATGCGGGAGAATGTTAGATGATGATTGGCTGAGGGTTTGAATGGCTGAAGGTACAAATGAGAGGATGACAGTTGAGTAGGGGGTTGTTGAGAGGAGAGTGATTGGAAAGGAGTTGAAGTGGGAGGCAGTTGGGATTGAGTTGACAGAGTTCTGAGGCAGGTTTGGATTCTATTAGGCTGATATTTGGACAGAATATATATAACTGGAAACATGAGTGACACTATAGGAAACCATACACTTGTTAAACATTCCTAAAGTAATCTTGTTATTTCCTAGTGTTATCAAATAAATACTTTTATTGGTTTACCAAAAGCCTGATCCTTGGCTGGGGATATACAGACCAGAAAGGAGGGCAGGGTAATTACCAAGGCTGAAGGGAAACTGTATCTAATGGTGGCAGCGGTGAAGGAAGAAAGTGTAACATCGTCAAGTATCCAGAGAAACCCAGGATTGTATGCTTTATAGACAAAGATACAGGGGGGTTGTGGACAGCAAGGGCACCCAGACACAAAGTAACAAGCCATAGGGAGACTAAGGCAAAGTCTCTAGCAGTATTGTTTACAGGGAGTGGCTGGTGGTGCTGCCTAGCAGTGGGATCTTGAGAGATCTGTGCTAGAGCAGAGTGAGAAAAAATAAAAACAACGATCCTGACTGGTGGTGTCCTGAGGTGGTGCCTAGTGAAAGGCGGTAGCCACAAGCAGGTGGGAACCTGACAGGGGGAGCCAAAGGTGGGAACATCACAGAGGCATCCTCCCTCATGAGTCAAAGTGCAATGGCTTAAAGAATAACATTCTGGGGTTTAGCAAACTACATTATGTTGTTACATAGAAGGCAGAAAATGGTTTGCAGGCCCTGCATACCAGGAGCAAACTGAGATCTTGATGTCAGCTTTTGTTTTGTGTTTTCAAGGATGTTTTGTCAAATGTTTTTGTTCTCTCTAATTCAGCTAACAATGTTTATTACCAAAGCTGCCTCTTATTTGAGGCTGTGAATTGCCAATTAAAGTTGATCCCTTGAAGTAATCTTCACTTTCTGTCCTCCTTGTGATTGATTCATATTTCAAATATAGCATTAAGAGGAAAATGAATGGTGTAGTTGAATTTTTTGTTTTTGAAAAATACCCTTTTATTTATTCTGCAACTGCATTCTAAATCACACAGATGAAGGAACAATTAGACAGCCTGCCTTTCAATTATAATCTGAATTTCATGTGAGCAAACATATTGCATCTAAGAAGGCTAATCCTATCTGGGCTGAAATGAGCAAATAACAGCAGGGAATGGAAGAAATTGATAAGAAATTGGGCCAGCAGCCTTGACAGTTACAGACCATCAACTCTCTATGGATCAAGAAATTTACTACATGTGATGTCATGGAACTTAATCTGATGCTGAATATTGATTTACACTGCTCGTAAAACACACCTGAATTCCAAACTGGGCCATCGTCCCTACCCACAAGATTTTCTGTGGGTCAGATTGTAAAGTTACCCAGAGAAGAATTCCTACCTTCCATTTCTACCCACTCACTTACCTTGCTGCTACTGCAGAAATTCCAGCATTGTTGCTGGGTCACAGCTGGAAGTTCCTGATCATGAGCCTCAGATGCACTTCCAAGAAGCCAGTCCACTTCCTTAGCTTGTGGTGCCAGGACTCAGACAGCTCATTCATCTCTGAGCCAAAGGGTGTTGTCTTTACAGCCAGCCAGATAATTGCTTTGGGGGTTCATTGAAGTTGTGGGGAGGGATTTGATCCAGACACAGGCAAATGATGTCATTAGAATTACAATGAGGGTCTGAACTGGGTTTGGAATTAACTGGTGGTTTTCTTTGCTCAGTGTTGGGCGGAGGATGGAAAATAGCTTACCAGGGGAGGGGCCAACCCATCACTATTTGCCACTCTGATTAACACTGGTGTAGTGTAGTGGCCTTGAGATAGAAGGTCTGTAGTTCAAATGTCACCTGGTCCATGACATCATTAAGTGACTGCTTGGGAGCTGGGAAACTTGTGCATAGGCTATACTGCCTCAGGCTGAATGTGAGACCTGCTTAGATAACTTAATGGATTCCTATTTAAAAAAATCCTCCACCTACAAAACTAGCAAGCCAGGGGAGCAGAGTTCTAGGTTAGCCTTTTCCTTGACATCTATTTACAGGATTTTTATTAGTACTATTTTGTATAAAGGATCATTCCATTTTGTAAGCCTCCACCTGCAGTCTGAAATGGAAGAGCCCAGACAGTTAGGTTTGCTACCTCAGTGAGAACTCCCTAGAATATGAATCCACCTCATAGGGTTTTTTGGAGGTTTACTGAGATGACACGTTTTAAGAGATTTCGTTTATGTTTAGCATTTACCTTACAGATTTATAAACTGTGTCGCAGACAGAAGCTATCAATCAAATAAAATGGGATAAATACCACAGATACATATTCTGAAAAACAAGATATAATATAATAATACAGATTCTAAAATGATAAAATCATTTCTAAAAAATTGTTCAATTAATAATCCATAAATTACTGGGTCACATTTCAGGGGGAACCTTCTTTTTAAAAACCCACACATTTTCAGACACCTGGCTCCTGTTTAATTTCAGCAAGTAGCTGGTTCAAGAAGGCTGAAGATACAATGCTGAAACTAAGGACCGATCTGCACTACACATTAAAAGCAGCATCACACCACTTTAAACAGGCATGGTTTATCCAAAGGAATCCTGGGAACTGTAGTTTGCTAAGGGTGCTGAGAGTTGTTTGGAGACCCGTATTCCTCACACAGGGCTACAATTTGCGGAGTGTTGAACAGTCAGTCCCTCTTCCCAGGGAACAATGTCCTATTTGAGGAGCACAGTAGCCAGGCAGGGACATACGGAGTGAGGTGGTTCCTTAAGGTAGCCTGACCACAAGTTGCTTAGGGCTCTAAATGCTAAAAGCAAAACATTGAGCTGTGCCTGTTAACATATTGGCCGCCACTGAGGATCTATCTGCAGAGGTGTTGACGGGAGTCTTCAGAATGATGAAGCACTATGTAAATGGCAAGCATTATTAATATCAAGGGATGTGGAGAATATTCTCCAGTTTTTGATTGAAAATTGCAATTTCAGTAGGTTAAAAATACTTTAAAAACTGAAACACACCTTAATGGTGTAGTAATTCGTCATTCAATCCTGTTCTTGGGCATTGCTTTCCTTGCCATTTGATGCCCGTTTCTCCTACTTGATTAGTTCAATCAATTAGTCAAATTTGTATTATTTGTAGCCAATGGCCTTTTCAATATTTATTTATTATTTGATTTATATCCCGCCCTTCTTCCCAGCAGGAGCCCTCACACATAAATCATTCTCACATACACAATAAGACAACCCAAGAGCAAGTTAAAACATCTGAGTTTTCAAAACCTCAAATAATGAAAACAAAATTATTGGGAAGTATCCAATGCTGCCGTTTCGTTTGCGCAACAGGCTTCCATTTGCACAAACTTCCATCCTCTCCTCTGCCCTGCAGCCACTCACACACCCTCAAAATATGCTCCAGAGGGTTGGCGGACCATGTGGAGCAGATTTTGGGGATGTGTAGGAAGAGGAGAGGAAAGTGAGGTCCTACTGTGCAAACAGAGCTCCACTTTGACAACACTAAATACAACTCATAAAGTTTTCCAAATCATTAGTTTGTATTCATAGAATCATAGAATAGTAGAGTTGGAAGGGGTGTATAAGGCCATTGAGGCCAACCACCTACTCAATGCAGAAATCCAAATTAAAACGTACCTGACAGGTGGCTTAAAGAGTGCTATCATATATTCACTCAGTCTCCTCAAGGCTAAACATGCCCAGTTTTTCCAGTCTTTCCTCATAGGGCTTTGTTTCCAGTCCCCTGATCATCCTAGCTGCCCTCCTCTGAACCTGTTCCAGGTTGTCTGCATCTTTCTTAAACTGCTGTGTCCAGAACTGGATGAGGTACTCAGGATGTGGCCTAACAAGTGTCGAATAGAGGGGAAGTAGTACTACATGTGATTTAGAAACTATACTTCTGTTAATGCTTAAATAGCATTTGCCTTTTTTGCAGCCACTTCGCACTTTTCATTCAGCTTGTGATCAACAATTCCAAGATGCTTCTCGCATGTAGTATTACTGAACCAAGTATGCCACATCTTATAACTGTACATTTGGTTTCTTTTTCCTAGGTGTAGACCTTTGCACTTATCCCTGTTAAATTTCATTCTGTTGTTTTCAGCTCAGTGCCCCAGCCAATGAAGATCATTTTGAATTTTGTTTCTGTCTTCCACGGTATTAGCTATCCCTCCCAATTTTGTATCATCTGCAAATTTGATAAGCATTCCCTGCACCTCCTCATCCAACTCATTAATAAAAAATTTGCAGAGAACTGGGCCCTGGACTGAGTCCTATAGTATCCCACTTGTTACCTCCCTCCACTTTGAGAAGAACCCATTGATAAGCACATTTTGAGTACAATTCTGTAGCCAACTATGGATCCACCTGATCTATCCAGCCCACATTTAGCTAGCTTGCTATTCAAAATATCATGGAGCACTTTGTCAAAACCTTTGCTGAAGTCAAGATATATTATGTCCACAGCATTCCCACAGTCTACCAGGGAGGTTACCCAATCAAAAAATGAGATAAGATTATTCTGGCAGGATTTGTTCTTGATAATTCCATGTTGGTTTCTGGTAATCACTGCAGCGTTTCAAGGTGTTTACAGATTGACTGCTTTATAATCTGCTGCAGAATTTTCCCAGGGATCAATGTCAGGCTGACTGGTCTATAGTTCTCAGGTTCTTCCCTTTTGTCCTTTTCGAAGATAGGGACAACATTAGCCCTCCTCCTCTATCATTAGTCATCCAGCACTTCACCCATCCTCCACAATTTTGTAAAGATAATAGACAGTAGTTCCGAGAGTTCTTCAGCCAGTTCCTTCAATAGTGTAGGATACAGTTTGTCAGGCCCTGCAGATTTGAACTCATTCAAAGTGATTAAGTATTCCTTGACCATTTGTTTTATTAATCTCAAACTGCAATCCTGCCCCTTCAATGTCATGTTTGCTAGGAGGGTCATAGATCCTGTTTTGGGAGAAGACTGAGCCAAAGCAGGAATTGAGCACTTCTGCCTTTTCTTTGACTGTTTTATATTCTCCTCCAGAATTTTCCCAGGGATTGATGTCAGGCTGACTGGCATGTAGTTCCCAAATTCCTCCTTTAACCTCAACTAAATCCTACTCAGAGTAGATCCAATTAAATTAATAAAGCTAAGTTAGTCATATGTATGAACTTCAGTGGGTCTACTCTGAGTAGGACTAGCATTGAATATTTTTTATTAAAATATTTATAAGCTGCACTTTTCATATATCAAGTATATCAAGGTGGCATTACAGCATATAAAATATTATAGAATTAAAAACCAATAAAAACATCATTAAAACCAATGATAAAAGCATCCATAAGTACTGCATTTCGAGTTTAAATCACCCATTTTGACTTTTAAAAAATCCCCTGGCAATGGACAGTATCTTGGGTCAAAAGATAGCCCATAACTTTCTCTCTGCTCGTGCATCTAAGGCTACCCTATAGGTAACAAACCTGTCCACGTTGACCAGCAACAATTTAATTCTGAAATTATTTGATTGCTCCTCTTAAAAATCCTGGAATTAATACAGGGATCTTTCCTTAACCATAGAGATATAAAAAGTTGCCTTATACAGAGTCATACTTCTGGTCCATCTAGCTCCATATTGTCTACACTGACTGGCAGCAGCTCTCCAGGGTAGCAGACAGGGGACATTTCTGGCCCTATCTGAAGATGCCATGGATTGAACCTGTGACTTTCCGCATGCAAAGCAGATGCTCTAACACTGAACTATGGCCCTTTACCTAGGTGAATTGTATAAAGGGCAATAGACATAGTGCAGAATGTCTTCAATCTGCCTTGATCTACATACACAAAGACTCCTAGATTAGTTAACCAACTCCAGCCAATCAAGTGACATTGCGAATGGGATAGTTTTACTATGCTAGGTAGCCATTCAGATTTGGCTATGTGACAATGTCATCAAGGGTAAGCAAATTCAAGTGAGGGAGGAAGAGAACTAAACCAGACGAACAGTGTAAATCAGGGATGGGAAACCAAACAAATTTGTTCCATTCATGCCAACATTTTTCAGAAGTTGAATTGCTTTAATTCTCAGTTAGTCATTCTTGGTCGCCATCTCTGAAGGTCAGTTTCCAGGACCCTTTTGGGAGAAGGGATGACTACCAAACCAGATTTAGTCCATGGGGGACCACTGGGCCATGCAATACAACATCTGCAGCCTGAAGTGGCCCAGATCTGATGATGCCTCATGATGACCTGGTTTGCCTAAACAACATTTGACAGTTGATCGGTTGGCAATGTTGGAACCCCAAAAAGTTTGAGTCATTCTCGCATGAGGAGACCATCCTTCTTTCTCCCACAGCAGCGCCATACGCCACTTCATCACCAGGAAAGTGTCTGGGAGCAGTATGGCTACCATGTTACTCCATGGTTTCCTCTCCTCCCCTAAATCCACTTGGGACACATAGCAATGGTCATAAGAAGCTGGCTCATCCCGAGTCATCCAACTCGGTGTTCAGTTCCTGGCATCTCCATGTAGGGTTAGGAAAGACTCTTGTCCAAAGACCTGGAAAGCAGCTGACCATCAGTGCAGGCCAAAGGTCGGAAATCTGGTTCTGCTCACGGGCCACATTTCCTCCCAGACAGCCTTCTGAAGGCTGCATGCCGTTAGTGGGTGTGTCCGGAGGCAAAAGCAGGGACAGCAAGGAATCCAGATTTTCCCTTTGTACAGGGGCTAGTTTCTACACACATGTACACATCCGTCGTCCCTCTCTTCCATCCATCCAAGCAATCAAAGGGGCATTATCGGAGGTCAGGGACACACTCCAGCCATGCAAAAACGCTCAGAGAGAGTGCAAAGCAAGGCCAGTGAGGGGTGCAGTCTGGGAAGACTGAGAGGCCTGAAGGGGTTCTTTTAGTCTCAGGGCCTGGCATTCTTCATCCTTGGTTTAGAGCTAGATGATCAATGGTCTGATTTGCTATGGGGCAGCTTCCTCTGTTAGGGCTGCACACTGAAATCCTGAATTCTTGTCTACTTGCACACGAGCGCAAAGGGTCTTGTACCTTGTCCTTGAGTCTTGCACATGTACAAGAATTTTTGCATGTCTAGCAAGAGTTATCTAGAGAGCCTCAGATGATCTTTTCCAGCTGCTTTCATTTTGCCTGCTGTTGTCTTCCTTGGCCTGTCCCTAGACCATATTTTCATTTTTTTACATCTCTTTTGACAGTTTTTTTTTAATTATTTGAAGGGGAAAAAAACATTCTAGAGATTTAATGCACAGACAGCGTCAGTTTATTGAAAGGCTTTTATATATTCATATTTTGGAATCTGTAATTACCTCTCATGAGCAAAGCAGAGAACTTACATCTCACACCGGATGCCTTTCCTTTCCTTTCAAGCTAAATGCAATTGCAGACAGCTCTAATTTTTTTTGCAATGCTTTTATTAATAGAACATGTTGTTACAAAGCAACACTGTTTGCATGATACAAAATTAATTAGAAAAAGTCTGTTTTAATTTATAAATGTGCAATTACAGTTAAACAAACAAGGAACTGGAACTTCTACATCATTCCCAGTGGGTTCTGAGTCACTTGCTTGGGGCTCTTGAGAAAGGAGCTTTGCCTAGTTGCTACAACTATAAAAATAGACCATTTGAGCCTCTCTGGTGGGAATTGCAAATCTATTAAAATCTATTTCACAAGTTTGTTCAAATTAAGGATTGTGGGAGCAAGCAAACTGATTGGTAGGATAGATTGCTTAGTTTGAGAGAGAGAGAGAGAGGTTTTACTTAAAATCTTCTTTGGGGCTAATATTTCTAATATTTCACACATACCATGTGCATCATTTGGTAAATGCATCAAGTGCGGGGCCACAGCTTATTCATGGAATCATAGGGTAAGAATATATGAAGAGCCTGCTGGATTAGGCCAATGGCTCATCTAGTCCAGCATCCTGTTCTCACGTTGGCCAACCAGATACCCATGGGAAGCCCACAAGCAGGACATGAGTACAAGAGGACTCTCACCTCCTGCAGTTTCCAACAACTGGTATTTAGTAGCATGCCACTTCTGACCGTGGAGTGAATTCCACACAGTTGTTGTTGTTATGTGCCTTCAAGTCGATTATGCCTTATGGTGACCCTATGAATCAGTGACCTCCAAGCGCATCTGTTATGAACCACCTTGTTCAGATCTTGTAAGTTCAGGTCTGTGGCTTCCTTTATGGAATCAATCCATCTCTTGTTTGGCCTTCCTCTTTTTCTACTCCCTTCTGTTTTTCCCAGCATTATTATCTTTTCTAATGAATCATGTCTTCTCATTATGTGTCCAAAGTATGATAACCTCAGTTTCATCATTTCAGCTTCTAGTGATAGTCCTGGTTGTTATAAACTCTAGAACGTCCTGGTAATAAACTCTGACTGCACATGTTCTTGGTCATGATGGATTATGATAAATGGTAGCCTGAAGCTGCACCTTCATGGTCTATTAATACATTAATACAGGGAAATTAATTTGCCTGTTTATTCCAGGGCAGAAAGCCTAACAGATTTATGTAGACTCATAACAAATGGTGATAGTTCCACATTTCTGGAATCCATGCTTGAAAGAGATGGATTTCAAGAGGGCAATTCTACCTGAAACCTGAAGCAATTTGCAAACTATAGCAATGAGCCTGCAGATATGTAATAACTGCTTCCATATTACTTATTCAGCGACCACAAAGATCATTAAAGTTTTAACATGACATGGGTTCTGACTGATAGAGTGAATTAAAAAGTGAATGGGGAATAAAACCACATCAACCAATTTTAAACGTTACTTTGAAGGCTTGAGCAGATCCAGAATTTAGAAGAAGACTCTATTGGCCTTCAGCAGGGAACTCTGAAATTCCCCACCTTGCAAAGCCACATCTTGACTAATGATTCAGGATGCACGCAAGTGGTGGTAGTCTAACAGGTTCATTAAGAAAGATATGTACAACTCCCTGAAAGGACTATGCATGCAACAGGGCTTATTCCAGGCCACATATGGACAAACTGTGGCCCATGGCTGCATATAGCCCTCAGCCTCCCTTTGTGTGTCCCCTCAATACCTCTAGGACTAGACAGAGGGGGAAGCCTGGAGTCTGTGTTACATATCAAAGGGTAATACACCAGCAATATGCTGTACCTCAATTCTGGAAAACCCAGTCTGAATCAGGCTCCATTATAATCCAAACACAAAATTATTTGTGAGGTGTTAGGAAAATGTCAAATGTTTTGATTGTTAAAGTCTATAACTTGTGTTTATTATTATCATCATCATCATCATTATCATCATCATTATCATTATCATCATTATTATTACCCACTATTCATCATCAGGTCCCAGGGCAAGTTGCAACAGTTTAAAATTCAATATTAAAAATCATTCAAAACAAATTACAGTCACAGGAAAAGGGTAGGCCCTGAAAACATATAACTCAAGTGTCAAAGCCAGGGTAAAGAGGTTCATGCTCAGCATACAGCAGAAATTATATAATGAAGGTGGCAGATGCACCTCTGTGTGGAAGGCATTCCACAGCCTAGGAGCTGCCACAGAGAATGTCCTCTCCCAGGGCCATCACCCCCTGAGCTTCTGAGGGCGACGGAATCTACCAAGAAGGCCCCCTGTGCTGATCTCAAAACCCAAGAGAGGCTATAGGGAAGGATGTGGCCTTTCAGATATTTGGGGCTCAAGACATTTAGGAATTTAAACACTAATGTGAGCACCCTGAACTGAGCCCAGAAATGAACTGTCCACCAATGCAGCTGTTTTAGAACAGGGGTTATGTGAGATCTAAATGGAACCCCAGCCAATAATCTGGCCAATACATTTTGGACCAGCTGAAGTTTGTACGTCATCTTCAAGGGCAGCCCCACGTAGAGTGTATTGCAATAATCCAATCTGGAAGTTTCCAGAGCATGGAGTACCAAGTCTTCACTGAAAATAGGCACTCTTTGCCACCAAGTCCACCTGAGCCCCTAGTTATCCTAGTGCATTGATGGGGAACTCATGGCCCTCCAGATCTTACTGGACTAGGATTTGTGGCTTCCCTGACCATTGGCCAGGCTGCCTGGGGCTGACGGCGCTTGGAATCCAAAAATTTATGGAGGGCCACAGGTTGCCCACCTCTGCTCTGTAAGCATTGCTACTTCCACAGTGTAACATTCTAGAACTAACACACCCCAATTCGACTCAAACAATTGTTACATTTTCTTGAAAGCCTCCCTAATACAGATCTTTAAACTTCAAAACGTTGAGTCCTTACTCAGATTTCACATTGTGCACTTTGTTTTCATGGTTCAAGTGGCTGCCAATGTATACATTCTTTGGATATTTTAACATTCCCTTGCTGCCAAGTCTTGTTAAAATCTTTATCTTTCCAGGGCAGCCACATGGCTGTTTCCAAAATGACTGTTGTGGCACCAATTAAGAGGGGAAGGCAACACCCCCAGCTTCCTCCCAGTGTCCACCTTGTTGTATGTTTAATTACCGCCTTTGAAAAAAATGCCTCCCATTCCTACTGAAGGTCATTCATTCAGATCACTCTACCTATCCCCTAGTTTATTTGAGTCATGGGCTGTAATTTGGCACCATCGATTATTTGACAATTAAGAGAGGGGGAGAAAACACAGCTCTTTCACACTGTTGGGCTTGCTAATCACCAGTTTTTCAAAGACCTCTTTCCTGCTGACAGTCATTAAAGAAAAAAAAACCCTGAAGAACGTGACTCTTCCCAGTCTTTGCCATATCTTAATGTTAACTTGTCAACTTGTTTTGGATTTCTGACTTTTGTCATTAATTTGAATGTATATTTGATGCTCTGTGCCAAGGGTTCCCAAACTGTGGTCCACAGACCATCAGTGGTCCACAAGCTTCATTAACGTGATGCATGGTGTGACTATAAAGAACAGCAGGAGGCAGCAGCTGTGAACGATGAGCACAGCATCTATTAAATATGCCTATTGATTTTTAATCACAGGTTTATTGCTTCTTTTGTCTCTTATACTGTATTTTGTTTTTCTAATTCTAGGGGATTCAAATTGTTATACAGTAAAATACATCAGAAGAAATAAAATAAGCAATAAGCATACGATTGGAAATCATACAGCATCTAGCACAACGTATTACAATTGCAGGCAGGGAAAAGAACAATTAAATGGGCCACCAAGATTCTTCACAAAAAGTTTGGGAGCCACTATTCTTTGCAAACCTCTGCGGCCTTTTGCAGCCTTTTGGACCCCAGATGTTGCTGGACTACAGTTCCTATAATTCCTGACCATTGGCCATGCTGGTTGGGGCTGATGGGAGTTGTAGTCCAGCAACATCTGGGGATCCAAAGGTTGGGAAAGGATGTCTTAGAGGTTTTGACAAGTAAGAGGTATACACTCTTTAAAAATAAATAAGAATGAAAGTTCACTGGATTACCTTCAGCCAGTCGTACTCTCTTAGCCTAGCCTACCGCACAGGTTTGCTGTGAGCAGGGCCGGTGCAGCCAGGTCAAGCCCTGGCTGAGAGCCCCTGAGGGGCCCCTTGATAGGGTGGGGGAGGAGGAGTGCTCCACTTCTGTGATCCACAGCAAAGTACTGCTGCAGATCACAGGGAGACAGCTTTCCAACCGCCTGTCCGCTGGCTCCACCTACCTGTCTCTCCTGTCTTTTGTGACTGCACAGGCTGTGCACACAGGGCTGCCATTAACCAAGATGGCGGCCAAGGTTTCCCTAAGGTGCTGATGCCCCTGCCGCCACCTTGGTTGATGGCAGGGATGTGCACGCGACATAGCATGCATGCATGCCATCAACCAAGATGGCGGTGGAGGCTTCAGCCCCTTAGGGAAACCTTGGCCGGCACCTTGGTTAATGGCAGCCCAGCGCCCACAGCTGCAAAAGACAAAAGAAACAGGTAGGTGGGGTGTGTGGGTGCAGGGCCCAGGGCAAGCTGGTGCCCAAGGGCCCAGCATGCCCAGCACCAGCCCTGGCTGTGAGACTAAAATGGGGAGGGGGAGAATTGCATATGCCACTTTGAGCTCCTTGGAGGAAAGGTAGGCTATGACGGCAAAAAGAAATAAATATTTTGTTTGAATGGGCTCATCAGACACCTGTGTATTTCATGGAAGGGAAACAGATCTGGGTGGCAGCCAGTTCTTGTATTTTCAGAGATGGGGACTCAGCCATTCTTAAGCTTCTTGTTATACCTCACCTCAAAAAGGATACTGTAGAATTGGAAGAGGTTCAGAAAAGGGCAACCAAAATGATCAAGGGCATGCAGCAACTCTCCTATGTGGAAAGGTTGCAGCATTTGGGGCTTTTTAGTTTAGAGAGAAGGCGAGTCAGAAGTGACATGGTAAAAGTGAATAAAATTGTGCCTGGCATAGAGAAAGTGGAAAGAGAAAAGCTTTTCCCCCTCTCTCATAGCACTAGAACTCGTGGGCATTCAATGAAGCTGAATGTTGGAAGATTCACGGCAGACAAAAGAAAGTACTTTTTCACGCAGCACAGAGTTAAACAATGGAATTTGTTCCCACAGGGCATAATGATGGCCACCACCTTGGATGGTTATAAAAGAGGATTAGACAAATTCATGGAGCACGGGGCTACCAATGGCTACTAGCTCTGCCTCCATTGTCAGAGGAGCTATGCTTTCAAATACCAGTTGCTGGAAACTGCAGGAACGGCGAGTGCTCTTGCGTCAGGTCCTGCTTGCAGGTTTCCTACAGGCATCTGGGTGGCCATGGGACTACAGGGGCCATTAGCCTGATACAGAATGCTCCTCTTATGTTCCCATCAGGCCATGGGGCAACCTGATACCTACATAGTACTTAAAAAGTGTTTGGAGAAGCCTCTAGGCCCTGGCATGAGTTAGCAATGTATCAGGGCCTAGAGACCTTTGGATGGGCCTGGTGAGGCTTGTGGCTACAGAGCTGATGCATTTCAGTAAGAACACCTCATTCTTTTGGCCTGAAGGATAATCTCCTTCTTCCCTGGACATCTGTTTACCAAACTCCCTGAGAACTCAAAGCCAGTGTGGTGTAGTGGTTAGTGTGTTGGACTATGACTTGGGAGACCAGGGTACAAATCCCCACACAGCCATGAAGCTCACTGGGTGACCTTGGGCCAGTCACTGCCTCTCAGCCTCAGAGGAAGGTGTGATGTTCCTATATTAATGTATATATGGTAAGTGTTGTTGTTTTAGAAGATACATGGTAAGTGGAGTGAAAGAGGGGGAGTGAATGGGCAGTAGAATGCGAGATGATTGGCTGAGTGTTTAAAATGGCTGAACGTATAAAAGGAAGAGTGAGAGTGGAATCTGGGGGGAGAAGAGTGGGTTGCTTGGTGGGGTTTGAGAGAGCTGTTTGCCAGGAGAGAGTGGAGAAGGAGGGGGGTGGAGTTCAGATTAGTATTGAGTAAAACCATATGCTTATGTGCCTTAAGAAGAAATCTTTTTAATCTTGTTAGCTTTGTTATCTGTAATAAATACTTAATTTGGTTTACCAAAGGCCTGATCCTTGGCTGGAGTTTCACAGACCAGAAGGGAGGGTAAGGTAATGACCAAGGCTGAAGGGGAACTGTAACAAATGGTGGCAGCGGTGAAGAGAATAACAATACCAGTATTCAGAGTCTCTGGGAATACTAGTATTGGGACGTTACTGGTGGTTGCCTAGCAGGGGGATCTGTTGAGATCTGTGCTAGAGCGGGGAGAGAAATCATAAGAGAGTGCGGTCCGGACTGGTGGAGTCCCTGGTGGTGCCTAGAGACAGGCAGTAACCACGTGCAGGTAGGAACCTGACAGGGAGAGCCAGGGAAGGACGCATCACAGAAGGCAATGGTAAACCCCATCTGAATACCACTTACCATGAAAACCCTATTCATAGGCTCACCATAAGTCAGAATCGACTTGAAGGCAGTCCATTTCATGAGGGAAATAAGGGTTTCCTAACAACTCTCAGCACCCTTCACAAACTCCACTTCCCAGGATTCCTTGGGGGAAGCCATGACTTTTTAAAGTGGAATAAGAATGGAATAATCAGAGGAAGGCAATGGTAAATCCCCTCTGAATACCGCTTACCATGAAAACCCTATTCATAGGGTCGCCATAAGTCCGGATCGACTTGAAATCTCCACTCTGAGAACTCACACCAGTAAGGGGGAATATTATACCACAGAAATACTCTGGCAGAAAACACAGATCATATAATACTTCTATCCCACCCCCACCCCTTAATGCCAAAGTATTTGCATGGAAAATCATATTCCTATTAAGGTAATAATATGATAAAGATGCTCTCATCTGAAGACGTATTAGCAGAAAAACTTCTATAATCCCGGATCTCTATTACTTGAAAAAAATCGACAGGTTTAACCATTCTTAAGGAATTGGAGTGGGGCAGGGACTGCAGGAGAGCAAAGAAACCCTATTAGAGTTGCTTCCTATATCAGCTTAATCGGATGTCTTCAGTATGTTTTTGCCTGGTGACGTCCACCCCGTTGACAGCATTCATAAGCTTTACTGGGCCTTATAATGTGCCCTTTACCAGATTGCATATGTTTAAGTGTTACAGGTTTTAAGATGCCTTTCCCCCCCTGAGAGAGAGAAAGCAGATTCCTCGCTGTCATTTTGCTTAGACAGACCAAGCCAGACACGTGGGAAGAAAGGATGCCGGACCATTGTTTCCATAGCAACAGGCAGGGCATGAAACAATGTGGAGCCTCCTCTGTGAGATTCCGCCCCCTCCCCGTGCCATTTTAGGCAGTGTGACTTGAAGGGGAAACCGACATAATCATTAAAGTACCTGATGAAGTAGAAGGGTCATCAAAGGTATGAGAACCATCACAGTATAAAGGAAGGCATTCCCTAGCAGCCTTTTTAAAAGTATTATTAGGGGTAGACCAATGTAGGAATCTGTGCTATATTGAATGACATCATTGGTTCACCTAGCTCTGTGTTGACTACACTGACCGGCAGTAACTTCCAGGGTTTCCGGCAGGGATCTCTTTCTGAGCCCTACCTGGAGATGCCAAAGATTGACCCTGGGGTCTTCTGTATGCAAAGCAGGTGCTGTACCACTGAGCAACGGCTGAATGGTTGGCCCTAATTTTCAGGCGTTTAAACTGGGAGACACCATTTTGGTTCCATTTCTGGAGTTGCACAACAGCTTTGAGGAGGAGGAGGGGGCATAAAAGTGTGGTTGGTTCTTCTTCTTTATTTTTTTTTCAAATTCTTTTTAAAATCCCCTAGCAGTTTTGGCAACATGGTCAGAGCAACAGAGATCTGGCTGCCTCCATCTTTCCTTCTAAGAGACTGTGAACGGCACCAGTGACTGTATGAAGAGTTCACAAAAAGAAAAGAAACTGAAACTAAAGAACAAGATAGCCTGTAAGGCCTTTCCCTTCCCTCTGAAGGGTTATTGGTAGTGGGAGGATTCTGCCTCCCCCCCAAAAAAATTCAAGGTACAGTCGAGATCTCTTCATTGACTTGCATTGGGGGAAAGTATAGATAGATGCGAAATGCAAACACACTTTAAGTCCCTCTCCCAAATCACTGTGATTGGACTGCCTTGGGAAAGTAATTCACTTGTGATTAAAAACTAGCCCTGTCCATCATCAAAATGAAAGTCAGTTTGGAATTGGTTTGTTTTTCTTGGGTGAAATAGGGAGTCCCTGATCCACCTTGGCATATCTTTTTAATAGCACAATGCAGCTCACAGAAATGAGAACCTTCCCTGAATCACCCTGATTCACTTCATAATTTGGGTTTACGGAGCTGGTGTACATCCTCAGTGATTTACAGTTATACCCTCTGGACCCTTAGTAGAAGAGACATCTTTCACATTGTCCCCGTGCCATTACGGGTAGTGCTCTGTGCAAAAATTATCTTGCTTTTTAATTTTATTTTATGATTTTGTTCTCTATCAATTAATGAGGAAATGAATTGCATTTGAAAATTATGAAATCGGAGAAAAAAATTCAATGAAATTCTCATGAGTGGGGAGCAGGACTTTGATGTGTTTATCTTGCTTTTGAGGTGGCCAAGAAATCATTCTGAGTGTCTTTTCTGTCATTCTACAGATCATCTCACCAGTGGTCCACACTCTGCAGCCTTCCCAGGTGCCTGCACTTCAATTAAAGGTTTGAGGATGACATTACAGGGTAACTCCTTCCATGCGTCTTTTTCAGATTAGGAATGGTGGGCAGCCAGTGAGGCTGCAGAATGCTGAAGAAACATTTACTAGAAAGAAAGATGCACATGCAAACCACTGTCTCACAACAATAATTTAAGCTCAGAACCCTCACCACTAATTAAATTCTCAAGTAATTCTTGAGGGACCCAAGAAGGATGCAGGACAAAATGGAAGCCTCTTTGTAGAGGAAGAAACACTTTGAGAAACTGGAGCGGAGGCAGATTTCAGCACAGCTAGTTGAACAAACAACAGTTTACTTTCAGCATTAAGTGAGCCAAAAAGTTATCAGAAGAGAGTCTTCTGAGAGGGAAAAAAACTTTGTTGGATAATTACATGATTCTACTCATAAGAATATTTGACAAGAACCACAAATAACATGAGAAATTTTAGGAGGCCATTTCCCCTCAAAGCTAGGGGTGATAGTCAAGATTAGTCACGCATAAGCGTAGACCTGCTGGAATCAATGAACCATTGTTAGTCATACTCAAGGTACACCCAATGAAATAAATTGCATTAATGAAATGGATTTCTGGGGGTCTAAGTATGACTAACTTTTGTTATCACCCTAGGATTCCTTTCTTTAAAAGGAATGCTAGTCTGGAGGTATTTAGGACCATCAGAATCATTATTGCCATACTGCAAATTAGGGCCTGATTCTGGGAGAAAGCTGTTCACTTTAGCTTACCTTGCAAGTTTATAACAGAACTAAGAATCCAAACAGACGTCTGATTCATGCCACAAGTCTGTTATCCACTCTGCTACCACAGTTTCTATCTAACAACACTTTGAAATGATTTACTACAATAAACAGCATGAAAATAAGCTGAATAAACATTCACCCAGTAAACTGCATAAATATTCATCCTCCCTCACGCATGATTCACTTGTAATAATGAAGACAATTTAGCACAAAAAGGCACCACAAGAATGCAGGTTTGCACGAAAAAAAGCCTGAAATATCAAGCGAAACTAAAAGTAACTGCAAACAAGGTTTTGCTCTGTGTATAAGTAACCGTAAGCAACTATTGAGCAAAACTGAGTCCTTTTGGCAAAACTGCATTTAAATTGTACTTGAGCTCCTGGACATACAGAGCTCCTCTCTATATGACAAGGCCTACATATTCTGGGGCTCCTCTAGCCAGGATACCCTCTCTTGTTTGGAGTACAGATAATACCTGATAATAAGCTGAAATCATTGTGAGGCTACCTGGGAATCTGATCCACCAACAACCCCTTTCTAATTCCTATATAAATGCATGAGAATTTCTCTAAAACCAAACTTCGTACAAGACTTCCTGATAGTTTGCACAGTCACTGTCTTTCTGGACTGATCCTGAATGCTGCGAGAATGTCCCATGGCTTTCCCCAACACCAGGTATTTTAAATTTAAAAGTACATCAACTATAACAACATTGTTATCATGGTGTTCCCCTTAGCTTCAGTCAATGAGGTGTTCATGGGAGCAATTAACATTCACTGTTTCCTGTAGAGTTTATTTAGTGACCTGGAAAGAACGTAATGGGGCCGCTGTGCAAAGCCCTGCAAAAAGTGGAGAGAGAATGTGGATTTCTGTCTTTGCAGTGCCTGCCCACCCAATTTCCCCCTCTTCACCTCCTTTCTTCTAATGGTCTTGGAGAGGGAACAGAAGAGAAAGAGAGGCTGCAAAATTAGGGAACCAGAGGGAGCGGGATCAGTTTCTCTATCTCCAGCCAGATTCATGTGTGTGGTGATGTTTGTGTGTGTGCACCCTGGTGTGTTCTCTTGCTGCTCCTGAAATTGACCAGCCTGCATCTTTGTTTTGCTATTGTGAAACTGACCAGCCTGCTCTGTGCTAACCCGAAAATGACCAGCCTGCATCTTTGTTTTGCTAACATGAAACTGACCAGGTGATCTCTGGTTTCTCCTATGGTTGAGGGTGGGGGGAGGATTCAAAACAATTTGGGAGGAGGAAGAGGCAAAGGGGTGATTTGGTGGTTAAGCACTGGGCAGAGAGAAAGCCACTTTCCTTTCCTTTACAAAAAGAAAACATTGTTAGAAATAATGATAAGAATATTATTATTTTTGGGGAAGGGGAAATCAAAATAGTTAACCAAGATACACTATTAAAAATTGTATCGAACAGTCTCACAACAACATCACTAGCAGATTGCTGAAATCATGTCACCAATTTAGGGACATCCCTTTTCTGATATTTCAGACAAGAGGTTGTTTTTTCCTTCACTACTAGCAGGAGCGATGATCTCCAGAGTTGTTTCATGTAGAATTTGCTAAATGTGTTTCTAATTGTCAGAATTTAATAACTGATAATATAGACTTGCTTGCAATTTTTTCTTTTACATAAAGGATAATTGTGCCTGAGTCAAGTATGGTCTGAAATTAAATGTGTTAAGTGCTTCAGGGGCTGCTTTGTACGTGACATGAAACTATATTATTCCTGATAAATGTATTAATCTGTATGTCAAAAATCTGTAGCAGGATGTTCTGTTAGTCCCAAAATGAAGTAGTAGTGATCTAGGAGCATTAGCAATAAGATATTGGATGAGATTAACTTTAAGGAACTAGTGATTTAGTCAAAGTTTGTAATTACCTCATTTGAGATACAAATTTGCTCAGCTCATGATGCATTTTTTGGGGGGTAAGGGACAGAGCTAAAGATGGGGGAGAAATATAATCGTTTGCATCTACAGGTGGACTTACTTAATTTACACTTTCCAAAACAATTTGTGAACCAAAACACAGCCATGCTCCAAAATTCACACTTCTTCAAATGTTGTAATGCAATTCTCCAGTCATGTAATATGTGCAAAAATGCATAGGGTAAAGTACTCATTAAAATGATATGAGTGAAAATAGCAAACAACAATGCATTATATTAGGAGAAATTGTTTGCAAAAATGTGTACACTAGTTAAAATTGCATGCAAACCTCTGTATATTAGGAGACATTTGCACTAATATTCTAATGAGTTTTCATTATTAAATTTAAAAAACCTGATGTGGAAATGTGGAGAACTGAATTTAAGATTAGAAGCATGAGAAACTGAGAGAAACCGAAACTGTCAGATTCACCCAAAGCCAGAGGTAGATGAGGGCAAACCAAAAATAGGCAGGGTGCCACCTCTCTCCCATCTCCCCTTGTTTCTGCCACCCCTTCTCTTTTCTCTTTCTTGTCCGCCAATTTGAGATGTTTTTTCAACTCTACCATCAACCCCAACCAATGTGGGCAATGGTCAAGAATGATGGGAGTTTATTTATTTTATTTATTTATTTAAAATATTTCTATCCCGCCGTTCTACCCTATAATAGGGCATTCAGGGCGGCTTACAAAAATAAAATCAGACATGTGCATAATAAAATTGTAAGCAGTAAAATCACAAAAACATTAAAATAAATTAAAATACATAAAATAAATTAATATACATAAAATACTACACACACACATATATATATATATATAGGGATTGATACTAAAGGGACTACAAAGGTAAACTTTAAAGTAAGAAGACATAAAATCAGTGTCAGTCTCTACCTTCAGTCCTTCCCAAAGGCTCTCTGGAACAAGATCATTTCAGAAGTCTCCGGAAAACCAACAGGGAGGGAGCAGAACTTCTTGGGATAGGGTATTCCAGAGCTTGGGGGCCACAGCTGAAAAAGCTCTCTCCCCATCTCTGTTGTAAGGTATGGGGGTAGCTAATTCTACTTTTAAAAGATGAAATTACCTTCCCATAATAGAACCTGTTTGGAAATTGCATTCCATGGTTTAATGGGTTTAGGTTTTTAAATTATTTGCCTTGTGTGGTCGACCATGGGCTGATCCAGTAAGTTTCTTCTTGTTACTCTTCACTGGGCTGTTGATTCTATCACACTGTCTCCAAACTGGCTGTTTCTGGTTGTCCTGCAACAATCCTCCATATAATGTGCTGGGATACACTCAGACATAATTCTGACTTTTCATAGAGAACTCAGGAAAGTCATATAGTGGGAGAGAATTACATGCCCCATCTCTTCCAGGTTAAGGGGTTCTGTGGAGGATGCTTTGTCTAAGAGCCCCCTAAATCCTGTTGCTTGCTTTATCTTTAAACCAGAGATGGGAAACCTGTGGCAATCCAGCTGTCAACAGCTCTAGTCAATATGGACAATGGTTGGGGTTCCATCCGTTCTCTGGAATATCCTGCCATGTGCTGTTTGTGAGGCAGAAACAATGGCAGGTTTTACACATCTCCTGAAGACGCAACTATTTAAGCAGGCTTTCCCTGGCTCCTATGATAAATCACACAGCTGTTTTTGTATTTATTGATATTTAACAATGTTTTATTGATGGATTCCCTGTTTTCACTGACATATTTCTTTCATAGAATCATAGAATAGTAGAGATGGAAGGGGCCTACAAGGCCATCGAGTCCAACCCCCTGCTCAATGCAGGAATCCAAATCAAAGCATTCCCAACAGATGGCTGTCCAGCTGCCTCTTGAACGCCTTCAGTGTCGGAGAGCCCACTACCTCTCTAGGTAATTGGTTCCATTGTCATATGGCTCTAACAGTTAGGAAGTTTTTCCTGATGTCCAGTCGAAATCTGGCTTCCTGCAACTTGAGCCCATTATTCCGTGTCCTGCACTCTGGGACAATTGAGAAGAGTTCCTGGCCCTCCTCTATGTGACATCCTTTCATGTACTTGAAGAGTGCTATCATATCTCCCCTCAGTCTTCTCTTCTCCAGGCTAAACACGCCCAGTTCTTTCAGTCTCTCCTCATAGGGCTTTTTGTTGCCCTCCTCTGAACCCGTTCCAGTTTGTCTGCATCCTTCTTTAAGGGCGGAGACCAGAACTGGTCACAGTACTCAAGATGAGGCCTAACCAGTGCTGAATAGAGGGGAACTAGTACTTCACACGATTTGGAAACTATACTTCTGTTAATGCAGCCTAATATAGCATTTGCCTTTTTTGCAGCCACATCACACTGTTGGTTCATATTCAGCTTGTGATCAATGACAATTCCAAGATTCTTCTCACATGTCATATTGCTGAGCCAAGTATCCCCATCTTATAACTGTGCATTTGGTTTCTTTTTCCTAAGTGTAGAATGTTGCATTTATCCCTGTTGAATTTCATTCTGCTGTTTTCAGCCCAATGCTCCAACCTATCAAGGTCCCTTTGAATTTTGTTTCTGTCTTCCACGGTATTAGCTATGCCCCCCAATTTTGTATCATCTGCAAATTTGATAAGCATGCTCTGTAGCTCCTCATCCAAGTCATTAATAAAAATGTTGAAGAGCACTAGGCCCAGGACCAAGCCCTGTGGTACCCCACTCGTTACTTCCACCCAGTTTGAGAAGTAACCATCGATAAGCATTCTTTGAGTACAATTCTGGAGCCAACTGTGGATCCACCTGATAGTTGTTCCATCCAGCCCACATTTAACTAGCTTGCTAAGCGGTATATATATATACTGCTTAATATGCAAAATCCCTAAGCGGTATACATAAAATACCATAATGTCATAAAAATAATATACAACATTGTGGCTGGCTTTCATATGGCATGGAAGTACTGTTCTAATCAGTAGATGTTTCTCTCTCTTATCTAGATCTAGATCTTTTGATGTATCTTTTGTTTTTGTTCATTCACTGGATGTTGCTTACATTGGAGAGTTTCAGTCCAGCTCAAGTAGCCTGCTCAGTTTAATCTGTTCAGTGCAAATCACAGAGCTTTTACTTGGATCTAATTAGACACAAATCAATAGAAGTCAATTCAAAATAATTAGTGTCTGTAGAAATCAGTAGGGCTCAATTAAAATCAATGAGGACCTTATTTACTGGCCTCTTCCTCCCCTTCGGATGTTATAAACCTATCTGGTTTTGGTTCATTGTGTGTCTCCATTAAAGGGATTGAGGATTTGTCAAATCTGTTCCCTTCATTCCCTGGAGTTTCCCTGCATTGACTCCCCACATTCTCAGCTATCCACAACGTGTCTCAAATATGCATGTTTTTCTTAATAACATTTGCAGAAGTGGGTTTCTCATCAACCTATCCAAGAAAAGCAGTAATGCAAACTGATGCGCATTATAATGCTGGACTGGTGCATGTGCACTGACATTTATATATGCAAATGCAGGTGCAACATTGCTATTTCTGCCACAGTTTCCATTCCATTTGGTTGCCTTGCCTTGATGCACAAGGGCAGACTGAAAAGGAACAAGACTGGTTTTTCAAGCACATGTGCATCGATTAAGCTGGAAAGTGTTAAGTTACTGGCTTAAAAATATTGTTTTCTTCATCATGCTGAATGTTAGGCTTTGCCCACAGACATTCATGCCAATCCAACTCTATTCATACTTAATTATACATTTTTTAAAAAAACAAATGATTTGTCTTTGCAAATGTAACAATGAAAGGAAAGAAAAAGAAAACAGGAAAAATAACAAAATAAAAGAAATGCTTGTGATTAGTTGATCTAGTTCAGGATGGGAATTGTAATATGTACAGCAATGTTGAGAGTAATCCACTCCTGACAGACAGATCTGGACTTGTATCTGTGTTCTTATGTGGATTCCAATCATCATTCAGCATTGGTCCACTCCCTTGTCTTTCTTGTGCAAGAATGTGTGAGTCGTAGCCAGTGTTAACCCTTCTCAGAGTAGCCCCATTACATTAATGGGCCTAAATTAGGCATGTTCATTAATTTCAATGGATTTACTTTGAAAGGGACTTGCATTGACTACAATGTTGTGTATCCAGCTGTACATTAATTCTCCCCACCACCACCATAATGTGAGTCTACTAGAACAGAAAATAAAGAAATCTTGGAAAAATCATCTGCATTGCCAGAGGAACATCATAATCAACCCTGTGGGATCACTGCAGCATCCTAAAAAGTATGTTTTTGCCTTCAATGCAACCTTGAATTCTCAAAGGGGAAAAAATTAATCTCATGGTAGCAAAATCCTGGGTTGCCCTTTTGGATGCCAACACCTCAGTGAAATGGGCCATTAGCATGGCATAGGCTGGTATTTCAAAGCAAAGGAGAGATCCCTGACCAAATTTGTCTTAAACTGAAATCTCATAAGTAATTCAGCAGCTTGCACTCACATGGGCTTCCCAGAAGGTTTGCAAAATTCCTGGCATCCATGGAAAAAGGTTTTCAGTCAAGTTGAAAATTCATCCGTGGTTCAGTGCTGTGCATTTGGCATCATTCCGTGTTGTATATTATGGGTGGTCAGACATCAGGATTGTGGGATCTACTTTGCTGTAGTTTTTTTACTAGAACCCTGAGATCTGCCAAATGGAGCCTGGTGCAATAGACATACACTTTGAATTAAACATAACAATCTGAACCCAGGAATTTGTTTTGAGTACTTGAACTGAATGGAGGACACGGTCCTTCCAAATAAAAAAAATGTGCCAGGTTATCCCAACCTTTCAACAGCATAATTTAGGGACAAGGGGAGTCATTTTGCTGCTGTCATTGTTAAACAATTGGAAGTCAGAAATCCTTGTTGATCTACTGCAAACCACCCAGAGACCCAGTGGTAGATCCAGATCTAACTTTTCCACATCCCAGCTGTATAGAATCTCTTGAGTAATGTTGGTCATATTAAGAAAACTTAGTTCAGTTCATTGAAATTTCTCAGAAGTCCTCCAATTTCTCACAAATTTCTCTCCTAGAGAAAAGCTGGCAAAGTTGTATGATTTACACAGTGTGCACGTTGGTGTTGCACTTTCATGCACACTGAGATACAGTCCTGATTGAATTTCAACTGCTATTAAAGGCATAGGAGTCCTGGCTACCATTGTCTATTCACTGGTAACCTCTAGGCTGGATTACTGTAATGTGCTCTATGTGGGGCTGCCGTTCAGGTTGGTCCGGAAGCTGCAGCTGGTGTAAAATGCAGCAGTGTAACTGTTCACTTGGGCAAGATATCACCAACATGTTACCCCACTGCTGCAAGAATTGCACTGGCTGCCCATTAGCTGCTGGGCCAAGTTCAGGGTGCTGGTTCTGGTGTACAAAGCGCTATACAGCTTGGGACCAGGATACCTGAAAGACCATTGTACCCCTTATATACCCAATTGGTATGCCATCTTATCAGGAAGTCCATTCCACACAACATAGGAAGCAGACCTCTACTGTAGAGGCACCTACCCTTTGGAACTGCCTCCCCTTAAATATAAGACAGATCCTGTCTCTGTTTTCTCTTGGGCGTTTACTAAATACCTTCCCCTTTCAACCAGCCATTTAAGTAGAGACCTAATGCCAGTTTGCATCTGTGCTGGAATTACTATTTAAGATTTTAAAATATTTTTTTAAAGATGTTTTAAGCTGTTTTGTTTTTAAAGTGGTTTTTTGGGGGGATGTTTTGTTTTTGAGAGGTTTTAAGATGTTTTTAACATTTTGTTCCTTGTTTGCTGCTCTGGGCTCCTCCTGGGAAGAAGGGTGGGATAGAAGATTTAACAACAACAACAACAATAATAAAGGAAAAAGGGCCCTGGCCTATGCTACCCAGAAGCATAGAAAGCCAACCTCAATTATTTGAGCCCCCCCCCCGCTGCCCTTAATACATGAGAGAGAACCTTTTCAGTTGTGGCTCCTAGGCTTTGGAATTCACTTCCTCAAGAAGCCCGTTGTGCTCCCTTCCTGATGGTTTTCCAGAAAATTGTAAAAACTACCTTGTTCCGGTGAGCCTTTTTTAATTTTTATTAAGTGGTTTTCACTATTGTTTCCCCATATATGTGCTCCTATATATACATGTAGGTTTCTTGGTTTGTTTGTGTATATATAGATATAGATATATAGACAGTTTTGAAAGCAACAAACAGAACTTCACTCAAGCTTGCTCTGGATCCCTGTAAGGATTCCGTTAATCACATAAAAATATATGAACGTAATTGTGAATAACAAAACAGAGGTTTTTATTGTATTAACAAAACGTTTCAGCTTCCGCCTTCATCAGCTGCTAACATACAAATGCTGTTGCGAAGGTGGCAGTTATAGAGCTTTGAGGATGGAATGCTCAGAGGGGCTTCATTTGCAGAAGCTAAGTAGTGGTGGTACTGTCCTCCAGGTTCAGGCCATGTGGTGCCAATGTGTCCAGAGAGTAAATCCAAAAGTTCTCCCTTTTGGTCAATGCTGCTGGATCTGCTGGCATCTCTATCGCAGTTATGGAAAAGTCCAACAGGCTGTGACCCTCGATGTTAAAATGCTTTGCAACTGGTTGCTCCACTTTTTTTGTCAAGATTGCCAACTTGTGGTTCCTGAAGTGCGTGCGTAGGTCAGTTGTGTTTTTTCCCACATATTGGATATGTCATCCTGGTCCTGATGATGTAAACTATATTGCAGAACCTGCAGGTGATGTTCTGTTTGATATAATATGTCCTGCCTGTCCTAGCGCTTGTAAAAGTAGCTGTCTTCCTGAGGTACACACACAGGTGATACAGCGTTTGGAGTGACAAGGATGAGACCCTGGATTGGTGATAGGTGGCTTAAGCACAGCTCTCACCAACAATCTGCACAAATTAGGAGGCTGGGGAAATGCTACAACAGGAGGCCTGCTGATGGCTCTAGTAAGATGTTCAGAGTTTGCCAGCAATGGGTAGCTCTCCCTGAATGCTCGGTGATAGTTAGGAGATGCTGGATGGAAATCTACCACAAATGGAATCCGTTGCTCTTTGATGCCTCAGTATGATGGAGGAGGTTTTCTCTGGACAGAATGGAGGCTCGGTGGATGTTGCAATTGATAATATGTGGAGAATATCCTCTTAGAAGAAGGTGTTCTTTAAGTTCACTGATCCTTCTCTGGTATTTATCTTCAGTGTTGCAAATAAGTTTGATTCTCAGAGCTAAGCTATACACAATGTTCTTCTTTATATGCCTAGGATGGCAGGATTTACAGCTTAAATAGGTGTGGGCATCAGTGGGTTTGCTGTAGAGATCAGTGGCTATTTTGTTGTTTTCAATGGTGAGAAGGACATCCAGAAAAGGGATGTGCAGATTGTCATTTGTACTATTAAATGTAAACTTAATAGAGGGATGGATAGAGTTGATGTAATTTTTAAATTGTTTTATATATATATATATATATATATATATAAGACAGTTATATATATATATATAAGACAGTTATATATATATATATATATATATAAGACAGTTATATATATATATATATATAAGACAGTTATATATATATATATAAGACAGTTATATATATATAAGACAGCTGCCCTGAGTGCCCTATTATTGGGTAGAAGGGCAGGATAGAAATATTTTAAATAAAAAATAAATAATATTTGAGCAAAGGGACAGGAAACAGCTTTCAGCAGGGTGACCAGAGGGAAAGGCAAACCATGATTTTGTATCTTTAATAGAGATCTTTGGGAGAGTCTCTGTTGGTGGTCTCCCATGGCTAAGATGTGTGGCTTGTAATGACCTGAAGCCATGCATTCAGACGCCCTCTCTTGCATTTGGTTGTCCTCTTTCTGGTGATGGCTGGTGGCTCCAATCTCATTGGGGAAGTGTAATCCACTCCAGGTTTTAGTCTAAAATTTCAAAGAGCTGCCCAAGGTACTTGTCAAGAATAGCTAACTTTGGTCAAGCTGAAGTGAGGCAACCAGACAGAATTCTGGAAGCCTGTGGCTTCCTTAAGATTCCCTACTGGGGAAGATCTGAAGCTCAGTGTCAGACAGGCAATTTACAACCTTGCAAGGAAATGCAGCTGATTCTTAGGTGTTGCCCCTTATCAGCTTCCTGGGATTAAAAGTCAGGAAGAGGGGATGTTGTAGATCAGGACACCTGGATGTTGCTGTCTAGCTCTCTCAATCTTCTAAGACTTCAAAGGAAGGGATCCCCAGCAGGGGCGGGATATGGCTATTTACTCTCCCCCCTCCTTGTTGAGGAAAAGAAACCCATAAATATGAAGAAGGTTCTTTCAAAAACTGAGTTCCCCCGTGTTCCATCTACCTTGACTTGCTGATGTGTAACAGGGACAGACTTTGGGAACCCGGCTGCTCCACGAAGGAATAGAGTTACTTGGATGTAAGTATAGGATCTTAGTTAAGAGAAATCTTTCTTTTGTTTCATGTCTGTATTGAACATCTCTCCTTTTGTTATGCCAATGACCGTGTGTAGCTCGCCCGAGGGTAATTAGCTTTAAGGAATCAAACTACTATTTCTTCTTTTGTATATACCAACATATCTACTCTTAAATAAACAATCTTTGTATAAATGGTGTGTATTGGCTTGGAACGAAGGATTCTAAATCTAGTGCTGGAAGGCTGAATGCTACGGATTGATTAGTGAGGGTAAATCCCTCTAAAGTCACATAGCTCTCTGAGGTCCCCTCACTCAGGGGAAGAATTTAGAAAAAAGGGTGGTGGCAGTGAATACCAGGGATAATTATTTCCGTGGAAAGGGAGAAGTGTGCCTGAGAAGTGGGAACCCAGTGGGGTGGGGACTGTTATCAGAAGCAATGAACCCCCTTGGAGTACCGAGGCTAAGAAACCCCAGGGGGATGGATCTTTGACAGTGCTGACAGCTGACATCTGAACTACCAGCCACCAATGCCTCCTTCTCAGTCTTCAGGATATTTACTGTTTCTCCTCCTTTCCAAGCAACAACAACAAAAAAGCCAGTCAAAATTGAAATCAGAACCTTCGCGGTATCTCAAGCTACCCTTTCTAAAGCTCTCTGTCATTTTCTCCTTGAGTTATTTCTGATCTACCTTCTCTCCTCTGCTGTAATTCCCCCTGGAGTTCAAAGGTTGCTGTATGAATGCTTCATTCACAGTTCAGAGGACAGCTAGATGGGTATGAAATAAACAGGTGGTCGAAAGAAAGCAGTTGGCTAATTGGAGATGAAGACTGCACTCTAAACAACATCAGAGCCTTAAGCTGCTGTACCAAGGATGCAGAAGCTGGATGAGGAAGCCCTGGGAAAAGCAAAGCCATTGTTAATACCTTGCAAGGTAAGATATGAGAAGAGAAAGTTGCCGGTGAAGTATGCCAAGCAACTGTTTAGTCAGGAAATTTAGCATGGCCAGGTGCCAACGAGAACAGGGATCTGGTAGTTTAGTTTTGTAGAGCAGATAATTTTGGCAGCTAATCCTCACCCTAATCTCATAGTGTGAGAAAATCTACACTGCTGGAATTCTTTCTCTACCTGATCCATAAAGGTACAGGACAGCTGATGTCCTTTGCATCTGGTTACCCCAAAGACTTCATAGCATTTTTGAGTTGGAAGAGAATTTGGAGGTTATCTAGTCAAGCCCCCTGCTTATCACAGAAATCTGCAACTACACCATCCCTGAAAGAGAGTCCACCACCTCCAGCACAGATGTAGTCTTGTTCTGTTTCTCAGGGTCCGGACATGATGATTGGCTGGGAGATCAGAGTAATCTTCTATGGTACTAAATGTTTCTACTGAAATCTCATTGCAGCATTCTGTTTTCAGCCATGGAATTGCAAGTGTGCATGATTAGAAGAATGTGTGACTTGTGTACTGTTGGGATGGACTTATGGTATCAATCTCCCCAAGTGCAATTTGCAATTTTTAAAAAAATAACACCCTGCCTTAAAAACCCACATATTCCAAAATACAATATGAGGAGACAACCATAGGAGGGGAGAATGCTCATGTGCTCCGATCCTGCATGTGGGCTTCCCACAGGCATCTGGTTGGCTCCTATAAGAACAGGATGCTGGATTAGATGGGCCATTGGCCGGATCCAGCGGGCTCTTCTTACATTTTTATATATACATACAGAAATGACTTTCCTGATAGTAATCATAATAACCTGAAAGTAAAGATGGGCAAATCTGTCAATTTTTGTTTCCCATTTTTATTTATTTATTTATTACATTTCTACCTCGCCTTTCTTTTCATGATTGAAACCCAAGGCGGCTTACATATGGTTCTCCGGCAGTCTCCCATCCAGGCACTGACCAGTCCTGACCCTGCTTAGCTTCAGCAGGGAGCAGGCCTCATGTGCCTTCAGACCAGAGCCATAAGTTCTTAAATTCAGTTCTCCATATTTCCATATCAATTTGTGTGTGTATGTGTTCAAAAAAAATACCAGCCTTTTAAGCAATTTGCCTAATATAATACATTTTTTGTATTATCTGTCTTAATATACACATTTAGATGCAGACTTTACCTTAGCGTATGTATACATGATTGGGGACCTGCACTACAAAATTTGGAGATGTGTAGATTTTGAAGGCTGTTTCTCAGTTTGCATATTGTTTTCGAAAATACAAATTAGGTAGGTTTGCCTTTAAATGTGAACATAATTGAATTTCTCCTACATTCCTCATTCTGCCTCACTGCCACATAACCTTAAGTAGACCTCAGGCAAGATTTCAACTTTATGCCCATTTGGGACAGCCATCTCTCAAAACCCACACATCTCCACATTTTGCAGTGCAGTTTTCCAGACAAGTGATGTGTACAAAAATGCATATACTAGTATGCATGAAAATGTATATATGAGTGAAAATGACACAAATGCATATTAGGGAAATTGCTTTGCAAAAATGAGTATATTTGGTGAAACTGCAAACAAAAGTATGTATAGTGAAATAAATTTGGTGGTGAATCATAGAATTGGAATGGGCCTATAAGACCATCAAGTCCAACCTCCTGCTCAATTCAGGAATCCAGATTAAAGTATACCTGACAGGTGGCTCTCCAGCTGTGTCGGAAGGCAGAGCTGGGGTCCCAATCCCGGGGAGCTGGATCCCGGAGAGTTGGGAGAAGACTATTTGGATGGATGGCAGAGGGAAGGGGGAGGAACTTCCCCCCTTTGGAGCGAAGACGAAACAGAGGAACTGCCAGTGATAAGGTCGCTTAGCAACGGGGGGCCTGAGCCCTCCCTGGGCATTCTCACGCCTCCCCCTCTTTCAGACTCAGAGCAAGAGGGGGAAGAGGGAGGGCTGCTCACAGCCGAAAAGCGGGGAGGCAGTTTACCATCAGCCCCTCCCCTATCCCCCATCCTGGAATCAGAAACTTCAGAAGAGGAGGGGGTGATGCTTCCCCCCTCACCGTGCACACGCAGACAGCTGAAAAGACAGGAGAGAAGGGGGAGAAGGCGGGCAGTACCTGAGGGGCAGTTAAGGAGGAGCGAAAGATTGTGCGCCCGTTTGGCCCCTTCTTAAAGAACAGGCGGGAAGAAGTCCCTTGCTCTGTCAACTTTCTCCCAATGCCGCAGGACCTGTATCCCTGTATTGATTCATGAGAAAACGCAGTCTTTGTTTGGACATTACCCTAATAAAACACGAATTAACTACAATCGTTGGTCTGGTTCCTGAGTCACATCCTGGGTCTGACAGCTTGACAGAGCCACCTAAATCACCCTCAACGCTCTCTTCACTTGACTGGGACAAGATGTCAAAGGGAGCAGCGGGGGGGACGAACCCCACTTCTGAGACGGAAGAAGTGGAACTCCTGAGGACTAAGGTAGCTGATTTGCAGACGGATGTTCAAGCCCTGCTAGCAGCAGTCAAGGCACTGAAGATGGATAATCAAACCTTGAAGGCCACGATAGACCAGATGCGAACAGCCCCTCCAGCTGCCGTAGTAAAGGTTCCCATTGGATTGCCCCCAAAATACGCGGGACAAAGTGATCAGTTGGCAACCTTGGTGGCTCAATGTGAGTTATATCCGGATGTCAGGCACACGGAATTTCCAGACGATGGGGCTAAAGTAGCTTTCGTGATTAGCCTCCTGGAGGGAGAAGCTGCAAAATGGGTGACTCCGTATCTCGTGAGAAAGGATACTGTCTTAGGAAGGTACAGAGGATTTATACAGGAGATGACCGAGATGTTTCAAGACCCGCAAAGGGCTGAAACAGTAGCACGGCAACTAGGCGCTCTGAAGCAAGCTAAAGGGACTGTTTCCGAGTACACTAACGCTTTTAAAATTCTGTCCCAGGAAACTGGTTACAATGACGCCGCCCTGATGTTTATGTACCGGAGTGGATTAAATGCTGAAATCCTGGATGAGTTGGCCAGGACCTCCCCCACCGCTGACCTACCAGGGCTCATCCGGCTATGCCTACAGATAGATCACCTGATGGAAGGAAGGCGCCTGGAAAGGAAGCAGGAGGTCCCGAGATACTCGGCCTCGGCATCCCGCAACAAGACCCTTCCCACTACAGGGATGGCAGGTAATGCAACTGAGGGACAGGGAGGGGCTAGGCCAAGACCGTCGGAAGAAGAAAAGGAAAGACGATGCCGGGAACGTTTATGCTTTTATTGTTCAAAGCCGGGCCATGTGGCCAGAGACTGTGGACTGAAAGGGGGGAAAGCCGAGCCGTCAGGAAACTAGAACACCCAGTCCACGTGCAGGCCGGTGGACTGGGGACAGCATTGTATAAAGGCCCCCCAACGATCCAACCTCCCTCAAAGGGGGTGTTGGTCTTGCCTATTCGGATTACAACTTCCAGAGGAGTGGTGTTTAATTCCACTGCCTTAATTGACAGTGGAGCCTCCACAAATTTTATTGATGCAAAGTTAGTCAAGCGTCATGGAATTTCCCGGTGGAAACTGGATGCTCCCCTAGCTGTGGAGACTATCGATGGGAGACCCCTGAAATCAGGAGGGGTGACACAAGCCACGGAGGAAGTGAAACTTCAAATCCCTGGGCACAAAGAGTTCATTTCGCTATACGTGTCAGATCTCTCGAACTTTGAGGTGATTCTGGGAATGCCCTGGCTAGCAAAGCATGAACCCAAAATAAGTTGGAAGGAGGCGGTGGTGTGGTTCACCTCACAGTATTGCCAGGAGAACTGTCAACCTGAAGGAATCAAGAACACCTTAGTGGGGGCAGTGCAAGAGATCGAGCAAGTGACCCTGCCGCCAAAGTATGAAGAATTCAAAGATGTGTTTGATGAAAAAGAGGCAGAGACTTTACCCCCCCCACCGCCCTTACGACTGTGCGATTGATCTAGTGCCAGGAGCCAGCATCCCATCAGGGAGAATCTACTCTCTCACAGAGAATGAGAGGGAGGCCCTGAAGGAATTCCTGGATAAAAACCTGAGGCGAGGATTCATACGCCCCTCACAATCCCCTGCTGGAGCGCCACTATTGTTTGTGAAAAAGAAGGGGGGGAACTCAGACCCTGTAACGACTATCGCGCATTGAACCAGATCACCATCCCCAACAGCTACCCGCTGCCCCTGATCTCAGAGTTGCTGGACCGACTGCACTCTGCAAAAATCTTCACGAAGTTGGATTTGAGAGGAGCGTACAATCTGATCAGAATGAAGGAGGGAGATGAATGGAAAACAGGATTCTTGACCGCTTACGGACAGTATGAATACCTGGTCATGCCGTTTGGGCTTTGTGGAAGCCCAGGAATTTTTCAAAAATTCATGAACGACGTGTTTAGAGACTTGTTGGACACGTATGTAATCTGTTACTTAGATGATATCCTGGTGTTCTCAAAGAACCAGGAAGACCACGACCAGCATGTGAAGACGGTGTTGAAGAGACTGAGAGAAAATCACCTGTATGCTAAATTAGAGAAATGTGGATTTGACCTCAAGTCTCTAGACTTCCTTGGATATCGAATCTCAGCGGAAGGCGTGGAGATGGACCCAGGGAAAGTAAGCTGCATATTGGACTGGGGCCAACCTGTCACCAAAAAGGATGTACAACGGTTTTTGGGGTTTGCCAATTATTACAGAAAGTTCATTCCAGGGTTTTCCAAATTAACAGCTCCTCTGGACTTCCGGGAAGGGTGACTTAGCCTGTGCCTGCTTTTGAGACGGGCTCCTGCCTCAAAAGAAGCTTATTCAGATATATCAGTCAGATTTTTTTTTTTTTTTGACTGATTAAACTTCTCCCGGGTAGGGAGAAACGAAGAGATTAACCTCAAAGCCTATTTTTGTTGGGACGACCAGATCTCATTAATTTATGGGACGAGGTCCAGCCGACGAAGGTGGGACGGATTTTCAACAACAAGCTCTATCTGATAAAGCGAACGTTCATCTTATCTTCTAAGAGAGAACGCACTAACAGGCAAGCACCCTTCTTTCTATATTTTTCTTTTACTTGACTTAAATTGTTGCTGTTTAAAAGAGATTTGCCAGATTGATCGGTTTTTGACATCTCACTGGGGAGCCATAACTTCTCTCTGCTACTCACTAATTAATAGCTTATCTCTGTTTTTGTTGCAAAAAGCTGTCCTGGATTTGCATTCTAAAGATATACACAGAAGAGGGATTTCTATTCCAGATTTTTATTTTGAAGAATATTATATTGTCTGAGACTACTCTCTTTTTGGTCTATTTTATTTTGACGAATCTGTTTCCTGACGACCGCCATTAATTGTTTCGATCCTGGGAACTGCATTTTGTTTACTTAAGCATGGAGAGATAAGGCTGTCTGCTCTGTTTATACTGTGATGTCACCAAGTTTGGAGTATTAACCCAATTGTTGCTGAAATAAGAAGTGGTTTTCCTATATTTTTCTTTTAAAATGGCAATTAAGAAAGTGGCTGAGAATCTGGAAATAACTATGTTTCAGAAAATAATGGATGAGATTGAGATAACGAAACAAAACCTGCGACAGGGTTGTAAGGAGCTGAAAATTGAATTGAGTAAAATGAAGCAGGAGATTAAAGATATAGGGGTCCCTGTGAGAGAGGTGACCCTGGAAGGGGTCCCTGTGAGAGAGGAGACCCCGGAGATTGGAACAAACGTGGAACAGGAAAAAGATTTGGAGTCTATGGACTTTAGAAACAAAATCTATTGTTTGGAGACACAGGAGATTAAAGACATAGGGGTCCTTGTGAGAGAGGAGACCCTGGAGACTGGAACAGGGGTCCCTGTGAGAGAGGAGACCCTGGAGACTGGAACAGGGGTCCCTGTGAGAGAGGACATCCCGGAGATTGGAACAAACGTGGAACAGGAACAAGATTTGGAGTCTATGGACTTTAGAAATAAAATCTATTGTTTGGAACTCAATGTTATCTCTGAAGAAATTAATGAAGATTCTAGAGATAAAGTTATCAATGGCATGGATAATCTTCTGGACTGGAATGATGTGATGGAGCCCAATATAGAGAAAATCTATGGAATTAACTGCAGCCATGTGACAATGGAAAAATTTTCAAGAGATGACCCAGTGTATTTTGAAAAAAAGAACAGAGATATGATTTTACAGCAGTATTTCAGCAACCTATTCAGAATGGATGGCAAGAAAATATTTGGGATAGAGGTAATTCCCATCAGACTCTTACTATATGACTATGGCTTTGACAGCAAGATTATTATGGAATACTGATAATGGAAGATTGGATACTGAAATTACTGGACTTAACAAGACTACTGAAGATGGAAGATGGAAAATGGAACTAATAGGGATAATAGAACAATGGCTACTGAAATTACTGAATCTAACAGATTCTGATGTGATGGATTAATTGAAATGTTTATTTTGACTATGGTTATGACAATAAGATTATCATAATTAGTAATGAGATGGATTAATCGATATGCTTATCTGGAAAAAAAAAATTGATAGATATATTTCTTAAAGAATTGAAACCTCTCTTTGACTTTTTGTGGAAAGAATAAAGTAATGTTTATGAGATTTGATGATTAAGTAAGATAACTACTGGAGGAAAGTGATTTTATAATATGACTTAAGAGACAGGATTGTTATATATTATAGACTTATAACTGATTTGATCTTTGACAAATGGGAAGTCAATATTTTACTCTTTATTTTTTTTTTCTTTTTTTTTTTTTTGTTTAACTATTTTTGATTTTGTTTTTTGTCTTTGAATGTTTTATGATTTCGTCTTGTATGTTTTATGAAAATCTGAATAAAAATTATTGAAAAAAAAAAAAAAAACAAATTAACAGCTCCTCTGACTGACTGTTTAAGGGGGAAGAAGAAGTTTCAATGGACAGAGAACGCCACCGAGGCCTTTGAGGAGCTGAAGAGAAGGTTTGCTGAGGCCTTCAGGGACGTTATAGCTGTGTCCCACTCCAACGATGATAGCTCTCCTGCTATCATGGAGAACGATGGTCTCAGGGAAGGAGAGCATCCAGCTGAGGAAGAGGGAAACGATCCCTTAGAAGGGACCCATTCCTTGGGGGATGAGCAGCTATCCTCTCGTGCAGAGGATATATCTCCAGGGGGTGGAGGGATCCTTGTAGTGGGTGATTCAATCATTAGGAACATAGACAGTGGGGTGTGTGATGGGTGTGTAGACCGCAAGGTGTTTTGCCTGCCTGGTGCGAAGGTTTCGGATATTGCCCATCGTTTGGATAGTTTGGTAGACAGTGCTGGGAAGGAGTCAGTCATCGTGGTGTACGTTGGCACCAACGACATGGGGAAATGCAGCCGTGAGGTCCTGGAAGCAAAATTTAGGTTGCTAGGTAGGATGCTGAAAGCCAGGACCTCCAAGGTGGCTTTCTCTGTAATGCTACCAGTTCCACGCGCAGGACCAGCCAGACAGGCCCAGCTTCGCAGTCTCAATGCATGGATGAGACGATGGTGTCGGGTGGAAGGGTTCGGATTTGTTAGGCACTGGGGAACATTTTGGGACAAGCCGGGCATGTACAAAAGGGACGGGCTCCACTTGAACCAGAATGGAACCAGACTGCTGGCACTTAAAATTAAAAAGGTAGCAGAGCAGCTTTTAAACTGACTGAGGGGGAAAACCTGACAGGAGCTGAGAAAGGTCCGGTTCGGAATAAACCTCCCCCCTGGGATAAAAACCAAAGAAATGATGAAATTTTAAAAGGGGTAGGCCTAGAAGTAGGCATTGTGAGAGCAGGGGCACAGGATATAAATTTAGAAGAGCAAAATTACCACAGGCCTAACCACAAGTGCCAAAGACACTTGAAGAGAGACACTGCTTACAAGTGCCTGTACGCTAATGCTAGGAGCCTCCGAACCAAGATGGGAGAACTGGAGTGCTTGGTCTTAGAGAAGAGCATTGATATAGTGAGCATAACCGAGACCTGGTGGAATGGAGAAAACCAGTGGGATACAGTTATCCCTGGATATAAACTATATCGGAAGGACAGGGAAGGATGTATTGGTGTCGGAGTCGCTCTATACGTGAAAGAAGGCATTGAATCCAGCAAGCTCAAAACCCCAAAAGAGGCAGACTCCTCTACAGAATCGTTGTGGGTGGTGATACCGTGCCCCAGGAGGGACTTAATACTGGGAACGATCTATCGTCCCCCTGATCAAAATGCTCAGGGAGACCTTGAGATGAGATATGAAATTGAGGAAGCATCCAAACTAGGAAATGTGGTAGTAATGGGTGACTTCAACTACCCGGACATAGACTGGCTGCATATGTGTTCCAGTCATGACAAAGAAGCAAAGTTTCTAGATATTCTAAATGACTATTCCCTAGACCAGTTGGTCATGGAACCGACCAGAGGGACGGCAACCCTGGACTTAATCCTCAGTGGGGACCGGGACCTGGTGCGAGATGTAAGTGTTGTTGAACCGATTGGGAGCAGTGACCACAGTGCTATTAAATTAAACATACATGTAACTGGCCAATTGCCAAGAAAATCCAACACGGTCACATTTGACTTCAAAAGAGGAAACTTCACAAAAATGAGGGGATTGGTAAAAAGAAAGCTGAAAAACAAAGTCCAGAGGGTCACATCACTCGAAAATGCTTGGAAGTTGTTTAAAAACACTCTATTAGAAGCTCAACTGGAGTGCATACCGCAGATCAGAAAAGGTACCGCCAGGGCCAAGAAGATGCCAGCATGGTTAACGAGCAAAGTCAAGGAAGCTCTTAGAGGCAAAAAGTCTTCCTTCAGAAAATGGAAGTCTTGTCCGAATGAAGAAAATAAAAAAGAACACAAACTCTGGCAAAAGAAATGCAAGAAGACAATAAGGGATGCTAAAAAAGAATTTGAGGAGCACATTGCTAAGAACATAAAAACCAACAACAAAAAATTCTATAAATACATTCAAAGCAGAAGACCATCTAGGGAGACAATTGGACCCTTGGATGATAAGGGAGTCAAAGGTGTACTAAAGAACGATAAGGAGATTGCAGAGAAGCTAAATGAATTCTTTGCATCTGTCTTCACAGTGGAAGATATAGGGCAGATCCCTGAACCTGAACTAACATTTGAAGGAAGGGATTCTGAGGAACTAAGACAAATAGTGGTACCGAGAGAGGAAGTTCTAAGCTTAATGGACAATATAAAAACTGACAAATCATCTGGCCCGGATGGCATCCACCCGAGAGTTCTCAAAGAACTCAAAGGTGAAATTGCTGATCAGCTAAGTAAAATATGTAACTTGTCCCTCGGGTCTTCCTCTGTGCCTGAGGACTGGAAAGTGGCAAATGTAACACCAATCTTCAAAAAGGGATCCAAAGGGGATCCCGGAAATTACAGGCCAGTTAGCTTAACTTCTGTCCCTGGAAAACTGGTAGAAAGTATGATTAAAGCTAGATTAACTAAGCACATAGAAGAACAAGCCTTGCTGAAGCAGAGCCAGCATGGCTTCTGCAAGGGAAAGTCCTGTCTCAGTAACCTATTAGAATCCTTTGAGAGTGTCAACAAGCATATAGATAGAGGTGATCCAGTGGACATAGTGTACTTAGACTTTCAAAAAGCGTTTGACAAGGTACCTCACCAAAGGCTTCTGAGGAAGCTTAGCAGTCATGGAATAAGAGGAGAGGTCCTCTTTTGGATAAGGAATTGGTTAAGAAGCAGAAAGCAGAGAGTAGGAATAAACGGACAGTTCTCCCAATGGAGGGCTGTAGAAAGTGGAGTCCCTCAAGGATCGGTATTGGGACCTGTACTTTTCAACTTGTTCATTAATGACCTAGAATTAGGAGTGAGCAGTGAAGTGGCCAAGTTTGCTGATGACATTAAATTGTTCAGGGTTGTTAAAACAAAAAGGGATCGCGAAGAGCTCCAAAAAGACCTCTCCAAACTGAGTGAATAGGCGGAAAAATGGCAAATGCAATTCAATATAAACAAGTGTAAAATTATGCATATTGGAGCAAAAAATCTGAATTTCACATATACGCTCATGGGGTCTGAACTGGCGGTGACCGACCAGGAGAGAGACCTCGGGGTTGTAGTGGACAGCACGATGAAAATGTCGACCCAGTGTGCGGCAGCTGTGAAAAAGGCAAATTCCATGCTAGCAATGATTAGGAAAGGGATTGAAAATAAAACAGCCGATATCATCATGCCGTTGTATAAATCTATGGTGCGGCCGCATTTGGAATACTGTGTACAGTTCTGGTCGCCTCATCTCAAAAAGGATATTCTAGAGTTGGAAAAGGTTCAGAAGAGGGCAACCAGAATGATCAAGGGGATGGAGCGACTCCCTTACGAGGAAAGGTTGCAGCATTTGGGGCTTTTTAGTTTAGAGAAAAGGCGGGTCACAGGAGACATGATAGAAGTGTATAAAATTATGCATGGCATTGAGAAAGTGGATAGAGAAAAGTTCTTCTCCCTCTCTCATAATACTAGAACTCGGGGACATTCAAAGAAGCTGAATGTTGGAAGATTCAGGACAGACAAAAGGAAGTACTTCTTTACTCAGCGCATAGTTAAACTATGGAATTTGCTCCCACAAGATGCAGTAATGGCCACCAGCTTGGATGGCTTTAAAAGAAGATTAGACAAATTCATGGAGGACAGGGCTATCAATGGCTACTAGCCATGATGGCTGTGCTCTGCCACCCTAGTCAGAGGCAGCATGCTTCTGAAAACCAGTTGCCGGAAGCCTCAGGAGGGGAGAGTGTTCTTGCACTCGGTCCTGCTTGCAGGCTTCCCCCAGGCACCTGGTTGGCCACTGTGAGAACAGGATGCTGGACTAGATGGGCCACTGGCCTGATCCAGCAGGCTCTTCTTATGTTCTTATGTTCTTATGTTCTTATGTTCAGATGCTTCAGATTTTGCCATCGGGGGGGTCCTGCTACAATTAGACCAAGAAGGGAAGGAGCTGCACCCCTGTGCGTTCTTCTCTCGGAAGTTAAAGCCTGCAGAGAAGAACTACACAGTTTGGGAGAAGGAGCTGCTGGCCATCAAGGACTCTTTTGAAAACTGGAGACAATACCTAGAGGGGACCTCTCATCGAATTGAAGTGCGCTCCGACCACAAGAATCTTGAAAGCCTCTAAACAGCCAGAAAGCTGAACCAGAGACAGATAAGATGGTCCCCGTTCTTCACTAGGTTTAACTTCCAGATTACTTACCATGCCCAAGCCAAAAACAAGAGAGCGGATGCCTTATCCAGACAGCCACAATACAAAGAAAGTGAATCCGAGGACCAGCCTCAGTACGTAATCCCGCCAGAGAAATTAACATTGGGAGTATGCCAGCCTTCATGGGAAGAGGAACTCAAAAAGGCACAACAAGAAGATGCAGACATGCTAAAATATCAGCAGGAGACGGGACAAGGTCAAGACTCAGAAGTAACCTTTCACTGGAGAAGTGGACTGTTATGGTTCAAAACCGCCAGATATGTGCCAGAAGGGGAATTACGGCTCAGAATCCTACGCCAGTGTCATGATTCCATCACAGCGGGACACTTTGGGATTTACAAGACCATTCAGAACGTGACCAAGGACTTCTGGTGGCCTAAAGTGCGTCGGGATATTGAGAGTTATGTAAAGTCCTGCTCTGTCTGTCTGCGGACAAAAACACAAACAGGGACACCAGCAGGACTGTTACAACCGTTGCCTGTCCCACACGAACCCTGGAAGGACCTCTCCATGGATTTTATAACTGATCTACCCAAGTCCCAAGGAATGACAGCCATCTTAGTAGTGATGGATCTACTTACCAAAATGGCACACTTTCTTCCTTGTGCAGGGGCCTTAGAAGCTAAAGAAACGGCCAAGTTATTCATAAAAGAAGTCTACCAGCTGCATGGATTGCCAAACAGCGTAGTCTCAGACCGAGGAACTCAGTTCACAGCCAAATTTTGGAGAGCAATGTGGAAACAGTTGCAGACGGAATTAAAACTCTCCTCCGCCCATCACCCCCAGACAGATGGGCAGACGGAACGCTTGAACGCCGTTTTGGAAAGATATTTATGAAGTTATGTGTCCTATCAACAGACTGACTGGGTATCATATTTGCATTTTGCAGAGTTCGCCTACAACAATTCTCTGCACTCCAGCACTCAACAAACCCTGTTCTTCGCTAATTATGGATTCCATCCTAAAGTCTTTCCAAGCAGCTCAGAAGGAATGCTGGTACCGGCAGCTGAGAACTTCCTTAAGGAATTGCAAGCGGCGCAACAGACACTGAAACAGCAGTTAAACGAAGCCAAAACGGAGTACAAGCGAGTTGCTGACCTGCACAGGAAGGAGGGCCCCCCCCTTCAACCGGGAGACCAGGTATGGCTGTCCACCCGCTTCCTCCAGATGCCGGGCAAATGTAGAAAATTACAAGACAAGAGGGTGGGTCCTTTCGAAATAGAAACTCAAATCAATCCCGTGGCGTACCAACTGAAGCTGCCTGACACGTTTAAAATACATCCTGTGTTCCATCGATCCCTCTTAACGAAAGCCGCCCCTCCCAGTGAGTTACGGCCGGAGGAACCTCCCGGAGCTCCGCTCCTGGTAAATGAGCAGCTTGAGTTTGAAGTTGAGGAGATCTTAGATTCCAGGATCAGACGCCACAAGCTGCAGTACTTGATTCACTGGAAAGGCTATGGGGTGGCTGACAGATCATGGGAAGATGCAGCTGATGTGCATGCTCCAGAATTGGTAAAACTTTTCCATCAACGTTTTCCCCACCATCCCAAGCCAGACAAGGGGAGGGGGGCACAGCCTGGGAGGGGGGATGGTGTCGGAAGGCAGAGCTGGGGAGCTCCCGGGGAGCTGGATCCCGGAGAGTTGGGAGAAGAGTATTCGGATGGATGGCAGAGGGAAGGGGGAGGAACTTCCCCCCTTTGGAGCGAAGACGAAACAGAGGAACTGCCAGTGATAAGGTCGCTCAGCAACGGGGAGCCTGAGCCCTCCCTGGACATTCTCACACCTCCCCCTCTTTCAGGCTCAGAGCAAGAGGGGGAAGAGGGAGGGCTGCTCACAGCCGAAAAGCGGGGAGGCAGTTTACCATCAGCCCCTCCCCTATCCCCCATCCTGGAATCGGAAACTTCAGAAGAGGAGGGGGTGATGCTTCCCCCCTCACCGCGCACACGCAGACAGCTGAAAAGACAGGAGAGAAGGGGGGGAAGGCGGGCAGTACCTGAGGGGCAGTTAAGGAGGAGTGAAAGATTGCGCGCCCGTTTGGCCCCTTCTTAAAGAACAGGCGGGAAGAAGTCCCTTGCTCTGTCAACTTTCTCCCAATGCTGCAGGACCTGTATCCCTGTATTGATTCATGAGAAAACGCAGTCTTTGTTTGGACATTACCCTAATAAAACACGAATTAACTACAATCGTTGGTCTGGTTCCTGAGTCACATCCTGGGCCTGACAAGCTGCCTCTTGAAGGCCTCCAGTGTTGGAGAGCCCACCACATCTCTAGGTAATTGGTTCCATTGTCATACAGCTCTGACAGTTAGGAAGTTTTTCCTGATGTTCACTTGAAATCTGGCATCCTGTAACTTGAGCCCATTGTTCCATGTCCTGCACTCTGGGATGATCAAGAAGAGATCCTGGCCATTGCAACAATTTATTCAGGAAGATCAATCAGGGTTTTTACCTAAAAGACAATTACGTGACAACGTCAGGAATGTTTTGAATGTGTTGGAATATTTAGAACAACGAAATGATAAACAAGCAGCTTTGATTTTTTTAGATGCTGAAAAAGCATTTGATAATTTGAATTGGAAATTTATGTTCCAGGTTTTGGAGCAAATGGATTTTGGAGACAACTTTATAAAATGGATCAGATCGATTTATACATCACAGAAGGCCCAGATAATTGTTAATGGAGACTTAACGGATTCATGTGAAATACAAAAGGGTACAAGACAGGGATGTCCATTATCTCCCCTTTTATTTATTCTGGTTTTAGAAGTGCTGCTTAGAGATATAAGGCAAGATAAAAGGATTTCGGGATTAAAAATAAAAAAAGAAGAATATAAATTGAGAGCATTTGCTGATGATTTGATAATTGTACTAGAAAACCCTTTGGAAGGAATTCATATATTGATGGACAAATTAAAAGAATTTGGACCGTTAGCAGGATTTAAGATCAACAATCAAAAAACAAAGATGTTGGTGAAAAATTTAACTTTAAGGGAACAGAAAGAGTTAATGGACAAGACAGATTTTACAATAGAAAAAAAGTTGAAATATCTAGGCATCATCATGACAAATAAAAACTCAAAGCTGTTTCATAATAATTACGAAAAATTATGGACAGAGATTAAGAAAGACTTGCTAAGATGGGATAAACTACAACTGTCATTAATGGGTAGAATATCTGTGATAAAAATGAATGTATTACCGAGAATGATGTTTTTGTTTCAAACAATACCTGTAATATCCTCTGATTTACCTTTTAAACAATGGCAAAAAGATATTTCTAAATTTGTATGGCAAGGAAAAAAACCAAGAGTTAAATTTAAATTACTTCAAGACGCTAAAGAAAGAGGAGGACTGGGATTACCAAATTTGAGACTTTATTTTGCTGCCTGCTGTTTAGTCTGGATAAAGGAATGGATCTTATTGAGGAATAAAAGACTATTGGATTTGGAGGGCCACAATCTGAAGTGGGGATGGCATGGATATCTATGGTATGACAAAGTAAAAGTAAACGTAGACTTTAACAATCATTTTATAAGACGTTCTCTGTTGAAAATATGGAATAGATACAAACCAAGGTTTTATTCGAAAATACCATTATGTGTCTCAAGTCAAGAAGCGTTTTATAGAAGAGAAATGTCTGGAAAAGAGAAATGGTTAACTTATCAAGAACTATTAGAAAATGTACATGGAGAATACACAATGAAAGAGAGAGAACAATTGATAAAGGAAGGATATACTTTTCATTGGTTTGCCTATTTACAATTGTTAGAAAGATATAAAATGGACAAGAAAATGTATGGGTTTGAAATAAGTAAATCTGATTTTGAAATAGGTTTGTATACAAATGATGAAAACATAATTGCAAAAATGTATAAACTTTTATTGAAAATGGATATGGAGGAAGAACAAGTAAAAGACTGCATGGTAAAGTGGGCAAAAAATTTTGGTCATAACATACAAATAGATCAATGGGAAAATATGTGGAAAAAAGGCTTGAAATTTACATTATGTTATAATCTTAAAGAAAATTTTTATAAAATGATGTACCGTTGGTACATGACTCCAGAAAAGCTGTCAAAAATGTATAGTAATGTCTCTAATGTTTGTTGGAAATGTAAACAACAAGAAGGATCTTTTTATCATATGTGGTGGTCATGTAAAAAGGCGAAATTATTCTGGGCACAGATAGGTAGGAAGATGCAAAAAATTTTAAAGATAAATATTCAGTCAAAACCAGAATTTTTTTTACTGGGTTTTATGGATAAACAAATAGAAAAGAAATATGGAAGAATATTATTATATATGATTACGGCAGCAAGATTATTATATGCACAAAAGTGGAAAATGGAATCAATACCAACAATGGAAGAATGGCTACTGAAATTAATGGACTTAGTAGAAATGGATAAATTGACGTGTTTACTTAGAGAAAAATCGACAGATACATTCCTTAAGGATTGGAAGCCTCTCTTAGACTTTTTGTCGAAAGATCAAAATAAAATGATGATACTGGGATTTGATGATTAATTAAGACAGCTTATGGAGAAAAGGGATTCTGTATGTACATATTAAGGGACAGGTTTGATGTATATTATATACTTATAGCTGATCTGTGACAAATCGGAAGTCAACCATTTTATTTTTATTTTTTGTTGTAGTATTGTTATGTTTTTTCTTACTTTGTTTTGTTTGTTTTTTGGAAAAATTTGAATAAAAACTATATAAAAAGAAGAGATCCTGGCCTTCCTCTATGTAGCAACCTTTCAAGTACTTGAAGAGTGCAATCATATCTCCCCTCAGTCTTCTCTTCTCCAGGCCATACATGCCCAGTTCTTTCAGTCTCTCTTCATAGGGCTTTGTTTCCAGTCCCCTGATCATCCTTGTTGCCCTCCTCTGAACCCATTCCAGTTTGTCTGCATCCTTCTTAAAGTGTGGTGTACAGAACTGGATACAGTACTCAAGATGAGGCCTAACCAGTCCTGAATAGAGGGAAACCAATACTTCACACGATTTGGAAAATATAGTTCAGCTAATGCAGTCTAAAATAGCATTTGCCTTTTTTGCAGCCACATCACACTGTTGGCTCATATTCAGCTTGTGATCAACGACAATTCCAAGATCCTTCTCACATGTCATATTAAGAACATAAGAACATAAGAAGAGCCTGCTGGATCAGGCCAGTGGCCCATCTAGTCCAGCATCCTGTTCTCACAGTGGCCAAACAGGTGCCTGGGGGAAGCCCGCAAGCAGGACCCGAGTGCAAGAACACTCTCCCCTCCTGAGGCTTCCGGCAACTGGTTTTCAGAAGCATGCTGCCTCTGACTAGGGTGGCACAGCACAGCCATCACGGCTAGTAGCCATTGATAGCCCTGTCCTCCATGAATTTGTCTAATCTTCTTTTAAAGCCGTCCAAGCTGGTGGCCATTACTGCATCTTGTGGGAGCAAATTCCATAGTTTAACTATGCGCTGAGTAAAGAAGTACTTCCTTTTGTCTGTTCTGAATCTTCCAACATTCAGCTTCTTTGAATGTCCATGAGTTCTAGTATTATGAGAGAGGGAGAAGAACTTTTCTCTATCCACTTTCTCAATGCCATGCATAATTTTATACACTTCTATCATGTCTCCTGTGACCCGCCTTTTGCTGAGTCAAGTATCCCCATCTTATAACTGTGCATTTGGTTTCTTTTTCCTAAGTGTAGAACGTTGTATTTATCCCTGTTGAATTTCATTCTGTTGTTTTCAGCCCAATGCTCCAGCCTATCAAGGTCCCTTTGAATTTTGTTTCTGTCTTCCATGGTATTAGCTGTGCCCCCCAATTTTGTATCATCAGCAAATTTGATAAGCATTCCCTGCACCTCCTCATCCAAGTCATTAATAAAAATGTTGAAGAGCACTGGGCCCAGGACTGAGCCCTGTGGTACTCCACTCGTTACTTCCGCCCAGTTTGCGAAGGAACCATTGATAAGCACTCTTTGAGTACTTTGAAGCCAACTGTGGATCCACCTGATAGTTGTTCCATCCAGCCCACATTTAACTAGCTTGCTAAGAGGTATATATATATACCGCTTAATATGCAAAATCCCTAAGTAGTATACATAAAATACCATAATGTCATAAAAAACAAGTGTAAATATACAAGTCAATATAAACAAGTGTAAAATTATGCATATTGGAGCAAAAAATCTTCATTTCACATATACGCTCATGGGTCTGAACTGGCGGTGACCGACCAGGAGAGAGACCTCGGGGTTGTAGTAGACAGCATGATGAAAATGTCGACCCAGTGTGCATCAGCTGTGAAAAAGGCAAATTCCATCCTAGGGATAATTAGGAAAGGTATTGAAAATAAAACAGCCGATATCATCATGCCGTTGTATAAATCTATGGTGCGGCCGCATTTGGAATACTGTGTACAGTTCTGGTCGCCTCATCTCAAAAAGGATATTCTAGAGTTGGAAAAGGTTCAGAAGAGGGCAACCAGAATGATCAAGGGGATGGAGCGACTCCCTTACGAGGAAAGGTTGCAGCATTTGGGGCTTTTTAGTTTAGAGAAAAGGCGTGTCAGAGGAGACATGATAGAAGTGTATAAAATTATGCATGGCATTGAGAAAGTGGATAGAGAAAAGTTCTTCTCCCTCTCTCATAATACTAGAACTCGTGGACATTCAAAGAAGCTGAATGTTGGAAGATTCAGGACAGACAAAAGGAAGTACTTCCTTACTCAGTGCATAGTCATTCAAACTATGGAATTTGCTCCCACAAGATGCGGTAATGGCCACCAGCTTGGATGGCTTTAAAAGAAGATTAGACAAATTCATGGAGGACAGGGCTATCAATGGCTACTAGCCATGATGGCTGTGCTCTGCCACCCTAGTCAGAGGCAGCATGCTTCTGAAAACCAGTTGCCGGAAGCCTCAGGAGGGGAGAGTGTTCTTGCACTCGGGTCCTGCTTGCGGGCTTCCCCCAGGCACCTGGTTGGCCACTTTGAGAACAGGATGCTGGACTAGATGGGCCACTGGCCTGATCCAGCAGGCTCTTCTTATGTTCTTATGTTCTTAAATAATATACAACATTGTGGCTGGCTTTCATATGTCATGGGAGTACTGTTCTAATCAGTAGATGTTTCTTTCTCTTATCTAGATCTAGATCTTTTGATGTATCTTTTGTTTTTGTTCATCCACTGGATGTTGCTTACACTGGAGAGTTTCAGTCCAGCTCAGGTAGCCTGCTCAGTTTAATCTGTTCAATGCAAATCACAGAGCTTTTACTTGGATCTAATTAGACACAAATCAATAGAAGTCAATTCAAAATAATTAGTGTCTGTAGAAATCAGTAGGGCTCAATTAAAATCAATGACAACATTAGCTCAATTAAAATCAATGAGGACCAATCTAAGATCCTTCTCACATGTAGTATTGCTGAGCCATGTATCCCCCATCTTACAACTGTGCATTTGGTTTCTTTTTCCTAGGTTTAGTACTTTGCTCTTATCCCTGTTCAGTTTCATTCTGGTATTTTCAGCCCAATGCTCCAGCCTATCAAGAACCCTTTCAATTTTGTTTCTGTCTTTCAAGGTATTAGCTATCCCTCCCAATTTTGTACCTTGTGCAAATATGATAAGCATTCCCTGCACTGGGCCCAGGACCAAGCCCTGCGGTACCCCACTCATTACCTCTCCCCAGTTTGAGAAGGAACCATTGATAAACACTCATGAATGTTCATGAGGACTTTTTTTAAAAAAAAAATGCAACAACTGATGTGGAAATGTGGAGAACTGAAGTTAAGACTGGGAAAATGGGAACGTGAGAAAAAAGAAATAGACAAATTTGGCCATCCCTAGGCAGAACCACAAGCAAGAACCAGAAGCAGAGCTGTAAAATCCCTCACAGCAACAGCAGCCACAGCCAAGGCTGAGTGACAGCAATGCCCGCCCTCATCTTCCAGCATCACACTGAGTGGGGAGGTCCCCTTTTTTCTGCTGTTCAAAGCAAACTGGGCTGTACGCTGTCATTAATTGCTCATGTTGCTAGCACAAACAGCTATTTTCTGCATCCCAAGGTGAAACAAAGCTGAATTAAAAACCTCATGTTGCCCTATTATTCCCCTTGGTGATTTTTTGTTTGGCTTTGTTTTTGCCTTCTTCCCGTTGAGTTTTGGCTTCATTTAAAAAATGAACCTGTTCGCAAATAGAAATTGCTCTCAGCTGAGGCAGGCCTGCTGAGACTGGAAGGTCAAGAAGAGACACGTGTCCGCTCACAGTGTAGGGCCTGTATGTTTCTCTCAGGTGAAGCCACTAGGAGAGGAGAAACAAGACTTACCAGCTTGTTTGCCAACACACCAAGGAAGACTCGTGACACATGTATGGTTGAAATGTTATATTTATTAAAATATAACACATAATCAATCAAATTCCAATCCGCCAATTAAAGAATCTCAAATCCTTCGGGCAGGTGAGGCTCAACCTATCTATGAGGGTCTAGACCCTCCCAACCAGGAGGCAAGTCAGTCACATCGTACTGCAACTCCCCAGACAAGGATGTGGGAAAACTTCTCCCTCCTTGCAATCGGAGTCAGGTTTGTGGTTCCAACCTCCGCATCCTGGCCCCACCGTACAGGCGTTCACCATGATGCGCAAGCCGGTCCCACGTGGACACCCCCCGGATCCACACCAGACATTACGCCTTGATGTTTCACCAGGGGGTGCCCTTTTCCCAAATGCCTCATCCACCTCAATTTTAACCCCAATTACCTCACCTGCCCGAATCCAACGCCAGCCAAACCGGAATCACCACAACCCACCCAGAACAAGCCAAATGAATCAAACCCAAGCAGTATGGAGTAGGCAAAACCAAAGACATTCTGAAATCAGAATCTCCAAACAAAAATTCCTACTCAGCCCCCTCAGGCGACTAGCAAAGCCCATACTGACAAGGGAGGGGTGGGTGGGTGCCGCAAGGCAAAAAAGGCGCGCACTTAAGGAGGAGCAGGCTATATATAGCTGCTCAAAACCCTTGCCCAATTGGTCAAGGTGCACCACCTGACCTATTACACAATTTTCTGGAACCTTCCCGAGCCTTCCCAATAATAGGGTGTAGGCAAATCCGCCCCAGCCAAATGGGCAGGAACGTTATTTTCTTATTAAACAGTCTGAAGGATGAGCTGCAGCAGAAGTGAGTGCTTCAAGAGCATGTGAGGTCACTGCCAGACATGTGGGTTGGGCTGCACTCATGGGGAATGCCTCCTCTGCCAGGAGTTGCCGCAGTGTGGACAAAATTGTGAGACAAACTCCAAAGACAGGGACGTTGGGCTTTTTCCTTTTGTGAGGGACAGGAGCAGTGAAGCAACTGGGGGCTGTATCCCAGTGTCCTCTGTCCTCTAGCAGAAGGGCTCTTGTACTAGTGGACAGGTGCGTTTTAATGTTGTGCAATGGAGGAATCCAATGCTACATTGTGCTAGTGGAAATCCATTGTGCAACAGTGGAGAAGTACTTTCTTTTGTTTGTCCCGAATCTTCCAAAATTCAGCTTCATTGGATGTCCATGAGTTCCAGTGTTATGTTATATAGAAAGACATTTCGGTACCCACTTCCTTCACACCATGCTTAATTTTATACACCTCTAACCTATCACCTCTTACTCACCTTTTCTCTAGCCTAAACAGCTGCAATTGCTGCAACCTTTCCTTTTATGGGAGTTGCTCCATGCCCTTGATCATTATGCCCTTGATCATTTTCTGATCCTTTTGCAAGGAGATTGTAGTTGGTGCAAAGCTTGGTGGCTTGAGCGGTCCCGGGGGAGTATATGGTTCAATCTGCTTCCGGCTAATCTCAGTGCTCAATTAAAGTGCTTGTTATTATGTATAAAACCCTAAATGGTTTGAGACCAGGATATTGGAAGCTTGTTGCCTCAGACATGAATCTGCCCATCCATTGCTTGTAAGACCTTGGCCTCCATTCCATTGCCATGAATCAGCACATTTGACTTGGGCATGTGATGTTCCTTTCTCAGTGAGTGTACCAAGGGCAGTTTTCAACTACTGTATCCCATCAGAGCAAGGATTTCTGCTTGCACAATGGGTCGTTCCCCTCTTCTCCCCAATGTGTGCCCCATGCCTTCCCCGAATTTGCTTCAGAGGGTTGGGGGAACCCAGAACAGATTTAAAGAGTGTGCAGGGAGGAGAATGTTCAGTTGGGCAAGGAGAAATATTTGTGCTGATGGAACAAGAGACTTAGTGTTGTGGGGGATTCAACCCCAGGGGTGTGGAAACTCTCTCACTAAAGGAGGCTGGTTTGCTTCCTCTCATGTGGTTTTTACTGTAAGCTTTTTGGTTTGTTTGTTTTTGCCAAGCATTTTCTCAAATCTGTCTGCTGCTGGAATGGTTCTGTATTAAACTTGTTTATTATTTATTGTTAAAATTCTCTCTCTCTCTCTCTCTCTCTGTGTGTGTGTGTGTGTGTAATGATGGATGGATGGATGGATGGATGGATGGATGGATGGATGGATGGATGGATGGATGGATGGATGGATGGATATCATGAGAGCTAACAGAGCCCTTTTCAAGGCCAAAAGACTGCATATAAATAACTTTATAAACAAGTAAGCAAAGAAACCTCACTGACACTAGGCAGTCAATGCCTGGATTAGAGATCACTTGGGAACCCACTGAGTCTACTAAATGAATGAGGATGTGTAGATCAGTGTTTTTCCAATATGCATCATTTTCACATACATTCCCATGAATTCTGCCTCATTTCTCCATTTATCAGCATTTTGTTTCTAAAAAGTACCAAAAAAAATCACATTTTGAATGTATGTTCTCTTGAAACATACTACCTCCGAGGGGGTTGGACTCGATGACCTTCTAGGCCCCTTCCAACTCTACTATTCTATGATTCTGTGAAACGTGCAGTTCTAAATATATCTCAGAGTATGCATTTCTAAACATATTTCATCACATTTTAAAATGCATTTTGGTATATTTTCAAGTCAAAACCGTGTTGTAACATTTGAAGAAGTGCAGAATCCAATGAACAGCTCCATTCCATTGCCCACATTAGTCCAGGATGTGCAGATTAGGTTAATGTATATTGGAATTTAGAAATTCCTCAAGCATCCCAAATATAAAGTGGTGTGTGTGTGTGTGAAGAAACCCAAACACATCCATGTCATGTAAAATCTTGATACTTCTGAGAAGGGACTGGGGCTCTGCATGGGTTCAGCAGTGCAAATTCTCAAGAAGTAGGGAAGTAAGAAGAAATCATTTTCCATTCCACCCTGTATTTGTCACACACAGCATTGTTTCTGTTCCGCTGCAGTACATCTTCCATCATCTTCGTCTTGCTGTCTGTAGGGTAAAATTATGTAACTTTCATATAATTACTTCATGTAAATTACTAAAATTACACACAGTCATCACATTATTCCATCCCATTCATTTCAGTGCACAAGAAACAAAATGCACTTGGGGAAAAATGCAGACTATATGTACATATTGTTTGCAGACTGAAAGCCGCCATAGCGAAGACTGCAATTGTATTAGCTGGATTGATTTCTGTTCTGGACATGCAGCAAATAAGTAAACATCTGCAATTTCTTCTCCTGGTTGTTTTAATTGGGATTCTCCAACATGCCTAAAACAAAGTCAGTTCAGCACAGGTGAGCACACCTGCATGCCAACAGAACTGAATTCTCTAGTGGCTTCCCCCCTCAGTTTCAATTTCCTTCAGCCCCTGAGTGACCCCTTTATCATATATCAGAGACTTCATTAATGGGTTGTTGTCATTGGATAACTGATCATGTAAACAAGTCCTGATTAAGCAATAGTCTTTTAATTGAATTGTTGGCGTTAATAGATTCAGGGGATGGTGTATCATTGAGTAATTAGATGTGAAAACATCGTAAAAAGTAATGGTTTTGGCTCCATCCATGGATGTGTCTGCCTTGGCATGCCACAGTTCATTCAGGGGTTGCTTAAAAAGAGAGGCTGCATTGATTCAAGAAGAAAAACCCAGAGTAGAATGCTACAAAGCAGGCATGATCATTTGATTTTGCAACAGTACTCACTGGTAGGCAGTCCCATTTAATATAATCAGGGCACTTATTTTGGTAAGAGGACTCACCGGTACACAGTAATGTCACTCTCTTTAAAAAATTTGCTACCCATGACAACCATTTTGGGGTGACACCCATGGTACCTTTATCAAGGTATGAGTACCAGCACCTCATTTTTTTTTAATGAAATAAAGCACTAGGTGTAATCATCCATTTCCCCTCATCCTACTTTCTATGCAGACTGAAATCAAAAGAGGAAAGGACAGCTGAACTGGAAAGAAGCCATGTGAATTGGAACAAAGTCCAGAGACTGTGAGAGTCAGTATGCCTCTGAATCCCAGTTTCTGGGAATCGCAAGTGGGGAGAGGGCTCTTCCGCTCAGGTCCTGCTTGCAGGCTTCCCATTGGGGCATCTGATCAGTTTGCTAATGTTCTTTAAAAAAAACCCCACAGTGCTGCAGTCCCTTCCTTCTCCTGTTAAGGTCCTTCCCGGTAATGCAGTGCTGAACTCTGCCAATCAATTTGTGAAACTCTCCATACACACACAATGAATAAGGTGGTCATTCTTCTGACTTTTTTATGGGAGATGTTTGCTGTATTTTTGGGTTGGGTGGTTTGCTGCTTACCTTAATAATTAATAGTATGCAGTGACCAAGGGGTCTTCATCCTTTAACCTTCTAACCTACCCCTGAACTTTTCCTACTCCTCTTCTTTCACAGGCAATTTGTTTTGGCCCTATGAATGGCCAAAAAACAACAACACCTGGCTGAAATTATTGGAACTGCTCTACAGTGCTCTCTATTGATTGGACCACAGAAAATAAGCAGGGTAGAGGTGTGTGCGCTCACATGCAGATTCCTGGAGTAGAGGGTATGTAATGTGAATTGCCCTAAGATTAGACTCTAGTCTGTTTCCAAAAGAAAGAAAGAAAAGAAAGCATAGGAATATAGGAACATAGGAAACTGCCCTACAGCGAGTCAGAACATTGGTCCATTTAATTTAGTATTGTCTATACCCTTCAGGCTTTCAGACAAGAGGTCTTCCCCAGCACTACCTGGATTGAATCTGGGACCTTCAGCATGCAAAGCAGATGCTCTGTCACTGAGCTATGATCCTTCAGATGCCTTTGGAAGTTCCCAAAAAGGATACTAACTACAATGGCTATATTCTACTTCCACTCTCTTAGGTAGTATGTTTCTGAATACAGTAGGGCCCCGCTTCATGGCGTTTCGCTAATGCAGCAGTTTTGAATGGTGTCCCTGTCCCATCTGTGTGGCGCTTGTTCCATTTCTGCGGCAATTTTCCAATTTTGTGGTATGATGCAATTCATGGCGCCCGACGCCCTGAGCATGTCATCAGAGCGTCGGGCGCCATTTTACAGCAAGGGAGGTGGCGGAGAGACAGCGAACAGGCAGGGGGGAAGGCGAGCGGGCGGGGGGATGAGCAAGGGAGGCAGTGGAGAGCGCATGAGCAAAAAAGCAGGGGGGACTGGGGCTGTCGCTGTTGTTCCTTTGTACCCAGCTTCTTTGTCTTCCCCTCCCTCCTCTTTCACCTTTAGTGTTTTCTGGTTTTTGGTCGGGTTGTTTTGGGGGTGGTTCTTTTCAGTTGGTGTTTATTTTCCCCTTTTTCCTTCTACCCAGGTGTTTCCCTGCCAGTCCTCATTTTTGGGGACAGTGGAGGCTGCTACTGCCGCCTCTGGGAATATCGGAGGTTTTGGGTTTGGAGGAGACTGCTATGGCCACCTCTGGTTTAGCAGCGGTGCCCCCCATCCTTAGCTGGTTGAAGCGGTGAGTCGGAAGCTCGCAGCGGCAACTCCATCTCACTCCCGCTTTATGCTGTGCTGCTTCTGATCCCCCCTCTTGCCGGGCGCTGGGTGCTGGGCGGTGGCTCCATCCTCCGTGGTTCGCTACTGCGGCCGTTGGAGCTCGCAGGCTAATGAGGCAGAGCTTGTGGCAGCGGCAGCTCTCTCTCCAGAGCTTGCAGCAGAGGCTCCTTTTCTTTCACTCCTGGCAGCAGTGTCTGTGGGGGTGGTTGTCTGTTGCCACTCCCCCACCTGCTGGATTTGGTTTGATGGCTGCTTTTTCCAGCCGCTTGGCACTACTTCCCCACCATAACAAGGGCGAGTGAGCGGGGGGGAGGGCGATGCACGGAAAAGTGAAACATCGATTAGCTCTTGCGGGGGGGAGCTTCAGTGGCCAAACGCTGTCAACCAGAGCTCCCCACACTACAGGTGATTAATGTTCTGCTTTAGGGCGATTTTCGCTTTACGGTGGGGGTCTGGTCCCTAACCTGCCATATAAGCGGAGCCCTACTGTACCAGTTGCTAGAAAGCTCAGGAAGAGAGAGTGCTGTGGCACTCAGGACCTGATGGTGGGCTTCCCAAAGGTATCTGGTTGGCCATGGTGAAAACAGGATGCTGGACTAGATGGGCCTTTGCCTGATCCAGCAGGTTCATCTTATGTTCTTAAGGCCTAATGAAGATGGCCTTCCTCTGTTGCTTGCCCCACCAAGGGGCACCATTTTGGCTATACCTGAACTAGGTGAATTTTCCCCAAAAATCATTTCAAATACATAGGAAAATTCCTTACACTGAGTGAGACAATCGGTGCATGTAGTTCAGTATTGTTTACTCTGATTGGCAGCAGTTCTCTGGAGTCTCAAATAAGACACCTTTTCCCATCAACTGCTACCTGATGCTTCCAATAGGAGACCCTAGGGACTGAAACTTCTGCATGCAAGGCATGTGCTCTACGATGCGCTATGGCTTTTCTGATATTCTGTTTAGTGACCATGGCTAATAGCCCTTTCATGGATTTGTCTAATCCCGTAAAATTAGAATTTCATACAAATTCAATTTGAATTGCATATATTATACAAATTTCACGTTTGAAATATGTGCTACTGTTACATAGGCTTAAAATTTGACCATTGTTGATGGATTTGTATGGCAATAAAAGGTGCAATCCTATACATATCTACTGAGGTCAATGGGGCTTAATCCCAGGGAAGTGCATGTAAGATTGCAGCCAACGTTGAGCAATAATATACTAAAATGATTACATTTCCTCCACCTCCATTCAACTAAGTCCTACGCAGAGTAGATCCATTGAAATTAATGAACCTAAGTTAGGCATGTCTATTGATTTCAGCAGGTTTCCTCTGAGTAGGACTAGTACTGAATACCACCCAAAGTCCTGAAGTCTAACAACATCCATAACTGGGATGGGAGGAGGAAATCAAATTAGAACATAAACTAGATTTTTGCCAAAAAAAATGTCATGGGTAGCCAACATGGTGCCCTACAGATATTATGAACTACAACTCCCATCATCCCTGACTATTGGCCATGTTGGCTGAGGCTGATGGAAGTTGTAATCCAAAACATCTGAAGGGAACCATGTTGGCTATACCTGAGCTAGGTGATTTCCCCCCCAAATTCATTTCAGATAAGGATGTGAGGAGCTCCCCTAATAAGCTTCATCAGTGCTGCTCCTAATTTTATTTATTTATGTATTATTTGATTTATATCCTGCCTTTCCTCCCAGTAGGAGCCCAGGGCAGCAAACAAAAGCACTAAAACACTTTTAAACATCATAAAAACAGACTTTAAAATGTATTACAGCAACATTTTTAAAAGCTTTAAAAACATCTTTAAAACATTTTAAATATTTTAAAAAAGGTTTAAAAACATCTATATTTTTTTTTAAAAAGAGGCTTTAAAATATATTAAAAAGCATCCTTCCACAATAATAAATAAATATATTAAACCATATTACAGCTGCATCCATAGTTGTGCCCAAAATTCAGATATGAAGAAACTAGGCAGGTGGGGGGGGAGTTTTGTGCAATATTATCTGGGAGAGAACTGAATTTCTAACAAGAGCTGAAGAGGAGCTTGAAAATTTTTTTTCAAAAAATTGTCTGAACATTATTGAGACATTTTGGTTCATCCCTACCTGGTTCTGTAAAGCTTTTGACTTTCTCCTAGCAGCCTGCGTAACTTGTCATTCAGGTAAAGAGTGATCTGTTTAGGGAAGGTTTGATTGCCCCCCACTCCTGCAAAGAAGACTTATGGACTTATGAGACACAAACTTCGAAATAAAGGTTATATTATTTATTTATTACAGCTTGGAAGAAGTATGGGCAGGTGAGGATTTTACCTAATTCTGGTAGGTAAGCATCCCTCCAGTCCCCTGCACATGTGCTACAGCCCCAGCAAAGCATAGGCAAAAAATCACTCCCTCCTTGCTAGGTGAGCCTTGGGTATGGAGCCAGCAGGTGTACCAAAGCCTGCTGTACCAGCATTCTCCCAAAATGTGCATGTCAGGTCAGAAGGACACCCCGTTTCCCCATGCAAATGGCACTGGCAGAGCCTCAGTATGCCTGTTCTTTCTTTCTCCCCAACTTCCTCACCTGCCCAGGTTCTATGTCTAGATGGACAACCAACCATGCCACTTCCAAAGGCCAAACAAATGCATCCCTTCAATGTGAATTAGGTGAAAAGGAGTGACTCTAAGGCCAATCAAGGAATCCCATCAAAAAAACCCCCTACTTAGCCCATTCAACAGGCAACTAACTAGCAGAGTCCATACTGCATGCAGTGAGGGAGGACAGGCACAGCAAAAGACCCAAGGAGGAAGGCTTGGGGGAGGGGACTGACTTATAAGCCATGCTCCCACCCCCTCCCTATTGGGCATTAGGCCACCACACAGTCCCCTCCCTCCAGGAGACAACGTCCCTCTAGGACAGCAAACCCACCCCCACTTAAAGAGGGGGGATGATATTGGCCAACTGTCTGCCTGTATTTCCTTAAACAGCTTCATGTAATGAAAATGAACTGAGCAGCTACAGGGTGCACTGGAAAAGCAACGAAGCAGTAACCTGGCTCATACAATGGGGTTACAACTCCTAATAACTATATTCTTCATTCTTCACCTGCCTGTCTTTTGCTTATCTGACTGAACTCTCTTCTGGGTGCATGGGCATATTGTGACATTATTAAGAGCTACAGAGAGAGAGAGAGAGAGAGAGAGACAGAGAGAGATTATAATTAGTTTAGAGCAGCAGATGAAAAATATAATTTTGATCATGCACATACCTCGTAAAAACTATATGTGGAACTGGTTTGAATTATATCATTATCAAGGATTTGCAGTCATGTAATTATACTTTACCAACCAAAGTCAATTTTAGACATCAATTTGTGCTGTTTGAATAAGTTTTATCAATACAAACAGTTCTGTATTTTCCATTTCTTTCTTTTTAAAAAAGTCCCATCATCAGAATGTCAAGACGGGCAAAGGGAAAAAGTTAAAATAATATTTTACCTTTCTTTATCATTAATGTACTCTTCTGCTGATATCCCATAAGGCATTTCCCCCAATCCATCAATCACTTTAGGAGTATTCCATGTATTTCTGTGAATATTTCCTACATACTGGCCTCAGATATCTATTCAGTGGTTTGAATCACGATGCACATCCAAATCATCATTCTGCATGCATGCTTTGACAGATGAAAGCAAAATAAACATAGAAACATTGACTTACATATGCAATAGCAGAAATACCCAGGAAAATAACATACAACAATTGCCCAACAAATTGCTTGCAAGCATATGTCTTAGTCAAAATTGCATTAAAATGAGTTTATTTAGAGAAATTCACAGTATAATGCTGAAAATTGTTCATTAGTTTTTTAAAAAAATGTATTTTACAAATTTGCTGCAGAAAACTGGAGAACTGAATTTAAGACTTGAAAAATTAGAAGCTGAGAGGACCTCAACTGACAGACCCCTCCCTCCCTATGAGAGAACAATGCAGATGACTGACTTATCAAGTGCTTGCAGATGCCCTGTGGTGAGGTGCCACCAAATAATGGCTGTCTGCATGCATCCTCCCATCAATTTTCGTAATCCCAACAGTTTGGGTTAAAATACTTTTTGGAGTGGACCTGACTCTATTCATGGAGAAAAGAGCAAAATAACCCTCCTGACAACAGAACTCTGCCACCAGATTTGCTAAAGATTACACTACCAATTCTTACTCACAAAATAAAGGCATTGTGCATGCGTGTGTGTAATTTATTGGCCTATAACAAGATGGCTGGGATGCAGCATCTGGTTGCTCAATGAAGTCTTAGATTTTTACCCAATTTTCCAGCTGGCTTGACGTGAAAATATAAATCTAAACTTGATAAATACCAACCACTGTTCCTATGTTGGAGAAATTAATTTCCAGACTTTATTGTAAGTCCATGTAGCAATCACAGTTGCAGACAAGGAGCAAGCATCTTTTTGTTTGTCGAGTTGCTGGCAATAAACAGCTATAACCAGCCCCCGCCCCTGCACAGGTTTTCATTTCAGAGATATGCAAATATGTGGGGTTGTTAAAGTAACTGATTGCAGAAATATGAAATCAGGAAAAAGATGTGCACTCTTGTGCTGTGGATAGGTTTCAGGTCAGGTAACCTGTGGTTTTTAATTTTTCATTTTTAACATCAGTTGCTTTATTGCTTGATATGACATGACATGACTGAACATTACTCAGAAGAAATGCTCCCAACCCCCTGAACTTCCCAGCTTTGAGCAGATTTTTACATTACTTTTGGGGCATGCCAGAAGTGAACAAAAAAGGTGATAAAATAGTTCCATGGCCTTAAAAAAGTCCTTGTCATATTCAGCTGCATCCCACCACTGACAGAGAAGGAATTGGCAGATTTGTCTCCCCTATTTTCTGCTCACAAAAGCTTCTGCGGTATCGAATAGCCTTCTATCAATGGACAGACACAACCCTATAAAGGTACCATGGCTATTTCTTCAGTGAGACATCACCACTCACCTGCAGACTTATCTGAACTTCCTGCTCCCAGGAAGGCCACGGATGCCTAGCTATGGAGGTTTGATGGCTTGAATATCCAGAACTCTGTTTTCTGAAAGAAGCTGGAATGGCCCTCTAGGCCCTTCTAACTGGTCCTCAGAGTGCTCTCCAGGTCACTCCACTGTCTGCACCCCTCACTGGCCCTGCTTTGCATCCTGTTTCTTGCCTGGATGAAAAGGGTCCTTAAACTCTTATAATGCCTCTTGCTTGTCTGGATGGAGGATAAAGAAGGTGCGAGAGTGTATATAGAAAGTAGCCTATGGTAAAATTTACATGTGTTGTTCCACCTTCCCCCTGGCTTGTGGCCCCCAGGAGGTTGTCGAGAAGGGAATTCAGCCCTCAAGCTCAAAAAGGTTTCCCACTTGTATTCTCAAGCATACCTCCTCTTTCCTTGCCTTGGTGACCCTTGTTCCCCGGTTCAGTCCGCAACATTTCCAACTGGGCCTAGGAGAGTGCTTTGTCTGAGGTTCTGGAGAACTTCTGCCTGTCATTGTAAACAACACTGAGCTCAATGGACCACTGCTTTGACTCAGCTTCCTGTCTCCCTATGTTCTTACCTGATTACACACTGATGAAAGCTCTATGGTACCTGTTGCATTCATTCACACTGTAATGGCCTCTCCTACACTGATTAAAAAGTGAAAGACATACTAGACAGACATCTCTAAAGATATAATGGTGGAGATGTCTTCAAGATGCTTGCAGTACAAAGCATAGCTCAGCGTTTGGAACATGGGAAGGTGCTCTATACTGAGTCAGACCATTGGTCCATCTAGAATTACTCACACTGATTGGCAACAATTCTCTAGGGTTTCAGGTGAGACTCTTTCCCAGCTGTACCTGAAGATATCAGGGACTGAACCTGAGACGTTTTGCATGCAAAGCATGTCCTTTACCAATGAACTAATGTATTAAATTTAAATGTGTAGCTCTTTATATGCACCATAAGTGGAATACTGATGCCTTTCATTACAGACATTTGGAAATGTCTTGACTTAGCAGCAGAAGAATATTTGCACTGCTTTTCCTTGTTTTAACCTCAGTAAAGAAATCAGGACCAATAAAATCCACTTTTACAGGCGCGGAGGCTGAGCGAGGTTGCCGTGAAACCTATTTTCTGTGACCTCGTTTTTTAATTACCAAAGCAATCAGCTTCTTTCTACCCTGGGTAGATATTTTACAGATGAAATACTTAACCTCTAGACCTCCTCATTCCCACAAAATCAACTTCTCATGTTAGAATATGGAATTGCAATAAATATAGAAACTAATTGGCTTGCAAGAACACATTAGGAACACTGTGTTGGGTCATTAATCGGTGCCTGGGTTTTTTAAGAAATGCCAGTGTTCTCAGCTGGTTCTTATAATATTTGAATATTAAATAGAAGAGATGCTGCGCTGAGGGGGTGGAGTAGGGGGGACCCTCTCATGCACTTACCGAATCAACTTTTAATGAATATGTCAACAATTTAACAGCTTCTCCTAAACAATGAAAGTTTTATTGCTTCAAGGTGATGTCTAAGATGTTGACACAGTGCAGATTATGTTGGAATTATGCAGACTAAGACCTCACTTTTATTATTTTAGCACTCATCGGGCAAAAATAAACTTGGTTCTTCCATTTAGGAAGACTTTAGCAGATATATCAGATTTTCAATAGCAAAAATACCAGTGGAGGATGGTCTATTAGGATGAATGGGACACTGACCCACCAACTAGCCCTCACCAGCCTGTATTCTTACAGCAAGTCCAATGGGTAGCACTACCTGTCCATTTCCTCATTTATAAGCCTCAGTGTTGGCCTTGTACAACTTAGCAGGGAGGAAGATGGGGATAAAACTAGAATGAGTTGTCTCCGCCTGTCATTGATGATGGCTCCACCTACTGTTAACCTATTTGCCTTCTGCCCTGCCAGTCCCAATGGGCACCAGTCATCACTGCTAAATACCCCTCACTCAGGGGATTGCATATGATGATGTTTTCTGCCAGTGCATCCCAGAATAGATTCCTCCTTTTTCTGGAAGCAGCTTCTTAAAGGTCTCAGGTGAAGGTTTTCCTTAGACCTGCTGCCAAAGACACTTTTAAACCAGAGATGCCAGGAAACAAACTATATTATTATTTATTTAATTAATTAATTTATATCCCACCCTTTCTCCCTATAGGAGCCCAGGGCGGCAAACAAAAGCACCAAAAACACTTTAAAACATCATTATAAAAAGGTTTTAAAATATATTAAAACACAACAACCATTAAAACATATTAAAACAAAACATTTTTAAAAACATTTTTAAGAAAGAAGGTTTAAAAATATATTAAAAAGCAATTCCAACACAGACACAGACTGGGATAGGTCTCAACTTAAAAGGCTTGTTAAAAGAGGAAGGTCTTCAGTAGGCACCGAAAAGATAACAGAGATAGTGCCTGTCTAATATTTAAGGGGAGGGAATTCCAAAGGGTAGGTGCTACTACATTCAAGGTCTGTTTCCTAAGTTGTGTAGAACAGACCTCCTGATAAGACGGTATCTGCAGGAGGCCCTCACCTGCAGAGCGCAGTGATCAACTGGGTATATAAGGGGTAAGGTGGTCTTTCAGGTATCCTAGTCTCAAGCTGTATAGGACTTTGTACACCAAAACTAGAACCTTGACCTTAGCCTGGTAGCTAATAGGTAGCCATATTAGAACACCTTGCATGTTAAGCATGTCATGGAACCTTCCCAATAAATCCCACCACAATTTTTTTAACATCTGAAGCAGATTTTAATAGGGGGAAGTAAATATTCCAAAATGAAATTACATTCCCCACTCTGAAGTGATAGAGTCTGTTCTACCAACTCATGATTCTATAACTGCTTTCTGTTCAGTGTGTAGACCAGGCCTGAATCAGGTTATATACCTATACTTGGGCATAAATCTAATGGAATCAGTGAGACTTACTTCTGAGTAGGGATGGAAGAATCACCATTTTCTGTTCTCCCAGTTTTTCATTTGTCCAATCTTAAATTCAGTTCTCTACATATCTACCGAAATGTGTTTTTTTAATATAAAATATCCTCATGACAATTCTTCAGCATTTTCATGTTAATTTCTCCTATGAAATAAGTTTTTGTATTGAGCTTTGACTAGTGTATACATTTTTGCAAACAATTTTTCCCAATATAATGCATTCTTGTATGTGTATATTCATTGTAGGCACACTTTCCCCTAATCTATGCATTTTTAAAAAACACTGGTTGGTTGGAGATTTTGGTTCTCATATTGTGTCGGAAAGTCCAAATTTGATAGATTCAGCTTTGAATGCAAATTGCATTGAATTTTTCCCTACTTCTGAATAACAAGCAGGCTGTTGACTGCTAAATAATCACACTGGACTCAGGAACAAAGGTGTCAACCAGCATTGAGCCCATGGGGAAAACACCCCATTCCTTTACCAAACTTTAAACGCTATTCCTCGAATGAACTAATGAGATCATCAAAGACTTTTACATACCATCAATACTGTATAAAATGAATAAACAGCGGCAATACAAGTGCTGCCTTATCACTAAAAATGAAAAAGTCAAAGGATTGATATGTTGCCTTCAAAAAGAAGTATGTTCTTATTACTTGTGCTTGTACTGAGCACAAGGTTGACACCTGATGATGCATAACAATTATTAATAAGCTACATTAACATCACTCTGCTGCCTTATTTTAAAATTCAGTCATCTGAAGTTTAAGACTTTCTCTCCTACACTTTCTACAGGGCCATAAATAACCACTGACACTTAGTAAATAATACACTCTCCAGCTAATTCATACTTACTGAGTCGTATAAGAAATTGGCAGTAATATAGCCATACTAGGGGCTGACACCCCTGCTCACTTCATTTGCCAACCCTGTATACACCCCAAGGCCTTCCCCCATCCCTTCTGCCAAGTGCCCCCTAGCCATATCTCTGTCCCCTCTGCCATGCACCCCCTAGCATTTCCCCTACTGTCTCTACCAGATGCCACTAGATGTCCCCCCACCCCTCACCAACCCCACACCACAAGGGTCAGCAGAGCCTCCCATGTATGCACACTGGTCACCTACGGTCTCCTGCCGCCCCTCCAAGGATCTCTACATTCCCATTTTCCCCTGCAAGGGTCTCCAAACCTCCACTCCCCCATGGGTCTATAAACCTCTTTCTTCACCTCCACAAGTCTCCAACCTCTCCCATCCCCTCCATAGGTCTCAAACCTCCCCTGCCCCCTCCAATGGTCCCCAAGCCTCACCCCACCCTCCCTCACAGCCTCCATGGGTTCCCAAAACTCCCCTCACCCCCTCCTTGGGTTTCCAAGCTTCCCCCACCCCCTCCACAGGTCTCCAAACCTCCTTCCGCTCTGCTTATGCCCTTGCTGCTGCTGCTGCTCACTCACTTGTTTGCTTGCCTTCTGGGCATCGGTTTGGGCTAGCTGAAGCCCTGTCTTGGGCTGGCTAGGCCCCAGCCACTAGCCCCCCTGCTGCCCCTCTCATCATCATAATTGGCCCCATCTTCTCCTCCTCCTCCTCGCCGCCCCCCACCACCACTTGCTCCTCACCACCACTGCCATCGCAGCCAAGGTTTGTGCCTGCACAGAAGCATTCATGGGAAGTGTGACTCTTACAAAAATAGAATATAAAAAGACAGAGACAATGGCTGGGTTCAGATGATCATGAGCTTAACAGCCTAGATACCTCCTTGCATCTAGCCTTCAGCCTGTGTCTGCAGCTCCTCCCTTCTCCCTGTTTGATGTTCCAAAATTAAACCCCAAAATCTCCGATAAACTATGGCTTCCTGCTTCATCCAGAAAAGTAAATGATGGTTACCTGTTTTGGAACAAGCCAGGGCTTTTAACCAGCTTCAAACCACCATTTATTATCCTAGGGACACAAAGAGCTGCCTTATACAGAGTCAGGCCAGTGATCCACCTAGCTCAGTATTGCCTACACTGACTGGCAGCAGCTGTCCAGGGTTTGGGGCAGGGGACATTCCCAGCACTACCTGGAGATGCCAGGGATTGAACCTGGGACCTTCTGCATGCAAAGCAGATGCTCTGCCACTTAACGGGCCCTGCCCCTCGCAATCACGGCCTTTTTTCTGAATCTGGTAACCATACTTTCTCCACTTGGACAAAATGAGAAACCATGGTCAGTTGAAGATCCCCTGGCTTATCACATCACACCAAGGGAAGAGGAGGAAAGGGCACTATTGGACAGAGCATACAGGCAAGCCAGGATTAAACCTAGATAGCCAACCAAACACAGACATTAATTCCGAGATTACTTGGTAGGATATTTACAGAGTCTGGAAGTGGTCAGAGAAGGGCTTTAACAAAAACTAAATGAATCCTGGCAGCCAGTCAGCCAAGGTCACAGAAATCCCCATGCAGCACAACCTAACCTGGGGTCTGCAGCTATGCTGCTACCAGGCCAAGTTCAAGGTGTGCTTTCCATGCTACAGGTGCCACATGTACTTGTTCTGCTCTTGTAAGAAATCAGTCCTTTAGTGAGGCATCACCTACGCTTTGGAACTCCCTGCCTATTGACATTACGCAGACACCTTCATTGTACTGTTTTCAGCACCTACTAAAAACATTTTTGTTTAGGCAAGCCTATCCCGGCATGTAGAAGCTATTGTGTTTTCTATATATTTGGAATGTTTTTAAATACCTGTCTTTAACTGTTTTTGCCAATAATTTTATTGTTTTAATTCCTCCTGTCAGCCCCTTTTAGGTTTTTTTTTTTACACAATAAAGCGGTATATAAATGTTGTAAATAAAATACATAAATAAATTTTGGAGTCACTGTGGCCCTTGAGTCTCTTCTCACTTTTAGGAACAAAGAAATGCCCCTGACCATTTGCTACCATCTAGCTCAGTACTGATGATATGGACTAGCATTGGCTCTCCAGGATTCCAGGCGATAGTCTTTTCCAGAAATTGAATTTTGGACCTTTGCATGCAAAGCATTTACCCTACCACCCTTCCCCTGTTTAAAAAAATATCTTTTTAAAATTGTTCTTGACAGAATCAGGGGAACTGTAGTTTGTTAAGGCTGGTGAGAACTGTTAACTGTGAGGGGGAAACTACACTTCCCAGGATTCTTTAGGGGAAGTCATGTGCTTTAGATGAAGAAATATTTATACAAGTATGACTGTCATTTATTATTTACAGAACCTGTAAAGATATTTGTAGTGCAATCCTATGTTTGTTTACTCAGAAACAAGTCCCAATGTATTCAATGGAGCTTACTCAAACAGGGAAGTGTGCACAGAACTGCAGCTTCAAGTGATAAGGAACACTCACCCAACCCACAATTCAGAATCATGCTACTTTAAGCTGTTTTGCAAGTGTTTATTTTATGGTTATTGGATTTTAAAGGGATTGATTTCTTGTTGTGAGCTGCCTTGGTTTCCATTTGGCAATCCTACCTCACAGGGTTCTTGGGAAGGCTCCATACACACACACACTGGAGATGTAAAAATACATAGACCCCATATAACAGTTTATTGTCTAAATGAGTTGGTCATTGCAGAACATTTTTTAAAAAAATAAAATAAAATCAGTATTAGTTTCCTACACAATAAAACCAGTGATATCTAGGTAAACCCTGCCTAATTGCTTTAAAAATAGGATTGGAGGGTGAGAGAAAGATTTACAACACAAACACAGTTCTTTATTATGTTCACTCATAAATCCCATTAATTTACAGCACAATCCTAACCATGTCTACTCAAAAGGAAGTCCTATTGAATTGAATAGGGTTTACTCCCAGTATGTGGGATTAGCATTGCAATTTTACTCCCATAAAAGCAAGTATTGGATTAAAGCTTCATATTGGGAAGGTTTTCTAAATACCGCCCTCTTCAACAGCCAGGAAAATTTAAACTTGTTTGACTCCTGCACACAAGGGCAAAATGACTTAGGCTGGTACTACAACTGCAGCTCTACCTGGAGAAGTAACACCTAGCTTTCATAATCCATGTCCTAGTCATGCTCAGTCCAGACTACTGTAACACATGGGACGGGCTTTGGATTCAGAATGTGGTTGCGGGGGGCCCTAAGCAGTCAGATCATGTGACATGGACCCATCGTGGTCACAAGGTTGAATTCATCAAGTTTTACTCAGAGCAGACCATTTAAATTAATGAACCTAATTTAGTCATGGTCATGAATTTCAGTGTGTCTACTCTGAGTAAGGCTAGCGTATTGAATCTTTCCCATTTTTCTGCTGTAAGTCTCTCCATTCCTACTAATCTATAAACAAATACAACAGCATGTTTTGTATGCTGTTAAATGGAGATTACTGCTAGTGAGATCCCCCTCCCCCCCTTTCCAATTATTTTAGTAAGATGATGTTTAGCCTCTGGATTTTGATCTTTACAAATAAATGGCATATCGGCTTTTTGTCTTCACTTGGGGCTTTATGTGCTGATGACTTGAATACTAATGCAATAATTTACACTCATATTATCTTTATGGCTGTATATTATAATAACTTAATGGAGTGGAAAGGAATCACACATGGGCAGATGAGGACTGCCTGTGAAAATCAGAAGGGAAAATACTTTTTTGGGGGGAGGGATCTCTTAGAAGGAAAAAAATGCCATACACGAAATAGGTCAGTTTGGAAGATTATCTGATTGCTGAATTGGTGATTGCTTTACTCTTTCTGGTCTGAGAGCTGGTTCACATATACACAGCTATCAGCTGCACATGTGAATGAGCAACACATGAAAGAACATTCATGTCTCCATTAGGCATGAAGGAGAAATTCAATTCAGTTCACATTTAAAGGCAAACCTACCTGGTTTGCACACTCCAAAACCATATGGGAACTGAAACACAGCCTTCCTTCAAAATTTTCAGTTCTCCAGATTTTGCAGTGAGGTTCTCCAGCCAAGTAATGTGTGCAAAAATGGACATGCTGAGGTAATGCATATATTTCTGAAAATAGCATACAAAAAAAAAGAGAGATTGAATTAGGCAAAAGTGCTCTGCAAAAAATGTATGTTAGGCAAAATCGCATACATTTCTTCTAAAATGCTGGTGAATTTTCATGAGGACGTTTTAATAATAATAATGTTGTTGTTGTTATATGCCTTCAAGTCAATTACAACTTATGGAGACCCTATGAATCAGTGACCTCCAAGAGCATCTGTTATAAACCACCCTGTTCAGATCTTGTAAGTCCAGGTCTGTGGCTTCCTTTATGGAATCAATCCATCTCTTGTTTGCCCTTCCTCTTTTTCTACTCCCTTCTGTTTTTCCCAGCATTATGGTCTTTTCTAGTGAATCATGTTTTATCATTATGTGTCCAAAGTAGGGTTGCCAGGCTCAGGGCCTGAGACTGATCCCATATCTTTAGGAGAAGAGAAAGTCAGCCAAGTGCAGGTGTTCTTGCAACTCTGTAATGGGAAAAACCACAAGGTGGAATTCTCCCTTCCCCCTGCACACCTTTTAAAGATACAGAAGACCTCTTAGAGGCCGAGCCTACACTTGGCTGACTTTCTCTTCTCCTAAAGATACAGGATCAATCTCAGGCCCTGAACCTGGCAATGTTAGTCCAAAGTAGGATAACCTCAGTGTCATCATTTTAGTTTCCAGTAATAGTTCTGGTTTAATTTGTTCTAACACCCAATTATTTCTCTTTTTCACAGTCCATCGTATGTGCCTAGCTCTGTTCCACCACCGCATTTCAAATGAGTTGATTTTTCTGTTATCTGCTTTTTTTCACTGTCCAACTTTCACATCCATACATAGAGATTGGGAATAGCATGATATGAATGATCCTGACTTTAGTGTTCAGTGATACATCTTTGCATTTGAGGACCTTTTCTAGTTCTCTCATATCTGACCTCCCCAGTCCTAACCTTCTTCTAATTTCTTGACTATTCTCTCCATTTCAGTTAATGACTGTGCCGAGGTATTGATAATCCTGAACAAGTTCAAAGTTACATAAATCTTCTGTTGTCATTACTTTAGCCTTCTTGACGTTCAGCTGTAGTCCTGCTTTTGTGCTTTCCTCTTTAACTTTTGTCAGCATTCATTTCAAATCATTACTGGTTTCTGCTCGTAGTATGGTCTGCATATCTTAAATTATTGATATTTCTCTCTCCAGGTTTCACACCTCCGTCATTGTGGTCCAATCCCTCTTTCAATATGATATGTTCTGTGTATAGATGAAACAAATAGGGTGATAAAATACACCCCTATCTCACACCCTTTCTGATTGGGAGCCAATCGGTTTCTCCATATTTTGTCCTTACAGTAGCCTCTTATCCAGAGTATAGGTTGTGCATCAGGACAATCACATGCTGTTGCATCCCAATTTCTTTTAAAGCATTCAATAGTTTTTCATGATCTACACAGTCAAAGGCTTTGCTGTAATCTATAAAGCACAGGGTGATTTTCTTCTGAAATTCCTTGCTCTGTTCCATTATCCAACGTATGTTTGTGATATGATCTCTGGTGCCTCTTCCCTTTCTGACAATTCTTGCTCCATATATGATAAGAACCTTTGTTGTAGAATCTTGAGCATTACTTTACTTGCACGGGATATTAAGGCAATCGTTCGATAATTACTGCATTCCCTGGGATCACCTTTCTTTGCAATTGGGATGTATATTGAACGCTTCCAGTCTGCGGGCCATTGTTTAGTTTTCCATATTTCTTGACAAATTTTTGTTAAAATTTGGACTGATTCAGTCTCAGTAGCTTGTAGCAACTCTATTGGTATGCCATCTGTTCCTGGTGATTTGTTTCTTCCAAGTATTTTAAGAGCAGCTTTCACCTCACATTCTAAAATTTCTGGTTCTTCATCATTCGGTTCCTCCATGAATGAATCTGTCATCCCTGCATCTCTTTTATAGAGTTCTTCAGTGTATTGCTTCCATCTTCCTTTTATTTCATCTCAGCCAGTCAGTGTGCTCCCCTGTTGATTATTCAACATCCCTACTCTTGGTTTAAATTTCCTTTTAATTTCTCCAATCTTTTGGAATCAGCTCTTCTTCTACCCTTTTTGTTCGATTTCTATACAATAACTATTGTAACAGTTCTCTTTGTCCCTACGTACTAGTCGCTGTATAGTTGCATTTAGGGTTCGAACTGTGTCTCTGTCTTCTGTTTTTTCTTTCCTTTTCTCTTTAACCATTTTAAAAGTTTTTTCAGTCATCCACTGAGGTCTTTCTTTTAACTAGAAGCATTCTTCCCTGATAATGTCTCTGACTTCACTCCATAGTTCTTTTGGTTCTTTATCAACTCAGTTTAAAGCCTCAAATATGTTCCTTATTTGATCTTTATATTCTTCTGGGATGTTATTTAAATTGTATTTTTGCGTTACAATTGCTTTGTTGTACTTTTTAACTTTACTCTGATTTTCGATATTACCAGTTCATGATCTATGCCGCAGTCTGCTCCTGCTCTTGTTTTTGCAGAAAGTATGGAACTTCTCCATCTTCTGCTACCAATTATATAATCAGTTTGATTCCTATATTGACCATTTGGTGATGTCCATGTGTACAGTCATCTCAAACAATGTGTTTGCAAGAAACATATTATTGGCTTCAAAGAATATGTCATACAACTCTGGACTCTCCTTTCGCATGTGTGTGCGCATCAGCCTCTGGGCTTCCTTTCAGCTTTGACCCAGCTGCGTCATTAGGCACACCGCTACTTGTCCTTGTCCTTTGTTCTTCCCCAGTAGCTCGATGAATGCCATCTGACCTGGGGCTCTCATCTTCCAGCACTATCTCATTTTGGATACTCTGTTCATAGGGTTTTCATGGTAAGAGGTATTTAGAGGTGGTTTACCATTGCCTTCCTCTGAGTTTGGATGCATCTTAGTCTCATGTCTCAGCTTTGACCATTTCACCTTGGGTACCCCTGCTAGGAGTCTAGCCTCTTAGTCTAGCCTCCTGACAGCATTGCTCTCAGCTTCTTCAACACTCTCCAACCCCCTCACCACATTAAGTTTTGCATCCTAGAGGGGGTTTAATAACAACCACCACCACAAACTAACAAGCACATGTGACAAACTGAATTTAAGACTGGAAAAATGAGAAACAAATAGAACCTGAAGCTGACAGATTCACCTAATCTCTGTCAAATGTGATATGCCGCAATAGAGTCATCAAATGTACCAGTCATCAAATCTACAGAAATCAAGGGGGAAATATGTGTGTGAATGAGAGTCACTCTGCCAAGTACTTAAGCCTTGTCCATGGTCGTCATGCAAGTCTCATTCAAAGGGGCAATGTTAGCAAATCCAGAAATGTGAGAGTTTGGAAACCAGACTCCTCCAGTAAAGAAATCCCACCCCTAATGTGAGCTAGACAGCAGAGGCACAAATGCTGGGGCAGAGCTGCTGAGTCACCCTTCTGACATTCTCATCACTACTGCTTACCTGGATAGGGGTGGGTCGTGGGGATGTTGGGGCTGCATAAGTGCATGGGGGGCTGCCATCACTAACTAGTGGACCTATGCGGCTGTGACCTCACTGCTGCTCTGTACAAGCCCCATCTGGTATCAGGAGGATAGCTTTACTCTACCACATGCACCGCTCCTGGAGCTGAACCACACCTCCTCCAGGCTTCATTTGTGGTGAGCTCATCACCGGCGGGCCCACCTTGACAGTCCCACTCCCTTAGAATCATAGAGTTGGAAGGGGCCTATAAGGACACTGAGTGCAACCCCCTGCTCAATGCAGGAATCCAACTTCAAGCATACCTAACAGGTGGCTGTCCAGCTGATATCTTGAAGGCCTCCGGTGTGGAGAGCCCACCACCTCCCTAGGTCATTGGTTCCATTGACGCACTGTTCTGCCAGTTAGGTAGTTTTTCTGGATGTTCAATCGAAATCTAGCATCCTGAAACTTGAGCCCATTATTCCGTGTCCTGCACTCTGGGATGATCAAGAAGATATCCTGGCCCTCTTCTGTGTGGCAACCTTTCAAGGACTTGGAGAGTGCTATCATATCTCCCCTCAGTCTTCTCTACTCAAGGTTAAACATGCCCAGTTCTTTCAGTCTGCCCTCATAGGGCTTTCTTTCTAGTCCTCTGATCGTTCTTTTCCCTCTCTGAACCTGTTCTAGTTTGTCTTGCCAAACCAAATGGGAGAAGCTATGGCATGAAGAGCTCACTGCTGTTAAGATTAAACCACAACACTCCCCAATAGTATCCCCTTGGTAAAGATAAAAAAACAGAGGCTGGTTCTACATTTGGGGCATGCTTGTGATCTTTCTGGGGAGGGAGATGTTGAATAGTCCACCATAGATTTTTGTTTATTTAATAGGTTTTGCTGGGTTTTCTAGTGCTTCAGGAAGGCACTCAATCTGTTTGTTTGGAGACTTAAATTACTACTACTACTACTACTACTACTACTACTACTACTACTACTACTACTACTACTACTACTACTAGAAAGTATTACCTGCTGGCAATGATGCCTATGTCATACCTCAGAAGTTCTTTTACATGAATGGGGTCAAAAGGTGGAGCCATACGAACTCTAGTAGACCATGTTGAAGGAGCTGGCCCTGAAAGCTGGCCCTACTGTGGCTGCTGACAGATTGCCCTCCTGCCACTTCCTCCTTGTTTCCCATCTAATTTTATTTATTTTATTTATTTATTTCGATTTATATACTGCCCACAGCCCGAGGGCTCTCAGGGCGGTGCACAACATGGATAAAATACAATAAAATCACAAAAACAGTAAAGTATACATTGTTAAACAAGTAAACAACCTGATATACATTAAAAACACAATAGATTAAAATGCCTGGGAGAATAAAAAGGTTTTAACCTGGCACCGAAAAGATAAAAGTGTAGGCGCCAGGCGCACCTCATCGGGGAGGCTGTTCCATAATTCGGGGGCAACCACTGAAAAGGCCCTAGATCTTGTTACTACCCTCCGAGCTTCTCTGTGAGTCGGAGCTCGGAGGAGGGCCTTAGATGTTGAAGGTAGTGAGCGGGTAGGTTCCTATCGGGAGAGGCGTTCCACTAGGTATTGTGGTCCTGCGCCGTGTAAGGCTTTATAAGTCAAAACTAGCACTTTGAATTTGTCCTGGAAACAAATAGGTAGCCAGTGCAAACGAGCCAGAACAGATGTTATATGTGCAGACCGCCTAGTCCTTGTCAGCAGTCTGGCAGCTGCGTTTTGCACTAGCTGTAGTTTCCGAACTGTCTTCAAAGGCAGCCCCACATAGAGCGCATTGCAGTAATCCAATCTAGAGGTTACCAGAGCATGCACAACTGAAGCGAGGTCGTCGCTTTCCAGATAGGGGCATAGCTGGGCTACCAACCGAAGGTGGTAGAACGCATTCCGTGCCACCGAGGCCACCTGCGCCTCGAGAGACAGGAATGGATTGAAAAGAACCCCCAACCTACGAACCTGTTCCTTCAGGGGGAGTGTAACTCCATCTAGAACAGGTTGAACATCCACCGTCCGGGCCGAGAAGGCACCCACCAACAGCGTCTCGGTCTTGTCAGGATTGAGCTTCAGTTTATTAGCTCTCATCCTGTCCATTATCGCGGCCAGGCAGCGGTTCAGCACATTAACAGCCTCACCTGAAGAAGATGAAAAGGAGAAATAGAGTTGCGTGTCATCAGCATACTGATGACAACGCACTCCAAAGCTCCTGATGACCGCACCCAGTGGCTTCATGTAGATGTTAAAAAGCATAGGGGACAGAACCGATCCCTGCGGGACTCCACAATGGAGAGTCCACGGTGTCGAACAATGTTGCCCAAGCCCTACCCTCTGGAGACGATCCACCAAGTAGGAGCGGAACCACTGCCAAGCAGTACCTCCAACTCCCAACTCCATGAGTCTCCCCAGAAGGATACCATGGTCGATGGTATCAAAAGCAGCTGAGAGATCAAGGAGAATCAACAGAGTAACACTCCCTCTGTCCCTCTCCCGACATAGGTCATCATACAGGGTGACCAAGGCTGTTTCAGTGCCAAAACCGGGCCTAAAACTGGATTGAAACGGATCTAGATAATCGGTTTCATCCAAGAGCACCTGGAGCTGGCTGGCGACCACCCGTTCTAAGACCTTGCCCAGGAATGGAACATTCGCTACCGGTCTATAGTTGTCTATCTGCTATATTTGTCTATCTGCTTCCCTTAGCTCAATAAAGCCTATATGAGCACCTACAGAACTCGTGCTGGTGCCAGATATTTGCCCATTTCTTGTTCTCTTCTTGATATTTATTTATTTGCTACTGTTCTCTGCCATTTTCACTCCTCTCTGCACCTGCTTTGGCATCAGCTCTTTCCTGATCAGGGCTTCTTTTGTTGGAGAATTTTGTATTTCTCTGCTGGGGGTCCTTAAATAAAATTGAAGACACAGGCTTGGAGCAAACACATAGGCCTTTATTTTAAAAAAATATAAAACAAGCATATGCAAGGTCAGTCCCCCAGAACACATCCAGGAAGTGTCCAAGAGGGACTGCACTGAGGCACTGTCTGCCTGGGGTTTTTATACATTTTAGGACGAAGGACTTTAGCATCTATCAATCAGGATTTAACACATCAGAATGACATAGACATGACAGTATTACACAGGCATTTTGCATAGGCATTCCATAGGCACTGTACTTCTCTGCATTGTGTTCTAGCGAATTTGGCGACTTGGAGGCACATAACAACAAAATGAATTTGACAATGTTCAGTACTTCACATGAAAGTACATTTTCACAGTGAGCTAGGCATTTTAGTTAATGCAATCCTTTCTACGTCTTGGAGAGTACAGGGATGTTCAGTGTTATCAATTGTTCAGAGTACAAATAGTTCCAAACAAACCAGCATGGTCAGGGAGACAGCTGCAAGAAGAAAAAGATCTGGCTTCCTGCTAAACTATTAAAATATTTTGAACCTTTATAGCTGTATAAAAGAATACATTTTGCTTATTGTTTATGTATATTGAATTCCCCATTAGCTATACATGTATGTATATATAAAATTCCCCATCACTTTTCACCTTTCTAATGCCTTCCAATTAATCAGGGAGCAGGAAATGAATGTGATGTCACTGTAAGCCCAGTCAATGAAATTAGGGTCAGCTCATCGTATGGACAGGAAGGAATGGAGTGTACTCACTCTAGGTAGTGGGCTGTCTTGAGAGAGTAGTACCATCTAATCCAGCCCAGAAATAATATTCATGGATGGAAAGCCATGTACACCATTTGAACCTTGCAGAATTATTATTATTATGATTATGATTATTATTCATCTTCATCATCATCAAACAATTCACATACTGGAAATCTGACTATGTTTCTTCCAGATCATGCTCTTTTATTCCCAAGAAGATAGGTCTATCTGTGGATATCTGAGTGACTAAAATAACACGGCTCTTTAAGAATCTAGAAATAAATAGGATTGTTTAGCCTCTGTTAAGGAGGTGGATTGCAAATCGTACTTTATATGCATTTCAAAAGGCTTTTATGTTACTATTAGTGGTCCTATTGGGCTTTATAGTCCGCTGAAGTAGCATTTAGTGGATACATTAATTATTTGAAGTTGGATGCAAAGAGGGGAACACAAGCATGTAGGGGGCTAATTTGGAAAGCTGAGTGAATAAATATTGGGCTTAAGAAAACAGCTGGGCTAGTCAGCTGCAAAGCAGAGCTCATTATTAATTTATTTATTTCTCACTTATGAGCACCTGGGGATTGGAGGCCTCAGCATATTGGATGCTATTTCAAAAACAGACAGAAAGAATGGAATAGCAAGGAAACAGATTTCCTTCCAAAGGTGGCCTAGCTGAAAGGTGGGGGGAAAGGCAATGGTCAAATGTTTATAAGGAAGTTCTGTTCCTACTTCTTCATAAAGATACCATTACTTTACTCAGAGATCATCATTGCTTTCTGATGGAGGCATTTTTTTCTGATAAGTTTCCTAGCTTCATCTGTGGCTGACCATGGGGGGGGGGGCGACCACCGGGGGGGGGCTGCCAAAGGGCAGTGTCAAAGGGAATCACTTTTGGTCCTACCTACCCAACCAATCACTGCATCTTGCAGATAGCATCCTATGAGGAGTTCTGCTCTGCATTATGTCTGAACTGGGCCTTTTGTGTGGTGGCACCTACTATTGCATATCAGACAGGCAGTTTCTCTATTGTCTTTTTGAGAGCTGCTAAAGATGTTCCTCTCTGAATGAACCTTGAAGAATCTTTATCCCAGTTGGTTTCTGTCTTGGATTTGAATAGATTTTACATATAAAAAGTGCTACCCACTTTTTCTCCACTACAGAGGTATTTTGCAAGCAATTTCCCCAAATATGTTAGTTTTGCTGGTACGTGCATTTTTATGTACACCTTCTCATCATTTGCCCGCTGTTGTATACATTTTTGGTTGGAGAGCTACATCGCAAATCCAGAGAAGTGCAAATTTCGAAGGATAGCTGTGTTTCTATTTCCTTTTTTTTTTTTAAGGGAGTCTGAATTTGGTAGGTTCACATTACAATGTGAACTGAATTGAATTTTTCACACATCTTTAACTGACTGACAACAGCTTTCCAAGGTTTTAGGTGGGGTCTTCCCCAGCTCTACCTGAAGATTCAGCCTCACATGTAAAACATTTGCTCTACCCATGGACTCATGGCCTTTCTCTAGTTTGCATCCAGGTCCCTCCAGTCAAAATCATTATCATCAACAAATTTATTATGCTAGCCATTGGCCTTGACAGCTGTTCTCTCTATGTCGTTTAGCCCTCTAAGTGTATCATATTTTGTACAGATTTTGAGCAGGGATCCCTGCGGGGATTATGGTGACATGGTGGAGACCTCTGTTGCAGACACATTGTTATGCCTCCTCCAAAGGTTATGGCTTTTGAAGGGGCCAGAGCAAGTGCATCTGTTTGTGGTGTTACCATACAGGATTGTGCATGCTGAGAACTCATATTAAATAACCAAAACTGGTGACAGCTGGTATAGCACAGTGGGGAGGAGAGCCTAGCTGGGAGTCTAGAGTCTGTGAGTTCAAATCCCCGCTTGTGTCTCCTGGGTGTCAAGGACCAGCTAAAGATCACCCCACAGTGAGTGGCTCAGGAGTCATGTGCCCTGCTGCCTGTGCAGCCGTGGGCAAGCTGCATAGTCCCAAGGAGCCCAGTTGCCCCCCAGCTGGCAGTGGTGGACAAGGAAGGGGTTGGCTTGTGCAGCTGTGGCAAGCTGAGCAGGCCCTAGCCAGCTGGGGAGGACTAGCCTCAGAGGGAGGCAATGGCAAACCCCCTCTGAATACCGCTTACCATAAAAAAACCCTTCATAGGGTCGCCATAAGTCGGGATCAACTTGAAGGCAGTCCATTTCTTTTTTTCTTTTTCTTTTTCAATTAATTTTTATTCCAATTTTCAAAACCAAAACAATACAAAAAGAAAACAACACAAATCAATAACTAGTACAATACAAAAAGAAATATATATATATATATAAAAGAAAGAATATTGACTTCCGATTTGTCATAGTTCAGCTATAAATCTATAATATATAACAAACCTATCTCTTAATAGATTATAAAATCACCTTCCTCCAACGGTTATCTTAGTTGGTTTCAAATCTCATTAACATCATATCATTTTAATCTTCCACAAAAAGTCAAAGAGAAGTTTCCAATCCTTGAGATATGTCAATCAATTTTTTTTTCTAAATAAACATGCCAATTAATCCAACTCATCAAATCTACTAAGTCCAGTAATTTTAAATCGCTCTTCTGTCATTATCCATATTGGGTCCATCTTCCATCTTTACGCACCCAAAAATCTTGCTGTCATAGTCATATAATAAAAGTCTGATAGGAATTTCCTCCATCACAGATATTTTCTTGCCATCAAATCCAAACGTATCACTGAAGTATTGTTGCAAAGCCGCATCTCTGTTCCTCTTTTCCACATGATACACTAGTACATCTCTTGAAGGTTTTTCCATTGACACAAAACAGGGATTAATTCTGTTAACTTTCTCCATTTCAAGTTCCATCAAATCCTTCCAGTCCAAGAATTTTTTGGAACCGATAATATCTTTATCTCCAATCTCTTCAATTCCTTCAGGGACAGCGCTGAATTCCAAACTGTAATATTTGTCTCCAGGATCCATCACAGCCAGGAAATCCAAATCTTTTTTCATGTCCATAATTAAGCCAATCTCCATAGTTTGAACCTTGCCTTTAATTTCTCTTTCATCCTTTTTTTGTTTTCCAGATCTATCTTTATTCTCCTTTCTCATAGAATCCTGAGTTTCTTTCAGCTCCTGTCTCATTTCGTGAAATCCAATTCTCCACGCTTGTCTATTATTTCTCAGTTCTTGTTTTATTGAGTTAATCCCATTCATTATTTTCTGAAACATGTCTAGAGATAAAGTCCCTTCTTGTACATCTATGATCTTCTTAATTGTCATTTTTAAACCCAAAGGAATAAAACTCCTTCAATTTTCAATGTCCCAAACAAAGAGCAGCTTATTTCTTTAACCAGTTACAAAGGAGTTAATCTTTCCAACAAACTAACGTCACACGCTAGACAGCCCTTATCTCTTATCTGCCCAGAAGTGTAAGAACGGCTTTAGTTCACAGCATCGAAATAGCTAGTAGCAGAGAGAATGAGCAGATTCGTCAAAAAAAAAGTAGATCAGGAAAAATAGTCCCAGCCATAAATCAAAAAGATTTCTTATCTCTTCCAATCAGAAATCTCTCGTCCGTTGTAATCTTTAAAATGCTATTTTCCATGTCAGCTTTTTGCAATAAAAAAAAAGATAAGCTATTTATATTTTCTTCCCCCTTAGTTCCGTGAATAAAAAAAGGAAAGTCTTACCTCACCTAGGTTATCTCAATTGCTGTTACTTTGACAAATCTCTTTAGCTGTATAGATAAGAAAATGATGAATGTAGACAGGAGGATGTTTGCCTGTTAATCCGTATAAAAAAAAAGGGTCATTTATCCAGCTGAGCTAGCATAAAAATCCTCGCTCTGTCTGAGCTGCTGGAAGACAGACAATTCTGACGAATTCCAGACTCCAACAATCAAAACAAAGCTATGTGGGAAATCTCACGTTTCTTCTTTAACCGGAAGAAATTATTCCCAGTCAGAAAAGAGCCTTCTGACTGAATTTAAACTGGATAAGTTTCATCCAAGACGGAACTCGTCTCAGAGGCTGCACAGGCGTAGGGATCCTCCTGGGAAGTCGAAGGCAGTCCATTTCGATTTTGCAGGATAAAGGCCAGTGAATGACAAAAGACACACATACACACACTCTTCATCTGATGTGGAAAATCCACAGCGGTGAATGGAGGCAGTTGCAAATAGCAATAATTCACTTTTATTTCCTCATTCCCTCCAAAGAATTTGTAATCCTTTTTCTGGCAGCAAAAAAAAAAACTGCTGAGAAGTTTTGCGTGCCCTCCTTTGGAGTAGCTGATAGCAACCCTTCACACAAGAGGGGTGAAAGCAAATGAAGAAAGCTGGTTCAAAACCAAACCACATTAGCATATACAGTGTGTGAGTGTCTAAAGTTCCCTTCCCCTCCACACACACAAGCACATACTTTATTCCTCCACAGCTGGCATTCAGGGGAGGGAAACAGGAGGTCTCTGCTTTAAAAGCCATAACCTTTGGAATTAAGATGTGGCTTCCCAGCTAAAGCCAAGCAATAAAAAAAGCAATCATATCACCAAGCCAGTGGACCTTATTATTTTAACATCAGCACAATGGTGTTTTAAAAGCCTCTCTGCATGCTGGGAAGGTTAAATGCACATTTTATTTTATTTTTTAAAAAAACTGACCATCATTTAAATTATAGAGGCACCTGTCACTACCAATCGTCAAGGGGATTGCTCTTCCCCCCCTTTCTTTTTTCCAAATGGCATAAAATAGCCTGCTAAAATGGCATGACATCAGGGTATTTTGTTCCATTGTTAGTCATGTACTTAATGTAAGGGATTTGGCAAATGAGAACCAGATGGTCCATTGCCAGCTCTATTGCCCTCACAGGCCTGCCTCTAATGGAGAGGCTTTTGTTGTTGAGCAAAGTGATCTCTTTGTCTTACAGAAGGAAGGGAGAAGAGGAACAGGGAGGGGTGCCCCATAATAATAATTAGTAGGGGAGTGTATCAGATTTAGACAAATCCTGAACCCAGAACCAAAATGTGCCACTTCTGACAGGTTCAGAATTTGTCCAAGCCTAAGCAGGATCACTCTGGAGTTCCCCATATAGAAGGAGGGACCTCTAAAATGCTTGAGATGCTTTGGAGATTCGGATGCTTAGAAAAACACATTCTGTAGACAGTGTGACAGCCAAAACTGGGGAAAAAAATCTCCATAAGTTTAGCATATCAGGAAATTGACAGGGTGGGGAGAGGAGAAAGAGAGAGCTCTTTTGTGACTGCCAGGCCTAGCTCCTAATCAGACAAAATTATTTACCAGGGCTCTCCAATCACAGGGCATTGGGGAAGGGGTGTGGAAAGTAATGTATTGCCTTGTTCTTGTCTGCTGTGTGGTAGCTCTGTTAGTGGTGCTTGCTTGGAAAATACTGAGTGTTCAAGTCCTCTTGTCTCTGTGCCACATGACAACACATCCATTCAGTTAAAATCTACTTTGCATCTCATTTCTGTGTGTTTGAGTGCCAAATGAGCGGAACACAAGCCTGAAGTTGTTTTTTCTTCTTTTTCTTTCATCATAACTCCATAGCCTCTTGACCCATCCTGCTGAAACTTTGCAGGTTGCTTTACTAGAGGCACCTTTGTGATGGATGGCATTATAATAAAGTGTCATGGCCCCATCAGAGGACTCCTCGGATGAGGATGACTCAGGAGTAACAGCAGCAGACCCAGGAGCAGCAGAAGACATGGAGGAGCCTCCTGAGAATCCAGCTCCTTCTGCCCCTCAGCTGCAGAGCACCCCGGGGACAGCAGAGGCCCTGCAGCCAGACACAGACAGTGAACAGGATACTCCCCCATCACCTGCAGAACATAGACAGCAGAAGGTCAGGCAGAAGACAGGCAGGCCTGTCTCCTTAAGGCCCAAACGCTGAGGGCTCACACCTGCTGTCCATCCTGCTCTTTATAAGGCACACCTTGGCTGCAGCTTGTTGCTGACTGCAACGTCAGGCGTGGCTTTGTGTAGATCTAGTTTCCCTGCAGCATCTCTTTGACTGACCTCCTTGGCAATTGATCCCAGACCTCCACTGACCTCGCTTCTGGACTTCTGACTCGGCAAGTATGCTTTGGATAGGCCTGGCAGATTTACAACCCGACTGCTGGCTAAGGACTTTCCTTCCCTGCCAAAGACCCAGGAATTTCCAGCCCCCCCTGACACTGCTGATGCAGTGTAGAGCTGACATAAAACAGGCAACCCAATTTTAAAAATGCTCAAGATCAAAAATATGAAAACTTAAACCAAAGTGACAGCAAAAGCAGGCGAGTACCACTCCACTATCACCTTTTCAGGGGAAAGCCAGCAAAATAAACTGAGTCTTAAGATATTTCCAAATGACCTGCAAAATTAATTTAATTTAATAGGAAGGCCTTTAACCTGAAGAACTCTGGGAAGCACATTTCTAGAAAGTATGTTAGGAATCTCTAACAGAGAAACTCCTGCACCTTTCCAAATTATATAAATGTATATCAACTTATTAGGGGTATGGACTGGCCACAAGATTTGACTTGCATCAATTGTTTTGGGAAACCACCTCATCTGTTTGGGATCTGCTCTGTATCTTTCCAATCTGACTTGTTATCTAGGGCCAAACGAAAAACAAAGTTCTGTTTCCTCCCCATGTGCTACAGTGGGGGATCTAAAAACGTGTGTAATGTTTTTCCCCTCTTCACAGGATGAAATGTGAAGGCACAGTAGCCACTCCACAGGGAATTATGCCTGCCAAATTGTAAACAGATACATCCAGGGCTTTTTGTGGAGGACATCTTCAAAGACAGGTGTTTTTTTTTAAAGGAAAAGCTAATAACTTTTTCATTTTCTGCCAGTATTGGATGCAATTTACAGGCTTGGCCACTCCTTCTGAGGCCATAAATACTGTTAAAGTTCAGCATGAGAGGAATAGTGGTTCTTCTGTAAAGGCAGAGATTACCAATTGGGGGGGTATTTTTGGAGGAATTTGACTTTTTAATGTGTGACATGACAGGTGATGACAGCCTCCATTTGCAGAATAACAGCTCATTTTAAGAACAGGAACAGTGAACCAATAGGAGCCTCTGAAACATTCAGTGAATGGAGCAAAGTCAGTTCACAACAAAAGCCTAATCTGGAAGAGTCCCCAAACGTTTGGTCACTTAAGACTTTCCCTGACTTGGTGTGGATTTTTCATGATCAGAAGTAATCTCTATAATTACTTATGTGAAGAGTTAAATATTAGAACTCTGTATAATGGACTAGAGTTAGACTCCACTCCTAGGACTTTCCTTTGCTCTGATCTTCAGTTTCAGTCCTGTTCTCTACCCAGCCAGCAATATAGAAGCATGTTTGCTTGCCTGCAGTAAATAGTAAGAGTTTATTATGTACTTATTATGATGAATAGAACAGGATTGGGTGTTTATTGCTTAAGGGGTGAAATAAAGAGATCATAGTATCATAGACTAGTAGTGTTGGAAGGCGCCTATAAGGCCATTGAGTTCAATCCCCTGCTCAATGCAGGAATCTAACTTAAAGCATACGCAACGGGTGGCTGTCCAGCTGCTTCTTGAATGCCTCCAGTGTTGGAGAGCCCACCACATCCCTAGTAATTTATTCCATTGTTGTACCATGTTAGGACGTTTTTCTTGATGTTCAGTTGAAATCTGGCTTCCTATAAGTTGACCCCATTATTCCATGCCCTGCACACTCAGATGATCTAGAAGAGATCCTGGCCCTCCTCTGTGTGGCAACCTTTCAAGTACTTGAAGGGTGCTATCAGTCTTCTCAAGGCTAAATGTGCCCTGTTCTTTCAATCTCTCTTCACAGGGCTTTGTTTCAAGTTATGGGGGGGGGGACTACTCTAAGATACCCTTCACTCTTTTAAAGCAATCACTATACTCACAATCTTTTTCTTGAGTACATAACGGCAAAGAATGAAAACAGCCCTGGAGGAACAGTAACTCTTGTAGTTTCTGGTAGTTTCAGTTAGCTGGCCTGTCATCTAGGCTGTAACTCAGGTCTAATTTCTGATTTCCCAATATGTGCAGCTTAGCATGAAACTTTTGGGGGGTTTCTGGGTAGAAGAATCAACCCAGCAAACACTTAAATAAATTCCACTACTTTCCATAATTAGTTTCCAATTGTTTAGTTAATTCTTTATATAGGAACCAGTTAAAAAGTTTCCCCTTGATAGTCCAACAGGAAGGGAAATCTAAAGCTCAGTGATAAGACTAGAAGTAGGGACCCTTGAGGAAGAGTTAACTCCTTTTGTTATCCCCTTATTCATTGTATCCTTGATATTCTTTTTTCTTATGAAGCAAAAAATATGCCAGTCTTTAATTCCTTGTGTTAATACTAAATTTTCTGTTAACATGACCTTTACATAGCCCATTATATAAGTTAACACACTCTCTGCATGGAGGAGGAGTGCGGGGAAAGGTCACTGCCTTTCCCTTATCCTGGCCTGCCCCTCACATCCTTTCCATCATTGTGGAGCTATGACTGGTGACTGGTGCTATGTCTTCCCTGCCCAATGCCCCTGTTAGAAATGTGGCGGCCCCATCTAACTAGGAAGGCTGACTACAAGGCTGTCCCGTGAGCTTATTCTTTCCTGAACTATCATTCCATACTTGAAATGGCTGTGCAAGTTTTCTATTACTTTCCTGGGAAGACCTAACCACTTTGCTTGCTTGGGTAGCCATCAGCACTGCGATTCTTCAGCCAAAAGTGCCAGGGCTCTTTTGCCATACCTACAACCTGAGTGGAAGAGCCAACGGGGGTGGGTAGGAGGGTGTTACCTTTCAAAGGAGCGAGAGGGTCGGAGGAAGGTGCCCATGACTCCGGCTCTGATCTGTATCCCTCCCCCTTATTCTGAATGAGACTGCAGTCAAAAGAGATCCAGGTGCAGCCACTAAAATGCTCTTCTTTCATCAGTTGTCTCTGTAGCTTTTGTCTGCTCCCTGCACAGCTGTGCTGGCTGCTTCTCAATGCCTCTTCTCCATTCACAAGGTTAGGGACTGCACCCAGCACTCAACAAATGCAATGAAAAGGGGTTTTTTTTCCATCATCAGTTTCATCACAGCCAGGATATCTTCTTTCTCCCCTCCCTCTGAATTACCTTGTCATTACTGTATTCATATATTCAGTGGCTCCATGAGGGCAGGATTTTGGGGGCGAAGGGGCTGCATCTAATCATGAGCAGAGATTGGGAAGGAAAAATAGCCGCCAGTCTCGGTCATGGGCCAGCTGGAAGAGGAGTGGGCAGGGACTCAGATACCTTAGAATTGCAGTTAAACCCTCTGAACTGGTGTGTGTTTGGGATAAATCAGATGCCCTGTGCAGGTCACCCTACCTAGCTATAGCATCTACAGAAGCGAATATCAGGGCAATATTCTTAAAAGATGGAGGTCTGTGAAACCCGTGAGGCAAAATGAGAAGCCAATTATCCCATAATTTCAAATGATTTCAAATTTCCGATGGACAATAATAATAATAATAAATAATAAATAATAATAAGACTAATAAAAAGCATTAGCACATTTGCCAGGTGCCACACTTCTGAAGGTCTTCCAGTGACTTGATGGGAGGGAAGAACGAAGCTCATTTCTTGACACCCACCCAGCGTACTGCCCACCCTAATGCACCTAATTCTTTGGAGACCAAATTCATGTTACACTCTGATGCCTGGGAAATAAAAACACCTAGCAAAAAAAGCTTTCAAGAGAGGCAGGCATCACCCCTCCTCCCCCAAGCAACTGCAGTCTTTTATTTTGTTTTCCATTTTAATGACAGTGATTTCAGTTAAATGGAGCCAGACATCTGCCCACATAGATAGCATTGCGGACTCTTTTTCTGCATATCCCTTCTCTCATTCAAGATTAAACTGGCAATAAGTTCAGGGATAATCAAAAGAAACACATTCCTACACATAATTATGGGTGTCGCTACCCCAAGCAAACAGGATCATCCACATTCGTGGATGCCTATCAAGAGCTATTAGTACTTGCAAGTGGGAACTGCATCAAAATGGTTGCAGCATGGATTGGTACTGTTTGGGATTCCAGCTTCCCCATTCCATACCATTTCCCCTAGGTTTCCCAGTGCCCAACCAACAGTCCGTTCACACTCTGAGGCCACGGAGCATGCTCAGACCACATTGGGCTATTTTTAGGGTTCCCCACTTGATTTCTCCCCCCCCCCCCAAAAAAAAGATGTTTTGTACTTCTGCAAAGCTTGGGGCTTCACCAAATCCGCTGATGCATCCTTCTTGTGCATGGATGGTACCATTTAGGGCTTTTTTGTTTAGAGAAAAGGCGAGTAAGAGGTGACATGAGAAAAGTGTATAAAATTATGCATGGCATGGAGAAAGTAGATAAACGTTTTTCTCCATCTCTCATAATACTAGAACCAGTGGAATTCAGTGAAGTTAAATGTTGGAAGAGCAAGACAGACAAAAGAAAGTACTTCTTCATGCAACGCACAGTAAAACTATGGGATTTACTTCCATAGGAGAAAGAAATGCCCGCCAACGTGGAAGCCTAATAGCGCAGACAAATTCATGGAGGATAATGCAATCTACAGCTGCATTCAGTCATGGGGTTTATTGTGTTAATTTTGCTGATTATAATGGTAGAGCTTCTGTCCCGATTTCTAACATTCCTTTCACACTTGCACCATGTGAAATATCAGATAAAATGTGGAAATGGTCAGTGAAAGAAATATGGGAAAATGGAACAAACTGCTGTCTGAATGCAGCCTACAGGTTCTAGCCACAGTGGCCATGTTCTCCCTCCACTGTTGGAGACAGTATGCCTCTCTGTACCAGTTGCTGGTAATCACAACTGCAGAGAGCGCTGTTGTGCTCAGCTCTCGCGTGCAAGCTTCCATAGGCATCTAGTTGGCCACTGTGAGAACACAATGCTGGACCGGATGGGCCACTGGCCTGATCCAGCAGGGTCTCCTTACATTCTTATCTTGGGATATCTCAGGTTTGTGTTTTTTAAAAAAATCGGGAATTATGAGGTATTGAACTCTAACTTGAACATCTTATTAAACTTTGGGAGCCAGAAGTGAGTGGCAAGGACTGGAAAGGGGAGGGAGTGTGGCCATTCTTCTTTAGACTCGGAGTTATATTGTCAGTGCAGTGCATAGTTACCCTAGTTTAGCATAAAAATGCCTCTACCATTTCTCTGTGCTGAGCTGTAATATGAATTGAGCACTGCTATCACCCTGAAATTCTTCCCTGGCTCAGAATGTGCACACAAAGCCAACATGCAACAGGCCAGGTGCCAAAAGTCAGGTTAGTTATTATCGGCCACTTGTCAGATGAGTACCTTCTCTGTTAAGGCCACTTATCTCTATTGTTTCTTGCATTCTGCTGTTGTCCCCCACCTCTCCTATCTCATATGTCATTCAAATTTAGCCTGGGGAATTCCTGCTAGGAAAAAAAAAAGTCTGTTTTCCTTCTGGAAGGGGCGAGGGAGAATGGGGGAGGGGGAAAGTGCAGCTGAGCGCGCACAGAATGCCTGTCTTCAGGTACTTGAATTTTGGTTAGTTGGAAACTCTTCTTAGACCCACACTCTGTCCCATCATTTCCTTTCATTAGAGCAGGGACGGGCAGAAGGCAGACTGGGATGTACTGGCAGACATCTTGGTGATTTGCAGTAGATTTGCAAGCGTTTCTGACTCCCCGTTGTCTAATTATAGCAATAACTTACAGCTTTCCCTGTTTAAATTAGGTACCTGAAACAATGCTTGGGGCAGAAGCTGGTAGACAGGGACAGATACGTCTGTCAATTTCTATCAGCATTGAAAGGTAAACGGCATCTCCACCTGTTGCCTCTCTGCATGGGATTTATTATTTATTTGCATTTCTGTTCTGCCTTCCTTCCACTGAGAAGCCCAAGGTGGCATATATGGAAAAGGGTCGTCGCTCAGGGGTAGACCAATTGCTTTGCAAACAGAAAGCTTTGGGTTCAATTCCTGGCATCTCCAGGTAGGGCTGGGGGAGACCCCTGCCTGAACCCTGGAGAGATGCTGCCAGTCAGTGTAGACAATACCGAGATAGATGGGTGAGGCATAGGTTCCTCTGCTCCTCATGGATTTAAAATGCCTTGTGAGCTGGGCTGTGATGCCATTCAGAAATCCCTGGGCTGGCACGTACTAAGAGACACCCTATACCTTAATTCTTAGAGTATGTCCACCTCGCTGAGCCACTATGTTGCTCTTGGTTCTGATGGACCTGAAAGCAAAGCAGATCTCACAAGCCTGAGGTCTGCCTGCAGCTGCGGCAAAGCACTACAGACTTCCACATCTCTCCCTGTACTTTGGATTGGGTTGCAATACTGAAAAAAGGGACTATTTTGCAAAGCGATTCGCAGACCAGTGGAAAATTGCCTTCAAAAGCCTTGTTTGTTTCAAAGGAGAGATGAGGTGTGTGTATGTGACCTTGTTTCTTTTTTATAGTCCTTCCCTGCAGGAGTGTGATTCTTCCCTTCCCTTCTTAACCTTGAAAGCAACTGTGTCTAAACGCCATGAGTCACACCTGTTTGGGCTGTGGGTGTGTGGAGGCTGTAGCGCTGACGCAGTTCATGAACACATATGCACTTGTCGATGGTGGGCTGCGTTTGGCTGCCTTTTGTGTTCAGCAAATATTCCTTCTCCATCTCTTCCATGCTGGAGGGGAACTGGTTGCACACAGGAGAGCCTGTCAAAGGGAAGCACAATTGCCTTAGATGCCAAAAAGTAGGCAGAAGGAAGAGCTGGTGCCTGTGTGGTTGTTCCTTTGTTTATTCCACCCCCCTAACCTGAATAGATCAAGCACATTTTTTTATTTCATGTGCAGCCTTGCACCTGGTACAAAATTGGATCTTTGGGGAACAAGGATATTACAGAAGTGATAGTACCCAGGGTGGGCTGTCTTCCTGCATTACCCACGCTGTCCAGCATTCAGCAGGGCCCCAAGAACATCAGACCAAGCAACTCCTGGAGCCAGACAGTAGTGCAAAGTGGTTGGTCAGATGCCCTTCACCCAAGGGTGCCTCATGTTGCTTACCTTATTTCCAAATTAATTCCCTGTCCACCCTAAATTCTAAGTTGTGACAGTAACACAAAGCCACGCAGGAGCATGCAGAGCAGGGGAAACGACAATGCACACCAATGCACCTAAAGGTCCATTGGAGGTACCCCACAAAATTCCTCCATAGCCTTTGAAGGCAACTTGCTAGAGCTGCGCTGCTCACAGGATGCGTGGACAGGAGATTGCAAAGGTGCCGAGAAGATGGTCTCCTCCCATTCGCCACCAAAGTGGTAGATTCCCCTCCAAAACTTTGTGAGACACAAATGGCTGGTTTTGAGCTATGAAGCCATACGCGGCTCAGGATCTGAATATCTCAAGGACCACCTCTCCCCAAATGAATAACCAGGACCCCGTGTTTGACATTGGAGGCCTTTTTTTGTGTGCTCCCTACAGGAGGCTCAGAGGGTGGCAACAAAAGAACGGGCTTTTTCTGTGGTTGCCCCCCCCAGCTGTGGAATGTTCTTGTGATGCCCTTCCCTGGCTGTCCCTGTCAGGTTCCTACCTGCTTGTGGCTCCTGCCTTTCACTAGGCACCACCAGGGACTCCACCAGTCCAGACTGTACTTTTTTATGGTTTCTCTCTCCACTCTAGCACAGATCTCACTAGATCCCCCTGCTAGGCAGCACCACCAGTCACGTTCTATAACCAATGTTCCCAGAGACTTTGTCTGAGCCTCTCTCTGTCTGGTTACTTTTGTGACTCTGTGCTTATGCTGTTCCCAACCCCCTTGTATCAATGTAGATAACTCATATAACTCGGGGTTGCTCTGGATACTTGTAATGTTATTATTCTCCTCTTCACCGCTGCCACCATTAGTTACTGTTGCCCTTCAGCCTTGGTAATTACCTTACCCTCCCTTCTGGTCTGTGAAACCCCAGCCAAGGATCAGGCCTTCGGTAAACCAAAATAGTATTTATTAAATAACAGAAATAACAAGATTACTTTTCTAATGGTACTTAAGCATATGGTTTCATCTATTCCTGTGATATTTGACTTATCATTAACTAGAACTCCCACTCCCTCTTTCTCCACACTCTCCTGACATCCACCACCTAACACCCACCTCCAAACACCTCCAAAACAACCCAAAACACCTCCAAATACCTCTCAGATTCAACTGTCATTCTTCCATTTATACTCTCAGCCATTCAAACGCTCAGCCAATCATCCAGCATTCTACTGCTCATCTACTCCCCCCTCCTCTTTCACTCCACTTACCATGTATCTTCTATACAAACAGCACTTACCATATTTACATTAATACAGGAACATCACAGTTCTTCCCACAAACAGGGAAGCACACCTGGCACCTTCTCCATCCATCTTTAGGCACCAGGTAAAGACCTTCCTATTCACTCAGGCCTTTGGCCCTTGATGTGTGCAGCCCTAGTTATTCATTTTTGTTATTTGATGGGTTTTACTGATTATTATGTATGGCTTTTAACATTTTGATGTTTTCTTGTTTGTGTGTGTTTTTATCTATGGCTTTTTGTTTTAAATTTGTGTATGTTTTAAATCTGTGGTAAGTTGCCTAGAGACCGGATGGTATTAGGTGATGAACAAATGAAATAAATAAATCACAACAACGACAAAAAGCTGCAGAGCCGCATTCAGCCGAGGGCAGCACAGAGCCTACCTACCAAGCAAAGATACAGAGAAAACCATAAGTTCCTTCAACCAATCAGGAACCTGTAGGAGAGGAGAAGGATGCTCGGCCCCCGCTAAGAAAGACTAGCTCCTGCCATAGTACCATTAAAGGGGAGTGGGTTTATGTTTGTTTGTTTCAATACACCTTTACCCCACTTTACCCACCAATATACCAAGGTGGTGTACAAATATCAAGATGATGAAAATCTAACAGCAAAAGAGGGGAAACAGTCTAGAGACAAAAATACAATATAAAGGTAAACAGCAGTACTAGAAATGGAATGAAACAATTTAAAACAACAGAGAAAGCCAAATTAAAACCTGCTTAAAGACTGCCTGTAGGACGGGAAAGGAGAGTGTCTGTCAGGAATAGGGAACCTGCGGCCTTCCAGGCATTTGTTGGACTAAAACTCCCATCAGCCCCAACGCAAGCATGGCCAATGTTTAGTTGGGATCAGTTACTGGAATGTAAGACTTGGGAATGTGAAACATGAAAGGAATCTTTGTAAATGACGACACTTTTTTCCTGAAAAGAGAGAGAGAGATCCATTTCAACACACACACACAGAGGATCATAGGCTGTTACTTTTGTAACTTTAGAAATATAGAGGACCCCACTTTCCTTTTCAATATTCATAATGACTTGTATGGAACACATCCAGCTGCTAAAAACAGCACATTTAAATAAGAAACTTCACAATTCTCCTTCTGGAACATTTTTTTCTCAAATGCTTATCTCTAATCTAGTTGCTCATGGAGAATAATGTAAATTGAATTTTTTGATATGATTGGAGCTGTTCAATGAATTACTTACACCTTAAAACAAATCTTCTTTGCAATCAGACGTTTGGAGGATTACTTTAGCAAAGTAGTTAGGAAATGAGCAAAAAAAGGATATAGATCTATATATTTGGCAATGTGAATTATTTATCCCAAAGTGCGATTTCTAAATCTACAGTTATGTTCTCAAAGCAATACCACTTATATAAGTGGCATATTCAGGGACAGTGGGTTTTTTATTTCCAAATTATGCAGCCTAAATTATGCATTCATTCAAATGCTTCATTTCAAAAGGCAGATTGTCACTGCAGACAATAAAGCTTTGCAAGTAGCACAGAGCAAAAAAATATTGTAGCCTTTTTGTTGGTTGTATATTTAAATATAGAGTTTATATTCATGTACACAATTTTACATACTTAGAAAAATTCACATAGTAGAAGCACAAGATGAGGCTATTTTGTACATGGGCTAAATTTTGTCTGGGTTAAACTGATCCGGGGTGCAACATGACAGGCAGGCATCCTTGGTGTTTTTTTATTCACTTAGGAGTGTGATTCTTAGTTTTACCTAAAAAGGAATCTCCAAATTCACTTTAAATTTCACTTCAGGTGGAATGTTGGTGACAACTGTACATTTCACATGATAGCCTGGTCAATACATTATGGCTGATCTGAGCTGCTAATTTCATCCTGTTTCAGTCTCACTGGCATTCCATCATAGGTCTGTTCCATTCCATTTCATTTCATTTCATTGTCTGCCATTCTGTCTCACTGTATACATTTTGTGCAGAGCTTTTTACATAAAACACACACTTTTCAATGCTTTTTACTGCATTTTCAGTATGAAAAACACATATTATTTGTGTCCACTTCTTGCATTGCAAAATCCAGCAAAGTGAATAATCCAACGTACTGGATGAACAGTTGCATTCTGATCCACAAGCAAGTTCAGGAGCCTCAGATAGAGTTGGTGCACTGTGAAAAGTGCACCAAATGAATTCCTCCTCTGCACCAGGCTCTAATCACAGAAGACCATAGAAAGATGCCTTTATACTTCACCAGAGCATTGGAGTATCTACACTGGTCAGGGTGGAGACTTTCTCAGCCTTACCCAGAGAAGGCAGGGGTTGGATTTTGGACCTGAGACCTTTTCCATGCCCTGTATGCGCTATACCATTAAGCTTTTTCTTTAGCTTGCAAGGGTTGTCATTTTTTGTTTCAACTGAAAAAACATCCCTGTGTGTGGCCATTCACATTTCACTGCTCACGTGGATTTGTCCCAACTCCTGGAATTACGCATCAGCCTGCAACACCAGGACCCTTTTGTACTATGTCAGGGCTAACATTTGGTCCCCAAAGAAGGTTTTGGGGGAAGAGAATGATGCAGTGTGTGGAGTGATCCTGGTCCACCCATTTCCCTTTCACATATTTTTGCTCCCCCCAAAACAAGAGCAACAACAACAACAAGTCAACATTCCATGGCTACTGGGTATGCTCAGCCCTCATTGAGCTGTTTTTTTCGGTTCCCCTCTAAGGCTTTTTTCCCCAAAAGATGTTTTGCATCTGCAACTGCAGCTCTTGAGGTTCTTCCAAGCCTGCTGATGCCTCCTTAAAGTTCAATCCTCAGCTTCTCCAGATAGAGCTGGGAGAGACGCCTGCCTGGAACCCTGGACAGCCCCTGCCAGTCAGTGTAGACAATACTGAGCTACATGGACCAATGGTCTGACTTGGTATAATGCAGCTTCCTGTGTTCCTATGGTCGTAAATGATGGTTTGAAGTTGGTTGAAGGTCCTGGGTTGTTCCAAAGCATGTAACCATAGTTTACTTGTTTGGATGAAGCATGAAGCCATCGTTTATTGGTGACTTTGGGGTTTATTTGTGGCATGTCAAACAGGGAAAAGGGAAAGGGCTTCACACACGCAGGGACAAGGCTCATTCATATATCAGCTATTAAGATTAGATATGATCGTCTGACCATAGCCATTGTCTGTATATGGCTATATTCAAGGCTTTTTTGTGTGTGACAGTCACAGTATTCACCGGTATGGAGTACCAGCACCTCTTTATTTATTTGTTTTGCTGCCCATGTCAGCCATTTTGTGCTAGCCCTTTTATCAAGGTATGAGTACTGCCACCTCATTTTTTACCAAAAACAAAGTACTGGCTATATTACTTCCTAGGTTGCTATATGTCCATTTATTCTTTGATGTATATATGTTTTTTTAATGTAGCAGTGATTATCCTTTTTATTATGTATTGTTGTGTTACAGCATTTGGATTGTTCGTGTGAACCTCTTTGAGCACACAAGTATTTGTGGAAAATGCGGTATATAAATAAATTGAATCATGATCGTCATCATCATCTCTTCTATAAGAATGGTTCCATTTTGGCTACTTAAGAGTAACACTTGGATCATCCAAAATGGAGGGAATTATGTGTCCCCATTCTGATGGAAAGTCCTTTTCAGAAGAGGAAGCACTGATTTCTTCAGATTTTTCTAAATCCCTAATATGACATATTTATGCAGTCGCCTAAGCCAAACAGGCAATTATGTTATCAGTCAAAAATTTAAAATGAAAGCTTAAAAGAAATGAATGGATAGGAACTGAATGGGGGACGGGAACTCAGTCCTTGTTCTGCAGGATGAATTGAAGGTTGGGAGCAATGCAAAGAGCCAACTACTGTCTGCTTTTTCTCCAGGTTTCTTTTGTCCACGTACATAAGAAAAATGTGTGAGGATGATGCGCAGTAAAGAAAAGTCAGAGATATTCTGGGTTAAGAATGTCACCATGAAATTGGATATCAAGCAACAGGAGCATTTAGGGAGAAGCCTGCACAGTGACTGTTAGCATGGCATGTTATTCTCGACAGTTCTGTTATCTCTCGCTTCTGTGAGGGCTTCATTAATTTGAAGTTACACTTATGAAAGCACAAAAAAGAAGCTAGACAAAATATGCTGCTGTAAATAAAAGGTCTGCAGCAAAAAAGAAAAAAGAAAATGTAGAAAAGCCTGATCCCATGTGAGTTTACTTAAGAGCATAAATGGACGAATCTGTCTGTTTCCGTTCCCTCAGTTTCTCCTTTTTTCCAATCTTAAATTCAGTTCTCCACATTTCCACAAAAAAATGCTTTTTTTTGTCTAACAGTCCTCATGAATGCTGATGAAAGTTAAAGAGGAAAGCACAAAAGCAGGACTACAGCTGAACGTGAAGAAGACTAAAGTAATGACAACAGAAGATTTATGTAACTTTGAAGTTGACAAATGAGGCCATTGAACTTGTCAAGGATTATCAATACCTCGGCACAGTCATTAACCAAAATGGAGACAATAGTCAAGAAATCATAAGTCTAGGACTGGGGAGGGCAGCTATGAGAGAACTAGAAAAGGTCCTCAAATGCAAAGATGTATCACTGAACACCAAAATCAGGATCATTCAGACCATGGCATTCCTGATCTCTATGTATGGATGTGGAAGTTGGACAGTGAAAAAAGTGGATGAGAAGAATCATTTTAAATGTGTTGTTGGAGGAGAGCTTTGCGGGTACCATGGACTGCGAAAAAGGCAAATAATTGGGTGTTAGAACAAATTACACCAGAACTATCACTAGAAACTAAAATGATGAAACAGAGGCTATTATACTTTGGACACATAATGAGAAGACATGACTCACTAGAAAAGATAATAATGCTGGGGAAAACAGAAGGAGTAGAAAAAGAGGAAGACCAAACAAGAGATGGATTGATTCGATAAAGGAAGCCACAGACCTGAACTTACAAGATCTGAACAGGGTTGTTCATGACAGATGCTCTTGGAGTCACAGATTCATTGGGTCGCCATAAGGCAAAATCGACTTGCAGGCACATAACAACAAAGTGTAAGGTGCAGATGGAGCCTGACTGCTGGCACTTGGAGAATAGTATGGAAATTAGAATATAGGAAGATTATGCTACCCCAGAGGAGCCTATCCTCACCTGTATTTCTTCAGAATGTCAATTACCTAGTAGAATGAAACCCCAGAGCAATGGCTGAGTAGAGACTTGGTGGGCAGCTCCATGTGCATCTCAGTATCTGGTGTGCTCGATTCACTTGATCACAGGGGAACAGCAGTGCAAGGGAACAGAATTGCCAAACCCCAGAAAATGTACTCTCAGAACAGAGACTCACACAGAGGCAAGCAGATGACTCTTCTGTAGGTGGTACCCGGGGCTTCACAAGTACCTCTAATCATTGGATTAATTTGTTTATCGTGGCTTGCTGTTGGGAAATTAGTGCTCTCTCTCCTCCCTTCTGCAGCTGTGATCCCTGAGAATAGGATCCGGCCGTTGATGATAAAGAAGCCATCAACTTCCAAGCACATCTCTAAATTTGCAGTTTATGTAGGCTGCACTCAAGTGGCCTGGGTTTTGTTATCACCCAGTAGCTGTTTAGCGATGCATTTTAAGCCAAGAGTTTACAGCCCCACACACATGTCAGATAACCAAACCTAGTTAAATTTAGCTCTGTTCCCCCACCCCACCCCTCCATTTTTTGCACTGATGTGCTTGCACTTTAGTATAATTCCTCTGACACCAAGAAGTCTTAGTGAGAAATTCATGCACCATGCTTTCATCTTCCACATTAAAATAAGATCACCTTGTTAATACTTCATTAAGGGAGTGGAACTGGTGCACCAGAGATTCCCCCCCTATTAACTTGGGGTCTGAATAAGTTTTAAATAAATACTTTCAAAACAGCAACTCTTCCTTGCAGGAGAGTTACTCAATAATGTATCCAGGGCTGAACATGATGCTCTGTTTTTTAATATTTTCCCGTTTCACCATAAAAAAATAGCACCTACCCTGTGGAATTCCCTCCCTTTGAATATTAGGCAGGTGCCATCTCCGCTATCTTTTCAGCGCCTTTTGAAGACTTTCCTCTTTCAACAAGCCTTTTAGGTTGAGACCTATCCCAGTCTGCGTCATTGTTAAAATAGCTTAATATGTTTTTTAATAATGTTTTTAACCCTTTTTTAAAGTTTTTTTTTAAAAAAATGTTTTTAACGCTGTTTTGTTTTAATGTATTTTAAGATCTATTTTTATGATGTTTTAAAGTGTTTTTAGCTTTTTGTTTGCTGCCCTGGGCTCCTGCTGGGAGGAAGGGTGGGATACAAATTAAATAATAAATACATAAATAAATAAAATCAGCAATCAAGAAGATTCTATTTTTTTTAAATTATAAAACCATAGAAATATTCCTTTAAATGCTTAGTATTAAACTAGACCACAAAGTTCTAGCTTGGGAGGGTGGAGCTGTAACAAGAGCATGCTTAGCCTTGCAATATGTGACTGTGTGCCTTTATTTTTGTCACCGGTCCAACACATAGGGCAAGGCACACCTTCAAGTTGGAGGAAAGGGTGGTCTGAAGATAGTGGGGGTAGATGTCACCACATTGTCATGGTCAGACCACTTTGTGGTGAAGTTCAGAGTTATGGCTCCAATCCTCCCCTGCAGGGTGGTGGACAGATTAGGATGGTCCACCCCATAGACTAATGGAACCCACTGGATTATTGAATGCCTTGGGGGAGTTTCCAGTAAATAGAGCAGATGACCCTGTTGAAGTCCTTGTTACGATGTGAAATGAGACGTATAGGGCTCTTAACATGGTTGCCCTGAGCACCCTCTCCGGCATTGTGGAGCCCAGTTCGCACTTTGGTGTACCAGTGAACTAAGGGCAATGAAACATACTGGACAATGGCTAGAACACAAGTGGTGAAAGACGTGCTATGAGGCTTATTGGGCTTGAGTAATGGCGTTCCTGTTCCAGGGGCGTTTTTGCCTCCACCCTAATTATAAAAAAGACTCAGGAAGGTTCGTGAAGTCCTGAGTTTATGCCATGTGGGATCGCTTCTCCAATCAGGTAGGGGTTGAAGCGGCGTATTTAAGGCTGCTCCTCCCCCAAGCACGTGCCTTTTTGCCTTGCGGCACCCATTGCTGGTCCTCGCTTGTTTGGGCTCCGTCAGCGTTTAATTGGTGATTGTGTCCTTTGCTTTTTGTTCTTCTTCATTCGTTGCTGTTCCACGGTTCCTGAGGGTTTGCTGTCTCCTGTGTTTCTTCCCTTTCTGTTTACTGTTTGCTCGATTCCCGCCGATCAGCTGGGCTGCGGGAGCCCGCCCATGCGCCCGGCGGCTTCCCGCCAGGTCACTGACCGTTTGCTTGGCAACAGATTTTATTTATAATTTATAGTCTTGTTCCTCCATTAGCCCAGTGTGAGTTCCTAAAGGGGTGGTTTGCGGCGCAGTTCTCGTTTCTTGCTATATTTTCAGTTCCTTCTTAGTCCATTTTGCTTCGTTTGTCCTGTACCTTCCCCAGGTTTTTAATGTTTTATTGCAGTTAATTGTAGTTGAGTGTTTCCCTGGTTGTTTCCGATTCATTGTTGAGTTTCTTCGTTATATATATATATATTAATTGCTCATATAATTATATTTTAATTGCTAAAGGGTTTGTTATTAATTGATAATTTTAATATTTTATAGTTGGGTAATCTGCTTTATCCTTAGAATCTTCCAACCCCCCCCCTCATCTCCCTTCACCCGCCCCCCTCATCCCCCCTTTTTTTTCACAAAACAAACAAACACAAATTATTATTATTGTTAGTGGGTTTCTTCGCATATTCCTGCTGGTCATTTAATCTTGCTTCCTTATATAATTAATTGTTTCTGCTATTGCTGTTTTTGGTTTGCTTTCGTAGTAACATGCCACCCAGGAAGGTTCAGCAGAAGAAAGGGGTGCGTGTTGTGAAGCAGGCTGAAAAGCGCCCTCCATCGCAGCAGCACCAGTCATCCGATGATGATGACGACATGGGAACCATCAGAGCTTTAGTTGCTAGGGTGGACGCTTTGGAGCATGAACGCAGGCAGCCACTGGATGCGGAGGCGGGTCCTAGTTCCGCCCCCTCAGGTAAGAAATCTGTCTGCTTGGTGGCCAAAAGGCCTAAGTCTCATGTTCTCGCTGATTTAGTTTCCAGGATCGGTGTCCTGGAAGCCGCAGCACCCGTGGTCGAGCCCGCTATTCCGATGCTTCCATCTGTATCGCTCTCGGTTCCTTCTGCAATTTCCTATTCTACGCTCACAGCCCCAGCTGCTCCCGGGTCAATTCAACTACAGCTTCCGTTTCACCCGACTGGGATCACGTCTATACCTTCTGAGGCTTCTGGGTTCATGGCACCGCCCGTGGTTGCCTCCCCGGCTGCTCATACAGGTGAGCTTACTGCACCTCCACACGCTCCTGATACACAACCTCAGATTCAAGGTATTCTTGCACGTGACCCATCAATGGCGGGTTCTCAGCTGCAGGGTGCTATTACACCACCTTTGGTGTTTATGGGGGGGTGTTAGTTCTCCAGCAACCTCAGCTTCCATGGCCTGCTGCTGCTGTGTCTCCGTGGCAGCCGCCTGTGGCTTCCCCTAGTCTGTCCCCTGTTGCTTTACCTCTTCCACAGGGAGTTTATCCACATGGTGATACTTCCCTTCCATTGGGTGATCATTTACTGTTAGCGACAAAAGAAAAAATTTGGCGTGGAGAGTACGTTGATTTGTTCTCTCTTCTCTTTCGTGAAAATGAAATAAAACCTAAGGAAGGACAAGATTTTAAGGAGCACGAGGCAGCCACAAAAAAGAGGGTCGATCGGGTATGGCCTAATTGGCTGAACGCCTATACCATTTATATGGGAGTTATGACTCAGGCTTACCCGTCTAGGGCTTTGTCCATGATAAAATACCAGGACATTATTCACAGGGCCTTTTGTGAATTCTCTGGTACCGCTTGGTTGTGGTACGATGAGAATTTCAGGCAAAGGGCGGCATTGGACCCCACCCTTCGTTGGGATGTGGAGCATGTGGGCCTGTGGCTGCGCTCTATGACCTCTGCCAGGCCCACTCTTGGTGACAGAGCCGATAGTGGGCATATTCTGGCACGCACGCAGAATTCCGCCTCTGGCTCCGGCCAAGGCGGGCACTGGGTTCAATCCCAGCAAGTCTGCTGGACGTTCAACAGCAATGGCCGCTGCTTTAGGCGTCCCTGTAGGTTCCGTCACGTCTGTGGACTGTGTGGTGTCAGTCACCCCAGTTCCTCATGCCAGCGTGCACGGCAGGCTCGCCAAGGTACAGGGGAACAACAGCATCCAAAACGTGGATCTGGCACCAGCGGCGGTATGTCGCAAGGCCAGTAACCCTATTAAGTTGATTCCTTTGGTAGGATTGCTGTGTTCTTATCCCAATAGGCAAGCCGCTCGCTTCTTGCTGCAGGCTTTTACGGATGGCTTTCACATGCCTTTCGAGGGCCCTAGGGTTGCTTCTTCCTCTGTCAACCAGCCCTCTCTTAGGTCTATGGCCCCGATGGTGTTGGCCAAACTTAATAAAGAGATAATTGCCAATCGCATTTCAGGCCCCTTTTCCGTCCCTCCTTTACGAAATTTAAGAATTTCTCCATTAGGTATTGTCCCTAAGAAGCAGCCTGGTGAATATCGCCTGATCCATAATCTCTCATTCCCCAAAGGAGAAATGATGGCATTTCTCCAATTTATGCATCAGTCAGATATACATCTTTTGATGAGGCTGTCAGAGTAGTCCGCAGGGCTGGTAAGGGCGCTTTAATGGCGAAGTGTGATATAAAATCTGCTTTTCGCCTCCTTCCAGTTCATCCTGATGATGTTGATTTGTTAGGTTTCAAATTTCAAGGCCAGTTTTATGTAGATAGGGCCATGCCAATGCTTTTGAAGCATTCAGCACTTTCCTTGAGTGGGCACTTCGAAAGAAGGCCTCTTCCTCATTTTCTGCTCACTATTTGGACGATTTTTTATTTGTAGGGCCAGCTGGTTCTTCACATTGCCTCTCTTTGATGCAATCCTTTGAAGCCTTAACCACGGAACTTGGTGTCCCTTTAGCTCCGGAAAAGTTGGAGGGCCCTTCTACTTCCCTTACTTTCTTAGGTATTCGATTAGATACTGTGACTCAGTCTTCTTGCTTACCTCAGGACAAGTTGCTTGCCCTGCGGCAACGACTTCGTTCCACATTGGTACTGAAGAAAATCACATTGTCTCAGTTACAGGAGATTGTAGGCCATTTAGTTTTCGCTTCTAAGGTCATTTCCCCTGGTCGCGCGCTCCTTAGGCGTCTCTGTGACGCCATTAAGGGAGTTCGCTCTCATTTCCATTTCATTAGGGTCACAGCTGGTATGAGAGCGGATTTGCATATGTGGCTTGTTTTTTTGGAGGGATTTAATGGTCTTTCCTTTTGGCGCGAGGAATTACTTTTGGAAGCCGAATTACAGGTACATTCTGATGCTGCTGGAGGTCTGGGTTTTGGCGTCATATTCAGATCGCAGTGGTGTGCTGAGAGGTGGCCTTCTGAGTGGCGGGCCTCTGGTATTATATCTGATATGACTCTCACACAGTCTTTGGGTAGTAGCAGGTCTAAACAGAACAGCTACTCATCAGCAATAATGAACAGGAGATCTGAAAGATCATCACACCACTTATATACCCAGTCGATCCCTCCGCTCTATAGGAGAGGAAGAGAAGGATTATTTTTGCCTGCCCGCTTGTGTGTGAGTGTGGCCGTTGTTACTGCCTGGTGCTGTCGTTGTGGCCTTGCTATCGTCATTGTGCAGGAGAGGAGGAAGTTGGTGTGCTGCTGTTTGCCTGTCTGTGCCCTGGTTCGGACGTTGTTGGGGCGCCCAGTACACCTGTTGCTGCTGTTGCAGTACTCTGCTACGCTGCTTGCCCTGGCTGGAGAGGAACAATTTCATCGGTGGCTGCTGTTTTTGTGTGTGTATGGATTAGTGTGGTGTGAATGACTGTATGATTGTTGCTGCTATTGCGTCCTTTTAAGAACGGCCAGTGTTGTTAATATAGTTGCGGCTCTGAGATTGCAACATTTTTAACTCATTACTGCCACCTGGATGTAATAAATAGCTTTGAATGTGTTTATGTTTTGTGAATGATTGAATTGTTACCTTATGTGAGTCTTTAGTTGGAATTGTGTTGTAGTTTAATATTGTTTGAGTGTATTGAGTGTATATTTATTGTATTGTATTATTGATTAAGTGTGTGTGTATGTGTGTGAATTTTTGTGTATTTTGATATAAATTTTTGGTATTATTTGTTATTATTTGGTATGAATGTGATCAGGTGTGTGTGTATTGGTGCTTTTATCTGTTTTAATATGTGCCTGAGAGAGTGTATTATACATCAACCGGGGAGACCTTCGGGGGCCCCAATTAGCGTAGTGACGGGTAATGGGAGGTATGGTGTTGTGAGGAGAACATGCCAGGTAAGGGGAACTCGTCCCAGACAAGTAGTGTCTGTGACCTGTTCCGGTTCTCCTCACATCCCCAGGACTGCTGGTTGTCCTATCAGTCAGCCTTCGGATCTCCATATGCTGTTGTTAAATGCCAGGTCGGTACAACATAAGATCTCCCTTGTTTATGATTTAATTGTGGAGGAGGCGGCTGACCTGGCATGCATAACCGAGACCTGGGTGGGTGATATGGGAGGAGTTGCTCTTTCCCAGCTTTGCTCACCTGGGTACATGGTTCAGCATTATGGTAGAACCGAAGGTCGGGGAGGTGGGGTTGCCGTGGTCTATAGGAGTTCTTTCTCACTCTCCAAGCACCCTGTACAGGTGACGACTGGTTTGGAGTGTCTCCACCTTGCGCTGGGCCAGAGAGACAGGTTGGGAATTTTGCTGGTGTACCGCCCGCCCTGCTGCTCAACAAATTCCCTAACTGAGCTGACAGAGGTAGTCTCGGAGATATTGTTGCAGTCCCCTAGACTGTTGGTACTGGGGGACTTCAACGTTCATGCCGAGACTGCTTTATCTGGGGCAGCTCAGGACTTCATGGCGTCCATGACAACCATTGGGCTGTCTCAGTTTGTTACTGGCCCGACGCATGTGTCGGGACATACCCTTGATTTGATCTTCGCCACTGGGCAGGGAGATGGTGATCTGGAGGTTGGGGATATTTCATCTACCCCATTGTCATGGACAGATCACCGCTTGCTGAGGTTTAGGTTTACGGCGACCCTTTCCCTCTGCAAGGGTGGGGGACCTATTAAATTGGTCCGCCCCCAGAGACTAATGGATCCTGAGGGTTTCCAAAGGGCTCTAGGGGATTTTCCGACTGAGAAGACTGGCGCTCCTGTTGAAGCCCTGGTTGAACTGTGGAATACGGAGATGACCCGGGCGGTTGACACGATCGCTCCCATGCGCCCCCTTCTATGTAGAGCTCATACAGCTCCATGGTATACCCCGGAGCTGAGAGCGATGAAGCAAGAGAGGAGGAGGCTTGAGTGCAGATGGAGGCGGACTCCTGACGAATGCAATTATGCTTTGGTAAGTGCCTGCTCTAAGCGATATACAGCAGCGGTGAGGACAGCAAAAAAGAGTTACTTTGCTGTCAGTATTAAGGCATCACTGTCCCGCCCAGCGGAGCTTTTTAAAACTGTACAAGGGCTTTTACATCTTGGCCCTCGGGATACTATAGATCCATCTGTAGCCCATTGTGATGAGTTCGCCGGACACTTCCAAACTAAGATCGCTTGCATTCGTCGGGACTTAGACTCCAATATTATAGCAGTTGGATTCAATGAAGCATCCAGACCATGGTCTTGTCCTCATTTATTGGATGAGTTTCAGTTGGTGCAGCTTGAGGATGTTGACAAGATCCTTGGACTGGTGCGGGCGACCACGTCTGTGCTGGATCCTTGCCCCTCTTGGCTGGTGAAAGCTGGCAGGACCGGAACTGCCGGCTGGGCCAAGGTGGTCATCAATGCCTCTTTGCGAGAGGGTGTGGTCCCTGATTGCCTAAAAGCGGCGGTAGTGAGACCGCTCCTGAAGAAACCCTCCTTGGACCCAGATAACTTGAACAACTATAGACCTGTGGCGAATGTTCCGTTCCTGGGCAAGGTTCTGGAACGGGTGGTGGCCGGCCAGCTCCAGGGACTCTTGGATGACACTGATTATCTTGATCCGTTTCAATCCGGTTTTAGGCCTGGGTTTGGTACCGAAACAGCCTTGGTCGCCCTGTATGATGACCTTTGTCGGGAGAGGGACAGGGGGAGTGTGACCCTGTTGATTCTCCTTGATCTCTCAGCTGCTTTTGATACCATCGACCATGGTATCCTTCTGGGACGGCTCACGGAGTTGGGAGTTGGGGGTACTGCTTGGCGGTGGCTCCGCTCCTACTTGGTGGGTCGTCACCAGAAGGTAGTGCTTGGGGAACACTGCTCGACACCCTGGACTCTCCATTGTGGAGTCCCACAGGGATCGGTACTGTCCCCCATGCTTTTCAACATCTATATGAAGCCGCTGGGTGCGGTCATCAGGAGTTTTGGAGTGCGTTGTCACCAGTACGCTGATGACACGCAACTCTTCTTCTCCTTTGCATCTTCCTCAGGTGAGGCTGTTAATGTACTAAACCGTTGCCTGGCCGCGATAATGGATTGGATGGGAGCTAACAGACTGAAGCTTAATCCAGACAAGACCGAGACGCTGTTAGTGAGTGCCTTCTCTGCCCAGATGGTGGATGTTTACCCTGTTCTGGATGGGATTACACTCCCCTTGAAAGAACAGGTTCGTAGCTTGGGAGTTCTTTTCAACCCTTCCCTGTCTCTTGAGGCTCAGGTAGCCTCAGTGGCACGGAATGCTTTCTACCATCTCCGATTGGTAGCCCAGCTACGTCCCTATCTGGACAGTGATGACCTCGCCTCAGTCGTTCATGCTCTGGTAACTTCTAGATTGGACTACTGCAATGCGCTCTACGTTGGGCTGCCCTTGAAGATAGTTCGGAAACTACAGTTAGTCCAGAATGCAGCGGCCAGATTGTTGACGCGGACCAGAAGGTCCGCTCATATAACACCTGTTTTGGCCCGTCTGCACTGGCTTCCTATTTGTTTCCGGGCTAAATTCAAAGTGCTGGTTTTGACCTATAAAGCCTTACACGGCATGGGACCGCAATACCTGGTGGAGCGCCTCTCCCAATATGAAACTACCCATACACTGCGCTCAACATCTAAGGCCCTCCTCCGAGTACCATCCCATCAAGAAGCTCGGAGGATGGTGACTAGAAATAGGGCCTTTTCGGTTGTGGCTCCCGAACTATGGAATGGTCTCCGCGATGAGGTGCGCCTGGCACCGACGCTGCTATCTTTTTGGCGCCAGGTGAAAACCTTTTTATACTCCCAGGCATTTTAAAGTGTATTTTTATAGTATTTTATTACTATGTTGTATTCAGGATGTTGTTTGGTTCTTGTATTGTTTGTATGTTTTTGTTTTTTGAGTTATGGTATTTATTGTATTTATATATTGTCCTTGCTTTTACCTTTTATGTACACCGCCCAGAGAGCCTTCGGGCTTCGGGCGGTATATAAATTAAATAAAATAAATAAAATAAATAATTTTTTAGAATTTTTTCCGATCGTAGTAGCAGTTCACATATGGCACTTTGCATTTCAGAATTGCACTGTATGTTTTTGGTGTGACAATCTGTCCACGGTGTGCATTGTGAATGCTCAGACTTCTAAATCTCCTTGAGTCATGCGCCTGGTGCGTGCCTTCGTCTTGCAATGTTTGCGTTTTAATATTTTATTTCATGCTCGGCATGTTCCATGTTTACAGAACTGTGTTGCTGATGCTCTTTCCCGCTTACAGATGGTGCGTTTTCAGGAGCTGGCACCTGGAGCAGCTCTGGACCCGGTTCCGATCCCTCCTTTCCTGTGGAGCCTTGGCAATTAGAAGTCGGGGCTGCCATTGCTTCTGCCCTGGCTCCCAGTACCCGAAAAACATATCAGCGTTCTTTTGCGAAATTCCAGGATTTTCGTATCCGTACTGTTCTGCCTATGGTGTGGCCTGTTCCTGCATCTCATTTACTGCAATTTATGCTGTATCTAAAAGGGCAAAATAATTCTGTTTCTACGATCGCTGGACACCTCTCTGCGCTGGCCTTTATTTCCAAGGCACGGGGACTGCCGGATAATTCTGTAGATTTTAGAGTCAGAAAGGTCCTTGAGGGTTGGTTGCGTTCCGCTCCCAGGCCCGCTGACCGGAGGAGGCCAATCACGCCCAATGTCCTCCTCCAGATCCTGGCATTGTTTCGCACTTTATGCTCATCCCAGTATGAGTCGCACCTTTTCGCCGCAGTAACTCTGACGATGTTTTATGGTGCTTTCCGCCCTAGCGAGGTATTAGTCCCTTCTAAGTGCGATGTGTCCTATCGGGCCTTATGCTCTGGCGATTGCACGTTAGGTGCTGATTTCGTTAGGTTTTCCTTAAGAGTCTCTAAGACTGATCAGAAGGGCCGAGGCTGTATTGTGTCTTTACGCAGTTGCCAGGTCCAGGAATTATGCCCTGTGTCAGCTTTGCGTCAATTCCTGTCTGTCAGGCCGTTCGGCCAGCGTTATCTCTTTATACATGCGGATGGCTCTGCCCTGACTCAATTTCAATTTTGGGCTATTGTTCGGCGGGCCTTGTTGGCCAGTGGTCACGATGCTGGAGTCTATGGGCTGCATTCTTTTCGGATTGGAGTGGCCACGGCTGCAGCCCTCATGGGCATGAACGTCAGCGACATCCAGGCAATTGGCAGGTGGCGTTCTTCTGCTTTCCAGTCTTATGTTAGATATTGATTTTAAGTAATTTAAGGTTTTTTTTAGGTGTGCTAAGCCTTCCAGTCCCTGCGAGGATCGTTCTGTGTGGCCACTCTATCTTGTTTTGGGCTCACCGGAGGGCCTCTTCGACTGTCTCCGGCACGCAGCTGCAGCTTTCTGCTAGGGCGACAGTTAGTTGGGAGGCTCGGAGGGGTATGTTATGGGATGCATTGATGCCTTTGGTGTGCTGAATCATGGCTTCGGCTGCCCGGTCTCACGTCTTGTTGATCCATTTGGGGGAGAATGACTTGGTGCAGTGGCCAGGTATGGATTTGCTGCTCAAGGTCACTCGTGATCTCACGTGGCTTAGTAGTTCTTACCCCAACCTCATCATAGTGTGGTCTGACATGCTTGTGAGGAGGGTGTGGAGGGGTGCGATTCACCCCAATAGGATTGATAGGTCTCAGAAATGGGTCAATAGGAAGGTCAGGAATCTTGTTTTGTCCCTTGGTGGGGCTTTCATTTCCCATGATAGGATTCAATTCCACTCTCCTCAGTTGTTTCGAGATGATGGGGTTCATCTCTCGGAACTTGGGAGCGATTTGTTTTTGGAGGATATTAGGCGGGGTCTTAGTGGTTTGTTTTCTTCTGTGGGTTGAGGGGACCAAGCTTTAGCTGATCCCCTCTTGTGGCATGGAATTCGGGCAGGTGAGGAATATTGGGGTTAAACTGAGGCGGTTAAGGCATTTTGGTAAAGGGCACTCCTTAGGGAACCATCAGGGCTCAGTGTCTGGTGGGGATCTGGGGAGTGTCCTCGTGGGACCGGCTTGCACATCATGGTGAACGCCTGTACGGCGGGGCCATGGTGTGGGGGTTGGAACCACACACCTGACTCTGATACCAAGGAGGGAGGATTTTCCCACATCCTTGACTTTGGAGTTACAGTAGGAGGAGAATCATTTGCCTTTCAAAGGGGAGGGAGTATTCCCTCTCAGTTAGGTTTAGCCTCACCTGCCCAAAGTAATTTAGATTTGGATAATTGGCTGAATTGAATTTGATTTAGTCTGTTATATTTAATAAATATAACATTATTCCACTTTTGTGTCACGAGTCTTCATTGGTGTGGGGGCAATACATCATAACTGTGCCTACTGTGTGGTGAGAGCAGCAAAGAAGGCCTACTTCTCTGCCTCCATCACATCCTCAAGCAGCCGCCCAGTGGAGGTTTTTGTTTTGTATTGCCAGGGGTCTGTTAATTAAGTTTTAGACCCTTCAAAAGCCCACTGTAAATTGTTTGCAAGACACTTCAAGGATAAAGTTGCTTGCCTCTGTAGCAATTTTGATGCCCTATCCACATCTACTGTTGTCCCCAGTGAGGTGTCCAGTGCAATGTCTGCTGCAACTTCTTGGGTTCAGTTTCAGTTGATGAATCATGATAAGATGGACAACGTGCTTCCAACAGTGCAACAGGCTTTTGGGAACTGACTGAAAGGGCTATTTATAGGGTGCTGTTTTACTGATTTTATGTTGTGTTTTTAATCACTATGTTTTAAATGGTTTTAATTCTATAGATAGTATATTTGCATTTTAATTATAACTTTTCATATGTTTTACTTACATGTTTTACTTGTATTTGGTTGTGTTATTTTTTAAAGCCGCCTTGAATCCCAGTTCTGGGGAAAAGGTGGGATATGAATGAATAAAATAAGTAAGTAAGTAAGTAATCCGAGTGGTAGAAGAACAATGCAGGGATGGATTGAAATAAAGCAAAATTTATGCTTTAGCTCCTTTGTAACTTGCACAATATTGTAGAGCTGGAAAAGACTCAGAAAACAGGCATGATTAAGAGTGGTTATTTCCCCCCCTTATACCTTGATAAAAGTGCTGCAGGTACCACCATGAAATAGGCAGCAAAAAAAGAGAGGTGGCAGTACTTCATATCAGTGAGTTCCATCGCAAAAAAAAGCACTGATCAAGGGGATGCAGCAACTTATAACGTCTGAGGCTTTTTAGTTTAAAGAAAAGGTGAGTGAGAGATGACATCATAAAAGTGTATAAACGTGTGCCTAGCATGGAGAATGTGGACAGAGAAAAGTTTTTCTCCATCTCTCATAGCCTTAGAACTCATTGACATCCAATGAAGCTGAATGTTGGAAGATTCAGGACTGACAAAAGAAAGTCCTTCTTTGCACAGCGCATAGTTAAACTGTGGTATTTGCTCCCCCAGGAGGCAATGATGGCCACTAACTTGGATGGCCTTAAAAAAGGATTAGATAAATTCATGTGGGCTTCCCAGAGGCATCTAGTTGGCCACTGTCAGAACAGGATGCTGGACTAGATGAGCCATTGGTCTGATCCAGCAGGGTCTTCTTGTGTTTTTACATAGGGTTAGAAACAGAGACACAGATGATAGATTGGCAGGAGAAAATACGCTGGATGACTTCAAGGGTAGAGGCTGCCACTCCAAAGAGTGCCACTCCACTACCCCTTTTGATATTCCACCCAAACTGACCAGAAAAGCTGCGTAGCTTTGTAAATCACAACAAAGTAACTCTCTGACAATCCCAATTCATTCATGTCTGAGTTAAAATTAAAAACTGCAAAAGCCTGCAGGTGGTTTTAAATAATAATTAAAGCATCCGTCATTCACTCTCTCACCTAACGTCCAACCCAGCAATCAGGATCCACTTAAGCTCACTGGGAGGGATATAAATTACCAGCTAGCCGAACCCTGCCAATTATTGACTGTCTAGGCCAGGGGTGGGAAGAAGGTAGCTTGAGATCTATTGGTAGAATTCTGAGTGATTTGTGATAGAGAAGAATGAAAGAAGAGCTCTGCTGGATCAGACCAAAGGCTCACCTAATCCAGAACTCTGTTCTTATGGTGGCCATCCAGATGCCTATGGGAAGGCTGCAAGCAGAATCTGAGCAAAGCAGCACTCTCCCCACCTGTGATTCCCAGCAACTGGTGTTCAGTGGCATACTGACTTCCATAGTGACAGTAGAACATAGCCATCAGGGCTAGTAGCCATTAATAGTCTCATCCTCCATGAACTAGAAGATAACTCATTTTGACCATAGCAACAATCTCTCTCTCTCTCTCTCTCTCTCTCTCTCTCTCTCTCTCTCACACACACACACACACACACACACACACACACACACACACACACACACACACACACACACACACACACACACACACGGCTGCTGAAATGAAGACAACTTGAGCAAAGCTGAGGAATGGCATTCCCACCTTGTGGGGGGGGGGTGTTTGCCGCCACTCCCCCCATTCTTCAGAAGACTTGGGAAGGTTCCCGAAGGTTTCGAATGGGTCAGGTGGATTCTTAGGACCAATTAGGTGAAGGGATGAGCGGGTATAAATAAGACCGCTCCTCTCTTAAATCTTGCCTTTTTTTGCCTTGCAGCACCTGTCCTTCCTCCCTTGTCAGTATGGGCTCTGCTAGTCGCCAATTGGGGCTGAGTAGGAATTTTTGGGGGGACATCCTGATTTCAGAATCCCTTTGGTTTTGCCTACTCCATACTGCTTGGATTGATTTAATTGGCCTGATGGGAAGGGTTGTGGTTATCCTGCTTTGGCTGGCATGGAATTCAGGCAGGTGAGGTAATTGGGGTAAAAATTGAGGCGGCTGAGGCATTCTGGTAAAGGGCACTCCCTAGGGAACCATCAGGGCTTAATGTCTGATGGGGATCTGGGGAGTGTCCTCGTGGGACCGGTTTGCGCATCATGGTGAACGCTTGTATGGCAGGGCCAGGATGCAGAGATTGGAACCACATACCAATAGCAAGGAGGGATAAGTTTTCCCACACCCTTGACTGGGGAGTTACAGTCAGAGGTGACTGACTTGCCTTGAGGATTGGAGGGAGTATTGCCTCCCAGTTAGGTTGAGCCTCACCTGCCCGAAGTAGTTGTAATTCGATTAATTGGCTGACTTGAATATGATTTAATATTTGTTATATTTTAATAAATGTAACATTATACCATATATGTGTCAAGAGTCTTCTTTGGTGTGGTGGCGATGCGCTTTTGTCTGAACTGATAGTGAGCTCGGTTCTGGTACTGAAAACAATTTCCTGGACTGAGATGCACTCACAGGTTCCCAGATCCTTAATTCTATCTGTCCATCTTTCTAACAGCACAATCCAAACCCAAGATCCACTGGGATGAGTGAGTCTGGGGAATAGGCAGATCTTGGCCAACACTGGCACAGGTCCCTCAGTCCAGCCCAGCTGGGACTGTGCTGGCTCATCTGGTGGACCTTTTTTAAGCCAGTGGAATTTCTGCCAACGTCAGTCCCCCAAAAGGGGCATTCTCGAGGTGGGGCAGGACAAGCAGAGACACTCATTCTAAACCTCTTTCAGCTGAGTCACGTGGCCTAGCAACCAACTGGACAGGACGTATGCCAGCAAAAAGGGTGGTGTAAATCAAATTCTATCTTAAAGGCTTGTTTCTCCTCTACTAGGCTTGAGTTGACTCACCCAGCAGTAGCCCAGCTCCTGAACAGAGTTTTGAATAGGGCCAATTTACACCAGCTTAACATAAGCTGCTGCATGCACCGCAGATGCTCTGCCACTGAGCATCTCTGATGACTTGCCCCATGGGGCAGATCCACATGTTGCCAAGAGATCCCAATTCTGGTCATAGTAGCTCCTGACATAAGGAGGGATCTGGGAGAGAAGGCATCAGGCCATGGCACAGTTGGAGGTCCTTTTTCAGTCGGAGGGTCCCATTTCCTCATGGGCATTCTCCTGGGGAACTCATACTAGTAGTGGGCAGGCCAGAGGCAAAAGGTGGTGGGCCTGCCAGCCATGCAAAGGTCAGGGGATGCTACACACACACACACACATCCAGAGTGTGTGATACAGAACAATGGGCTCAAGCTGCAGGAACCTGGATTTCGGCTGAACATCAGGAAAAAAACCTCCTAACTATTAGAGTGGTATGACAATGGAACTGATGACCTAGGAAGGTGGTGGGCTCTCCAACACTGGAGGCATTCAAGAGGCAGCTGGACAGCCACCTGTCGGGGATCCTTTAACTTGGAATCCCATATTAGGCAGGGGGTTGGCCTTACAAGTCCCTTCCAAGCCTACTATTCTACATTTCTGTACACACTCATGCACACTCCTCCATTCTCCATCTAGGCAAGCAAGAGGTATCTCACATCATTTTGCCAGTCAGGGAAAGCCCTCAAGGAAGACACCAAACAGGTCCAGTGTGACCTGTGAAGAGTGGACGTGGCCTTAGAAGTGTGGCATGTCCTAGGGAGAGTCTCAAGGGCTGATTGGGGAGACCTGCAGGGCCACAGTCAGCCCCCAAGCCCGAGGGTCTCCACAATTAAGCCACAGGGATGCATGTAAGTGTGGGCAGTAGGCGGGCTTATGATTACCAGGATTAACTGGGTTATGAATGGTGAGGAGCACTTCAACACGCCTGGAAAAAGTCTGCGGCAAAGCTTCATGGAGAAGAAACAAGAGGGTTAAAGCTGCACTCTACCTGGAGCACCGCCACCCCCTCCTTTCCAAATGCAGAAGGATCTGGACCATTGCCAAATCCAGGTGTGTGGTATACTTCCAAATGCAAGCAGGCCTCACATTAGCCAGTTCCTTTGAGTTTCAGCAGCAGACAATCCCTTGATTATGCTAAAATATGGTGGCAATTTGTCTCTGTTGATATTCTTTGCCATGTAGTTAAATATTATTTAGATGAAGTCACTTTCCCTGAAAATGACTCTCTGCAGGGGCCTGGAAGTGGCAAAGTAAGAGAAGGTGCAGAATTTGGAAGCTGTGCAGCATTTCACGCACGTGAATAGCTGAAAGCAGTTGGTTATGGAATTTTAATGGTTAGATTATAACCTCTATTTCAAGAAAGAAGTGTAGTTATTATAGTCTGGTGTATGGAGCACTTATTCCTTTATTTTCCTTCCTTTCTCCTTTCTTTTTTCTTTTCTTTTTTGCCCTCTTTAGTAATTGCATCAGAGTTTGCCTAAAACAATAATATGTCTCAGGCTGATTCTTGTGCATTATGCATAAACTGGGAGGGCAAAAAGTCTAAGCGTTGAAAAGGAGCTTTTGGAATCTGAAGGGAGAAAATGATGTCTGCCGGGCAGGTGAGTTTGTAATCCTTAAATAGAGATTGCCTTGTTCTTGTTTCTCTCTTCTCTGCTGCCCATCAGATTAGGAGCGGGCAGAGTGCTTTCACACTGCTGAAATTTGTCCAACATCATGCTCTTTGGGAGCTTTTCTGCACCAATGGGTATGTGTGCGCCATTTATTTAAGTGCTGTGCCGTAAACTGACCTCCATTTCTTCCTCCATGAAAGAGGCTTCCCTTTTTCTGCCTTGTTCATGGGATGCTATATGATTCCTTTATAATATTAGCGGGTGCAGAGTTTTGTGCTTTCCTTATCATTGTGATCTCTCTCTCTCTCTGTGATTATTTCCATTCAACATTTTCATCCAGTGTTCTTCAGCCTCTCTGGCAACCCTGTCCTTCCTTATCTGAAAAAGCCTCAGTTATCTCATTATGGGGTTCCCCCCCCTCCCTCGGAGGCTGGCTACTGAGTGCCTGAGATTGGTGTGCTTGCTGATTTTGTTTTTAAGGAAAGTCATTCCTTTTGCTTTGGATGTGCTCGCCCACTAATTTAGGCTGCTTTCACACATGGGGCTAATAGCGCTAGTTTAATGGATTTAAAAGATAATGCTTCTGTCCCGATTTCTAAATTTCCTTTCACACTGCAGTACCTCTTGCGATAAGGAACAGTACTTTTCCAGCCGATATGGCGGCATTTCGCACAACCGTCTTTCACACAGCTTGTTTTCGTCCCTCACCCATGCACACTGTTCCCCACTGTGTAGGAGGTCTAAGATCTCGTCCTGTCGCCATGCCAGCCCTCTCCCTTTAGGATCTGGCTTTTTAAATTCTTTTAGTTGTATCAACACGGGGTGTGTGTGGGAAATGCTGCTGCTATCTGCGCCGATGCCGGAATACTGGTACAACGTTCGTCAGGCAAAAGAACAAAAAACGGCATGACTAAAGGGTGGGAACACACTGCATGCTGGGATGCCTGTCACGTGAGCGGCAGCAGCTAGTGAAAAACTCCCATGATCTTCCAGGTTCCCAGCCTTGCTAACGGATTATTTCTGGTATCATTTATTGCAGAAATTAGCGCTACACTTGCACTACATTCCACCAGAATTCCGGAGCTACCCGGTATGTCGTGTGAAAGCTCAAATATAATGCACAAATTACCAGGCAAGAAATCGTCAGAATAATGGAATAAAGTGCAGTGTGAAAGCACCCTTAGTATGGGGTGCTTGATTTCAAGCCACATGTGGGCAAGGGAGAACACTTCATCCAATGTAAGAACATAAGAAGAGCCTGCTGGACCAGTCCAGTGGCCTATCTAGTCCAGCATCCTGCTCTTGCAGCAGCCAGCCAGATGCCCCAAAGGAAGCCCACAAGCAGGACCTGAAGCCATGAGCACTCTCCCCTCCTGTTTCCACCAACTGGTATTCAGAAGCATACCACTTCCAACCATGGAGGCAGAGCATAACCATCATGGCTAGAAGCTATTGGAAGCAGTCGTTGTAATGGTTAGTTACCGAAAGGTAGGCAGGGCCATCCACCTGTCAGGATGTCCCATGGGGATTGGGGACCTAGGCAACTTGGCCAGTGGCTGGAAATGGTTCCCCACCCCTAGATTAGATGACCTTCATGCTTCTTCCTATTGTGTATTTATCTGATCTTGAATGAGAGATGAACTAAGGCTGTTTGCCCCCCGCCTTCATTCATGCATTTTCTCTGAAACTGACTGGTATTTGAAATCTCATGATCGATAAGACAAAGGGGAAAAATCCTGTCCTGAGAGGTATATGACTGATTTATCACACGCAAGAAGATATTAAAGCATTCCTCTGGTATAACTAACAGACAATCCATAAACACAGACACACACACTACCTAGAGAAAGGCCTCTTTATGAATGCAAGGGTGCGCAGGCTTAACTTTGTTGATCTCTCTCAGTTGCTAGATAAATAGATGGATAAAAGTGCAGTGGTTTGAGGCAGCTTATTGCAGAGGTGAAAAAAGAGAGATGTATTGAATGGAATTGAAGGGAATAGATGCAATTGTGCATTGATAAAAGACTATTGAAAATCTTTCTGCTGTGGAGGTGACTCATCCAACTCTGGCAACAAGATTCCCCAGAAATGACTTAATACTAGACATTCAATGAAGGAGTGACTGTCCTACAGAAGAATCTAGAGAGAGAGTATAGATCCAAGTGACATCCCTTTACTATGGCGACCTGCACTCCTGGTCCAGTTTTTGTACTGCTATAAAAGGTGAATTTTGAGGGGAATACAAAGAGTATTAATGAGGTCAACGTAAACCACACATGTATCATATTGGTTGCCTCAAGAGGAAGGGCTTTTATAATCTTTGAACGTTCCCCAATGTTACCACATCATTGCAAGCCTAGGAATGCTTCTGAAAATCGCCTCTGAATTTCTCCTGGGTTTCCAAACAGAGCCAATGTCTGCACGCATGACATTGGACATCAATCCAAGGGCAGGAGTGGGGAACCTCAGGCCCGGTGGCAAAATGTGGCCCTCCAGGTCCTTCTGTCTGGCCCCATGATTCTCCACAGGCCACATGCCTCATTAACGTGCATCTAAACTGCCTCTTTGCACTATTCACCAGTATGTGTTTATCACAATCAGTTATTGTAGCTGTGCCTTTAACAGCTACATTAACAGTTGATTTCTGCAAACGGGCCAGCTGGTGAAGGCACAAAAACAGAGCAGGTTGGGATTCTTTTGTTTCTGGCCAGTTGGCAATCATACTGCAGATAGGGCCAGCTCAAAAACTACCAGGTTAGATTTGTGGGGTTTTGTTTTGGAGTTTGAGCAATTAAGAGGCCAACATTATTTTCCTTCCCTTCTGCTCCTGGCATGAGCGACTGCATTGTCCCCATGCCTTCCTCACATTGCAGAAGCCAAGTGCGATTGCATAGTGTCCCACGAAAATTAGGCGGGGAAGTGGGATGCATGTGCAGCATCCTTAAATCGCCACTCTGCCTAGTAGGTGCAATCTTCATTGGGACGGATTGGCTCCTGTAGGAAGCAAAGAAAGTGAACAGCATTCGTTGCCAATTTCTGCTAATATTTTGTTCCTTGACATTTGAAATGCACAGCATGCATAAGTGATATGTGCTGTTACACTTGAGGGAAAGAAAAAAACAGATGTGTGTGGAAGCCCAAATATATGCAGAATAGAGCAGTTCTAATCCCTGAAAGTTCTAGTTGTTCCTTTCTCCTATTTACAGAGTTAACCACTTTTGATTTTAAAAAATACTCAGCTGTTGTTAGGGATGAAAAGTCCTGTCAGTTTCGGTTCCCTCCGTTTCTCATTTTGCCAATCTTAAATTCAGTTCTGCAGCAATTGGCAAGTCTTTTTTTTAAAAAAATATCTTCAAATTCTTCAGCGTTTTAGTGTGATTTTATCCCACTAAACACATTTTATATGCAGTGCTGACCAACGTACACATTTTTGCAAGCTGTTTCTCCTAATATAATGCACTTTTGCATGCTCTTTTCACTAATATATTCATTTTATGCACATTTCCCCCAATATGTGCATTTTTGTACATATTGCAAAATTCAGATATATGCAAATATGAAAGGATGGCCGTGGTTCAGTTCTCATATTGTTTTGAAAAGTGCACATTTGATAGATTTGGCTTTAAATGAGAACCAAATTGAATTCCTCCCCCATCCCTCACTCAGCTTAGGAGTGCTGCTCAATTCAGCACTGTCACCAGAGGCCCAAGTGGCCTCAGCGCTGTAATGTTCCAGACTGTAATATTGCAAAGGGCTCTACATGGACTGCAGTTGCAGATGACTCCAAAATGTCAACTGGTCTAAAATGCAGAAGCCAGAATATTAGCTGGGGTTCCATTTAGATCTTGTATAACACTTGTTTGAAAGCAGCTACGTTGTTTGCCAATTTGTTTCTGGGTTTGACTCAACATGCTCACACTAGTGTTTAATGCCCTAAATGACTTAGGCTGCTCGGGTGTTAATACTGTATCAGCAGAGGGGGTCTTTTTGGTAGTTCTGCTACCCTCAGAAGCTCAGAGGGCGATGGCCCAGAAGAAGGCCTTCTCTGTGGTAGCTCCTAAGTTGTGGAACTCCCTCTTCATCTTTACCATACAGTTTTGGGCTAAGGCTGAAGACACACCTTTCTAACCTTGCCTTTGACACCTCAGATGTATATTTTTTAGGATCCAGCCTACCTTTGAGATTGTAAATTGTTTTAAATTATTTTTAATGTTGTATTTTAAATTAACACTCCCTGGGACTCTCTGCTGAAGGGTGGACAAATCATCATCATCATCATCATCTTAAATAAAATAAAATTAAAAAGCAATCCTCATTCATCAAGATCCATTCCACCATTTGCTATGATCAGAGAGGGAGTGGATCAAGGCCTTATCTGTTATGGCACCTATTTTGCGGCATTCCCACGGAAGATCAAACCATCTATCACTCTCTGTGTAGCTATCATCAGCAGGTTAGAATATTTTTTACTCTCTTTTTATCTTTTGTCAGATTATGCTATGCATTTCAGGTTATATTATTGCTATACTGTGTGCTTGATTTATCATTTTTATATGATTTTTTTTAAAAAAAGATAGTTTGTACTTTACAGCAGATGATTTATTATGGTCTTGGGGGGAAAAGTTAAGTTTTGCTGTTGTTGTTATGTGCCTCCAAGTTGACTATGACTTATGGCGACCCTATGAATCAGCGACCTCCAAGAGCATCTGTTATGAACCACCCTGTTCAGATCTTGTAAGTTCAGGTCTGTGGCTTCCTTGATGGAATCAATCCATCTCTTGTTTGGCCTTCCTCTTTTTCTACTCTCTTCTGCTTTTCCCAGCATTGTTATCTTTTCTAATGAATCATGTCTTCTCATGATGTGTCCAAAGTAGGATAACCTCAGTTTCATCACTGGAATCATTTAAACATCTTTGGTTTTGTTTGCAAGTATTAAGTTGGGGTCACTTTGCGCAATCATTTTGAGACAGTGGTGAAACCAATATGAATTAATTGGGGGGGGGGGTTACACCCATAGGGTTTTTGTATGTTTTTAATTATATGTGTGCTTTTATCTGGAAGCCGCCGTGAGTTCCAGTTTTGGAAAAAGGGTGGGGTAAAAATAATGATAATAAATAAATAAATAAATAAATATAGGGCTTCCAGCTGTAAGTGAATAGAAACAAGCAAAAACGGTGCAGCAAATATTCCTGGGCTATACCAATAGGGTGACATGCAGCAAATCCATCCTTTCAGTGCAAGGATTAGTACTAGAGCAATAGGTATTTTCCCCATTCACCTCCTCCCTCTTGCACCTCACACTTTCCCCAGATCTGCTCTGGAGGGTTGGGGGAACCCTTAAAACAGAATTAGGGACAGTGCAGGGGGTGGAAGGGGAAACTCAAATTGTGCCAGTGTTAACCTTGGGCTGATGGGACCTGGACATAGTGTTACATTGGATACAACCCAATGCCATTGTTTTTTAGGATGCCACAAATGTGACCCAAGGAATTAATGCAGCCTAGAGGTAATCCATATGTGGTGCCATAGCCTCTGGCCGTCAGTGGTGATGCCAGCTTTCAGAGGACTTTTGAGCAAGACACCCTCCATGTGCCCCCTCCCATCATGAGCCCCCCTCCTCACTGCAGCAAGGTTTTGGTAGATGCCTGTCCCATTCAGGCCCTCTGGCCATTATTGGTTCAGCCACAAAAGCTAGACAGTCTAAAGGTTTCTGGCTCCTACTGGATCTGCTGAATTTATCCAAAAATTGCAGGTTTCTCCATTCTAAGTCTCTCTGCTGTCATCGGCAGAACCCTGGTCCAAGAGAACAGCAGAGCAAGGAAGTCTTAGGAAAGGAAAGGGAGAGTGTCAAGTCTGAAGTGTAGGCAGCAGTCAGAGCCCAGGAGCAGACAGATGCACACCAAAGCCTGGAAGACCTTGTTACTTAAGTAACCCAGGGAGCTGCCTTATTCCGAGTCAGGCCACTGATCCATCTAGCTCAGTATGTTTGACACTGACTGGCAGTGGCTCGCCGGGATTTCAGGTGGGGATCTTTTTCCCCTGAAGATGCTGGGGATTGAACATGGGACTTTCTGCATGCAAAGCAGATGCTCTAACACTGAGCTACGGCCCAAGTGTCTTTATTGTACATCAGCCTGAATATCCATTTCATCATGGTTTTTTTTAATTATTATTATTTGTTTGGTCACGGATCAGTGATGCTCTCAAACTTGTTGACAGTTCAAGATTGCTTCTGTGCAGCAGCAAATATGTGGGTTTTGTCCTGGATGTTGAAGATCATGGGTACTGGCAGGACAAAGTAGCAGAAAGAGCTCATTTCGGAATTAATCTAGGGAATTTTCTACATGAAAAGATATTTGTGTATCAGATTTACATGAAAGGGATTAAAGTTGGATCACACGTGAGCAACTTTCTTCTATTTCACATCTGGGTAAAAACAAACAAACAATACCAAAAAGCACACTCTTAAAAGCTTATGGAAATGAGATCCTTTTAAGCCATTTTTTTTTTAAAAAAAGCAGAAAAACCTGTTTGTTTTGAAGGAAATAATACTGAGAGAGAATCAAATTAGCAGCAATTTTCTTTCATGTCAGATCATTTCCTCACAAGCTCCTGATGATGACTCAATTTATCTCCCTGCCCATTTTAATTCCTAATTATTCTCTTTAAAAGCTTTATTCCTAATAGCCCATTTTGGGACTAAACTTTTTTCCATTTTCATGCTATCAAGAAAATAATCCACAATAGCTTTAATTATGAAACAAAAAGGGTCTGGCTCCACCCCAGTAACCACTGTACACCTGGAGAAGGTCTGAAGGAGGCAGGGACCCAGATGTATGGATTTAGTGAGCTCATCCACATGACGGGAGCCCCAATTGCGCAGATGCCACAACTGCATAGGGGAAGCTATGTGAGTACAATTGGATCCCCCTTCAGATGTTTGCTGAATACACGGGAGCCGGTATACACGGGAGGTAAGGCTGAGTGGCTGCAGCAATGTTGGGGTTGGGGCCCAGAGGTGTGATCTTGCTTCCTCTCTGTGCAGAGCTAACACCTGATAGGGATGGGCAAATCGGTCCATTTCTGTTTCTCTCTGATTCTCATTTTTCCACTCTGCTTTTCCGTATTTCCACACCGTGCATTAAACCAAAAGAATGAAGTCCTCGTGAAAATTCTTCAACAAATTTATCCTGATAGGCACATGCATGTATGTAGTTTTGCCTAATATGCCCATTTTTGCAAAGCAATTTCCCTTAACATAATGCATGTTCAATGTTATTTTCCCTACTATATGCATTTGTATGCACCTGTTTTATTTATTTATTTAAAGTATTTCTATCCCACCCTTCTACCCTATAATAGGGCACTCAGGGCGACTTACAATAAAATCGAACACGTACATAATAAAATTGTACACAGTGAAGATCACAAAAACATTAAAATAAATTAAAATACATAAAATACAATTAAAATACATAGGGGAGTGGTACTGGAGGGACAGAAGGGATAAAACTTAATGTAGAAAGCATAAAATCAGTGTCAGGCTCTACCTTCAGTCCCTCCCAAAGGCTCTCTGGAACAAGATGGTTTTCCAAAGTCTCCGGCTTCCAGGCTTCCCATAGGCATCTGGTTGGCCATTGTGATAACAGGATGCTGGACTCGATGGGCCATTGGCCTGATCCAATATGGCTCTTCTTATATTCTTAAGCAAAAATTGCCTCCTGAAATTCTCTAGCCGATTTATGGGTGACGAAATGGTGGTGGTGGGGTGTTTTGCCAAATAAGCATTGCAATTCTTCAACAGTTCGGTGTGTGTGAAAAAGGACATTCTTAGAAACATCCTCAGAAACCTATGTGAAAGGACCAGTGAAAGTATGTTGAGAAGAAGATCACACCATACCCACCAGAGAGAGATTACATCACTTCCAATCACAATATCCCCCTAGCATAGGTAAAATTCTTTACCTACTTAATCTGGATTGATCACCCAAGATAAGAGGTGTAATGGTGTTGTGTGGAATGATGTTGTGTGTTCAAAGTTCAGGTTATTAGTAGGGATGGAAAGATCTGTCAATATCAGTTCTCTCAGATTCTCAGTTCTCCATATTTCTGCAGTGATTTGCAATTTTAAAAAAATCCTCATGAAAATTCTCCAGCATTTTAGTGCAAATTCTCCTAATAAACACATTTCTATAGGCAGTTTTGACTAATGCACATATTTTGCAAGCCATTTCTCACCATATAGTGCATTTTTCATATCATTTTCACATATATATTCACTTTCATGCACACTTTCCCCTAATATATGTTTTTGTAAACATTTTTTGGTTGGTGAACTGCATTGCAAAATTTGAGTAAGTTCAAACTTTGAAGGATGGCTGTGTTTCGGTTCTCATATTGTTTCAGAAAGTGAATTTGATAGATTTGGCTTGAAATGCAAACTGAGTCAAAATTCTCACCCATCCCTAGTTTTTAAATATGTGTACATGTGGATGCCTACTACCATACTACCCTGAACATGCCCAATCTCATCTGATCTTGTAAGCTAAGCAGGGTCAGGCCTGGTTAGTACTTGGATGGGAGACCGCCTGGGAATACCGGGTGCCGTAGGCTTAGAGGAAGGCAATGGTAAACCACCCCTGAATACCCTGTGAATATATATATATATATATATATATATAATTCCCTTCCATGACCTTTCCACAAGCTGGCATTTTATCCAATATCCTTTTAGTTAGAGGTGTCATCACAGAGCATATTCTGGGGTTCCAGGCTTCCCCAATATTATTCATATATGAAGCATCAAAAGGTAACGCCTTTAGGATGCATTTCACAGCTGTGCGTATGTGAGGGAGGAGTGGCTGAAAATGAAAGCTGGCGGGTGCTTGTCAGTGCTTGCTGTCCTGAGAGAAGCTGGAGCTTTCCCCGCACAGCATCTTGCAGCTTGAAAGGGGTGGGTTTTGTCTTGCCATTTGGAACAGACGTAATGATAAAGTGAAGTAGGTGATGTGACCACTGTTGTGACAACAAAACTATTAGGGCAGGGTGGGAAATAGCACTTTTTAAACACACATGTTGACTAAAATGATAACTGAGGCAGCAAACACACTAGCAATTTATCACAGAGCGGCCAGGAAATGCTCCAGCTGTCCTTGACAGTCCCTTTGAAAAAGCTGTGCAATCTGGGAAACAAACATGTTTTGATGGAATATGTTGGTGCATTTGGTATGCCATTTATTCTGTATGAAGGCAAGAGAGTTTGTTTTCCTCCAGCTTCTGGTTTACAGGTGGGGATGGCTGATCACCCTCCTCTGCTTCTTGAAAGGTGTTAGTATAACTTTTCAGCTGAGTCGCTAAGTGATTTACAAACGTACCATAAAAACAACTAAAAATATTTTAAAAACAGTACAAAACAACAACGAAAGATAGGTTTAAAAACAATACAAACTCTGACTTAGTTGCTTGAGCCCTTTCCATCCGGCTAGAAATGCTTGTTGAAAAACAAAAATATCTTTAATTGTTTCTGAAAAGTACAAGTAGTGGGTGGTGTATGTCAAAACTCAGCCAGATGGCAGTTTATTCGACTTTCCTGACATTTCCTTACCTGATAATTTGCCCTTTTTATTTGATCTTTCACATGACATAAAAGTCACTTCTGGAAAGCTATAGTGGAAGTCCAGAGCTTGGAAAAGTTAATTTTTTGAACTACAACTCCCATCAGCCCAATCTAGTGGTCATGCTAGCTGGGACTGATGGGAGCTATAGTTCAAAAAAGTAACTTTTCCAAGCTCTGTAGTCTAGCACTCATTTCTGTATTAACTGCTTCCAGAAAAAGAACAGTTTGCAACCCCATTAGCTCAGAAAATTGCGGGAGTAGAGTGATGTAATTTGGGGTGGCGTCGTGGCATACAGTTCTTTCCTGCCATTTCATGGGGGAATCATGGGGGACAGGAGAGCACATGTGCAGAAAGGGTGGGGGAGTAGTGACATGCCCACTTGTAATTCATTGTTGTGTTAAAACACACCCACAGGTGTGAATGACATTTAGTGTGATATGGCAGTATATTGGTCAAAAAGCCACAGTTCCATAGTGCAACACGTACTATAATGTGAAAGGAACATTAGAAATTGGGACAGAAGCCGTTATAATTAGTAAAACTAATGCAATATGCCCCATGTCTGAATGCAGCATAGAATGCTGTTCTGCAAACAGAGACAGCCGCTAGAGTTGGATTCCTTTGTTGCTGGTGTTTCAGTTGTATTCCACTGAATTGGCAGGCAGTTCCTTCCCGTATTTGTTTATCACTGTCTTCTGCTGTTCCCAGTTTGATTTCTCTCCTCCCAAATAATAAAGGAAAGGAAAGCAGTTGCCTGTCCACCCAGGGAGAGGGGGGGAGGGCTACATTCCCAGCAAAACTTTTTTTCCCCATTGCCAAACCTGTATTACGTTCCCCCCCCACAAAACATACAGAGAGAGAGAGAGAGAACCCAAAAACCCTCCTTGCAGTGCCAGCAACAATCTAGGAGAGGGGAGACAGGAGTCTAACCCAGCTGCAACTATGCACACATACTTGGAGGTTACTCCCATTTAACTCAGTGGGACTTACTTCTGTGTAGGAATGTATAGGATGGCACTTTTGGATGCTCTAGCTGTCAGTCTCTCTCTCTCTCTGTGTGTGTGGGTGCCTCAGACCCCTCCTGTTAGCCTCCTCCTCCTCCTCTTGTATTGTCTTTGATTCCCCTCTTTCCCCAAAAAACAAAGAGAAGGCTGGTCAGTTTCGCTGTCACTAAAGCAAACAGCAAAGCAAAGCACTTTAATGTTATATTCGTTATAGGATTTTTTTCAGTGTTGGGAACAGCTAAGGAAACTCACAGCATAAAAGGTCGGTCCAATAAATAGTGAATGAGCGAACTGGGGGTGGGAGGAATCCCATACCAAATTTGAATTCAGCAAAATGCTCACCCATCCCTAGCAGCCATACTGAAAGCCCTGCTCCAAGTTGCCGTGGAAGCGCGCTTCTGATCTTTTAGGGACTTCATGGAGAAACTCTCCCGCAGAATTCAGTGGCCTACTGGGTATATTCGATCGAACACAGAGCCAAATCAAAACCCACCATGCCACATTTCCTTGACCCTGCTCATCAGAACTTGAATGGGGTGCTCCCCAGTGCAACCATCCCTATCCACAGTCTCACTCCACCCCTCCTGTGGGTTCAGAGTTTGAATTTACAGGTTCCAGAATTACAGGTCCTATCTCTGTGCTGCAGCAGCAGGAGATGACAGGCAACTACACACACACAAACACACCTCATGCAAATTGGCTCAGTTAAATGGAGACTCTCTCCATGCAAGCACACCAGCCAGGAATGGCATAGAACAGACTTTCCCAACCTTTGGGTCCCTAGCTGTTGCTGGACTACAATTCCCATCATGCCTGACCATTGGCCATACTGGCTGGGGCTCATGGGAATTGTAGTCCAGCAACAGCTAGGGACCCAAAGGTTGAGAAAGGCTGGCACAGAGACATTTATTCCACATTAAACAGGCATGGCGTCCCCCAAAGAATCCTGGGAAGTGTAGTCTGTGAAGGGTGCTGAGAGTTTCTTGAAGAGGCCATGTTCCCCTCACAGAGCTATTATCACCAGAAGAGGGGCTGACTGTTAAACCACTCTGGCCACTGGAGGTCTGTTAGGGGAATAGGAGTCTCCTAACAACACTCAGTAGAGGAAGGCAATGGTAAACCACCTCTGAATACCACTTACCATGAAAACCCTATTCATAGGGTCTCCATAAGTCGGAATCGACTTGAAGGCAGTCCATTTTCAAGAACACGCAGCACCCTTCACAAACTGTACTTCCCACGATTCTTTGGGGGAAGCCATGGCTGTTTAATGTGGATTAAAGGACTGGTGTGGATGTGGCAAATAATCCCCATTTTAAGTAGCAGCATTTTTCACTTTCCTCACTGCACACTGGCCAGCGTGTGATTGTGACATATTCATGTGGGTACCATGGAGTCAGTCACTGCTCACAGTGCAACGTTGCCAGTCTTCTGTTAATTCCAGAACAGATGCCTTCTCTGGTGAAAGCTGGCTGTGCTGGTACAAAAGCAAGGAACAAACATGAAAAGTGTCACAAAATTAAGCTGTTGGAAGATTCGGGACAGACAAAAGGAAGTCCTTTTTCATGCAATACATCGTTAAACTAAGGAATTTGCTCTCACAAGAGGTGGTGATGGCCACCGACTTGGAAGGCTTTAAAAGAGGATTAGACAAATACATTGAAGGTAAGGCTATCAATGGCCACGATGGCTATGTATTACCTCCACCGTTGGAGGCAGTATGCCCTTCTGTATAACAATTGCTGGGATCACAAGCGTGGAGAATGCTGTTGTGCTTAGGTCCGGCTTGCAGGCTTCCCATAGGCATCTGGTTGGCCATTGTGATAACAGGATGCTGGACTCGATGGGCCATTGGCCTGATCCAATATGGCTCTTCTTATATTCTTAAGCAAAAATTGCCTCCTGAAATTCTCTAGCTGATTTATGGGTGACGAAATGGTGGTGGTGGGGTGTGTGTGAAAAAGGACATTCTTAGAAACATCCTCAGAAACATTCTCATCTGAGCAATGTCAGCTCAGTTACATAGGAACACAGCAAATATTGAGTCAAACCATTGGTCTATCTAGCTCAGTAATGTCAACACTGACTGGCAGTATCTCCTTTCCCAGACTGACATGGAGACATCATGAAATGGGAAACTTTTAGATGTGCTCTACCACTGAGCTACAGCCTTTCTCCTGAGCTATGACCTTTCCCCATGCCAAGTGAAACTCTATTTTAGGATGAAACAGGAAAAGGGCTAACAGAGGAGAGATGGAAGATATAGGGGCCAAGCCTGCTGCTTTCTTCAACAACATTAACATGATATTAAACAATACTAAAATTGGATCCACACTTGCTCCCCAAATTCTGCATTCTGTTTGTAGGTGGTGAAACTGAAAGGCAGGAACAGACATTTTGTTGAATAATTATTCTCAGAGAAGGGGGAGTTCTTACATATCTCTAACCATTCAGAGGATCCCAAGCAAAGGAAATTCACAGAAATGTATCAGAAAATGATTTTTCTGAGAAATTCTGTTCTAGCTGTATAGTCATAATTCTTTGCAAATAGGTTGTGCAGACATGGGATGGGAGGCGTGCTTGTTCCACAATAAAATGAGCATTGTGATCAGCGACCATCTGAATTATGAGCACATTATTTGCATTCTTCATCAAAATCTCAGGTTCTGAACACGATCACTAGGCTCGGAGGTTTGCCACAAACATGGGCAGCAGGCAGTTTGTGCTTTTGGTGCCTTTGGCTTGGATTTTAAAAACCCCTGTGAGACATGAAACATTTATAAGACTTTTGACAGGATCTGGGAAAAGATTATTTGTGAGTCGCTCCTTTCTCTGTCCCCCCCCCCCATCCAACATTGGCCTTCAGAAGTGTCCAGTTTGTTTTTGATTTGTTACTGCGAGCCTGTTAATCAGACACTACACAACCGTCAGCGATAGCGATACTGAATGTTTCTCTGATCCTTTGCTTTCTATATGTTTTCCCCTTCCCCTTGGCTATTGCCATTTCAGATTCCATAAATATGACAATTAGGGATGCTGACTTTTCCCATCAATGCCAACTCTAATGACAAATGAAGGACCGTGTTTTGAGCGTCTATCATTTTAGTGCCCTCATTAAATTCAAGAGGTGCAACAGGGAAAAAAAACATAAATAAAAAAGAAAAAGAAAATAACTCTCTTCAAAGTTGCAAATGAGCTTTTAGCCATTTGAACTCTCTTCGCTCCACCCACCCAGCCCTGTGCACACACACACAATAGATTATTTGCAGCTCACACAAATGCTTCTTTATATACACAAAGAGGAGTGCCTAAGAAGTAAAGAGAGGGGTAGAGAGAATACACTATCTCGTTCTTTGCAGTGTCCCTTGTCAGTGGTTTAGTGGAACAAGGGTGGAAAGGGTAGTGTAGCTCTGGGATTTTTTTTCAGAGCAGAGTGATAGTGTCATCTGCTGGACCATTAGGACAATCGGTGGTCTTTCCTTGCTCTGGCAAATGAATGCAGAAATAGTAAGACTTTCAAGTTTCACAGTTGTTTGTGACAAGTTACCGTGGAACACGGATGATGAGCCCCAGAGGGGGAAGAGCAGCAAGTGATGGCTATTGCCTTCACGTCCTGCCTGTGGGCTTCCTATGGACTAGAACCCTATTCAGCCCAAGGAATGATTCCCTTCTGGGCATTAGCCAGTGATGGGTGGAGCCAGAGGCAAAAGTAGGTGGAGCAACCTATGTACATTTTACCTTTGTATAGTAGGCTAGTTTCTACACATACTTACTCACCTCTTCTCTATGCTCCAGACAAGCAAGAGATAATATCAGAGTTTAAAGGCACATTCCAGCAAGGCAAAAATATTTGGAGTGTAGAGCAGGGCAAGTTGGGGTGTGGACTGGTGATGGGGAAGTGGCCTGGGAGAGTTCCAAGAACCAGACAGAGAGGTCTGGAGGACCACGTCTGACTCCAGACCTAAGTCTCTCCATCCTTGCTTTAAGCATCTGGTGGTCATTGTGGGAAATAGGATGCCAAGCTAGATGGACAGTTGATCAGGTTCACCAAGGTGCTTCCTATGTTATTAGGACAAACCCACTGGCTGCCAATTGCCACTCGTGATATCCAGGTGTGGAGAATCGTTGGCCCTCCAGTTGTTACTGAACCATAACTCCCATCATCCATGGCCACTGGCTGATGGGAATTGTAGTTCAGGAACATTTGGAGGGCCAAAAGTCCCCTACATCAGGTTTAGGCCATTAAAGTTAATAATAAAGCATCTTAAAGCAAACAAGCATGGAAGCTCGTGCAACTAGGCCAAGTTTCATATCTGGCCTTCATTCAATAGACAGCTGGGGCAGAGGCTTTCTGGGCCAACTGACTTTTCTGGATGGCTTTAATAATAATATGCACAAGAGACTTCCGGGAAGGGTGACTTCGCTTGTGCCTGCTTTTTAGACGGGCTCCCGCCTCAAAAGAAGCTTATTCAGATATAAATCAGTCAGAACATTTTTTTTTTGACTGATGAAATTTCTCCCGGGCAGGGAGAAACGTAGAGATCAACCCCAAAAGCCTGTTTTTGTTGGGAGGACTAGATTTCATTAATTTATGAGAAAAGGTCCAGCCAGCAATGCCGGACGGACTTCCGAACAAGCTCTATCTGATTAATGCGATACGTTTATCTTTTCTTCAAAGAGAAAACGGACTAACAGGCAAGCACCCTTCTTCCTATTATTTTTTTTACTTGGTTTAAATTGTTGCAGCAAAAAGAGATTTGTCAAATGAATCAGCTTTAAAGAACTTCTGGGTGAGCTATAACTCTTCTCTGTTATTCACGAAATTAACAGCTTATCTCTGTTTCTATTGCAAAAAGCTGTCCTGGAAGTGCATTCTAAAGATATAAACAGAAGAGGGATTTCTATTCCGAGGAACATTATATTGTCTGGGACTATTCTCTTTTTGTTCTATTTTATTTTGACGAATCTGCTTCTTCACGACGCCACTAACTGTTTTGATGCTGGGAACTAAATTTGTTTTGTGTTCTTGAACATAGAGAGATAAGGCAGGCTGCTCTGTTTATACTGTGATGTCATCAAGCCTGGAATATTAACCCAATTGTTGCTGAAATAAGAAGTGGTTCTTCTTTATTTTTGTTTTGTTTTGTTTTCGTGGTTTTAAAAATGGCAATCAAGAAAGTGGCTGAGAATCTGGAAGTAATTATGTTTCAGAAAATAATGGATGAGATTGAGATAACGAAACAAACCCTGCGACAGGGCAGTAAGGAGTTGAAAATTGAACTGAGCAAAATGACACAGGAGCTTAAAGAAATAGGGGATCCTGTGAGAGAGGAGAATGAGATCAGAGATGAGAAAAGAAAAAATAAAGGGAAGATACAAGCCCTGGAGATTGGAACAAATGTGGAATTGGAAAAAGATCTGGAGTTTATGGATATTAGAAATAAAATCTACTGTTTGGAATTTAACGTTATCTCTGAAGAAATTAATGAAGATATTAGAGATAAAGTTATCAATGGCTTGGATAATCTTCTGGACTGGAATGACGTGATGGAGCTTGATATAGAGAAAATCTATGGAATTAACTGCAGCCATGTGACAATGGAAAAACTCTCAAGAGATGAGCCAGTGCATTTTGTAAAAAAGAAGAACAGAGATATGACTTTACAACAATATTTCAGCAACTTATTCAGAATGGATGGCAAGAAAATATTTGGGATAGAGGAAATTCCCATCAGACTCTTATTATATGACTATGGCTATGACAGCAAGATTATTATGGAATACTGATAATGGAAGATTGGACACTGAAATTACTGGACTTAACAGGACTATTGAAGATGGAAGATGGAATTAATAGGGATAATGGAATAATGGCTATTGAAATTATTGGACCTAACAGATTTTGATGAGATGGATTAATCGATATGTTTATTTGGACTATGGTTATGACAATAAGATTATTATAATTATTAACGAGATGGATTAATCGACATGTTTATTAGGAGAAAAATTGATAGATATATTTCTTAAAGAATTGAAACCTCTCTTTGACTTTTTGTGGAAAGAATAAAGTAATGGCTATGAGATTTGATGATTAATTAAGATAACTACTGGAGGAAAGTGATTTTATAATATAATTTAAGAGACAGGATTGTTATATATTGTAGACCTACAACTGATTTGATCTGCGACAAATGGGAAGTCAACATTTTATTTTTTTGTTTAATCATTTTTGTTTTGTTTTTTGTCTTTGAATGTTTTATGATTTTGTTTTGTATGTTTTATGAAAATTTGAATAAAAATTATTGTAAAATAATAATAATAATAATAATATGCACAAGCCAAGATTACCTGGAGAGATCTTCTAGTCATCTGTGAATGCAAAGCAATTACCAGCTAGCATATAAACCTCATATTTTATTAAAAAATATAAACTTGTGATTTTTATTCAATCATTTGCTAATCTTATTTGTAATTCCTACTCATATACACCTTTCAGAGGTTTTTTTTCTCTCCTTTTTTTTCCTGTAGACTAAACACTCAGGCAGATTCAATTACAGAAGCCTTAATAATTTAAGATGTACCGAAGAATGGGATAAAAATTTGATAAGCAACTAAACATAGCTATGTGACTTGCTGGGACTTTTCTTTAAATTCAGCTACTGCTTGCCCCCGAGCAATTTTGCTAGATTAAAAATAATGTTTATGCATTTCCCAAAATTGAATTTCCCTTACTTCTTTTATTTTGGTTATGCTCCAATTTGCTTCTGTAATGAACTGTGTTCTGTGGAAGTATTTCCCTGGCTGGCCTTTCACCTCCAGCACATTTAGGCTTGTAATGGAAGAGCCCACATCAGCAAAAACAATTTTGTCAGTCGGGGGAAAAAAGAGTTATAATCAACCTGAGCCACAGTGTGGCCATGCAGTACCTGAATGCAAGAAATGGTGTTGGATGAGATTTATTCTTTGTTTGGGCTTCAGCCTAGTCCTGCCTTAGGTTTGCTTAGCAGAGTGGTGGGAAAGTGTGTATGGCTTCATCTGCACTGCACGTTTAAAGCAGTATCATACCACTTTAAACAGTCATGGCTTCCCCCAAAGAATCCTGGGAATTGTAGTCTGTGAAGAGTACTGAGAATTATTAGGATTCCCCTCACAGAACTACAATTCTCAAGGGAGTTTTAACAATCAATCCCTCTTCACAAGACCTCTGGGAAAGGATCCTCTTTGCATTTCCGAGAAACGAAACCAAGCTGACTAGAGAAATATCCAGAGCTTGAGAGGGGAGAGGGTGGAGAAGCGGGTTGATCTTTTGTTCATTAATTTCAGTGGGTCTACTGTGAGTAGGACTTAGTTGAATCCAAGCCAGCGATTTGGGGGAGGGATGTTGAAGTAAATAAACAGAGTTCTTTATGTGGGTTGCCGTTCTCCTCTGAGATTTGACTGCCAAGTTTTGGCAGGACATAAGCTATAAAGTTAAGACTATTTTTCTCCCATATAGTCTGCTTCCTTCCCAAATATTATTCCCCCCCCAACAAACAATTAAAAATCATAGCTCTCCCTCTTTTTTCTTCATGGACAGTGCTCCCATGTTGGGGGGGGGAAGTGACACAAAAAAACCCAGTGACTTTTCCAGTTTTTTTATAACAATGGTAAAATCACCTAACATGATAGCCTCTGGACCTATTTGACTGAACTTTGGCAGGCTTATTAGTGTGTGTGGGGGGAGAACTTGGTTTCTGTTTTCACACCCCAAAATAGTAAAGTCTGCCTTTGCCAGAGAACTGCTGCACCCATCGTTATGAACTTTGGCAGGCTTCATCTCTTCATACCTCCAATTTGCATCCAATTCCGGCAGAAAATAAACAACTTGGAGACTAAAAAACAAATAAATTTAAAAGTTCTCTGCATGAAAACCCCTGGATGGATCTGCCTGAAATTTAGCAGGCTTACTCCATTGGAGGGGCTCCTTTGCTAAAAACTACCAAAAAAAAAAAAGTCATCCACTTATGTGAAAAGGGGAGGTGGGGAAGCAATAGCTATTTTTTAGATTTCCCATTATAGTCAACTGGGTTTTGGACTTAACAGATCAGATTTGGAACCCAAGAATGAATCAGAGGAGAATGACAGAGTGGATCTGAGACAGATTGACCTGCTTCTAAATATTACAGATGAAGATACAAGCTGAATCTGTTGTCCATGGCACGTCACTAACATTGCTTTCATTTTAATAGATTTGTATTGTACATCTTGTATGTGGTCCCTGTATGGTTTGTTTGTTTATTTATTTAGATTTATTAACTGTCCTTTACCAAAGGGTCTCAAGGAAAGTTACAACAATAGAATATATAGTTATAAAACCAATGAAACAATGACAACCATAAAACGAGAAAAGTGTAAAAACAATTTGAAGCAATTATATATATACACACACACAAGCATATTAAAACAAGTCTGTATATATATGTATAAAGTTAAAAATATTTCCAGTGCAGATGCAGATGTCTGAGATAAAGATAGCTTTGGGACACCTCCCGGCAGTGAGAAATGTTGCATAAACTAGATAAACTGAATTGAATATAGTGAGCAACTTGCTCCAGTGAATGCTGGAGTTTGACTAGAGCTCTGTAACAACCACAGTCCAAACGATCGATATTTATTCATTTATTAGAATAATTTATACCTTGCCTTTCCTCTTACCAGAGGAGCTCTCAAGGCAGCTAACAACTTTTTAAATAAAGCAATCATCAATAATTAAACATTGAAAACAAAGCACACCCCTGAAATGGCATATAGAAGATAATTAGAATGTCAGAGTCAGCTGGAAAGAGTGAAGTTTGTTTTTTTAAAGCCCACCTGAACAAAACATGTGCTCACCTGGCAGAGGATGGTAAAAACAAGCTCCCTGTGGGGGAGAGTTCCACATTTCCTTTCACATTTCCTGACCAGCAGAGCAATCCTAATTATAGAAAGTCTTGCCCCATTACAAACTCTCTTTAGAAGGAATTGGAAGGAATTACACCAGCCTTTTTGCTGACAAATTTTCGCTAGGTCATGTGCCCAAGCTGAAAAGGGTTTAGAATAGGTATAGATCTCTTCTTGCCCTGTCACACGCCTGTCACATCCCTGGAATGCCCTTTTCAGGGGACTTACACTGGCTGAGACCTGGCTGAGCTGGGGTGAGGGGCTTACACCAGTGTATCTCCAGCTCAGCCAGGGTGAGCCACTTATGCTGGTGTGGCCCCAGCTGAGAAAGCCCAAGATCCATTGAATCCAAACTCTTTCATCCCAGCAGATCTTGTGTTTGGATTGTTCTGTAACCCAACGTCCATCTATGTTGGGATACAAAGACAGGCTTCTCACTTGGTTGTACTCCTTATCCCCTTTGCCAGGCATTGTGCAGTGGGAGGTGTCTGGCTTTTTAAGAACATAAGAAAGGTCTAGCTTGATCAAACCAAAGGTCCATCTAGCCTACCATCCTATTCCCACAGTGGTCATAGAAGTTGTGTTATGCTGAATAAGACCATTCTAGCTCAATATTGTTGACAGTGGCTGGCAGGGTTCAATTAGGTTGTCTCCCAGACCTGGCTGGAGATCCCAGGGATTGAACCTGACATCTTTTGCATGCAAAACAGATGCTCTACCATTGAGCTATGGCCATTCCTCACCCAGACATCCATGGGAAACTCACAATCAGGACCTGAGTTCAACAATTCTTGGAATTGTTGTTGATCACAAGCTGAATTTGAGCCAACAGTGTGATGTGGCTGCAAAAAAGGCAAATGCTATTTTAGGCTGCATTAACAGAAATGCTGTTCCCAAATTGTGTGAAGTACTGGTTCCCCTCTATTCAGCACTGGTTAGGCCTTATCTTGAATACTACATCCAGTTCTGGACACCACACTTTTAAGAAAGTTGCAGACGAACTGGAACAGGTTCAGAGAAGGGCAACGAGGATGATGAGGGGACTAAAAACAAATCCCTATGAGGGGAGACTGAAAGAAATGGGCATGTTTAGCCTTGAGAAGAGAAGACTGAGGGGAGATATGATAGCACTCTTCAAGTACTTGAAAGGTTGTCACACAGAGAAGAGCCAAGATCTCTTCTCGGCCGTCCCAGAGTGCAGGACATGGAATAATGGGCACAAGTTGCAGGAAGCCAGATTTCAACTGAACATCAGGAAAAACTTCCTAATTGTTAGAGCGGTACAACAATGGAACCAATGACCTAGGGAGGTGGTGGGCTGTCCAACATTGGATGCATTCAAGAGGCAGTTACCTGTTGGGTAGGCTAATTTGCATTCCTGCATTGAGCAGCAGATTGGACTCAATGGCCTTACAGGCCCTTTTCAACTCTGTTATACTATTCAGAGCTTGGGAAAGTTACTTTTTTGAACTACAACTCCCATCAGCCCAATCCAGTGGCCATGCCGGCTGGGGCTGATGGGAGTTGTAGTTTTAAAAAGTAACTTTTCCAAGCTCTGATTCTATTATACTAATTCCTTCAGTTAATTGGGCTATGGGAAGCAGAGGGAGACATCTGCAAGGGTCCTGGCTAATGGTCCACAGGTTTTCAAATGTTAATCTAGCCTAAGTATCAGGGACCTGGTTGTCTTCTTCAGCCAGTGATATGATAACCATGGACTTGACTGGCTCATCGTCCCATATCGCTGCCCCCTGCTGTTGCTCAAGACCAGGGTCAGGGCATTATGGGAATATGGCTATATTATCTTCTAGCAGACTAATTGTCACTTCCCTCCAGTCCTTGAGACCCTAGCTTCATTCTGCTGCACCATCTGCTCAGAGTTGCATAGAGCAGGGATGAGAATACTAGGGCTCTCCAGATGTTGTTGTGTTGTCTCGCAAATGGTTCCGTTGCCCGGTGCGCAGTACAGCCAAATGACCACACCTAGGTTGAAGGGTCCAACAAGCTTTATTTCGTTCTGGCCAGAAAGCGGTGCAAGGGGATAATTCGCAAAACAAGCACACCCCTTATGGGGGTGCTACACTTTTATACATTGCAAGCAAAAATTCATGGCACATTCTAATTGGCCCCTTAGTGCCAACCTGTCACCTTTGCATTGGTTAATCTTCTAACTATGCCGTCCACTTCTTATGCACATGGCACATTAATTTCTCCACCCATATCTGCATTCCAAGTTAGCCATTACAACAGCAGCTTCCAAGTACGTATTTTACTGATAAACTTCAGCAAACATGCAACTTCTCTAGGCCTTATAAAATTCAGTTTCTTCTTTTTTTTTCCTTAAAAAACGCTGGCCCTGAGTCATCAGTTGGACTTCAAATCCCATCAGCCCCACCAGAATGGACCAAGGTCAGGGATGATGGGAGCTGTAGTCCAACAACATCTAGAGGTCCACAGGTTCCCCATCCTTGGCACACATAGTTCTTTCCCCCTCCCGTTTTATTCCCAATATAACCCTATGAGCTACATTGGGTTGAGAGATAAAGGGTATTCCCAAGTGCCCGCTTCACACATATAACCAATACATGGAGAGAACAGTAAGACTGCCAGTCAGCCACACCCCGTCTGCAAATCTCTGAGCCACTAATGTATGCACATTGAGCAGAGCAGATGTGGGGAATCTTTGGCCCTCCATATGTTGCTGAACACAACCCCCATCAGCCCCAGCAAGCATGGCCAATGGCCCAGCTATGATGGGTCACCAAAGGGGCTTGCCTCTTTGGATTGTGTCTTCAGGGTGTGAAGAGGGCAAATCACCAGGAACAGATGGCATACCAGTAGAGTTGCTACAAGCTACTGAGACAGAATCTGTCCACATTTTGACAAAAATTTGTCAACAAATATGAAAACTAAACAATGATCCACAGACTGGAAGCATTCAATATACATCCCAATTCCAAAGAAAGGGGATCCCAGGGCACCAGAGATCATACTGCAAACAATATGATCAAAATGCTAGAACTCATGGACAGCTAAAGAAGCTAAATGCGGGAAGATTCAGGGCAGACAAAAGAAAGTACTTCTTCACTCAATGCATTGTTAAACTGTGAAATTCACCCCCACAAGAAGTAGTGATAGGCACTAACTTGGATGGCTTTAAAAGAGGATTAGACAAATTCATAGATGATAAAGCTATCAGTGGCTACTAGCCACAATGGCTATGTTCTGTGCCTCTGAATATCAGTTGTTGAAACTCACAGGTAAGGAGAGCCCAGTTGTATGCAGGTCCTGCCTGTAGGCTTCCCATTGAAGCATCTGATTAGCCACTGTGAGAACAGGATCCTGGACTAAATGGGCCAGTGGCTTGATCTAGCAAGCTCTTCTTATGTTCTTATGCTAACCCATCACTAGAGGAAATTGCTTGGTCTTCTCTAGGGGCATCACTATCGGGGTGCGGAGGGTGCGGCCTGCACCCGGGTGTCACCATGAGGGGGGTGACACCCAGAGCCGCCCCGCCCCACGCCATTGCCCGGCAAGGCTGCTCCAACCCCTCCTCGGAGGCGGGCAGGCGGGCAAGACCGGGAGCAGCATTGGCGGGGTGAGGGAGGCGTGCCAGCGTTCCCAGCCTTCTCCAGCTGGGTGCCCCTCTGGCGCGCGCCCTCCCAGGGGCATGGACAAGGTGGCTGGGCTTGCGTGCACGCATACACGCACACAAGCCCAGCCACCTCGTCCATGCCCCTGGGAGGGCACACACCGGAGGTCCGCACCCCCCCGCACTCTCGCTAGTGACGCTGCTGGTCTTCTCTCTGTGCTGCCAGACTTCTGGCTTCCCACCAGTCTGTCGCCAACTTGCTTTCTGCCTATCTGTCTAGAGATGGCTTGCTTCTGAGATACCTGCCGCTCCTTGGACTGCATGCTTGGACTGAGTGCTTGGACTGAGGGCATTTTCGATTGTGGCCCCCGCCCTCTGGAATTTGCTTCCTTTCGATCTTTGTCATGCCCCCTCCCTGATAGGTTTCCGCCGGGCCTTGAAGACCTGGCTGTTCAGGCTGGCCTATGGGATTTCTGAGATGGGTTAGCTTTTAATGCTGTTTAGTTTAAATATTGAATGTGGTTTTCTGGTTTTATATTGTATTTTATTGTGTCAATGTATGTCGCATAGAGTGACCATTAATTCGGCCAGATAGGCGACATAAATAAAATTTTATTATTATTATTATTATGGCCAGGATGGTTCAGACAGGATATCTGAGTTCAATTCTTCACTTGGCTTTGAAGCTCCCTGGGTGACCTTGGACCTGTCATAACCTAACTTACCCCACAGGGTTGTTATGAGGATAAAATGAGGAGCAGCACTGTATGCTGTCTTTCCAGAGTAAATCATGCTCAAGGCAGCTCACAACTTCCAAAGGTTTACGTAACTCACTCACAATTATAAGACATAACAAAACGGAAATGGACATAGACAACAAGCCAATGAAAATGTCTGATATTAATACACAGACAATAAAATTACACAATCAACTGATAAATCATAATAAGGTCTAACAGTAAAAATACAAGAACATAATCCAGAGAACAGTGAAAAACACAATTGCATCTCCAAAATTAACTCATGGGTTGTATTCAATGTAGTGCTAAGGCAATTGCTCCATCAGTGCAAGGATTTCTCCTTGTGTGATGGAATGTTCTCCCCTAAATCTGTTCTGGGTTTCCCCCCAATCTTCCAGAGCAGATTTGGGGATGGTGTAAGGCATGCCAGGGGCAAAGAGCCCTCCCTGTTGCCCTTGCTCTAACTCTAGTGTTAGCGTGAAAAGTTAGTGGAGTGCTACCCCTTGACTTCAGCAAGAACCCCTAAACAATCCCTGAGCCTTTTTTCCTATTCCACATAAAGAGTGGTGGTGTGGAAAATCCCCCTTTCCCATGCAGCCGAATGAGCTGAGAATTTCTTGCTTGCTCACTGTGGCAGTGCAAGATGTTCTCTTCCTGAACAAAAGATTTGCCCCAATCTTTTTTTTTCCTGTTTGCATTTTTAACATTGTGAAGGGCACTGTCATACAAGTTGCGCTAGGACAGGGAGACAAGCTGCCTTTGGGACGACTATTCAGCTGGAAAGAGAAAAAAAGAGAAAGAATAAAGAAGTCATCTGTTGTGGCTAAATTTCTCCCAGCGCAGCAATTTATCCAGGAGGGAGATGCTAACAAATCCTGCCGGCTGTAGGTCTTAAAATCGGAAGAAAGGGGGTGTGAGAGTGCGGAGGTTGCTGGCTGCATTCATCAAATTCAATGAGCTTGGCTTGGCTGAAAGGGGGCTTTGCATCAATCTCAGCCTATTTATTTCCTGTCTTCTCCCACCCTTTCCTTTCTGCACCTGCTGTTCCCTTCCCCCACCTGCCCCCAAAAAGGTGAAATTTGCCACATGAAGATATTTTGTCAAAGAACATATAATGCAGGGGCTGCCTTATTACACTGAGTAGTTCCCCATTCCTTCCTTTCCGACCTCCCCCCCCCGCTACTTTACAACACACTGGCTTCTGGTTCAGAGACAGCAAAGCAGCTCCAGCAAGCCATATATTTGCAGTTTACAGCAATCTGTCTTTACCGATGAAGGAATCAACACCCCCCTCACAGACAAGTGACAGACGGACCATGAAATGTCCTTACAAGTGCAGGGGCTATGGCTGTGTGAGAGCATGTTGCATTAAAGAGACCCCAGATTTGGGATTTTGCTTTCTGTTTCTCAGGACAATGAAAATTGTATACTTGCAGCTACAGATGAGCATCCCAAAGAGATTTCTAGATTGCTTTCACTACTCTTTGGAATTTCCTCCCCTTAAAAATAAGTCAATATCTGTTATCTTTTTGGCACCTACTGCAGACCTTCCTCTTTCAACAAGCCTTTTAAGTAGAGACCTTATCCCGGTCTGCGTCTGTGTTGGAATTGCTTTTTAAGATATTTTTAAAGCTTTTTTAAAAATATGTTTTTAAAGATGTTTCATTTTAATATATTGTAATGTTTGTTTTTATGATCTTTTAGAATGTTATAGTGTTTTTGTTGGCCACCCTGGGCTCCTACTAGGAGGAAGGGCAGGATATAAATTTAATAAATCATCTTCATCATCATCATAAAAAATCTGTGAAACAAACAGGGTGTGTGTGTGGATGTGATACAAAAGACAATTTTGTCTAAAGAAGAAACGCTGCGCAAGAGCTTAGCTTTCTGGGCAATAGCCTGGCCCTTGCGCAACACGAATCCAGTTGGCACTTTAACATGGAAACATTATGAGAAACAGCAAGTCAGATATTGAATCTAGATTGGGTAACAACATACACATATGCTAGAATAGGAACTTAGTATTCACAAAAATCTTGTGTTGCAAAAATGACATACTTCTAGTGCTGGCTGGTGGCTCCAGGTTTTAGCATGAACTTTCAAGGACCTGTCCAGAGTGCTTCAAATTCTGGAAAGTTTGGACTAAAACTTGGAGCGGATTCCACTGCATATCTCCTTCTAACAGAAAAATATGCTAGGATGATTTTATTTTGTTACATCCTGTCCGCCACCTCCAGCCTGGATCATGGATTTGATGAAGGGGAGGATATATATTCAATGAATAAAGCAAACAAACACATTCAATATCTTGAACATATGATGACGTTTTTGACAAGGCATAAATAATAGGATATTGTTTAAATACCTCTACTATTTTCAGTTTAAGGCTCTCAATTTGCTTGTTCCACTTTTCACAGAGGGCCAACCTGATCCAACATTCCCAAATGTACTTGTGGATCACAACACATCTCCCAGTCTGATTATGCCCTTCTCCAGATTTTGTGATGCAATTTCAGTGCATAAGAAGTCTATACAAATAAGTATACAAAAACTAATGTATGAAAAGCATTGAAAAGAGTTTCATTATTTGTCCTCTAGCCACTGCTTTTACTAATCTGTGTTTTCCCTCACAAAAATATTGATATTAATATCTATATTTTTAAAGGAAAAATCAATTATTTGGAAGAAAATACAGATATTTTGAAAGAAATATCAACAAAAATTCTTGTTGTTATGTGCCTTCATGTCAATTATGACTTATGGTGACTCTGTGAATCAGTGACCTCCAACAGCATCTGTCATGAACCACCCTGTTCAGATCTTCTACGTTCAGGTCTGTGGCTTCCTTTATGGAATCAATCCACCTCTTGTTTGGCCTTCCTCTTTTTCTACTCCCTTCTGTTTTTCCCAGCATTATGGTCTTTTCTAGTGAATCATGTCTTCTCGTGATGTGTCCAAAGTATGATAACCTCAGTTTCATCATTTTAGCTTCTAGTGATAGTTCTGGTTTAATTTGTTCTAACACCCAATTATTTGTCTTTTTTGCAGTCCATGGTACCCACAAAGCTCCCCTCCAACACTGCATTTCAAATGAGTTGATTTTCTCTTTTCTGCTTTTTTCACTGTCCAACTTTCACATCCATACATAGAGATCGGGAGTACCACAGTCTGTATGACCCTGACTTTAGTGTTCAGTAATATGCCTTTGCCTTTGAGGACCTTTTCTAGTTCTCTCATAGCTGCCCTCCACAGTCCTAGCCTTCTTCTGATTTCTTGACTATTGTCTATTGTTCTTAAAATTTTAGAGGCAGATTTTTTTTAAAAAAAAATCCAGTTTTGAAAATAGCCATGGAAAATTGCTGCATAGAAATCTGATCCACAATTATAGAGAACAAATAAATTAATGGAAAACTTGGTAACAAATATGAATGGGGCAGAATTCTAGCACTTCTCTACCCTTATAGACCTGTAAGTTCATTACATCATCTGGGGAGATTTTACTCATGGCACCGCACCCTACCGAATATCAACAGACAGTTTCCACCATTGCCCCTGCACTGTGGAATGCCCTTCCCTCTGTCCTACATGAAACATTATTCACCAGTTGCTTCAGATGACATATCTCTTTACCCAGACTTTTCTTGACTCATAAAATTTGCAACCAAATCCAGCAGGAAAAACCATCCACATCTTCCTTTCGTTGCCGGAAAGAAGGAAAAATCCCTCCTCCTTTGCTGAACTGCGGGGTTTTATATGGACAGATTATTTGGCATCAATTCTGGTCTGTTTGAACTCGTGGATGGATTTTCTTTCAACATTTATTTTTATTTATTTAACAAGATGTATATGCCATTTAATCCACAATTACTTTTTAAGATGTTTTTAAAGCTTTTTTTAAAAGATCTTTTTAAAGATGTTTTGTCTTACTATGTTTTTTAAAATGTTTTGTTTTAATATATTTTAAAGTCTGTTTTATATGATGATTGAGAGTGTTTTTAGGGTTTTTGTTTGTTGCCTTGGGCTCCTACTGGGAGGAAGGGTGGAATATAAATTTTATAAATAAATAATGAATAACAGAAACCTGTGAGCAGCTTACATAAAACATGACCCTCAACGTCTGATGATAAGTTTCTCAATTATAACTGCAGTCAAGCTAAATTTATATGAGTTTTTATATTGGGGTTGAAATCGGCATTTTCAGTGGGGGCAGAACACACATGACATGTCTCAAATGCAGACATCTGTGCAGATTTCAACCCCAAAATAAAAATTAGCAAAATTCTGTAGGTTCCACACATCTCTTGGGTGTGGGTTCCTGCTGGCTCTGGTTCTTCATGCACACTCATGCCAAACTGAATTTGTAGAAGAAATCTTCCCAAAGTGAAAAGAAAGAATAAAAAACCAGGGATAATTTTGGTTTTGCACTTCCAGAAACAGCATGCAAACAGAAATGTAGCCATCCTTTGAAATCCACACTTCTCTGAATTTTATGATGCAGTTCTCCAGCAAAAAAGAAAATGTACAAAAATGCATTCATAAGGAGGAAAATGTGCATTAAAATACAGATATTAGTGCTCATCTATATGGGGGCATTTCTTTGTAGTAAATACACTGCTTTTACCTTCACTATTTATTTATTTATTTTATTTATTTAAGTTAATTTATATACCGCCCTAAGCCCGAGGGCTCTCTGGGTGGTGTACATAACAATAAAACAATCAGAAAATATATAAATACAATATTATTATTAATTTACACTGTCTGAAGTTCCTGCTCAATGGTAGCTGCCAATAATTTTTTCCCATTCACACAAGTAGGCATTCCTCTGGGAAGAATTGGTCTCACTGTCTCCTTGCAGCCCTGCCTTCTAATTATACATTTCTACTCCCTCTGGTTTCTAGGTGACCGAGCATGCTCAGTCTGTTCTGCCACCTGCAGTCCTTTAAAAAAAAAAACAAAAGTGCAAATATATGGGTTTTCCCTGCCTATTATTGGTAGGCACAGCTGACATACAAATCTTTGGTGGAGCATTGTTACGTTTTTGGCAAAAGTTAGGGGAAAAAGAAAATAAAGGCACTGTTTGCAGCAACTTTAAAAAAAAGCCAGCAGAATAGAGGAGAGCAGCTGGAAGTTGTTTATTAGCCCACTGGAAATGAAAGAAGGGAGGAGGAGATAGTGGGCGTGGAGAGGGAAACGATTGACACAGCCACCTAAAAGCATCAGAGCAAAGCATCTGCAACCACTAGAGAAATGGAGTGGAGACTTTTTCCCTCCACTTTTCATATTATCAGTGGATTGGGCTAATACGGATTTACAGGGGGGAAACTGTGATAGCTTCTGTGGCTGGTAACATCATGTGAACCATGCAAATTTAAAGGAGATGTGAGTAGCACCAAACACACAGTCAATCACCATGTAGATGAGCCCTTAATGAAACTAGCAAAATGCATTATGTAAGGGGGAATTGTGTGGGAAAATATGCATATTAAGAGAAATGTGCACTAAAATACTGATCAATTTTCATGTGGATTTTTATTTTTAAAAAATCACAAACCTATGTGGAATGTGGCAAACTGTGATGATACACCCAGCTTCCTCTGGGCTCTGTGTCATGGGGAAAATGGAAGGGAGTTCCAGCCAAGTCAGAGTTTACCCCTCTGCTTGGCCGCTCCCATTTCAACTTTCACTGTCACCAAGCGAAAGGATTTATTGCCACCACACCCAAAAGAAGACTCGTGACACCAACTTGAAATAATGTTATATTTATTAAAAATATAACAACTTTTTTGAACTTTCAACCAATTAAACCAAATCAACCAAACTGAACCTTATTTGGGCAGGTGAGGCTAAAACCCATCTGGCAGGGAGTTTTCCCTCCAGTCCCCTGGACATGTCAGTCAGGCTGTGGCTCCGCAGCAAAGGATGGGGATGAACTTGTCCTTCCTTGCTAGTAGAACCAAGGGTGTGGATCCAACCTGCACAACCTGGCACTGCCATACAGGTGTTTACCCTGATGTGCAAATTAGACTCACAAGGATACCCCCAGATCCCTATCAGGCCTGAAGCACTGCCAGTTCCCTAGAGGGTGCTCTTAACCCAAGAATGCCTCAGTATCCAGCTGTTTACCCCACCTTCCTCACCTGCCCAAATTCCATGCCAGCCCAGACAAGCTAACTACACTCTTCTGAAAGCCAGCTGAATTAAACCAAGCAGTATGGAGTAGGCAAAATGAAAGGGAGTCTGAAATCAAAATCCCCCTCAAAATTCCTACTCAGCCCCCCATGCGGCAACTAGCGATGCCAATACTGACAAAGGACGGAGGGTGGGCACCACAAGGCAAAAGAGGCAAGTTTGAGGGAGGAGCTGGCTTTTAAACCAGATCATCCCTCCACGGGATATCCCATTTGGCCATGTGATTCCCCCCCTGCCCTTCGGGAACTAGTCCCGAGTCTTCTTATAGAAAAAAGGGGATGGAGGCAAACGCACCCCCGAGAAATGTGGGAATGATATTTTTCTACAAGGCTGCCTTCCTCCACACAGCATAAAAAAACCATTCCTTGTGTCTATTGAGAATTCCTCAAAATAGTGTGGAACTTGCCTTGGTTGCAAGGTGGTAATACAATCAAGACTTCAGGGGTTTGAATTATAATTCAAAGTTTACTAAGGGAAAGAGGTCATTCTTAGGAAAATATGTTCAACTTAGAAATAGTTACAGAAGATAACTCTTTCCCCACAATTGAGGAAAAACATGTAGTCAAATGAAAGTAGGTTTTAGAATGCAATCTAGCATTATTCCTCTAGAAAATCCCTAGCGTTAAATACTTACAACCAGTATCGCTTGAACTCCCTTGTATCCTGAGACCTCACCTTGAATCTGGTCCCCAAAGCAAGGCCTGGCAGACATCTCTCCCACCTTCCAGACCCGCTCAGGTGAGCATTAGAGCAGCTTAAAGTTAACAAGTTAACCCCATAATCACCAAACAAATTTACATACAGGATTTTTTAATATTATTGTACAATACAAAACGGTCAATTTCCTGCACACCCTGAAAAAATGACTGGAAAAATGAGAAACCGAATGATACAAAAATTGACAGATTCATCCATCCTTGTAACAAATTTTACTAAACTATCCTCCATCAAGGATTGTAGCCACTTTTATTGCAACAACTGTCTAAAATGCATGAATAATATGATCCAAATGGAATATAACTGCTGATAACAATAGCACCAGCATCTTGGCTAGTTATTGTGTCGCTGAATCTGTAACATTCCACGAACGTTTCTTGAAAATGCACAAGAGACATAGCGTGCCATTAAAAATTTAGCACTCTCAAACGGTATTTTTATAGCTTATTAATTATACTGAAGAAGCGCTACTAATTAGTTTAATGGGCAGTATTGTGTAAGCAAGTAACATTAAATAGATAACTAAAGTAAATCATTGTGCAACATTGCTGCTTTTCTGCAGCCAACAGAAGTGATATATGGTGAAGAAAGAAATATTGTTGTTCCAACCGACAATAAAAAAGAAAAGTTTTCTCGGCTCTTTTCAGCTTGTACTTATTCCCGTAATGATTCTTTCAGTGGTTTTTATTCTTTTTCTTTTAAAACAATCAAAAAAAAGTTTTCTTCTTGGTGTGATCTGTCAGAACAGTGTTGTTTTTGAGATGTTTCAGCGGTACAAGATGCTACAATGGCAAGATGCAGTGATGACCATCAAGCTGGAAGGCTTTAAAGGGGGGTTAAACAAATTAATAGAGGATAATGCTTCAATGGCTACTAACCATGATGACTATGTGTCACCTCTTGTACCAGATTCTGGGAATCACAAGTGGGAAACATGCCGTTGTGCTCAGTACTCCAAATAGCACTAATACATTTTAATCAAACTGTATTTAAGGGAAGGGTCATGGCTCAGTGGCAGAGTTTCTGCTTTGCATATGGAAGGTTCCCAGTTCAAATTGCTCAGCATCATCTGATAGGCTGGGAATGTTCCCTGTCAGAAACTCTGAGGGTCTCTGCCAGTCATTGTATACAATACTGAGCTCGATGGATCAATGGCAGCTTTCTACGTTCCTACAAAACAACATTTTAAACTTTAACTTTTCGCATTAACTTTCCCAGGAAATGTCATTATTTCTAGTACAATAGAGAGAGCCAACTGGAAGTGACTCTTCAGGGTTTTAGACAGGGGACATACCCAGCCCTACTGAGAGATGCCACAGGTTGAACCTAGGACCTTCTGCATGCAAAGCAAATGCTACAGCCCTTCCCCAGTATACCAGAATATCTGAACCCAAAAGTCCCACCAGCTTGCATTCACCCTCCCCCTTCTCTTCCTAAAGCTAGATGTTGGAACAGCATCTAAAGGTAGCATTTCAGTTGGGTCTGACTACTCTCAGAATATTCAAGCAGCCCAGCCTGGCTGAGGAAGTGAGAAGCTGCTCCGGAGGCATTGGGGGTTGAAGACTTCATTAACTTACAGGCTGGCGTTTAACTACTTGCAGAAGGAAAGAAGCCTGCCTTATTCAAAGGACAACATCAAGTCCAAACAGCTGCTGACCATGTCAGTTAGATCAGTGGTCCTTGATGTTTTGGGGGGTCAAGGAGCCCTTTGAGAATCTAATGAAACCTATGGTCCCCCATAAATAAATAAATGCAATTTATTTTATTGAATTGGAAATTGATGGGGAGGGGTTGCGCCCAGTAAACAGACCCTTTAAAACCCATCTGAGTTAGAGCATGTCTTTGTGCATCCCAAGGTTCCTGAAGAGATTTGTAATCTCTTAAGCAGACAATAGATTTGTTGCTATAAAGTGAGAGTGAGGAAACACTTTCACACAATGGGCCAACCTTCCATGGCCACTTGATATCATACCACCTGACATCATGCAATATAACATGGATGTTTCCTACCAAAAGCAGTGGGGCTTGCACTTAAGCAATACCGAATGGAAGCCAGGGCTGCAAAAGAACTATTAGGAGGGCACAATGTGCTCCTGGTCGTTCCTTTGCAGCCCTGGCTTGCATTCAGTACTCTTTAAATTTGGCGCTGAAGGCAATGGAACTACCTTCCACTAGAACTTAGAGAGGCACTGTCACTGCTGAGTTTCAGATGCCTGGTTAAAACTATTTTCTTTTGGAATGCCTTTGCATCATGAACACTTCTCTGATGTTTTAAATTTGCATTTTTTTTGTTTCTTTTTTTGAGATTTTAAATTTCTGAGGTTTTAAAATTGTGAAGTTTAATTTATGTTTTAAATGTATATTGTAACTTTTTATCACTGCAGGACACCTTGAAACCTAGATGGTGAAGAGTGGGATATATATTTAAAATAAATAAATAAATAAATTTTAAATAATAACAACAACAAAAGTCCCACTGCTTTTGGCAAGAATCAGATCTACTCAGATCTCCCGAGTAGATCCAATCTCTGCTGAAAGCAGCAGAGCTTGCATTCAGCACCAAATGTAAACAATGCTGGATGCAAGCCACGGCTGCAAAGGAATAACCATGGTGCACACTCTATGCCATTCACTCTTGCTTGCTCTTTTGCAGCCCTGGCTTTACTTGCCCTGCACTTAGGGTTGGTTGGTTTTGTGATGGTACTCACTGTCTGTTATTAGACAGCAACTTCTAAAGCTGTTGAGGGGGCAGGCCTATTTTACCATAACATCCATACAAAATGAATAGCAATAAATGAATGAATGGAATGTGGAATTAAATTAATAAGAAGTTTTCGTTTATTCAACTGTGGGTCTGTGCTGGAATGGAGCAAATGATTCTGTGAAGCTCCACTGTATATGATGTATATTGTTGTACCAAGCAATCCTGTCACATTCATAGCTCTGTGACAGTCTCTTCTAACTGAAGCAGTTCTGTTCCCCTTGTTAACAATTTAGAACAGAAAAGTGATGTCTAAATAGCATGTTGCCAGCATTTACAAATCAGCACAAGGAAGCGATTTGCTATTTAATTTTATAAGAGGCTCATAGCATAGCATGGGTCCTACACTCCGTCTGCAACTCAGATGCCTTACTCTGAGCCAGAATTTATCCAAACCTATAGTGGAATAATTTTATTTTGAGGGGGATCAACAAGCTGCTTTGATCAGGTGAAATATAATTGCATAAAATGTGGTGTAAAAATGTAGAGGGGGCGGGAAATGGAATCCATTTTCTCAGTTCCTGGACATGAGATAGTTCCTTCCTAGTTAATTCTTCTTTAGAGTAGGGCCCATAGCTCTGTGACTGAACACATTGTTTGCATGCAAAAGGTCCCATGCTCTACCCTGAGCATCTCTTGTTAAATTGATCTCGGGTATCAGATCCATTTCGACCACTGAGTCTTTTCTCCCCCAAATATATCCCACTTAAGTCTTTAGACCTAAAGTCTTAAGAAAACTTCTCAGCTAGGACTTCCGGGAAGGGTGACTTCGCTTGTGCCTGCTTTTGGGATGGGCTCCCGCCTCAAAAGAAGCTTATTCAGATATAAATCAGTCAGAACATTTTTTTTTTTTGACTGATGAAATTTCTCCCGGGCAGGGAGAAACATAGAGATCAACCTCAAAGCCTGTTTTTGTTGGGAGGACTGGATTTCATTAATTTATGAGATAAGGTCCAGCCAACAATGCCGGACGGACTTCCTAACAAGCTCTATCTGCTTAAGCGATACGTTTATCTTTTCTTGAAAGAGAGAACGGACTAACAGGCAAGCACCCTTCTTTCTATTATTTTTTTTACTTGGTTTAAATTGTTGCAGCAAAAGGAGATTTGTCAGATTGATCGGCTTTGGACAACTTCTGGGTGAGATATAGCTCTTCTCTGTTATTCACGAAATTAACAGCTTATCTCTGTTTCTGTCGCAAAAAGCTGTCCTGGAAGTGCATTCTAAAGATAATAAACAGAAGAGGGATTTCTATTCCTGATTTCTATTCCGAGGAATATTATATTGTCTGGGACTATTCTCTTTTTGGTCTATTTTATTTTGACGAATCTGCTTCTTCACGACGCCACTAACTGTTTTGATGCTGGGAACTAAATTTGTTTTGTATTCTCGAACATAGAGAGATAAGGCAGGTTGCTCTGTTTATACTGTGATGTCATCAAGCCTGGAATATTAACCCAATTGTTGCTGAAATAAGAAGTGGTTCTTCTTTATTTTTGTTTTGCTTTGTTTTCGTGGTTTTAAAAATGGCAATCAAGAAAGTGGCTGAGAATCTGGAAGTAATTATGTTTCAGAAAATAATGGATGAGATTGAGATAACGAAACAAACCCTGCGACAGGGTAGTAAGGAGCTGAAAATTGAACTGAGCAAAATGACGCAGGAGCTTAAAGAAATAGGGGATCCTGTGAGAGAGGAGAATGAGATCAGAGATGAGAAAACAAAAAATAAAGGGAAGATACAAGCCCTGGAGATTGGAACAAATGTGGAATTGGAAAAAGATCTGGAGTTTATGGATTTTAGAAATAAAATCTACTGTTTGGAATTTAACGTTATCTCTGAAGAAATTAATGAAGATATTAGAGATAAAGTTATCAATGGCTTGGATAATCTTCTGGACTGGAATGATGTGATGGAGCTTGATATAGAGAAAATCTATGGAATTAACTGCAGCCATGTGACAATGGAAAAACTCTTAAGAGATGAGCCAGTGCATTTTGTAAAAAAGAAGAACACAGATATGACTTTACAACAGTATTTCAGCAACTTATTCAGAATGGATGGCAAGAAAATATTTGGGATAGAGGAAATTCCCATCAGACTCTTATTATATGACTATGGCTACAACAGCAAGATTATTATGGAATACTGATAATGGAAGATTGGACACTGAAATTACTGGACTTAACAGGACTATTGAAGATGGAAGATGGAACTAATAGGGATAATGGAATAATGGCTATTGAAATTATTGGACCTAACAGATTCTGATGAGATGGATTAATTGAAATGTTTATTTGGACTATGGTTATGACAATAAGATTATTATAATTATTAACGAGATGGATTAATTGACATGTTTATTTGGAGAAAAATTGATAGATATATTTCTTAAAGAATTGAAACCTCTCTTTGACTTTTTGTGGAAAGAATAAAGTAATGTTTATGAGATTTGATGATTAATTAAGATAACTACTGGAGGAAAATGATTTTATAATATGATTTAAGAGACAGGATTGTTATATATTGTAGACCTATAACTGATTTGATATGTGACAAATGGGAAGTCAACATTTTATTTTTTTTTGTTTAATCATTTTTGTTTTGTTTTGTTTTTTGTCTTTGAATGTTTTATGATTTTGTTTTCTATGTTTTATGAAAATTTGAATAAAAATTATTGTAAAAAAAAAAAAAGAAAACTTCTCAGCTAAAAGACTTCTTGTTGGCTGCAAATGAACAAGGGGGGTTATTTGGACTCTTTCCCTGAAGATTGTTTCAAATACCTTTCCCAAGGATTTAAGACCAACTGAGACATATTTGAAAAAGACTCAGTGGTTGAAACTGACCTATAAACAGGTGTTCTGTAGCATTGCTGCTTATTATCCTATTTGTATTATTGTGCTTTTCTGTATGTTTTTTGTGTGTGTGTGTATGATGGAATGAAAAAAAATGAAATGGACTGCCTTCAAGTTGATCCTGACTTATGGGCAACCCTGTGAATAAGGTTTTCATGGTAAGGGGTATTCAAAGGTGGTTTACCATTGCCTTCCTCTGAGGCTGAGAGGCAGTGACTGGCCCAAGGTCACCCAGTGAGCTTCATGGCTATGTGGGGATTTGAACCCTGGTCTCCCAGGTTGTAGTCCTACGATAGGTAAAACTGACCATGGGGGTAGGAGGGGGAGGGGGGAGGGGAAGGACAAGGAGCGGGAAGGAGGGGATTGGAAGGGGATGGAGAGGGGAAGGAAGGGGTGAAGGGGGAGGAAAGGGGCAAATGGGAGGTGATGGGAGGGAGGAGGAGGAGAGGGCAGGTTTGATCATTTGCATGCTTATTGAGTTCAATGGGATTTACTCCCACACAGTCATGCTTGAAAATGAAATGGACTGCCTTCAAGTTGATCCCAAGTTATGGCGACCCCATGAATAGGGTTTTCATGGTAAGCGGCATTCAGAGGTGGTTCACCATTGCCTTCCTCTGAGAGGCAGTGACTGGCCCAAGGCCACCCAGTGAGTTTCATGGCTGTGTGGGGATTTGAACCCTGGTTTCCCAGGTCATAGTCCAACACCTTCACCACTACACCACACTGGCTCTCATGTGTTGGAATACATACATTACAGTATATTTTTCATATGTGTGGGTGGTATTGCTTATTGTCTCTAAGATGCAGGACCCTCTTGGCTTTTCGTACCTACTGACTTGGTGTATGGCATCTTTGAATGTTCATATGATCTTAAAGTACTGAGTGCTTGAAGTGTTCCTGTGTAGCTCCTTGTTCATTTCATTGAGAATTACAGGTTGGTCTCCCAGGGATGTGAAGTCATGTTAAAACCATAGCTCATATTTCCTTAGTTTTCCTTCTTAGGAACCGTAAAGATTTGCACATTGTCTTTATGAATGTGGGCATTTTAGCTATTTATTTTCTGTCATTTATACCTCGCCTTTCTTCCGTCATGGAACTCTAGATGGTATACATGAGGTTCCTAGACAGTCATCCATCCAGGCACTGATTAACCCAGAACTGCTTAGCTTCAGCAAGGTGGTGGCCTCACGTGCCTTTAGACCATACCTGTATGCCCATATTATAATATATATATTTCAACAAAATGAAATATATATTTCAATGAAGTCTCCAAGATGAAAAAAAAATAGTTGCTTGGGGAAGGCTGGGAATACTTATAGTGATACTTATAGTGATGGGTCTATAGTACCTCCAGGAGCAGAGAACATAAGTCATTGAATTCCAATTGCTGGGGAACAACAGTGGAAGAGGGCTATTGTGTTCATGTCCTGCTTATGGGCTCCCCATAGGCATCTAGTCGGCCATATCATGGGGGAAAAGGATGTTGAACTACTTGGCAATTTGCCTGATCCAGCAGTGTTCTTAAATCTGGGTCAGAGGTTGGACTTTGAAACTTTCTTGGACCTTCTGAGCTCATGGCTCTATAAAAACATCCACTTCCAACCTGTCCACTTAAATTGGAGTGTGTGGCATTTCCTAGAAATCAAACACAGACTTCTACAAGTGTGGGCATGGGATGGGAGATTTGAAATGGTAGCTTTTTGGCAATAGGGACCAATTCAAAAAGTTGTTACAACAGTCGTGGTAGGTTCCATAGCCTGGTGACCCATATTTTCTTAACAAATGTTTTAGCAGTCACTAGAAGATAGGCTGGAGTTTTGGGGGTTGGAACCTGATATCCCAATTTCTCATGCTGCTAATAGAGGTTACTTTCAGTATCAGGCATCAGCTGTTGCAAACGCCAAGGACCCAACAGTCATCTTAACTGTTCTGGCAAATCCACCAGCTCTCAGCTGCACATATTTCATGGCTGATTTAATATGAGAAATAACAAGCTTGACACAAATGGTGCAAAATAAGAATTAGCTAGTGGGATAGAACTGTAATGTCCCCAGACTCTGGATTTCCTCCAAGAAGTTTACGAGTGACAGCCCACAGTAGCTTCACACTATACAATCTAGTGCACACATTATAGGCCCATCCAAAATCATGAAGCTAACATCAATTCAGAGACACAGTTGCAGACTTCCACGACCCACTGATGACTCAAATTCAATAATGAGTACTTATTGACTGAGTTTGTAACAGGGCTCCAGAAACGCTAAGGACTAGATCCAACACTGGCAGCATGTCAGAAAGCTTAAATTGTGGCTGAGGATTGAAATAACACATGAACACAGATAGTTGGGTTGAACTAAGGGCCACTTTATTATAACTTTAAACTAAACTCTTTAAACTAAACCTGCAGAGGGAAAATATAGGTGCGGAGCTGGCTATGAGCAAACTGCCAAGCTACAGCTATAGGGTGACCAATCCCTGCCGGGGCAAGGGAAGATATTCTGCTGACCCCCTACCCACAGCTTGGAAAAGTTACTTTTTTGAACTACAACTCCCATCAGCCCCAGACAGCATGGCCACTGGATTGGGCTGATGGGACTTGTAGTTCAAAAAAGTAACCTTTCCAAGCTCTGCCCCTACCCCATCACAGCCTGAAAGTGAGTGGGGGGGGGCTTCCCATGTCACCAACCCCTGGAGCCCTACAACTCTGGGCAGATGGAAGAAGTTGGCCCCAAAGGCAGCCTGTATCCTACTTCCGGGCCCTATAGCCCTGAACTGCAGGCCTCCAGAGCCTCCAATCACCCCCTAAGGTGCCTAAGGGGGCCTACTAGCTGTCCTTTACCTACTTCCCTTCCTGCACCTTTCTGCCAAAGTGGCCAGACAGCCTAAAAACCAAATCCCAGGATAGCCAGATTAACCTTTTGAAAATGCCAGATCAGCTAAATTAGCCGAAAACAACGTAATAAACCGTAACACCCCCTAACCCCATTCCATCCTGCTATTTCAGTGTATACCCGGGCAAAAAAAAAAACACCTGCCAAAGGAGGTGGGCAGGGTAACACTTCCTACTCGGTCCCAAAGTGACCAAGTTGATCACACCATAGCAAGGGTGGGGTGGGGAGGGCATTGCAGGCCAAAGAGGAAAGGAACATGGGCAGGTTGGGCTTAAATAAGCTCCATTGCCCCACCCCTACATGGCCACACAAGGCATGCATAGTGTGCCACATGACCGCACTACCCTCAACAAACATGGCAGTGGGGGCTTCAACTCCAGGCTGCAAACATGCCCCGCTCCTCGAGGTTGTGCCAGGGAACGTGAAGCGGGAATTCTCTGAAAACTCACATACCCTTTAACTCATTTAATTTCTAGGTGTTGCAGTTATATCATAAAATAGGTTTTCTCAAAAAAAAAATAATATTTTGTTTTACATAAATAAGTTTTTATAACCCAATCCTATGCAGGTGTTCTCTCAAATGATCCTGTGATTGAGGTCAATGACACTTACTCCCCATTCACAGGCTGTCTCCCTCTGCGATGGGATTTTGTTCCCATTATGCAAGAAACTGTGCAGAGGATTCCAGGTTTGGCACTACATTCTTAAGCATGTGTATTCAGAAGTGAGTCCCACAACTCTCGGGAAGTGTTCATAAGCGTATAGCAAGGGTGTGGGAACCTTTTGGCCTGGTGGGCCACATCTTTATCTCCTCCCATCCCATGGGCCAACTTTGAGAAGTGGGCAGGACCACCCACCTGACAATCATCTGCTATCATAATGATGTCAGATGAATGAAAGGTGGGTTGTCTCATGCCCCTGGCAAAGTTTGCCCATGGAGGTGTGGGGAGATAGTGACCAATCAGATTGAGCTCACCATGCATCAGCTGATTCATGGGGAGTTCAAAATCTTGCTTTCTTCAGGGTTTGGGTATACTAGAGAATTCCCTGTGGGGAACTAGCTCACACACCCAAACCAAACAGGGTACCCTCAGAATTTCAAGGAGACTTACTCTGAAGAAGTGTGCATAAACCTATAGCCTCAGAGACAGATGATCTATTGGGAAAAATACAAAGCACACAATATACCAGCAAGTTGTCTTGAACACAATAGACCTGTTGTCTTCATTGAGTTTTCTTAGGGACCTGTGGCCTTGTGGGCTTCATGTGCAAGCATTGTCCCAGCTACAATGCTATGGAGTTGGCTGAGTTGATGACTCAAATGGCAGACCTTCCTTCCCTGCACAGGTCTGGCTTATTCTCTGTCCAAACAATGACAGACATGGCCCATTGGTAACTTCTAACAGGTAAGGTGTTGTGAGCTGTCCTTGGCACCTTGCTTGTGCACTGTATGTGGAAGAATGGACTGGGTAGGATGTTTCAACCAATACCATGTGTTGGTTGTTGACTACCCTGCCGACTCCACCTCTCGGATCTCTGCAACCATCTAAAGCAGGGATGGTGAACCTATGGCCCTCCAGATGTAGTTGGACTACAGTTCCTATAATCCCTGATAAATGGCTATGATGGCAGGGGCTGATGGGAGCTGGAGTCCTAACAGCATCTACAAAGGCATAGGCTCTTCATCCCTGATCTAAAGGGAGAACCTACACACCTACCTTCAGATCCTTCATCCAATTCATGGAGGTCTGGGGATAGAGATAGCAAGGGACATCATAATGCACAGAAGACAAGGACTGAATAGTGCTTATGCTATGCTATGGGTCCGCTTAGTGGCTTTCTGGAGTACCATAGCCATAGGACACTTGATTGGCTTATTGGACACTTGAGTGTCTGCCTGCATTTAGAAACCAGTGAATGTTAGATTATTCCCCTTGAAGACTGAGAGTTCTCTTAATGGCATTGAGGGAAGCAGTTTCTCTCAGGGACTCCCATTAGCACTCCTCTCACTTTTTTCCTAGATGTAACCTCATGGGAATATTTGCTTTGGAAATGTTGCCTGCTCAGGTTCGGCTGCCAAACCCATCAGAGACACATCCCGCCTATATATTTGAGGGAAATAATACCAATTAAAAATGGATTCCTTGGCTCAGCTATCATGCACTGGGGGAGGATGCTCTGAATTCATTAGAGAAGACAAAGATTTAACTCCAGTAGCTGGAAAGAATTAAGTGTTCATAGACAGCAAATTAAAATGGCACCATTGCTACATCCATGAAGACTTAGACAAGCTTTTGTGGGGGAAGGAGTGGAAGGAACCTATAGGCTTATTTCTCTTTTTATTATTTCCTACCTAGGTGTTTATTATTTGCTTTAACCTTGAATGTTGTGACAGAGCAAAGACTCATTAATGTAACCTTACGTTTTCCAGTGTTGACTGTACATAGCAGGCCTCCAAAACTTGCAGCTGAACATCAAGGGATGACTGTTTCCAGCTATGCCAACCTCTGCCTTTGGAAGCCGTGTAAGAAGCTGCTGCAAGAGAGGGACTATGACTTACATCAAGGGATGAGCCGCTGCCTGAATGCTGATGCCAAAGGGGAAGCAATCTATGGGGAAGCTAAGGCCTAGACATTTCATCAGCCTTACTTGATTCATGGCTAATTTGTTGTGGACTCAGAAGCCATGGCTGGAACATCTAGGACCAAGGTGGAACTTTTCAAACTCCCCTTGTTATTTTTGCTACTGCCAGGAGGGGTAATGTTACAGTTACAGTATTAGAATTTTGTTTTCTGTATTATGTTATATTTGCTATATATTCTTATTTCATTATTGCTATTTATTATGAAATTGGTCTTGCAGTTGTTTGTTCTGTGATACCTTGTTCTCAGAGTTGAGAGCTACTTTAAGTGTGCGTGTGTGGAAAGCGGCATACAAATAAAAGCAGTGATGATACTGATGTCGTTGATGATGAGGTTGTTAGGAGGTCCTTATTCCCCTCACAGATTACAGTTCCCAGGTTCCCTGGGACGAGGGATTGATAAACTACTCTGACAATTGTAGTTCTTTGAGAGAAATAGGGCCCTCCTAACAACTCACAGTACCCTTAACAAACTACAGTTCCCAGGATTCATGAGGAGAAGCCACGACTGTTGGAAGTGGTATCATTTAAATGTATGGGGTGGATGTGGCCATAGTTTTCATGTTTAATCAGTCATTTTAAATCTACAGTATAAAACTTTGATTTATACTTTGGCAGCCTTAGCCCTGATGTGTTCAGTTTAGAGTAACCAGATGTAAAAAAAAAGAGAGAGAGAGAAGAGGACCCTTGAACCCTCTCTTTATCTGAAGGAAAAGGCTCTCATTTGCTGAATGATAATCACAGAATCATAGAATAGTAGAGTTGGAAGGGGCTTACAGGGTCATTGAGTCCAGCCCCATGCTCAAGGCAAAGAAGCAGGGCTAGAAGATATGGTTGTATTCAGTCTACTCACAGTAGGCACACTGAAATTAATGAGTTAGTCATGTTCATTAATTTTAATGGGTTTGCTCTGAATAGGACTATCATTATTATTTATTTATTATTTATTTATTAGATTTATATCCCACCCTACCTCCTAGTAGGAGCCCAGGACGGCAAACAAATGCATTAAAAACACTCTAAAACATCATAAAAACTGATTTCAAAATATATCAAAACATCCTTAAAAACATATTAAAACATATATTAAAACATATTAAAGCATTAGATACAACCCTATGTGTATGTTGGCAGGAGAGGGGTGATTGCCCACATTTTGAATTGACCTCAAAACACACAGAAGCCAGTTTGGCTGGCAAAGGACCAGTTGGATATATTTTTGACTGCCCCCACCCTCTGAAAAGCAGAATCACTCTGCATCATTCTGCACTATCTTAGCTTCTGGATCATCTTCAAGGACAGTCACACATAAAAGATAATGCAGTAGTCAATCCTTGGCTACTGTAATGTTTGAATGGTAGGCATCAGTGAAGTAAAATGTTCCACTCATCTTGCAATTGGAATAGTAATTCCAAAAACGGTTAAGTTGGCTTTACTATGCATTAACCATTTTAGATAGCTATCAACCAGGCCAACGGTCTCCCACTTAATAGTAGGGAACATTTCATAACAGCTTATCTGCAGTCACCAATTTGATTACCCGCAGGGAAACAGAGAATATCCTCCAGCTTAATTTATGCAAGGAGGACATAGCCATAGTGAGTACAGTATGAAAAGGCAGAATTGGTGCATGGAGCTAAAGATTTTACATATCCCTAATTTTAGCCAGCTGTTGAACTAAAACACCCTGAGGTTATAAAGTGTCAAGAATCATTTTTGTCAGTGCTGTAAAGATTTAGGTCAGGTGGTAGGTTGGGGGCCCTTTGATAGAGACATTTACTGAAATATATGCTCAGCAGTGCCATCATATTGGCACAAATACAGATTTGTCTACATGTGACGGATCATTATTTTGATTTCTAATTCACACCATCTAAAGAGTTTAGGGGAGGTAATACTGTACTGAATTTCAACCTGATAAAATTAAATACTGGTAAGAGCAGAGGGGTTCAGATTTGCTGCCTGAGCCCTTTTCAGTGGAGATAGCGTACCAGAGATTGAAACTAGACTGTTCTGCATGCTTCACATGTAGCAAAACACCCAGACACATACCTATCAATCATCTTCTACTGGATAGACCAGTGGCATTGAATGTAAGGTTTTGCCTGAAATGATCAGTATCCTATAACTGCTCCCCCACAAACACAAACACGGTTAGGTTCTTAGAGAAGACATCCCATATACCACTGAGATGAGCTATATTTAATTAGATGGTGGTGGTAGGGAGATCTCTCATTCCTTTATCTTGGGAATGTATGACCATCTACCCCACTCATAGTATTTTTTGACAGTGTTATTAAAAACCTCTGAATGTTCCCCTTGAAATTCCTCAGAGCAAGGACCTCCAAATTTGGTGATCTCCTTTTCCTGGTTCACTCTCACTGATGTCAAAGGGAACATTCCAGTGCATTTGGTATAATTCCAAACCCCGACAGAAAGGCCCTATTGAAATATTTGTTCTCAGAATTATTATTATAATTAGTCACAAAGCACCATCAGAGTACATGATACCAGAGCTTGGAAAAGTTACTTTTTTGAACTACAACTCCCATCAGCCCAATCCAGTGGCCATGCTGGCTGGGGCTGATGGGAGTTATAGTTCAAAAAAGTAACTTTTCCAAGCTCTGCATGATACAGAGTATATCTGCATATTTGTATATTTGTTTTTCATGTTTTTAGTTATTGTAAACCACCCAGAGAGCTTCAGCTATGGGGCAGTATATAAATACAATAAATAAATAAATACATGAAAGAGAATTCCTTGCCCCAGGGATCTTGCAATATAAATTTCGACCCAGAAGAACTAAGAGAGGAAGCGGGAATTCTACAACTGGAGATAATATTTCCAGTCCGTGGATGATAAGAAAATGTGACTTGATATGAAACCACTATTTGGCCCATTTCCCCCCTAGCAGATCAAAGTTATTGTAATGGAACATTAGGGTGACACAAATGTGTTAAGCAATTTTTTTTGTTAGTCTCTTAAAATCTCTGATTATGCCCAATCACTTATCCCATAGTTTGATCCTTAAAGCTTCCTACTGCGCTTTTGTTGGCATGGCTAAGTTTTCTAAAGTGAAATTACCATATTCAAAGAGTCTGTCATTATAGCACAATCCTCCCATTAAAAGATTGGTTGACTAACTGTATGGCAAAGCTAGTTTCACTGGCTCCAGAATGATATTATTAAGGACAATGATATGACTTTAGTTGACAGGATGTGAACCTTCTTGGAGTGGCAATTTAATAGGGCTTATCAAATAATCACCGTTGTAAACGCTGACCAAACTTTCTCAGCTGAGCCTGCCAGTCATGCTGCTTAATCACAGGGAAGTTGAGGAGGTAAGATGCACCACAGGTCTTATTTGCACAGTGTTTTGCAAAAGTCAGGATTGATTCCTGCGGAATTAATCATGCAAACAAATCTTCAGCATGGTGCAATCTCCAGGAAATACAAGCTAAACTGCAAGTCTTGGGGGTGGGTTTTGTGGTTCTGTGGCTTTCCCTCTGGCTCAAACAGAACTTGGCCCCTGAGCTCTTACACTATGGCGTGTGGCGAATACAGACATTTGACATGCATCAGGGAAACACATATCCCTTAGAATGTTTAGAATCATTTTAATATAGATTCTAGATAAAGGCTCCATCAGACAAAGCAAAGGCTCACATTCCCAAATCTTACTCGGCCCCTTATTTCCTCAAGCCTGAGCCTGCAGGTTTCTAAATTGCTTGGGGAGCCTCAATGAGCCAAGGATGTGCTCTGCTACAGAAGCTGACCACCACAATGTGGACAGCAGCCACCTTGTTCTGTGGCATGGCCAGGCAAAGCCCAAACTGGCTGCAGGGTGGGTTGCAAGGAGCCTGGGGGATACAGAGCTCTGACGTTGCTCTAGCAAGGCGTGAAACTGGGACTTTATATAGTAGCAGCAGCACCTGCACTGCAAGATCCTGCTTGACAAAAGGGGGGAGCAGCCTTTTCCAGTAATCTCCTGATGCGACAGAGTGGGGGGAGGCTCAGGTCTTCTACTACAGTGGAGTCCTCAGAGTAAGAGGGCCACAGCTGCACATCCTTAGGTGAGAGATGATCAACTGATAGCAGCGCTGCTGGGGCTGCCGCTGGCTGCCCTTCTCCTTCTGCTCTGCAGTCCTTGCCTCCATCACCCAAGGAACTCCTAGGTCCTGACACGAGCTGAGGGAATGGCAAAGGTGATGTGAGGGAGGGGGCAGTCTGGAGAAGAGCATTTGAAGAAGCTTAGCGGGAAAGCATGAACTGGGTAGCCAGGGTGCAGGGTGCTGAAAAGCCAGCACAGCATTTCGGATGCTGCTGCATCCTCCCTCCGTAGCCGCCTGCAGAGTCTGTTGGACTGGAGGAGATAGGGGTGGCAGTGGCCGAGCAACAGTGGGCAAGGCTCTTATACCCACTTCCCTGCTCAGCTGTTTCATTCTACACTAAGATCAATGGTCAAGCTCAGCTTGATGTATCTTCCGATTCCTGCTAGGGTCTTTTTAAAAAAAAAAAAAAATTGTACAGCTGCCAATGGAAGCCAGTAGATCGGGGTGAAGAAACCCTTTCAGCCTCAGGGCCACATTCCTTCTGGGAGATACATGCTGGCGGTAGGCAGGACCAGGGACAAAAGTGGGCAGAGCAACAAATGCGATTCTTACCTTTTCACAGTAGGCTACATTCTGGAAGTTTCCACACACACACATCTAGGGATGGAGGAGAAATTCAATTCAGTTCACATTTAAAGCTGAATTTATCAAATCCACACTTTCCAAAACGACATCAGAACCAAAACACAGCCATCCTCCGAAACGTGCACTTATCAGAATTTTGTGATGCAATTCTCCAACCAAGCAATGTTTTTAAAATGTATAGATTAGGGGAAAGTGTGCACAAAATGAATGTATTGGTGGGATAAATTGCTTGCAAAAATGTGTACATTAGTAAAAACGGCATAAAATGCATTTTTTAGGATAAATTCACGCTAAAATGCTGAAGAATTTTCATTAGGATTTTTTTTAAAAAAAATAGCACATTTCTACAGAAAAGTGGAGAACTGAATTTAAGATAGACAAATGAGAAACCGAGAGACCTGAGACTGACAGATCATTCCATCCCTACACACATCTACCCATATCGGCAAGCAACAGGTACCACAGTTCAAGGACACATTCTAACCATGCAAAAAACACTTGAGAAGGCCATGGGGTAGGGCCAGTGCGAGGCGTGGCCTGAGGAGGGAGAATAGCCTACGAAGAATCCCAATAGAGAGGCCTGGAGGCAGGGATTGCAGGTGCCCATCAGGACTGGTGGGGCAGAAAGCAGGGAAGCCAACAGCAGGAAGAGTCAGAGCCAATGGCAGATGGAGCCAACAAATTATAGTTTTGTTCCCATCCTCCTCCCTGCTACATTCTAAATGAGCAGCAAGGAAAATAAGGAGGAAGGCGATGGATAGTGCAACCCCCTAGACTTGTTGTAAGAAGGCAGGTAGGTGGGGGATGGCTGAGGGCACACTGAAGTTGGTAGGGCAGTGTCCTGCTTGCCCTAATGGGCCACTGCCTGGAGGGCTGCATTTGGTTCCCTACCCCTGCACTAGATTCCACTCTTGAGCTGTCCCAGGCTCCACTCTTGGTCCTCTCCAGATATTAGAATATTTGACATCAAGTGGATACTGGATATTGGAGGCCTTCAAGAGGCAGCTGGACAGCCATCTGTCGGGAATGCTTTGATTTGGATTCCTGCATTGAGCAGGGGGTTGGACTTGATGGCCTTATGGGCCCCTTCCAACTCTACTATTCTATGATTCTACGTTTCCAGCTCTAATCACTGAGAAAAACAAGTGCCAGAAGTCAAGTTGAGAAGACCCATCAAAGCAATGGGGCCACATGGAAAATCCATTTAAAAAAAGTGATCTTGGCTAGTGAGTGGTTTAGTAAGCCTTGCATCCTTTTTTGCCTGTGATAGCAAACACATCCCATCATTATCTCCAGCCCCATGCATTTGTGCTCTCCACTTGTCCAGCGGTCACTTTTTTAAAAAAATGGAGTACCTTGAAGAATTGCCTGGCATTGTTTGGAAGCTCTTCTCCCCTTAATGTCCCCTTCTGGCCTGCCAACAACATCTCACCCGCTCCCTTACCCTGGAGAACAAAATGTTCCTAACAATCTCTTATAATAGATGCTCCTTAAGCCAGCTGAATGGATTTGCACTGGGTAAGTGGAAAACAAACCCTCGAGATGAACAAAGAAGGTGATTGGTGTAAAAGAAATGGCATGCGGTGGTTAACCTCATACTGTTTTATTAGCGTTAGGCCACGATGCTACTAACGATAAGCTACATGATAGCCTTTTTTGGAAAAAAAAATAGTTGTGGTCTTGATTTCCACAAACAGAGCCTTTCATTATGCAAATAGGCACTGCGGGTTCATTACCTTTCCTGCTCCATCTTTCCATCTTTCCATTTTGTTTGTTTGTTTATATAGTGGCTGAATTAAAGATTTTTTTTTGGCAGGACCAGTGTTTCTTCCAGCAGTCATATGCTTTTGATTAATCACACATAATTGGCAGACAGCATGTGGGGTAGAGTAATTTCATACCAATCACTACCTATTATTTAAGATTGCTTTGACACACCGCCTTGTCTGTCTCATCAGAGACCCTGGGGCGAGACAGAATGATCATTCTGTGAGCTTCAGGAAAATTGTTACCAAAAGCCAGAATGGGTCAACCTCCATAGGCTCATAAGTTTAAAATCTTTGGACTTTCCAGGCAGCTGGAAGCAAGGATAACTGCTAGACTCTATCAGGCTGCCCTGGCTGCACATTGTTGACTCTTGCATAATGAATTCTTACATTGCCTGGAGATGGGAATGTTGGAGAATTGCGACGGAAGGGGAACCAGGAACAGAAATTGCCAACATTCCTTTATTCATCCCATGTGTGGAACAGAAAACAAATCCAGTGAACACAATTGGTATTCACTGTTATTTTCAGGCCGCAAATGATACGTAATTGAACAATCTCCCCCACCCCCACATTTGCATTGTATTGTGTTTGCATTAAAATAAATGACCTTCACATTGAAATGAACAGTGTGGAATAACATAATAATAATTTCATTAATTATGTAAAATTCCACCGCACTGGACAGCAAGCTGAATAATGTAGTTTTTGTCAGAAGCCAAACTGCAGAGGAACGGAAACAACACTGTATGCGATGCACATGGTTTGGGACAGAAACCAATGTCTTTTTACATTCCTATATGGAGACAGTAATGGGCTGGATGTGGGCTAATAAATTGAGGTCGAATCCTAATATGGTGGAGGTACTGTGGGTAAGGGGTTCTCAAGTCCAGAAATTAGGCAGATGACCTGGCCTTGATGGGCTTGGATTCCCATTGAAAGATCCAGTGTGTAGGGGGTGGTTGGGAGGGGGAAAGCTTCTAGATCTAGCACTGTTGCTGGAGGCCCAAGTGACATGAGTGGTGAGGAGCACTTACTACCAGCTTTGGCTGGTTCAACAATTTCAAGAGTTCCTTGACAGATGGTTCTGTCCAATGCTAGTCATACTTAGAGTAGACCCATTGAAATGAATGACTATGGCTAACTTTGCCCCATTACTGTCAGTGGGTCTACTCTGAGTAAAACTGATTTGGATACAATCCAGAGACTGCCTGGTCATGGCAGTACATGCTCCGGTAATCTACCAGTTAGATTACTATAATGTTCTCTGTGTGGGGTTGTCCTTGACAATGGTTCAGAAGCTGCAATTAGTACATAATGTGGCTGCCAGGATATTGACTGTTATAGCTAGTTGAGACCATATTATGGCAGTCCTGAAGAACCAAAGTGCTGAGGTAAACATATCAAGCCCTAAAATGGCTTGGGGCCCAAATTCCTTATGTAGGCATCCTGGGTCCTGTTCCATGAGGGGAAGGGAGTTTCCACCAAACAGAGTGTACTTCTCTGCTTGCCCACCCTTCCATTTTCACCTTTGCTGCCACAAGGTGAAAACAATTTATTTTTCCACAAGGCTGTCTTCCACTAATCAGCCTAAAATCCACCCTGTGCCTCCCCCAAAACAACTCAAAGTAGCATGTGTCTTCACTTTTAGACATGGGTGGTGTATGTTATTGGTTCCACAAGATTTTTTATGAAACAAAGCTAATGGTTTCTAGAAAGATTTTTTTAAGATGTTCCCCTATTCCCCTCATAGAGCTACAATTTCCAGAGTTCCCTGGGGAGAGGGGCTGACTGTTAATTCTCTCTGAGAATTGTAACTCTGTAAACAACTCTCAGTACCCTTCACAAGCTACCCTTCCCAGGATTCTTTGGGGGAAGCCATGACTGTTTGAAATTGAATAATACTGGAATGAATTATGGTATGAATGTGGTCCAACAGCGGAGGTAGAACATAGACACTGTGGCTGGTAGCAATTGATAGCCTTATCCTCAATATAATTTGTGTAATCCTTTTTTTAACCAATCCAGGTTGGTGGCCTTCATTGCCTCCTGTGGCAGTGAATTCCATAGTTTAATGATGTGCTGTGTGAAAAAGTGCTTTCTTTTGTCTGTCCCACTGGATTGGGCTGATGAGAGTTGTAGTTCAAAAAAGTAACTTTTCCAAGCTCTGGTCTGTGCTGAAACTTCTAGCATTCAACTTCATTGGGTGTCCATAAGTTCTAGTGTTATGAGAGACGGAGAAAATATTTTTTCTGTCCATTTTCTCCATCTCATGCATAACTTTATATACTTCTATCATGTCATTTCTCACTCACCTTTTCCCTAAACTAAAAAGCTTCAGATATTGCAACCTTTCCTCGCAGTGGAGTCGCTCCATCTTCTTGATCATTTTGGTGACCAAATGTCCTGCTTAGGTGGCATGCAGTGGGCCGAATCAGCCTGCTTCAGGCAGCACCACAGGAAGGCCAAGGGGCTAGATAGATGAGGGCATGCAATAGTGTCTGATGGGGAGCAAGAGTTTACTCTGGCAGAGGGGAGCATTCTGAGGACTTCACTTCCGGCAGCAGAATGTGTTCCTCCAGTGTTTTTCAACCTTCGGTCCCCAGATGTTGATGAACTACAACTCCCATCATTCCTGACCATTGACCATGCTATCTGGGGATGATGGGAGTAGTAGTCCAACAACATCTGGGGGCGTAAGGTTGAAAAACAGTGCCTTAGGCTGACACTAACAGGAGCATGACCATATCAGGCTTACAGGATGCCGTTATGTTCACCTTGGATTTAAAATTAATTTATTTTAAAAATGATATGGTTTAATATAATTAAAAAATCTATAAGCCATTTTCATAAATGCAATAAAAATACAACAGCATTTCCTGTAAACAAAATAAAAACAAAATGACCACAATTCCACAAAAATGCTGGAATAACATGAGCCATGTACAGAACAGAAAATTAAGGGCACAATCCAACCAACCAACCTCCCGCTGTCAGGGCTTTGCTCCTGTCTTCAACCACAACTTTATAGACACACCACAGGCCACCTGTATGAAGCACAAGGACCACTGGTGGTCTGCACACCACAGTCTAGGAACAGCTGAGTTAGCTGACTCTAGAACTAGGGATGGGTGAGAAATTAAATTCCATTCACTTTTCAAGCTGAATCTATACAATTTGCACTTTCTCAAACAATATAAGAACCAAAATACAGCCATCCTTTGAAATGTGCACGTATATGAATTTTGCAATGTAGTTTGCCAACCAAACAATGTTTACAAAAATGCCTATGTCAGGGGAAAGTGGGCATAAAAACATATAAATGAAAATAACATCCAAACATGCATTACACGATGAAAATCGCTTGCAAAACTATGTACGTTAGTCAAGACTGCCTGCAAAAATTTATTTTTATAAATTTATGTTTATTAGGAGAAATTTGCACTAAATTGCTGAAGAATTTCCATGAGAATTTTTTTTTAAAAAAAATGCAAATTGCTGCAGAAATGTGAAGAACTGAATTTAAGACTGGAAAAATGAGAGAACCGAAATGGACAGATCTTTTCATCTCTGCCTAGAAGAGGGGTAGGGAACCTCAGGCCCTGGGTCCGACAGCCTCCAGGCCTCCCTATTCGGCTAGCCCCATTCCCCAACCACATCCCCAACCACCAGCCATTATGTCTATGTCTAACTGCTCATCTGCTGCCGCACCACTCATAGAAGTCCACATTGGACTTGACACCACCGCACAATTGCAGTGAGACCAGCTTGGTATCGAGCCCTTCACCCTTCCCACTCTCGGAATGCCCACTGGATCCCACTGGCAGGGATCCTGCCAGCTGCCTTCTCACCTGTTTGCATGTTTGGTGACCAGCAGGAGGCTGACTTAGCCAGAAAAACTGGGTGAAGCAACACCTCCAGTGGTTCCAACCCCCCCTTCCTCAGCCTGGCGCAAGTGGGGGTTGGATTGCTCTGTATACATCAGAATCCAGGCAAACTTGGGTTAACATATGTGTTTTTAAGAGGCATTTTTTAAGGATGATCAGGGGATTGGAAACAAAGCCCTATGAGGAGAGACTGAAAGAACTGGGCATGTTTAGCCTGGAGAAGAGAAGACTGAGGGGAGATATGATAGCACTCTTCAAGTACATGAAAGGTTGTCACATAGAGGAGGGATGAGATCTCTTCTTGATCATCCCAGAGTGCAGGACATGGAATAATGGGCTCAAGTTGCAGGAAGCCAGATTTCGACTGAATATCAGAAAAAACTTCCTGTTAGGCCATACGACAATGGAACCAATTACCTAGAGATGTGGTGGGCTCTCTGACACTGGAGGCATTCAAGACGCAGCTGGACAGCCATCTGTCGGGAATGTTTTGATTTGGATTCCTGCATTGAGTAGGGGGTTGGACTTGATGGCCTTATAGCCCCCTTCCAACTCTACTATTCTATGATTCATAGAATCATAGAATAGTAGAGTTGGAAGGGGGCTATAAGGCCATCGAGACCAACCCTCTGCTCAATGCAGCAATCCATTACTGTCTTGTTCTCAGCTAAGGAAGACCATTCCAGAGGATGCGTGCTACCACCAAGGAATGTTTGAAGAAAGTTTACTTATTTTCCCATGTCACCTTCTGCCTTAACCTCATGCTGCTCTATTTTTAACCTTCCAGCAAAGGAGAAGGAGAGACAGTAATACCCTAAATTCCAACTTGCTGGCAGATGATCACTTATAATCTTCATCAGAGGAGAAGCAGAGCTAAGGAGAACCTGAGTGGAAGTAGCAAGTGGTATGGCTGACATTTCATGAGGCTGCCACAGGCTAAATGATTTCTGACAATGCATCACAAGTGCAATCAGATTGATTCAAAAAGCAGAAAATGTAAAAAAGAAAAAGGTGGATTTGCAGAATTTAGACAGTGAGTTGAAGAGAACAGGGGAAGAATGCATCATTAACAAGACAGGGGAAGTCTGAGGGATAAATGTAACAAACAAACAGCTTGGGACTTGAGTACCTCAAAGCAGGGTTCTTCAACCTCAGGTCTCTAGATGTTGTTAGACTCCAACTCTCATCATTCCCAGCCACTTTAGCCATTGGTCAGGTAGGATGGGAGTTGTAGCCGAACAACATCTGGGGAGCCAAGGTTGAATAACATTGTGTTAAGGTAGGGGCGGGGAATGTGTTCTGGCCAGCAGGGCAAATCTCCTGTACCCCTCACAGGCCAAATTTGGCAGGTTGATGGTCAGTCACCTGACATCACAACGATGTCAGCTGGTTGTCAGGACTTCAAAAGGGAAACAATTTCACAGATCCTCCCCCCCCCCAAGAATGGAGACATTTTCCAACAGTTTCTTGGTTGTGGGGCTCACCAACAGAACTGGAAGTAATACAGCTTCTTCTTGTGTTTCTCGATGCTGTTGTCGTTGTTGCCATTGCCACTATGTTGACAGCCTAGCCACCATTTCACATTCTCTAAAATGCACCAGGCCTAATAACATCCATGACAGAAAACTGGTGGTGGATATTTCGAGAAAAGTCTGCAAGGCGGCTTTTTGTCCCCTTGGGGAATGAGCAAAACAATTCTCAGAAACATTGATGGTATTCAATTCTCAGAGTAGACCAATTGAAGTTAATAGACACGATTAACTTCATCCATTTCAGTGGGTCTATTCTGAGTAGAACACAGTTGAATACAAACATATGTCTTCTCAACTCTAGTTCATACACTTATATCCAACAGTTAAAGAAACTAGGAAGAGAGTTCTGGTAGTAGTCTTATGTTTTTGCTATGAGAATGTGGACAATCCAATAAACCAAGTAGCAGCTGGGAAGGACTCCTATCTGAAACCCCAGACAGCTGCTGGAAGTCAGTGAAGACAATACTGAGCTTGATGAACCAATGATCTGATGACTCAGTTTAAGGCACCTATTATTGTTGTTGTTGTTGTTGTTGTTTGCCAGCCCTTCACCTATAGGTCCCAGGGCAGGTTAAAAAAATCTAAAATACAATATTAAAAAGAATTAAAACACATTTCAATCACAAGAATAGAGTGGGTTCTGAAAACATACATCTCAGGAGCTGAAGGGCAGGGTAAAGAGGTGTGTCTTTAGCATTCACTGAACTGTATAGACGCACCTCTGTTGGGAGGGAATTCCACAACTTATGTATCATCATTGGAGAGAAAGTGCATATGCAGTGCAGGTTACGTACTGGGAAGCATGCAATTTTGTTCTGAAAAAAGCCCACTAATAGTGCTTAGATGTGCTCTCAGGCAGCCTGGGATGCTGAACTGCTTGTCTTGGTGTCCTGAATAATCTGTCTGCACAGCCAACAATAGATCACCCAATGAGCACCTGAAGCCGGATTCTCACTCATTGAAATCTACTTATTATTTGTGGCTGAGCAGTTTTTGGAATAGCACCGAGCTGCATACATGAGCATTTTGGCAAGTCTATGACTAGTAGGGCAGATGTTAGCCTCCCACCTACATCCATTGGGATCATCTCATGTGTGATCAAGCCAGGTTGGCTGTCCGTTCCTTCTCATTTGGCCTGCTCCAAAAAATCAGTTGTGTACTAATGACATGCTGTAAAAGTCAGATGTGCCATTATCTTCAAAGCGCCTATAATACATGCTGCTCCTCCAAGTGGAAAATCCTAGAGTGAATGCAATAGCTGGTCAGCTGGTCAGCAAATGTAGATGCATTGTTCAGATACCCTTTCTGTTGCCTTCAAAATAATGGCATTCACCCATAAATTGTGAGTGGCTTGGACTAACATTTCTAAGTAGGAACGTGCAAAACTGTCCCTCTAATATTATCCCTCTTGTCCATGTCTTGTCCAAAGAGAAGCCTCCAAATTTGCTTTGAATTTTCCTGTGGGCAAAATATACTGACAGCCTAGAGATGTGCAGGCTTCAACCCACCTTCAAGAAAACTGATGTTCTTATCAATAATACCTTCCCCCAAGTAATGAATTTCCAGGTCCAATTCATTACTTTTATTTATTTATTTATTAGCCACAAACTAAATGCACCCGTGGTCAACTGTGGGAAGCTTCCAGACTCCAAGATTTTAAGGTGCACTTCCAAGTTTCTAGATGCAAAACATTTTTTTTAGTAACTGTTAGGTTTGTATTCTCACTCACCCAATTCGCCCCCCTGGGGTTCCCTCAAAGTCCCAGAGTGGACCCTTTCTTCAGAGTTCACCGGGTGGGTTCTTAATTTCCCAAGGACCCTTCTCATCACAAGGTTCTATTTGTGCGTGCATCCTCTGCCTAACCCCTGCTCCTCTGCAGCTTGCCATTGAGATTTCCCCCCAGACTGTCTACCTAGTCATCCTTTCTTCCAAACTGTCTGTTGCAGTGGCTTCACTGTGACAGTGGTTCCTTCTCGTCTAGACTCACCCTCTATGGTTGCGGTGCTTCCCCTATCTCTTCTGAGTCTCCTCTGCTTCTGTTGCTGCCAATGATGCCATTGCTGTGCCTCCCCCACACCTGATGTCTGTCCTTTATGGGGCTGTGGTGAATGTGAGCACACAGCTGGCCTTGCTACCACTGCCATGACCCACTTTGGCCAGGCCGTGTTTACATACGGCCAGGCCAAGAGAAGGATCCCATGGAGACAGATGATGCAGCCTCCTTTTCCTCACAGTAACCACTGAAGGTCAGAACTCCACCAGACAGCAAAATATGTGTTTGCTTACAGAAGATCAGGCAGCAAAAAAATGGGGTTGCTTACAGGATATTATATGTTCAGTACTGAATTTACAAAGGTTGGGAGCCCCATGTCTATACCCAACTTGAAGTGCTGACAATTCCCTGATGAAACTAGTGGAGCTCCAGGCAGTTTCTCATCCAGCTCATGTGTTACATTTTTGGATATGTTCCTGTTTTCACACTCTCCTGTTGACTACCAGCCTGCTATAAACTGTCACGGTATGTGACTAATGTGGATAGTGTGTGCTTGACCTAATTTTAATAGCAATTATCTGGTTGAGTAACCCATCAGAAATGGGATGGGAATACTGGAGGCTTTTACAGTTTCTTCTTTTTGTGTTACCCTTGTTAGAGAGAGGAAACCAATATTTTGTCTCAAATATACTCATTTCAGCACAGCCTGTTTTTTGAAGCATTCAAATCAATGCCAGAGTCAGTTTTCCCCAACTTTTCCCCAGCCCCCAAAAGCTCCAGTCCCTTTCTGCCAAATTCCTTCTCCCAGAAATATCTGGTGTGAGGTTCCTCATCACCACTTTTCCTTTAGGCCTACCATCTTTCAAATGCCCATCACATCTTTCTTCCTCTCTGAGCCCCTGCCTTTTCTACCCATCATTCCAGGATATCTGAAAGACCGTCTTACCCCTTATATACCCAGTCAATCACTGCACTCTGCAGGTGAGGGCCTCCTGCAGATACCATCTTATCAGGAGGCTTGTTCTGCACAATATAGAAAACGGACCTTTAGAGTGGCGGCACCTACCCTGTGGAATTCCCTCCCCTTAAATATTAGGCAGGCTCTATCTCTGCTATCTTTTTGGCGCCTTTTGAAGACGTTCCTCTTTCAACAAGCCTTTTAAGTAGAGACCTATCCCAGTCTGCGTCTGTGTTAGAATTGCTTTTAATATGTTTTCTTTAATAATATTTTAACCCTTTTTGTTTTTAAAGATGTTTTTAAAGCTTTTTAAAAATGTTTTTAACGTTGTTTTGTTTTAATGTATTTTAAGGTCTTTTTATGATGTTTTAAAGTGTTTTTAGCATTTCTGTTTGCTGCCCTGGGCTCCTGCTGGGTGGAAGGGTGGGATATAAATCAAATAATAAATAAGTAAACAAGCAAACAAACAAACAAATAAATAAATAAATAAATTGTTCCCCAACAGATTATCAGTCTAATATCTATGCCATTCCCCCGTTTTCATCCACATTTCTGCTGGAGTTTCAGTTCCTCAGTATTCCCATAGGTTAGGCAAACTTCTCTCACATCTTTGACTTTCTGTTTGCCCAAGACTTCTGCCTCTAGCAACATGGATAACAGGATGGTATTCCTTCTAGGTCCTGATGTGAAGTTCATTTTTCTTATTCAAACTGGCCTTTCACTGTCCTCAAAGAAACTATACTATTTATCAATATACATTTGAAGGCAGTCATCCTGAGCAGGTCAACCAATACATAGGAAAGGCTTACCATCAGCAGGCAGTTAAATGCAAGTTTATTGTAGGTAGATAGGTAGGTTGGCTGGTAGGTAGGTAGGTAAACTCTTTATTCTGTCATAATATAATTGTGATCATTGTGTTAACTGTTATTGTTTTGTTGTGATTTTATATTATTCAGCACCTTGTCTGTGATTAAGAGGTGGAATACAAATATAGTATCAATCATAAAATAAGGATGGATGATTTTTTTTTTTAAAAATGGATAGATAGACTGAATGGTGTACCCACTTAAGGAAGTGGGCTTTGGGTCACAAACCTTTATATCACAATACACTTGTAAGTCTTTAAGGTATCATAGGACTGTTTCTTGTTGAATATCACAGCGTGCTGGGAATTCTCCAGAGCTCTGAAATTAAGTTGTATTCTAGAAAACGGAAGAACTTGCAAAAATGGTTCCTGTAAGAATGTGCAGCTTCATATACTGGAGTGCACAAAGCTGAGAAATAACTGGAAAGATTTACCATGAGGTTAGATTTTGGATTTACATCTGTATAAGAGAAGAATTCAGAGGCGTTAAAAGTTCACCTATCCTTTGGGCAAAAGATCCCTACTAGTTTTAGCCTCAGAGAAACCTGTGGTTCTTGCTCTTTCACTCATGAGGTGTTTTGCCAAAGGTAGTTTTGCCAGAGGTAAGAAAGTTTGGGATCTCAAAGACCAGGAAACACACTTGTGAAGAAAGAAAATGCAGTGCTTTATTGAAGTAAAGTTGGGTTTTTTTTTTTTTTGGCAGGCAGGCACTAAAACATTTAAATCAGCTAATGCTGAGCACAGATCTTATCTTACATTCTCCTTTTGCCTGGTGGAAACAGTAACAGTGAAGAGATTCCCTTTATGGCCCTATTTGGATTTACACCACACCATGCTTTTCTTCAGGCTGGTGTTGAGGCTTATCTTCCCAGAACTAGGGCCCTTTATTTATACCAAAAAGACCCTCTGGGTGAGGGCACAGGTGGCACCTATACCTGTGAGATTGTTATCTTTCCCAGTGGCCAGTACTTGAATCTCACACCTCTGCCCTTTGTTTATCCCTCAGTGGCCTTGAATTTGTGCTAGCCAGAACTGGGAATACAGCTGTGAAGCTCATTCCCAGCCCCTGTCAGTGTATGTAATAAGCTCATCCACTGTCTGTTTTGGTCAGTTAAACAGCCTTTTCCCAGCTTTTGTTTTCAGCATAGGAAGAGTAAAGGCCTCTTCCCAGCTTTTTGTCAACATATGCAGAGTGAGAAAGCCTGCAAATTGAGCTTACTGTCCTGTTGATGAAACTAACACAAAAAGATATTTCTATTAGAAGAAATTGCTTTGAAACAGTGTATATCAGGCACAATTGCATACAAAAATGTGTACATTAGGAGAAATGCATACTAAAATGCATTCATCCTTTAAGTGGGGTGGGTAGAATTTGTTCCTTCAGTATATATTTTTGCATGAGTATTTTTGTTTATCCACCAATGGACACATCTCTTTCTCCACTTCCTTGGAAGGGGCTGTTCTCCCACCCAGCTAGACCTCTTACTGCCTCCACATTTCTCTAGCTCTGGATAACTCCCCTCAGACCAATTAAGGTTCCCAAAACTGGGAGATAGCACAACTTTTCATATCTTAATGTTGAAATTCACACTATTACCCAGATGTTGAGCAGAAACAGCACTGGGGAATATTCAGTTTCCAGATTATCTGACGTCCATACTAATGACAATTCCTTTCCTAGCATGCCTGGGACATTGTCAGTCCCAAATAACTTTGGAGGACAAAGGAGCTCACTTCGCAATGAGGTAAGCATGATGAGCTGAGGAAATTTGTACTCAGAATCAGGTAACTGTAAACTCTGTCATCGCTATGTAGTCGTTTTCTCTGTGTGTGAAAGAATTGGACTGTTTGTGTGGACTCTGCTTTTAAATGGACTGCTGTGTATTATATGTTGCCCATCTTTCTTATCCGTTTGGGGATGATAGGGTTAACCTGCTCAAATGATCTGGCCTGGGGGCTCAAATGAGAAGGAAGTCAAACTTCATTGTGGATGAGCACTCTGGCATGTCTCTAGTCTAAGGGGCACCATGACTTCCTGAAGCCTGCTGGGTGGAGCTAGTGATTGGCAAGGTCACTATTAACAGGTGATGTGTCTATATCAACAGGTAGTCAGCCTGGAGGCAGATAGTTTAAAGTGGGACTCCCGAGATAGCAAAGCCTTTTATACGCTGGTGAAAGAGTTGGCTGGTGACGAGAGCATGCGGGAATTGCACATAGTGCTAAAAATATAATGAATGGAGATGTGCAATTACAGGAAGCAAATTATTAAAATAGATAACAGCAGTGCAATGGTGACTGGAATTTCTTTGTTTTTTTAAAAAAGCACAGCAGAGCATTTGAGCAGTCAAAATTAACTACCGAGGCACAGAAATAAGATATACATCCATAATGAAATGACATTAGTGGTGATAGTCTCATCTCAAATAAACTTTAAAGGTGGGGAATCAGTCTGTGCAAATAACAGATAAATCAGAATCATTTTTTTTCCCTGGAGTGTATCTCTTCAGAATCTGGTGGTGGATCCCTGTATGAAGGCTTCCCCCCTGAAAAGAAAAAGTAGCCTTCATATAGAAAAGTAACATGTCAGGGAGATTTTATTAGACATTGGCTCTGCTAACTGTTGGGCTGTATTTAGCTAGGAAGGTGTCACTTTATATGGGCCTGCCTACAGCCACCACTGAAAGCTTGAACTTTCTAATGTTCACATTGTGTTGAAAGGGAAGCTCTCCTTCCCCAGGTGCTGCTGAGGGCATTTGCATGCCATCTAGGCATGTGTGTATATATATTTTTTGCAGAGCTTGGAAAAGTTACTTTTTTGAACTACAACTCCCATCAGCCCCAGCTAGTATGGCCACTGGATTGGGCTGATGGGAGTTGTAGTTCAAAAAAGTAACTTTTCCAAGCTCTGATATTTTTGTCTCCAACTGCCAAATATTTTGTGCAGAAGGAAATTTATCTATCAGTGGGGCTGAAGCAGTGTATCTGCTTTGAAAAACAGTACATATAACTGGAACAATATGATGCATTCATCTCCTCTGGCACTGTAAGTGAGATCCTTAGCTTAAGATGAGATCTTTTCCAGTCACTACATGACACAGAAATGATTTAAAACACACATAAAAGTCTACAAATGAAGATATTTTTTACTGCGAGCCAGGATAGCAGCTCGTCTAACAATAGTGGATAACCTATGGCAGGGGGAGGAAATTTGGTTTTCATCAGAACCATGTTTCCTGGGCGATATGTTGGGGCTGCATGGCTATACTGGGTGGGTGGGGGCAGAGCTAGTGGAAGGCCAGCCCAAAGATGAAATGGGTGGGACCAGAGCCACCTTTCTCTCCCTCTTTTTTGTAAGATCATCATATGCATCCTGCACTAGGATGGGATCCTTCGGCTGGTGCTGGTTCAAAAGCATTCCATCATCCTAAAAGGTCACTATAACTTCAGTTCATGTTTGTTTGTCCGCTAGCTGCTGTTTTTACCAATCAATTTTCCCCTCACCAAAAGTATTTATATTATCAATGCTTTGAAAGGAAATATTGATAAAATTATTGTTCTTCATATTGATATTTTAGAGGCTTTTTTAAAAACAAGAAAATGTTTTTGAAAATAGCCATGGAAAATCGCTACATAAACATCCGATCTGTAACAATAGAATTAATGGAAAACTTGGTACTAAATGTGAATTGGGTGGAGTTCTAGCACATCCCTACCACCCTTCTCTTTTGCTCCCTCTTTCTCTCTCTCACCCCTATTCACCCATCCGTTCACAAACAAGCATAGTTAACTTTTATCTCCTGAAGAATCAGGGCCCTGCTATCAACAAGCAGGGCCGGCACAAGGCATGACTGGGCCCTTGGGCCACACACCACACCTACCTCCTCTGTCACCTCAACGTGAATGCCATGTGTGCTGCGTGCACATGGCTGCCATCAACCAAGATGGTGCCAGGGGCTTCCCTAAAGGGCTGATGCCCTCACCGCCATCTTGGTTGATGGCATACATGCGAGCTACACTGCACACGTACATGTCTGCCATCAACCAAGATGGTGGCAGAGGCGTTGGTCCTTTAGGGAAGCCTCTGCCATCATCTTGGTTGATGACAGGTATGTGTGCACAGCACAGACAACATTCACTACAACAGGAAAGGTAGGTGGGGTGTGCAGGCCCACATGATTTGTAGGAGGGGCCTGGCAGCTCCTTCTCTGTGATCTGCAGCAGGGTCAGGAGTCAATGCTGCCACAGATTGTGGAACAGGAGTGCTACCCTCCCAGCCTGAGTGGCCCTTCAGGGGCTCCTCTGGGCCACAGGGGCTCTTGGACAGGGTCTGACCTGGCTGCCCTCTGGTGCCAGCCCTGCCAACCAGTGTCCAGGTATAATATATTTTAACTCCCTTCCTTTAAAGAGGGTGGGGTGGAGAACTTGTGCTCCTCCCAATGTTATTGGACTCCAACTCCCATCAGCACTAATCAACATGGCCAATGGTCAGAGATGATGGGAGTCATAGTCCAAAAATATATAGAGGACCACAGGTTTCCTATTCCTCATTTAAAGCATGGATGCTTTTAAACTGTTTGTATTTTTAAATTGCTGTAACTCACCTTGGGACCTTATGGTGAAGGGCAGGCAACAAATAGTAACAATCATAACAGCAGCAGCAACAACAATTATTTGCAGTTGAAAGCTTTACACAGCATGCATAATTTCTATTTTATTTTATTTTTTAGTAACAATGGTACAAAAATACAGATTTTTCCCCACTGTTGACAACCCTAAGCAACCTCGTAACTGGATAGGAATAGTTTACAGGGTAGGTCATGAGGAACCAGGTTTGGAATCTGTGCTCTGAAAGACCCAATGCAAGGAGTTTAAAAAGGCTGACTAGCAGCTGGAGAAAGTAGAAGGTTTGTGGACACTTGTGATTTCACCACTCTGGGAACTCACAGTGTAAACCAGAAGAGCAGTCGCTTACAACTGAAGGATAGAGTGCTGGTATGACCTTTGCCAATATGGATAGAGGCAACTGCACCAAGATGTGAAATTAGGATGGTTCCCCAGCCTCTGTCTCCCCCACTGGGAAAGGTGAGGAGGAAGAATTATGGTTCAGTGGTAGAACACATGCATTGTGTGCAGAAGGCACCTGGCACCTCAAGGTAGGATTGGCAGAGATCCTCATTTTAAATATAGCAGAGTCGCTGCCCGAAAGTATAGACAATGTTGATCTAAATGAACCTATGGTCTTTGATTCCATATAAGGCAGCTTTAAGAATGTAAGAAGAGCCTGCTAGATCAGGCCCATCTAGTCCACCATCCTGTTCTCACAGTGGCCAATCAGATGCCTGTGGGAAGCCTGCAGGCAGGACCTGAGTGCAAGAGCACTTCCTCTCCTATGTTTTCCAGCAACTGAGAGGCAGAGCATAGCCATCATGGTTAGAAGCTGTCAGTCTTTGCCGGCTGCACCAAGGTGATTAATGGCACTGTAAAACAATTAGTTGGCAGCTGGTGAGGCAGGGGCTGAGTTGAGATAATGAGGGTAAGCAAGGAGGGGTCTAGGGTTTCGAGCTCAATATATCAGGTCTTCCAAAAACAAGGTCATTAGTAAGTTGAGGGCTCAATATTCCGATAAAGCAATCCACTAGCAAGTCAAGGGCTCAATATCCCAATAAAGCAATCCAGGTTTCTAGATTTGACAGGGTCTAGCACAGCTGGTGAAGGTCTGACACTGGCATCCCACAATGCTTCCAGTGGAGGGCAAAAGGCCTGATAGCAAAAGGCCTGATAGCAATCAGCCTTCTGACTTCCAGGAGCTTGTAGCCTTAAATGGCCAGAATGCCTGCGTTGCTCTGCTACTCACAGGCATCTTTGCTCTGCAGGGGGCACAGGGGCCTCCTGTTCACTCTCTGACTGAGGGGCCCCAGCTGTGTTCTGAATACCTTCCAGCAGTGGGAGATCTGGAACCGCGTCTTGGGTGATTCTGCTTGTTCTTTCTCCTGGGTCTGCTGTGCCTATCCACCGCTCCTCCTCCTCCTCTGAGGACTCACCTGATGGAGACATTACAGTAGCCATTGATAGCCTTATCTTCTATGAATTTGTCTAATCCTCTTTTAAAGCCATCCAAGTTGGTGGCCATTGCTGCCTCTGTTACTAAGGTTTGGGAGCCTCTGCTTCAGGGAGATCAGGCATTCTTTAGGCAGCAAGAATCACATTCCTACGGCTACTTTCCATCAGGAGAGGCAAGGGATGGAGGAATCTTCAGTAGCAACTTCTTCAGGATATACAGGGTACCTTGAGAAAGCAGCTCCCAATGGACCATGCTTTCATTACCCATCACCCTTCCATTGTGAAAGCTGAGTGGAGAAGCTGTTGCAAAGTTTTGGGGCGTGAATCTTCCAGGTACAAGGATACCAATAGCAAGTATTCTATTGACCCTTGTATTTACAAGGTCCCCATACCTATGTGTTGTGGTCTAGTAGTGGTGACTATAGGGACTGTAACCCCGTGGGTCCCCTTATACTCCTACTACTACCCCTTAAGGATGGGGCAGAATATCCGAGAAAATCAACCTGGTACCGGATCCCGACTGAATTCGCTAGTTTGCTATCCCTTCGGAGCTGCACTGATCGCTTGCTGCGGGCCACAACTGTAATCGGCATGGACTTTGTGGTTGCAACTGCAATTGGTAAGATTTTTTTTAAATCCTCCTATTTTTTGAATTTTTCTCATAATTAAGATGTTGTGTCAACCACAGGATTTCCATCTGTCCATTAGATTTAAACAACTTTCGCCCAGTCTCCAATTTACCGTTCTTGGGCAAGGTAATTGAGCGTGTGGTGGCAAAGCAGCTACAGACACACTTGGAGGAAGCAGATTATTTAGATGCTTTCCAGTTGGGCTTCAGGACTGGACACGGAACTGAAACAGCCTTGGTTGCTCTGGTGGATGATATGAGGAGGGCGTTGGATAGGGGAGAACATACCTTCCTCGTCCTCCTGGACCTCTTAGCGGCTTTCGATACCGTCGACCACGGTATCATGTTGAGTCGCCTGGAGGGACTGGGAATTGAAGGCACTGTTTTACAGTGGTTCCGTTCCTATCTCTCTGGTAGATATCAACGGGTAGTGTTGGGGGATGAGGTTTCAGACCCTTGGCCCCTCAACTGTGGTGTGCCACAGGGTTCTATCCTCTCTCCCATGCTATTTAACATTTATATGAAACCGCTGGGAGCCATCATCAGGAGTTTTGGGCTGCAGTGTCACCAATATGCAGATGACACGTAGCTCTATCTCTCATTTAAATCTTCACCAGAGTTGGCTGTGGATACCTTGTCCAAGTGCCTGCAGTCCGTAAGTGGATGGATGGGAGAGAACAGGCTGAAGCTGAACCCTGATAAGACTGAGGTATTACTAGTGGGGGACAAGGGAAGGTTGGGTGATTTTTACCTGATACTTAATGGGGTGAGTTTGTCCCTGAAGGACCAGGTCCGCAGTCTCGGGGTCATTTTGGACTCCCAGCTGTCTATGGAGGCTCGGGTTTCTGCAGTGAGCCGGGCAGCTTGGTACCAACTTCATCTAGTACAGAGGCTGTGACCCTATCTTCCCATACATCTGCTCCCACGAGTGATACATGCCCTGATCTCCTCTCGATTAGACTACTGTAATGCGCTCTACGTGGGGTTACCCTTGAAGACGGTCCGGAAAATCCAGCTGGTACAAAACGCGGCGGCACGCTTAATAAAGCAGACCCGCCGCCGCGATCACATCACCCCAGTGTTGATTGAATTACACTGGTTGCCAGTTGTATACCGGGCCCAATTCAAGGTGTTGGTTTTAACTTTAAAACTCTATACGGTTCCGGCCCAGTTTATCTGAAGGAGCGCCTCCAGTATCACCAAATATGCTGCCAAACAAGATCAGCCTCACAGGACCTTCTCTCGGTCCCACCGACAAAGACAGCTAGGTTGGTGCGGACCAGGGAGAGGGCTTTTTCGATCGTGGCCCCCACCCTCTGGAACTTACTTCCCTTTGACCTTCGGCATGCCCCCTCCTTACTGACTTTTCGCCGAGCCTTGAAGACCTGGCTCTTCAGGCAGGCCTATGGGATCTCTGGGGTGGGTTAGGTTTTACATTGTATTAATGTAAGATGGTCTTCAGATGAGATGTTATGATATTAATAATGTGATGATTATGTATATGAGTAGATTGTATTTTATACTGTATTTTATATTGTAAGTCGCCCAGAGTGTCCGTTCAGTCGGACAGATGGGCGTCTGCTAAATAAAATTTTATTATTATTATTATTATTATTATTATTATTATTATTATTATTATTATTATTATTATATATTCCAGGGGGAAATCACTATCGCAATATAATGCAATCAAATGGTTATAAGTGTCTTCAATTTTAATTATCAAATCATCCTGCAATGTCATGTTTTTCAAGCAAGATATCTCAGGACATTCTGAATCTCTTGCGTGGGAAGTATTACAATGATGAGACTGACCCACACTACCCACCTCGCTCCGCTCTGCCCCTCTGTCATTGCTGCTGTCCTGAGCTAACCAAGGGCTGTCCCTCGCTCGCTCTCACTCTCTGTGTTAAACGTGTGTGTGTGTTTCACTGTGTGACTGACAGTGACAGACAGCATCACAGCAGCTGCCTAAAAATTACACAATGTTTTTCCCACCACCAAAACCCCATGTGGAACACTGTGATCATTCACATAAGCAACCTAAACATTGCACAATGTTTTTCTCTGCTGCCAAAAAATTACATGGAATGCTGTCATTTACATAAGTATCTACGAAAACAATTACGTAATTTTTGCAACCTGAAAAAAACACCTGCAGATCGAATCACCCAAAAACGCACACAGCAGATTGAATTGGCAAGTGTCAGAGAAAGTGGAAACTAAAAAAGGATGGACTGGTAAAGAAACAATGGACTATCGAAATGCATGCGGATTGGGACCATGCAGCAAACCCCATCCCTACAACCCCTACATCCATCCCAAGCGCAGGTATCCCTCCATAACCCCAGCAAAAGTAGGAACCTGATGCAGGACTGATAGTTCGAAAGAAGAATTTTATTGATACTAGAAAAAAGAGAGGCACACAAGAACTCACTCTCCACTCTTCTCAGCAAGCAAAGTAAAGTTAATACAAACACTGAAAGACAGAAAGGCTCCTTGGGCCATCTCCCCTTCTCCAACCAGATGAGGCACAAGCTTAAATACTCTCTTCTCCCCATTTCCATTAAATCCCTGCCCTACTGATTAACTATTAATTTTATGCTAATCTTTATCTACTGATTGGGTCTTTCATTCTTTAGAACATACCCCCTTTTCCAAGAAGGATCTGCTCTGTCTACGTAATTTATTTATCAACGTTCCTCTTCTTTGTGGTGAACTTTGTGGTTTTTACCTTCTTTCACTTCTTCTTTTTAGTGGAGAAGGGGCTTTTTCTGACCGCACTGTCAATCTTTGCTGTCCCAGGGTGACTTTCTTTGTTAAAGCCTTATCTAACAATATATCTATCTTATATTACCTATAATCTGCACCTATATAAACCCTGTATCAATATGTTTTATTTAAACTATACGTTATGTTACCTTTGCTTTTGACCTTTATCGCCTCTATCAGTCTATGCCTACATGCCGGAATAGCAAAGCTAGTGTCCTTATTTCAACTTGCAAGGGTCGATGACAGGATGATCAAAGGATGTGGAAAGAACAAATCTCCTCTGTAATTCACCAGCAGTGCAGAGCCAATATTTCTATTGTCTTAACTCCTTTGTTGGTCTTTAACAAATTTTCCATAGTCCCCCACTTTATCAATGACCTGAAGCCTCTTTCTTATGCCTTTATTTACAAGCACCCAAAATCCCGATTCCCCTTTCTAAAATATTTAAGCTGAAATACTTAACTTCTTTACTATATAAATGGAATATATCATACTTAACCATCTAGATTACTCTTAACGTTTCAATATACTTCAAGCTCTCTGTCCTATGGAGACCCCCTCCCTCATATGTACAATCCGTGAAACTTTAGAAACTTTCCCGAAGTCTAGAAGGACTGATTGTTAAACTACTCAGGGAATTGCAGCTGTCTGAGGAGAATAGAAGTCTCCTAGCAATTCTCAACACCCTTCACAAACTACACTTCCCAGGATTATCTGAAGGAAGCCATGATTGTTTCAAGTGGAATAATAGTGGAATAAATGTGTAGGAAGCCACAGACCTGAACTTACCACATCTGAACAGGATGGTTCATGACAGATGCTCTTGGAGGTCACTGTTTCACAGGGTTGCCGTAAGTCGTAATCGACTTGAAGGCACATAACAACAACAACAAAATGTGTAGTGTGAATGTGGCCTATGTATGGCATGGAAAAAGTAGATAGAGAAATTTCTTTCCCCTTGTCTCATGATACTAGAACGTGTGGACATTCAATGAAGCTGAATGTTGGAAGATTCAGGACAGACAAAAGCTTTAATCCCAAATGCTGCAACCTTTTCTCATAGGGGAGTAGCTCCATAGCTTTGATCATTCTGCTTGCCCTTTTCTGAATGTTTTCCAGCACACAGTTGAACTCTGGAATTCCCTCCCACAAGAGGCAGTGATGGCCACCACTTGGCTTTAAAGGAAGATCAGACAAATTTGTGGAAGATAAGGCTATCAACGGCTATCGGCCATTTGGCTGTGCTCTGCCACCATAGGCAGCATGCTTCTGAAAACCAGTGGCCGGTAGCCACAGGAGGAGAGAGTGCTCTTGAACTCAGGTCCTGCTTGCGGGCTTCCCATGGGCATCCGGTTGGCCACTGTGAGAACCGGATGCTCAACTAGTTGGGCTGCTGGTCCAGCAAGCTCTTCTTAACATTGTTGTGTATTTTATAATTGATTTTATGCTGTAAACTGCTTAGAAGCCATTTTGGCATATGAGTGGTAAATAAATAAATAAAATGATTAAAAGGAAGAGCTGGCACCCTGCCTCATACTGAGGCTTTGCACTCTCTGCTGTGAGTGGATGATCTTACAGTCCAGGCATATGCATATGGGAGAAGGAGGCAATACTTCACGTAAGCTGGTCCCAAGCCATTCATTCATACATACATACATTTGAGGAGGGGGGAACCTGGGCGGAAGGCAGGGAGCCCAACAGTGGGGGGTGCAAGAGCCAATGACAGGCAGAGCTACCACCTGACTAGCTGTAAATACAAATGCAGGCAAGTGGAGGCTGTCTGAAGGTACACTAAGGTTGGTGGGGCAGTGTCCTATTTGCCCTAATAGAGCAGCCTCCACTGCACAATCATTGACATTACCAACCACAGTAAAATGGAGCATCATAAAATAAGGCAAGGGCCTTAGCCAATCTCTACTAATTTCCTCCAAAAGTTTGGGAGAGCACATTTGCTTTTGCTTGGTGGTGGGATGCCAACAAAGATGTCACCAAAGTTGTGCTTCTGGGGATAGGGACCTCCACTGCCAATGCACCATAACAGACAAGGGACTTCCCACTGACATTACGTAGCAAGATATGTTCACCAGTGAGCTCCAAGAACACCCCCCTCAAAGCACACACTGCTCACTGCAGGGTCTGTGCAAGGCATGGGAGGAGGCATTCCAATAAAGAGCTGAATCCCAGGGCATTTAAGGCTTTAAAGGTTAACACTAACACCTTAAATTTACACATTTAAAGGTTAATGTCAGCATTTTGAATTGGATCTGGGAATAGACTAAAAGCCAGCATAGATGCAGAAACACTGCTGTAATATCTGCAGATCTACTGGTCTCAATTAAAAATCTGGCTGCCCTGTTTTGGGCTGGCTGCAGTTTCTGGACCATTTTCAAAGGAAGTCCCACATATAGAGAGAGTCAGTACACTCTGGAGGTGAGGGCCTCCTGGAGATACCATCTCATTAGGAGGTTTGTTTATTTATATATTCCACACAATATAGGAATTGACCCCTGAGTGTTGTGGCACAGACCCTTAAATATTAGACAGGCACTATCTTTGTAGTCTTTTTGGTGCCTACTGAGACTACTTTACACTTTCAGGCAAGCCTTTGAAGAAGATGATGATGATGAAGAAGAAGAATGCTCATTACTATAATCCAGCTGTGAGGTTACCAGTGCATGGATAACTGCTGCAAGGTTATCTCTGACCAGATAGGGTCATCGCTGGTATACCATCCAAAGCTGATAAAAGGTACCTAGATAGTAGGGTTGCCAGGTTCAGGGCCTGAGACTGATCCTGTATCTTTAGGAGAAGAGAAAGTCAGCCAAGTGCAGGTGTTCTTGCAACCCTGTAATGGGAAAAACCACAAGGTGGAATTCTCCCTCCCCCCTGCACAACCGTATCTTTAAAAGTTGTGCAGGGGGAAGGGAGAATTCCACCTTGTGTTTTTTCCTATTGCAGGGTTGCAAGAACACCTGCACTTGGCTGACTTTCTCTTCTCCTAAAGATACAGGATCAGTCTCAGGCCCTGAACCTGGCAACCCTAACTAGATAGTGAATTTCAAATTCTACCAAGGAAACTCAATAAAACATTTAAATTATTAGGGAGAGAAGGAATTTCAGAGTCCTGAATTAATCATTCTAAAATACATGTTCTTCTACCCTTCCAAATCATTACTTTCATTGCCCTTTTAATTCAGCTGCAGTTTTTGGGTGGATGTGAATAGGGAAGCAAATAAGAGTTAAGAGGCAATGGTCACTGTGAAGACCAATTATTTTTACTTCCTTGAGTTATCTAAACTGAAGAAAAAAAATGGTGTTCAAATGGCAGTTTAGTTTAGCTATTAGTTTAGCAAGCTGGACAAAGACATATACTTTTTTAAAGAGAATAAATAAATAAAAGGCAGGGAACTTGTAGTTGGGTTGGGAAAGGGGGTTTAATAATGAAATAGTGGCTGAGATTTTCAAAGATGTTAAGTCAGAACACTTTAAACCGTCTCATCCCCTTCACTCTGATAGGAGGAAATCTGCTAAACTGCATGTACTCCTGTACAAGCACCACCAACTGGAGGTGTTTGTGTCATCAATTAAGACGCTGTAACCCTGGGCCCCGGGGGGGGGGAATTCAGCTCCACTCTCTCAAATACAGATAGACCCTAGGTTAGGGATGTGCAAACATGTCAGATTTAGTTTCTCCCACTTCCTCATTTTTCCATTCTTAAATTCGGCCCTCCATATTTCAATATCAGTTTTCAAATTCTTTCTTAAGTCCTCCAGAAAATTCTTCAGCATTTTAGTGCAAAATTGTCCTAATGCACACATTTTTGTAAGACATTTGTCCCTGATATACACATCTTTGCAAGCTAATTTCCCTGATATAATGCATTTGGTATATGCATTTTTGTACATATTACTTGGCTGGAAAACTGCTTTGCAAAATTTGGAGAACTGCAAATTTCAAATGATGGCTGTCTTTTGGTTCATGTATTGTTTCAGAAAATGCAAATTAGGTAGCTTCATCTTTAAATGAGAACTGAACTGAATTCCTTCTTCATCTCTAATCTGGACAGAGGAAAAATGGCTACCCAACACCTTTGCAATAAACCATTAAGAGCTGAGAAGTTGCTAACCACAGAACAGGTGCTTGACTGGGAGATCTGGTTACACAGCAATCAATGAAAGCTTTGTAGAGAGAGGAAGGGATTAACACTAAAGAACTTCTTTACATGCACCTTCAATGCACCTGGCTTGTTTTGATGTCACACACTGGATCTGATTTTAACTTTCTGAGCTGGAGAGGAACTTAATGATGTTCAATTCATAATGCTTCCAAGCATTATGAGTTGTATTTTTTTGTAAACAGAACCAGGTAAGAATTGCAAACTTAGATAACATTATTGCAATCTACCAGGACAATCTCCTGTGCAAATTCTGTGCACATTAGGGAAGGGCTGTGGCTCAGTGGTACAGCATCTGCTTTGGATGCAGAAGGGCTCACGTTCAATCCTCAGCTTCTCCAGGTAGGGCCAGGAATGACTCCTGGTCTGAAACCCTGGAGAGCTGTTGATGGACAGCGTAGGCAACACTGAGCTAGAGAGAGATGGACCAATGGTATGGCTCATCATAAAGCAGCATCCCATGTTCATGTTAGTAGGCTGTGTGCAAACAAATGGTAGTGTATGATTCTCAACCATTTCCATGGGGCTGGCATAGAATAGCATTTGGGTAGGCTGGGATCCTAGCTAGTACATATTAAACAGATGTGCTAATTTAACAAAGAGTGGTGTCTTTATCACATTATATGTAATTTTAGTCCTCCTCCAATATCTCAAAAAAAGAATAAAGCATTCCCATGTATTGAAATGTTTATGCCGTGCAAATTAATTTAAAATGAATAAACAGATACATTAAACGAGTTCATTGGTTGACAATCCTAATTAAAAATAATATAAAAGTGACTGATCAGCAGACTGTTAAATTCAGCAGTGGAGCTAGGAAGTGTCAAAGTTACAGCTTTCTGAAAGGGCTGCTGATATTTTACTGGTTTAACCTTTAAAACTGGTTATTTCCCCCCCAAAAAATCATTCAACCCTTGGCGCTTGAAAAGCTCGGAAATTCTAGTTTCTCCTGAGCTCCACCTCTACTTTTCCAGATCCTGATAGGCTATACCCTTAATCTACTAAATTATGGGAAGCTCTTCCCTGCCTCACCATGTTTTGTCCTGTCTTTGCCTGTTATCAAGGTCTGGCTCTTGCTCTGCCTGCCCTTGACCCATCCACCATCCTTTCCCAGATGAGCAGTGATTTTAAAACCAAAAGTTGTTAATCCTACTACCAGCAGTGGAGCAAGGAGGGCTGGGGAGAAGGAGCCCGTAAAGACAGTGATGTCCGTTGGGACTGATAGGGCGACAGGTAGAGCCAGAGCCAGACACAGGCAAAGCTACTCCCTGGTTGGTTGTAAGTAAGAAGGCAGACAGGTGGGGGCTGGTTCAGGGACACTGAGTTTGGTGGGGTGGTGCTCCTTTCGCTTCAATGGATCCAGTTCCACTACTTAAAGAAAAACTAGATTAGTGTTATCAGATTAACACCCAGGCATTGGAGGCAGGGTGCTAAAGTGTGGTGCCTCATAAAGAATTGGAGGCTGGTAGAGTGGAAGAGAGGGAAGACAGTCACCCTAATTCCCCCCTTTGAAGATGAAATTTGTTTCCCGGTGGTTCAGGGGCAGAGCTTTGCCATATCTAGTGCTGCAAAAGAGTTCTGAAGTCAAGCAGCAAGCAGGCTAGGTAAGGGGTGGGGAACCCTTTTCAGCCCAAAGGCCTTATTCGTTTCCTAGGGCCACACAATAGTGGTGGGCAGGCCAGAGGAAGAGTGGGAAGAACAACAAATGTAAATTTCACCTTTGTTCAGTAGACTAGTTTCTACACAGCTTTGCACGCTCCTCTCTGTCCTCCATCCACAAGCAAGAGGCATGATCTGAGTTCAAGGACGCTTTCCAACCAGGCAAAACAACAAAAACAACTCTTGGGGTGCATAGCAGGGCCAGTGAGGGGTGTGGCCTGGGAAAAGTTATAAGGGCCAAATAAAGAGGCCTGAAGAGGCACGTTTCAGATCCAGGCTTGAGGTTCCGCACCCCTGTCTTAGGGTCTCATCCTGAGATTGTATTTCTCCCCATAAAGCAGCCTTTCGCAACCGGTGTGCCTCCAGATGTTGTTGGACCACAACTCCCATCAGCGTCAGCCATTGGCAATGGTGGCTGAGGCTGATGGGAGTTGTGGTCCAACAACATCTGGAGGCACACTGGTTGGGAAAGGCTGCCATAGAGAATGACAGAGAAGCTGACATCCGGAGAGCTCCGGTTAACGCACAGGGGCAAATAGATGTTCTCTATACCTTGCTGTGCCTTTCTGTCTTCCTCTGTAAAACCATTCAGGAATAAGTACTTAGAAGCCCAGAACCATTGGGCTAGGGGCCATTGCTAACTGCATCGTTGAGCTTAGATGGGCCATGCAGGCATTGCCTTTTGCCCTTTAGAATGTCCACTGGCCCTTTCTCTACCAGGGCAGTATCTCTTTAAACGTGATAAAGCTGCATCTGGGACTCCTCGAACATCACCTGCATCTGTGAAAAGACCATTTAGGTCAATTAAGTTAAGTGGCTTCTGAAGAAAGCGCAGCTTGATTATACCATCAGGCTGGTTGTGGAGGGTTATTAAAAAAAGAAGCAGCAGCAAGAGAAGAAGCAGGGATCAACAAAAAGCTAAATGTTCTGTACGGAGATGAAAGAAGATAAACCGGATGAGGTTGACGATACTTGGCATTTGCAGCTCTCTTGGATTCTTGATTTGAGTCCTTCAGCACTCAGACACTGCTGAAAGTTATGATGATTTCAGTAATGAAGCCAAGCATGCAGGTTAGATTCGCAGCAGGGAGCTCTTTTCCCCCCAGCCAAAATCAAGGCTTTGCATACGATTGTGTCCTTCGTCTCCACTTCCAGACTATTAGCTGGCATCCACGCCTGGCATTCTATTAATTATTCATTTTGTGTGTGCTGCCTAAGAGGCTTATCTCTCTGAAAAAGTCAGATTTGGGTCACATTAAGCAAGTATATTTTGCAGGGGAAATGGCTTTTTTTAAAAAAAAAAAAAACTGTTTGTCTACAGGTAATGGATAAATATTGCCGCCAAGCTGAAACTATTCAGTTGTTTAACGAGTTTTTCTCATGATGTCAAACACCTTCATTTTTTCACTAATGTTTATTTTATTTTATTTTGGTGGGGGAGCAGTCCTGGCAAAAAATGATTATTTGCATCATCCTCTTGCTCTCGCTTCCTGTTGCCCCCGCTGACATTTCTGAATAAGCAAATCAGATTGGCTATGTAGAATTGTCACCATCCAATTTGCCACATGATCCCTGATTGGGTGGAATAATCTCTTGGCAACCAATCCAGGAAGAAAAGAGAAGAGATAATATAATTTTTAGAAGCAAATGTATCTCACCTATCTAGATGAAGGCAACTCCTCTTTGCAATGATAAAGTTTCTTATCTTTTTTGCTTTCAAAGCGAAGGAGGAATTTACTCTTTGTGTAAGGGTGTCGGGGGGAAGGGAGCACTCCCCCCCAAATTCTAAATATAATGGCGAGTGAAGTGGATTGCCAATGACCTCTACTAATGATTCGTAGACCTTGCCACACCCTACAGATATTTCTGCAGACACTTTTGCCCTTCTGTGTACTTGCAAAATCCCTGTTGCTGTCACTTCTGAGTGCTTAGAAAATCCTGAAGTTTTTTTTCACTATTTGCAAGGAATAATTGCAACAGCTGAATGTTTTTTGAGGTGAACAGGGAAACTTCAGCTATCCTTGTACGGAGTGGGCTGATTCCAATATACACCCCTTTCCTCACACAGAGTTCCTCCTCAGTTTGAAATGAAAAAGGAAAGTCTGTATGTACAGCAAGTAGGGTTGCCAGGTTCTTGGCCTGAGACTGATCCTCTATCTTTAGGAGAAGAGAAAGTCAGCCAAGTGCAGGTGTTCTTGCAACTCTGTAATGGGAAAAACCACAATGTAGAATTCTCCCTTCCACTTGCACATCTTTTAAAGATACAGAAGACCTCTTCATTGCCAGGCCCGGCCTCCAAGAGGTCTTCTGTATCTTTAAAAGTTGTGGAGGGAGGAGGGAGAATACCATCTTGTGGTTTTTCCCATTACAGTGTTGCAAGAACACCTGCACTTGGCTGACCTTCTCTTCTCCTAAAGATACAGGATCAGTCTCAGGGATTGAACCTGGCAACCCTAACAGCAAGTCAGTGTGGACATTGGTCAGCAGGTAGAGTTCCGATTTAGCTGATTCAAGGTGAAGATTTTTTATATTGTAGGTTGTCTGCTATGCATATGACACTACTCCCTCCAAGGCCAACTCCAAGGCCTGAGGGGGCTGTCTGCAAAGTGCAGTCTGGGTGGCTTTCTCCCTACAACAGTGGGCCACTTAGGTTGTGGGGAAGTTAATTTGGTAACTCCAGGATCTCCAGATGACTGCAGTTTCCCTCCCACAATTTATTTATTTATTTTTATTTTGCAGATTTATATCCCGCTCTAGTTCAGAAATTCCAAATTCAGAGCGGTAAACAAGTAAATAATGCACTAGTACAGAATCATATAAAGTATAACAGTTACTGCTAAAAATTTAAAAATTAAAAGCTTGATAAAATAAAAAAGTTTTGGTCCGACGACGGAAGTCCATAAGAGAGGGAGAGAGCCGTATCTCAAGTGGTAGATTGTTCCATAAGGTAGGTGCTGCGACAGAAAAAGCTTGTTTTCTGGTGGCCATTTGGCGAATGGTGAAAGTTGATGGAACCCTAAGAGTGTATTCAGCAGTTGATCTCATAGGCCGATGGGATTCAAATTTAGAGAGACGATTCGCCAAATATGTTGGTGCTAATCCATGTAGAGCTTTGAAAGTTAAGACCAGTAACTTAAACTGGTGTCGAGATTCTATGGGAAGCCAATGTAGATGGTATAAGAGAGGCGTGGTATGGGCCCGAGGGCCAGTTCTTGTGATCATCCTTGCCGCTGCTCTTTGTACCAACTTGAGCGGTCAAAGCGATCTAGCCGGGAGTCCAACATACAAAGAGTTGCAATAATCTAGCCGTGAAGTTACCAAGGCTTGGGTTACTTTTCTTAGATCATCTATTTCTAAAAACGGTTGAAGTTGACGGACCAGCTTTAGTTTGGCAAATGCAGCTCTGGAGACAGCCGTAACTTGAGCTTCTAAGGTCAAGTTTGAATCCAGAATTATGCCCAAGCTACGGACTTGAGTCTTCAGAGGAAGTAGTATTCCATCCAGTGATGGTAAAAATTCGGTTTCTTGGGGAGAACTTTTTCCAATAAGGATGACCTCTGTCTTTTCTGGATTTAACTTCAGTTTGTTTCTAGTCATCCAATTCTGCACTGCTGTGAGACATTGGTTAAGGGGAAGGATGGCCTCTTTGTCATTTGATGAAAAAGAACAATAAAGCTGTGTGTCGTCCGCATACTGATGGTAATGAATTCCAAATTTTTGAATGATCTTACCTAGCGGCCTCATATAAATGTTAAATAACATCGGGGATAGGACAGAGCCCTGCGGAACGCCATATCTTAAAGGCCAGGGTTCTGAACAATAATCCCTGAGGGCAACTTTCTAAAGCCTGCCTTCTAAGAAGGAGCAGAGCCACTGTAGAACCATGCCTTTTAGTCCAATTTCCGAGAGACGATCTAGCAAGATGTCATGATCGATAGTGTCGAAAGCGGCTGATAAATCTGATAGAACTAGTAGTGACAAATGACCCTTTTCTAATTCAAGCCGAAGGTCGTCAATTAATGCGACTAAGGCTGTTTCTGTCCCATGATTTGGTCTGAAACCTGATTGTAGGGAGTCGTAGCAGTCGATGGTGTCAATGAACCTTTGTAACTGTGTAGCTACGACTCTTTTGATGACTTTACTCAGGAAAGGCAGGTTGGACACCGGGCGAAAATTGTTAAGCACTGTGGGATCAAGAGAAGGTTTTTTTAATAATGGTATAACAATAGCTTCTTTCAGGCATTCAGGTAAGCGGCCTTGTTGCAGAGAAGAATTAACAATTATACTAAGCCAATTTGCCAATTCAACTTTCGATGTTTTTATAAGCCAGGAGGGGCATGGATCGAGTAAACAGGTCGTTGGATTCATTCTACTGAGAAACTGAGGGATATCATCTGGAAGAACAGGTTGAAAGGTGGAATAGATGGAAGTGCAGACCGTTTCTGATGTAATGATATTTGCGTCTGCCATCTCAGTATGATCTAAGGTAGATCGGATCTGGTCAACCTTTGACTCGAAGAATGTGGCAAATTCTTGGCAGCGGACCTGGGAATACACTGGGTGGGAAACGGATTGGGGCGGATGCAGAAGACCATTTACTATGCAAAAAAGTTCTTTTGGTTGGTTTCCCGCTGAGGCAATTGCTGTTGAATAAAAGCATCTTTGGGCTGTCAATCTAGCTGAGGCGTAAAATTTGGCAAATTTATTTGGATGTATTCGATCAGATGGACTTTTTGTCTTTTGCCAACGCCTTTCTAGACATCGATAGGAACGTTTCATTTTCAAAAGATCTTTCGAAAACCAAGGGGCGGATTTAGATCTGGTTGTTTTCAGTGGACGGAGAGGAGCCATTGCATCCACTGTCTCAGTCATCATATTGTTCCACGAGTTGGTCAAGGTATCAATTTGTACTCCCGTAGAGGGACTTGCATAGTTCTTAAGCCTGGCTATGAACGTATCTGGGTCTAATAATCTTTTGGGGCGATATAGTTTAGTAGAGGGCGTAGTCCTGGGAAAAGGAAATGATACTGATAATTTATATCGAATCAGATGATGATCAGACCATAGCAGTGGAGAGATCGTAATGTTATCTATTCGAAAGTCATTTATGTCTAGGTGTGATTGAAAAATGAGATCAAGGGTATGGCCTGCAGTGTGAGTTGAGGCCTGTACTAATTGTTGTAACCCCAGAGTGGACATCATAGTCAAGAAATCTTGTGCTGATCGAAGTGAAAGAGAGTCCACATGAATGTTGAAATCTCCCAATAATAAAAGTTTGGGGGACTCCAACATCAGTTCTGAGATTAAATCAAATAGTTCTGACATTGAATCAATTGGGGAGTGAGGAGGACGATAAATTAATAAGATTACGATGGGATCCTGATGACCAAGCTTTAGACCAAGGAGTTCAAAACCTGGATAATTTTTGTAAGGTAATCTGGATAACAAAATGGATTCACGAAAAATAAAGGCTACACCCTCTCCACGATTGTCAAGCCTCGGTTGGTGAAGAGCAGAGTATCCCGGGGGGCAAAGGCTGTTTAGATTAGCTCCACCTGAGTCTTCAAGCCAAGTTTTGGTTATACATGCAAAATCAGCGCATTCATCTTTAATCAGATCATAGATGAAAGCCGTCTTGTTATTCACTGATCTCGCATTAAAAAATAACGTTGAATAGTTCATATGTATTGGTTTGTTCAAGATGGAATTTTCCGCTCTTTGTGAGACTTGAGTAGGAGTTACTAGGCAACGTGACGAACAAAAACTCTTAAAGTGGTGAGGAGTGTTTGGTCATTTATATCTCCCTTGACCTAAAATTATTGATATGGGAGTGGCGATCATATTTTTGGCCTGCTCATTCTTGGATCCATTTCATGCTAAAGGGGGTCCATAAATATTAGGTCGCCATTGCTCAATGGTTCAGCATTGAGATTGAGATGCCTCAGCGGTTGGAGTAATAGACTTGGGGTATTCTGTATCTATATACTCCATGGTTGAGGGAGGAAATGCTGGAGAGATAGTCAACATAACATCAGCATCACTCACCTCTAAATTAGGGGTGGGTAGCTATTCACAATGCTGAATCAAGTTCTTGGGTGCTGTATATATGTGGGATTGCCACCACAAAAACATGGTGGAAGTAATGATTTTGTGATAGTGACACTTCCTCCACCCACAGTGGCTCAGAAGGTGGCTCACCTTCCAGCGTATTGGGAAGGGGAAAATCACCACTGCCACAGAAAAAGGACTGTTACGATTATTTCCTCCCACAACATTCCATAATTCATCTTCTGGGGCACTGTCAAAAATAAAGATGTCCACTGCTTGGAGCCAGGAGGCGGCCTTTTTAAAGAGGTCCCATTGTTTCTTACATAGTGCCTAGACAGTAGGCATCACAGGATAGGCCCCTGGCAGCCAGTGATGGCTGATGCCCATTGGCACTGGTAAGATGGAAGCCAAGAAGAACAACAGTAAGGGGAGTCACAGCCAATTATTTTGTTACATGCCTTCAAGTCAACCATGATTTATGGTGACCCTATGAATCTTTTTTGGATGTATTCATAGGGTTTTCATGGTTAAGAAGTATTCAGAGGTGGTTTACCATTGCCTTCCTCTAAGCCTACGGCACCCGGTATTCCCAGGCGGTCTCCCATCCAAGTACTAACCAGGCCTGACCCTGCTTAGCTTCCGAGATCAAACAAGATCGGGCGTATTCAGGGCGGTATGGCTGTAGGCACAGACAATTATAGGCAGAGAGAACTAATTCTAGTTTGCTTCCCATCCTCCTGCCTGCTGAGTTCCGGGAGGACAACAGGGAGACTGAGGAGGAGAAGATGAAGCTGCCAGGGACTCCTTGGAGTTGCGAATAAGAAAACAGACAGGTGGTGTCTGGCCGAGGGCACAGTGAGATTGTCGGGGCAGTGTCCCATTTGCCCTAAAGGGCCAGCCTCCACTGCCGGCAGTTGCCAAAGGATGCTGCCTGATTATGCTGAGTATGCCTTGCACCTTTGAAGTGATGGTGAAACCTACTCTTTCAGGCACTTCATGCTTGCAAGAGAGCATGAACTATATTCTGGATCAAACTTGCAATGCTTTGCAAACGTGTGACTGCCATACAAAAAAGTGATATATAGGTTCTAACACAGTGTGCTGTGCAAGTTTTCTACTTTGTGTGTGTGTGTGTACACCCCCCCCCACATGATTGTAATAAAACCTTGAAGTAGTTTAGGGAAAAAATTGAATTAAAAACATTAATATTATCAATACAGTAAAAAAACAGGTGGGTAAAAACATTCAACAACTGATTAAAATCGGCAATAAACTAAAACACACACACATAACTTCTGCATGTCTGGATAGGCTTGCCTAAATAAAAATGTTTTAAGCAGGCACAGGAAAAAGCACAGCCAAGGCATCTGCTTGATGTTAGTAGGCAGGGAGTCCCAAAGTGTAGATGCTGCCACACAAAAAGATTCATTTCTTACAAGTGTGGAATGAGCATTATTTGACACCTGTTAACAGTGCCAGTTCCACACATCAAAGTGGTCAAGTGGGCATATTTGAATGGAGTTTTGGTTTTGTTTGTTTGTTTTACATCAAGAAGCATCCAAAATGGTGATTCCCTTCCCAGACATGCACATACACCTGGAACAGCATTCAAAATTGTGATTCCACGCCACCATCTCATTCCCAACTCATTCAGCTGAATGCGTAGACCAAGCCGTGTTGGTTGTGAAGACAGTGGTGAAGCTCTCCAGGATTGTGCCCGGATGTAGGGATCAGGAGCTCAGTCCAAACAATCTGTCAATTATTATTCTGGTCTTTTGCAGATGTATCAGAGCTTGGAAAAGTTACTTTTTTGAACTACAACTCCCATCAGCCCCAGCCAGCATGGCCACTGGATTGGGCTGATGGGAGTTGTAGTTCAAAAAAGTAACTTTTCCAAGCTCTGGCATATAGCACATACAGTTAACATGCACCTGTGAAAATAATAGCAGGTCTCATACTCCTATGACAAAAGGCACGCACACGTTGTTAAATGTGTGTTTTGTTGTGTTGACAATTATTCAGAAAAAGCTAAAGGAAGCAATCTGGCAACTGATGAACTGGTTCTTTAGCATATGATTCACTAAAATGCAGTAACTGGTAATTTTTAAAGAACAGACTGTCAGAGCCATCAGCAACAGGGCTTTCAAAATGCTGTTTTCCAGGCAAACGTCTCATTAAAAATCCTTCTGCAAAATTAATTGAAACCTCACAAAAAGCACTGTTCGCTCAGGCGGCCTGAAGCTTAGCTCTGTTTTGCTATAGTCTTTCTCTAAAATATTTAACAATGATATTAGAGGCTTATGATGTTCTTGCAGTTCTGGTAAAAAAAGAAGTTAAATTAAACCAAGAAGTGGGGGAGGGGAAGCAGCTATTTTAGCAATTTGCCGGCCCTTGTCTGTCATTATTCATTAGTGGGAAAGGGAAGAATATCTGCTAAATCTGACTTAGAAGTGGATTCCGACTGAATTCGACAGTCTGCTATCTTTTTGGACTAGCACTAATTTATTGCAGTGGGCTGCAGCTGTAATTGGTACAGATTTTCTTTGTGGCAGGCTGCAATTGTAATCGGCACGGATTTTTTTTAAAAAAAATCCCTGATTTTACGTAATTATCTTTGCAATTTCTTCTAAGTTGATGCATTCGTAACAGTGTGTAGGAGTAATAAATAGGAATAAAAAACCCACGTGGAACACCGTGATCATTTACAAACGCATGTACGTTAAAAATTACATATTTTTCTTCTCAAACAAACAGCAGATCGAACCGGCAAGTGCCAAAGCAAGCAGGAACAAAAAAAGGGCGGATCGGGATCGAATGACAAACTATCGGAATACAAGTGGATCAGAACTAGGCAGCGAACCCCATCCCTATTCATGACACCTCTTAAAGACATCTAGTACATCTTCAAGTGTGTAATGGCCATTTTTTGAGGGGGAATCTCATAGAATGTTTGCCTGGGCCGAGGGGGAGACAAGGGTGGAAATCAAAGGAGGGGGAAAAAACATTGAACCTATGGAGAGCTATGAAGAGTTGGAGAAGAACAGATGGGAAGTTGAGAAGTCGGATCATGCCTTGTTCACAAGGCACTTGGAACAGTTTGGTTGCATGATAGGTGGGATGTATGTCATTGAAATAACTGTACAAGTGAAACCAGAACGTATTTGGCATTCAAAAAAAGTCAGATCTGATGCTTGACATTTTGCAGATATTTTGGGATTTGGGGGAAAATTCATTTTTGCTCCCAACATTACTAATACCATTATGAATGAAACCTAGTGAATAGTTAAGCCTTCACATGACATGCCCATGAGTTGCCAGGTCCCCCACCTTAGGAAGCCGTCTTTTACCCAGTCAGACCATTAGTCCATCTAGCTTAATATTGCCTGCACTGACCACCAGCAGTTCTCCATGGTCTGAGATATGGATCTTCCCTGTCTTTTGCAAGTTGTTCTGTCCCCTATAAGTGACTGTAATGTTGCATGGTTTTATTTGATGTCATGTTAATTGTTTTATAAGCATTTAACTTTTAAAATGAGGAGGGGATTAGAATGTTGGTGGGTGTAGCATTTGCAGCTTTTCAGTGTATCGGATGAGGGTGTTTGTGTTTTTCTCCTGGACTCTGCAGTCTCCCCAGCTGCCCAAACTTTCAGATCTGAAAAAAGCCCATGTCTTCCCCTGTGCTTTGGTTGGGGCGTGGGCACTCAGGAAGGCTGCAGAGTGCAGCTCGCTAATGAGATTGTTGAATGAAAGGACATTCACACAAAAAAACTTTTGGCCATCTCAACAGTAAACCCTACATGCCACCTGTGAGAATTCTACCCACCATTTTCCTCTCCTGTTTGATCATTGTCAAGTGCAATTTCTTTTCTCATTAATTGATAGAGAAAGGTGCAAAACTGGTGGGGACATTTCTGGTACAGAACTACTGCTGATATTCCCTCTTGTGTGTTGGTGGCTCTAGCATAGGTCTTTCCATGCAAAGCCTGGAGTCTGAAATTAATATATATGGTGATAATTGAACAAATCATGAAGTATAGACCCACTAACAGTTGATAAGTGGAGAAACAGATGGAACTGAAAGCTGTAACTAACTGCTTGTATGCATGGTAAAATTACTGTATGTTGAGAGTAAAGCACCAACATGCATGACAAGTAACTGAACCGAGGGCGACAGATAGAAAAGCAACTCATTCTTCCCTTGATGATAACCTCTTGTTCCTATGCAGATTGTTTTTTCCTCAGGCTTTACTTCCTTCCTCTTTCTTCTTAGATAGCGTTAATGTATGAGTGCTAACCTCATGACTCCATAATATCCACATGCATGTCTGTACTCAGAATGGCTTCATTTCCCAGGAAATTTCTCTCTCCTTTCAACCACCACTCTTACCAGACAATTCCTTTCTCCACTCCACTGCACTCTATAACATACTCCAGTACGGTATGGTAACTGACGGATGTTAAGTCCAGAAATAAAATTAATGTAATTAATGTAATATTAAGTCCGGAAATCAAATATTACAAAATGGAAGAACAGCAAACCCACCTGTCAGTGCCAGTACCTCAACATTCTGGGAAGAAATTCCAGTGTGTGTGTATGTGTCCAAGAAAGCCAAATTTTGAATGTCCACCTGTTGTGCCTCAGATACTGGTGAGACATAGGGGAGGCCATCCACTGAAGTTCTGAATGCACACACACAGGCTGCAATCCAATACACACTTACCTGGGAGTAAGTCCTATTGAACCCAATGGAGCTTACTTCTGAGTAGACATGTATTGGATTGCAACCTAAGTCAGGAAGGCTACAGCTTGGATAGGAATGAGTGAATCTGTCAGTTTTGGTTTCTCTCAGTTTCTCAATTTTCCAATCAAGTTCTCTGCATTTCCACATCAGTTTGTGGTTTTGTTTTTCTTTTATTAAAAGGTTCTCATGAAAATTCATCCGCGTTCAGTGAGAATTACTCCTAATATACATGTTTTATATGCAATTCCCCCCCGATATACACATTTTTGCAAAACAATTTCCCCTAATACAATGCATTTTTCTCTGCTATTTTCACTGCACACTTTACCCCAACATATGCATTTTTGTACATGTTACTTGGCTGGAGAACTGCATTGCAAATTTGGAGAACTGCAAATAGCAAAGAATGGCTGTGTTTTGGTTCAGATATTGCTTTGCAAAGTGTGAATTTGGTGGGTTCACTTTTCGATGTGAACTGAACTGAACTTCTACCTCATCCCTAGTGTGAATTCTATAAGCACCCATGCAAGCATTCTCAGGCATTAGTGATCAACATCACCAATAAATACACATAAATAAAAGTTTGAAGTAGCTAAGGGCCCCTCTAGTATGGATGGATGAGAATTTTGATATCGTTCACATTTGAAGCAGAATTTATCAAATGTGCACTTTCTCATTCCGTGTAAGAACTGAAACACAGCCATCCTTCAAAATTCACATTTATGAGAATTTTGTGATGCGGTTTGCCAACCACACAGTATGTACAAAAATTCATATATGAGAAAGTGTGCTTAAAAATGAATATATGTGAAAATAGCATGCAAAGATGCATTAAATAATGAGAAATTGATTGCAAAAATGTGTGCCTTTGTTAAAACTGCTTGCAAAAATGTGTTTATTAGGAGAAATTCGCACTAAAATATTGGAGGATTTCCATAAGGATTTTTTTTTTAAAAAAAAAGCAAATTGCTGCAGAAATGGGGAGAACTGAATTTAAGATTGGAAAAATGAGAAACGGAGAGAACCGAAATTGACAGATCTTTCCATCCCTACCCTCAGTCATTCTTTTCATTGTGCATTCATGATTATTTGTGCTGATGATGCTATAGGGCAGTCACATGTTATCCACCTTTCAATGCTATTTCGGCCTGCAATACTTTGGGGGGATTACCTTGCTTCATATCCAATCAGTGCAGATCCTGTAACTTCCTGCTGAAATCCCATAACTTTTTCTAGCACAAATGTTCTGGTTTATTTATGCCCTGCTTTTGTTGTGCTATAGTCCCTTTGGATACTAATAATGGCTACAATTCCCAGAGTTCCTTCGGAAGAGGGATTGATTGATAAAACACTGAAAACTGTAGCTCTGTGAAGGGAATAGGGGTCTCCAAATGACTCTCAGCACCCCTAATAAACTACTGTTCCAAGGATTCTTTGGGTGGAAACCAGGACTATTTAAAGTAGTATGATACTGCTTTAAATGTATAGTGCAGATGGGGCCAATGTGATAGCATTGGGGAAACACTGCAGAACAACCTAAAGCAGAATAAATCTACCTCTACATGTTTCAGAATACGCACACAATAAAGCACCAATCTGGAGGTGTCTCAAATGGATCTTCCTTGTTCGGAGTTAGTATATCTCTGAATCTCAGACTATGGGACAAACAGCTGGCTGGAGTGGCTCTTTCAATTGCTTGCTTGTGAAAAGAGGAACGAGGAAAAGAGGGGAACAGCTGCAGCACGAGGGGACTGAGGAAGACCTGCCCTGGGAACAAGGGCAAGTGCCATAAGACCTGCACTAGCAGTCGGAAGTCCCAGGAGGCTGCAGAAGAGAACTTACCACTATCACCCTACCCAACATTTTCCTTTTTGCTGGTCCGGGTCTCCTCCAGAGGAGAGAAGAGGGAGTCAGCTGCAAGCCATCCAGTCTGGTGAAAGGACCCCTCTTCTTTGAACTGTATCTAAGCCAGGCTGCTGAGGTGAGGCACCTTGGAGGACACCAAGACAAGCATATTGTCGGTTAGCTTTCTTTCTTTCTTTCTTTCTTTCTTTCTTTCTTTCTTTCTTTCTTTCTTTCTTTCTTTCTTTCTTTCTTTCTTTCTTTCTTTCACTTTGTACGTATGTATTTAAATCTAGATTATTTCTTTTGTAATATCAAAGTTGCTTCATAATCGTAATTGTATTTTTTCCCTATTTCAATTTATTGTTATGTTTTGTAGACTGGCTTCTCTCCCTACCCCAAACTTTGTATTTTGATATTTGAATATTTGTTGTAAACTTCTTTGGGCATAGCTTGCTGTGAAAAGGTGGCATATAAATCAACTCAATCAAAAGATACAGCAAAGAAGAGAGTAGGCAACATTGTGACATTCAGGAGAGAATAGCTTTGCTATTCCTTTCTCCCTGGGGTTATAAACCTCCAGCATGATTCCCACCACTAATCTTATGTTTGCTTATTTTTCTCTTGAAGCTGTATTGCACCTTTAAAAGACACAACAGAAGTGAGCCCATGGAGAAGTGTAGGGAAGGAACAGGAAGCGTAAGTTGGTTGCATTTCCTGTTTCCTTTGCTGATTGCCACATTTGACAGAACACTAAGCTTAAAGGCCCCATTTGTTTCACATCTTTCTTCATCAGGAAAGATGTCAAGGTCATGAAGCAAATACATCCTTGATGCATAAAGATAATACCTTTACGGCTCTCTAATTGTGAGCAAGTCTGAGCAAAAGGACATCACAGGCCTCTATTTCTGAAATGCATTTGCTTTCCACTCCATTGACATTTTATATTAGAACTCCTACAAACCCAAGGTAATAGGCAATCCAGACGCAGTCATGATGTGGCTTGTAAAATTTGATCGGATGAACATAAGATTAATAATTTCGCTTTAACCTTCATTACATTCATTCTCCCCCCCCTTTTTTTCTTTTCAAAGAAACAAGCAGTCATCTAGTCAAGACGGAGATGTTTGCTACAGCATCCCAGAGAAGATGCAGGCATCCAAGAACTATAGTCAATCATTTAAGAATTAATTACAGAGCACATCCTCAGCAAGGGATATGTTCTGAAGACATTTTGGAAAATCAGACGTTTCACACCGCTGTGAGCAATTATTCCAGGTTAATTATTCCAGAGTGAAAGACAGACCAGAATATATGGGGGGATGACAATAGCACAATCTCATCAGGGTAGGGCTCATGTCTGCGAGGGGGGCCAGGTCCTGAATGTTCATTTAAAAAAATGTAAGCCTCTAATACTACTAGAAAGAAAGTTATACAACAAAATGTGCAATCACTTTTCTAGGTGATTTCTATGAGATAAGCCATCCTGACTGCTCCCACCTTTCAGTGTTTTTAGCCAATGAGTGAAGTCAGAACTGGAACTGATGAATGAATTATTTGGACACCAGGCTATAGGAATCCCTGAGGTCCTAAAGAGCTGTTCTTTCCCCCTCCCCTTTAGTGCCCTTTTCTTTCCTGCTTCTGTTTCATTTTTTTAGTTCTTGGAATCTCTGTGGTTCAAAGATTCCCCCTTTGGCCTTTCTTTCTTTCTATCAATCAAGATGCATCTTTCCTCTGCTGGTTTTGTCTGAGATAAGGTAGTCCCTACAATATATTTTCTGCAAATGCTGGTGCACTGTAAGTCCAGGCAGTCATTAAGAATTCACTGTATAACTTACAGTACAGTGGTCTATATGTCTACGTACTTAGAGGTAATAGAGCAATCCAACTCAGGGGAGGCTGGCATAACTGGTGCCCATGCAAGAGAGGCCAGCATAACATTCCACCACATCCAATTTCTGTTCAGGAGCTTCTGGGTTGGCTGAACACCAGCTCAGCTGGGAGCTGTGTGCAGGGACCAGAAAATAAACACTTTCTCTCCCAAATACCCCTACCAGGGAGTAATCCCTCTACACTGACTTTTATTGTATTTATTTTTTTAGACTGATCTTTTCCCCTGCATAATTTATGCCTGAATGGGGACCTGTAGGAGTGCTCCGAACACAACTTGGATGTGGTCTAAGTCCCCTCACCTCAGCCCCTCCCGTGGCATGCCCCTGACTTACACAAACTTATGCCGGTTTCACTTATGCCAGTCTCGGCTGAGTCCCAGCTGAGCCAGGCTGAGAGACATGCTTGCATAGCCCAGCTGAGCCAGGACACAGCCAGTTTAACTGGAGATCTGCTGCATCCAACTCCCTTTAGCCCAGCATAAATGCAAGTTGGATTGTGTCTTAATTGTGGAAAGCAATTGGATTTTTCTTTACTGATTGCTGGATTGATTTTTCTGCCCAGAAACCCAGAAAAGGTTTCATGCTGGGCCTCACATGTTGGGAAAATCAGAAATTAGCTCCGAGTTACAGACTAGGTGGCCAGCCAGCCAACTAACTGTAGTGTACACTGCAGTATTTTTATTCCTTTAAGGCTGTTTTCATCCTTTGCCATTAAGTACTCAACAAAAAAGAAGAAATGGCCACTATGATTGTGAGTATAGTGAATCCTTTAAAAGAGTAAAGGGTAACTTAGGATAACCATTTTTTCAGATCACTTTAAGCATCCAATCCTCTTATATTCATTATAACTGCAGAATAAACAAACACTTCTTACTGTAGGCAAACAAGCATGCTTCTTTGTTGCTGGCTGTTTAGAGAACACAACTGAAAATGAAAAGCTGATACAAAATATAAAGGGTTAAAGATAATCTCCTGGAACGTGGCAGGTTGGGAAAATAAGATGGCAGATAAAGAATTTATTGAGATGCTCCAACTATATGATATAGTCTGCTTACAGGAGACTTGGACTAATGAACTCAATTCTCCACTGCTGCGGGGTTACAAATCATTCTATCTACCAGCCACAAAGAAATTCAAGAAGGGCAGAGGTAGTGGTGGACTGGTGTCCTTCTTATCGCTGGAATTAATCGAAGAATCCCAGTTGGTTAAATTGGAATCTCAAAACAACTATCTTCTTCCAGTACAATTAAAAACAGAGACTGGAGACCCCTTCTTCTGCATAAACACATATTTTCCACCGTCTAACAACCCTGTAACCGTTACCAAGATATGGAAGGATTTAGTATCTTTACTGGAACAGATAGATCAGAAGTTCCTGCAAGCATATATTCTAATCTGCGGGGATTTTAATGCCCGAATAGGGGCAATTTCAGAAGGTTTCTTTCATCCCTTCGGTTTAGATCTGGAAGAGATCTTTCTAACTCCCCACACCTCGATGGACAGCAAATACAATCAACAAGGTCTTAAATTCTTAGAATTTATATACCATCAAAATTTATATTCGCTGCATGGGAGTCCACTGGACATAACTGAAGGTTATTATACCTATCTGAGCAATTTGGGTGCCAGTGTTATCGATCATATAATGGTTTCAGTCTCACTTTTCCCTTTAGTAAGTGCTTTTGAAATTCTTGGAAGAACAGAAAGCGATCATCTCCCCTTAGTGGTGACTTTAAATCCCTTGTTGGAACGGATGCCAATAACAGATACAACTAATCTTACCGGGGAAATGCTGGGCGAAAGGAGACTGAAATGGTCTAACAAATTAAGTAGTAACATCCAGCAAAAACTACAAAACAATTTTCTGATGAGCAGGCGACAACAATTTGGGGATAACTCAGCGAATCATATAGATATTTTCCAGCAAATAGTTACTGAACTTAGACCTTGTTTAATAACAACTAAAGATAAAAGTAAACAGATATTCCAACACGGCTGGTTTGATGCAGAGTGTAGGAAGGCTAAGAAAGTATTAAAAAAAAAAAATCAGAGAATCCTGTAAGAAACCTTCAAAAGAGAAAACGGAAGAGCTAATTAAATGTAGGACGGAATATAAAAGTTTACTTAAAAATAAGAAAGGGGTATATATAAAAACTCAGTGGCAAGAATTGGAACAAACAGTAAGGGAACACAATGAAGGTAAATTCTGGGAGCTGGTTGCACGAGGATTAAAGGAAATAAGATCTACCTCGGAGGCTGCAGTTCCTGCTTCTTCCTAGATTAAGCACTTTACTAACTTATTTGGTGGTCAACCTAATGATAGTGCAGAGATTGAGATATCTAAAAACTTTGATAATTTACCTGAGTGGCATCCAGTAACTACACATGAGATAAAGACGCTTATTGCATCCTTGAAAACTAAAAAAGCACCAGGAGAAGATATGCTTCCCCCAGAACTCTTTACAGAAAATGTAGACTGGTGGATACCCATCCTGGTTGGATTATTCACCACAATCAACAGCTCTGGTCAAATGCCTCTCGGATGGAAAACAAGCATAATATTTCCAATCTATAAAAAAGGGGATAGAAATGACCCACAAAACTATCGTCCAATCAGTTTGTTAGACATCCCCTCAAAAATATATGCTCGATATTTACTGCAAAAACTAACTGATTGGCTGCAAGATAATTTGATTATCCAGGAAGAACAAGCAGGGTTTAGAAGAGGTTACAGCACGATTGACCAATGCTTTGTCTTAAATCATATTATAGCGAAATACACTAAGAACAGAAGACATCTGTATGCTGCCTTTATTGACCTCACTGCAGCTTTTGACTCAATCAACAGATCCAGACTATGGGAGAAATTACAAAGCATTGAGATGGATCGTAGACTTTTACAGTTGATTCAAGAGTTGTATAGCAACACAGAACTGAGGATCAGAATTGGCTTAAAGGGTGCATTAACTGAAGCTTTGAAAACTACACGAGGGGTGAAGCAGGGATGAATTTTGGCTCCCACTCTTTTTAATATTTATATCAATGATCTGGTCCCATGGTTAGCTCGAGCAGATTCGCCTGCACCAGCAATTAGCAATAGAAAGATTTTTATTTTAATGTATGCAGATGACTTGGTACTTATTTCTCTTTCTCGTTTGGGCCTTAAAAACCTCCTTGACTCATTCAGCACTTACTGTAAAAATGAGAATTTATTGATAAACTACTCTAAGTCTAAAATTATGGTCTTTGGCAAACGTAATCCAAGGTATAAATGGTGTTTGGATCAACAGGTCTTAGAACAAGTCCGCTCATTCAGATATTTAGGGATAGTTTTCAGCGAGTCCCTTTCGTGGAAACGGCATAGTGAGATGATTAAGCTGAAAGCAGAGAGAACAATTGGAGCCTTAATGAAATTTTATTATAATAAGGGTGGACAATTGATCGAACCTGCCTTAAAGATCTTTGGCAGTAAAGTAGTCACACAAATGCTCTATGGGGTAGAGGTATGGGGAGCAGATACGAATGTGATCACAACCCTGGAAATAGTGCAGAATAAATTCTTTAGAAAACTATACTCCTTACCCCCAGGAACACCTGCAGCTTTCTTGAGAACAGAAACTGGCTGGCCATCTATAAAGATAAAAGCTGTGTGGCTCCGCTTGAATTATTTTAAGCGAATTGCTTCTTTGATAACGGAACGTTTACCAACTTTGTGTTATAAGGAGTTAGAAAATAACCATAACTGGAAGTTAATGTCCCATAACCTCTTAAATAGCTACCATCTTCCCGAGCTAAAATATCTCGTGGACATAGAAAAAAGACACCTAAGGGACTGGCTCCTTTGGATAGACGCTAAAAGAGATCTGTGTCTAATCAAAAAATCCAGATTTTCTACTTATTTTGCATTAGTGAAAACAGAACATTTTAGAGCTTGTTATCTGACTAAATTAAGGCTAGCCCCCTTAAGAATTGCTTTCATGGAACTTCGGTTCCAAGTTATGCCTACAGCGGTACTGGATGGTCGTTATCAGAAAGTGCCATTTGAAAGAAGACTGTGTATTTGTGATCTAGGAGAGGTGGAGGATATTGTGCATTACATGTTAAGATGCCCTCTATACGATCACCCAAGAGAGAGATTTATTAAACCTTTGTTGTCCCAGGGAAATGGGAACTCCCTGGAGGAGACCTTATATCTCCTGAGTGATGTTAACAGCTACGTGACCCACAAGGTGGCTCTTTTTGCCCTTGCGGCAAAAAAGATCAGAAAAAAAGAATTAGACTACATAGCAATTAACTGCCAGGGAGACTCTGCTTGTTAATTTTTTATTATGTATATTTTCTATGTCTTTGTTTATATTCAATATTAAAGTTTTGTACAGTATTTGTCATGGCTTATGGCTAGCACAATAAACATTTTTGACTTGACTTGACTTGAAAAGCAGAGCAAAGGAAAGCCCAATGGATGGAATCTTACTTTAGCCCATAATTCAAAGTTCTAATATTTAACTCTTCAAGGTCCATGTTACTATACAGACATTTTCAGGATCTCTTAAGTAATTATAGGTTGATTGTGATCATGAAAAATCCACCCTCATTCAGGAAAAGTCTTGAGTGAGCAGACTTTGGGGGGATCTTCAGATGGGGCTTTTGTTGTGCACTCACCCTGCCTTGTTCACTGAATTTTTCAGAGGGCCCTATTCTTAAAGTGTTCTTATTCTTAAAATAAGCTATCATTGTTTAAATGGAGGCTGTCAGTGTCTATCGTGTTGGACTTGATGGCTTTATAGCCCCTTTCAGCTCTACTATTCTCTGATTCTCTGATGTCACAAATTAAAAAGAAAACTATCCCCTCAAAAAAAAAAATCCTAGGGGGAGGCGAAGCCCATTTGTCCCTGCTGGCAACAAGACTGCCCTGGGATATTTGGAAGAAGGGTAGAATATAATATGTGCTAAATAAGTAAAATCTCTTGGGAAGAAGATTGTTTTGGACCATTGCTTTCAAAAGCCCAGCAGATGTGATGTCCAGAGAAGGGCATCTCTGTTTCCTCTCCCTCCTCTCCCTCCTGCAGAAGAACATAAGACCCTGGCTGCTGAATCTGGTCAATGACACATCTAATCCAACAACCTGTTCCCACAGTGGCCAATAATAATAATAATAATAATAATAATAATAATAATAATAATAATAATAATAATAATAATAATAAATTTAATTTCTTCGTCGCCTATCTGGCCAATGGCCACTCTAGGCGACTTACAAAATTATTAAAATACAATTAATAAAATACAGTAATACAATAAAAACAATAGATCTACAACAACAATATTAAAACTGGGTAGGAGGCATTACAATTATATTGATTAACCCTCCCCGGATACCCCGAAGGCCTGCTGAAAAAGCCAGGTCTTTAAGGCTTTCCAAAATACATTTAGGGAAGAGGCATGCCGGAGATCTTGTGGGAGGGAGTTCCAAAGAGTGGGGGCCGCCACTGAGAATGCCCTCTCTCTTGTACCCGCCAATCTGGCTGTTTTTGTTGGCGGGATTGAGATAAGGCCCTGTGTGGCCGATCTTGTTGGGCGGCATAATTGGTGGTGTTGAAGGCGCTCCGTGAGATAAACTGGGCCGAAACCGTATAGGGATTTAAAGGTCAATACCAACACCTTGAATTGGGCTCGGAAAACAACTGGAAGCCAGTGTAGGTCGAACAACACTGGTGTGATGTGATCTCGGCGGCGACTATTCGTAAGTAGTCGAGCCGCCGCATTTTGTATCAGTTGTAATTTCCGGACCATTTTCAAGGGTAACCCCACGTAGAGCGCATTACAGTAGTCCAAACGAGAGGTGATCAGGGCGTGTACCACCAGTGGGAGCTGATGAACAGGAAGGTAGGGTTGCAGCCTTCGTATGAGGTGTAGTTGGTACCAGGCTGCCCGGCTCACTGCCAAAATCTGAGCCTCCATGGACAGCCTGGAATCAAGCACAACCCCAAGGCTGCGGACCTGGTCCTTTAGGGTAAACTCACCCCATTGAACTTCAGGTCAATGTCACCCAACCTTCTCTTGTCCCCCACAAGTAGTACCTCGGTTTTATCAGGGTTCAACTTCAGCTTGTTCCTTCCCATCCATCCACTCACGGATTCCAATCAGATGCCTCTCAGAAACCCACCGGAGCAGGGCAGCAATCTCCTCATTTGTGATTCCCAGCAACTAGTATTCAGAGAAAATGGAAGACTCTGCATGTCCTGAGTTCCCTCACTGAATTTCATTGTCTGCCTTGGGACGGGGGGGGCAGAGAAATCTGAAACATGATGACGTCACATCGATTTACATTCTGACTTTATCCAAGGAAGAAAGAAAAGGTGATGTGAAACTCTGACTTCGTAGCATCTCATTTCCAACCTGAATAATACCTTTCAAATGTGCCATAGAATGAAAACACACTTTTAGGGACTTTGCAGTTTAAATTGGCACCTTTCCTAAGATGCCAAGAAGGATCTCCTTAATGTTTTGATCAAAGTAAATTATATGGTTTTGAACCAAAAAAACAAAGTATGGGTTTATAATGTATTGATAATTATGAATAAGCAGGGCCAGCTCCAGGCATGCCGGGGCCCTTGGGCATCAGCCTTCCCTGGGCCCCAGCACCCACACATATGCCCCACTTACCTACCTTTCCCTTGAAGTTAGTGCTGCCCTTGTTGTGTGTGCATGCCTGCCACCAACCAAGATGGCGGCCGAGGCTTTCCTAAGGGGCTGATGCCTCTGCCACCATCTTGGTTGATGGCACACATGTGTGCTATGTGAGCATATACCTGTCATCAACCACGATGGCAGCAGCAGCATCAGCCCCTTAGGGAAACCTTCACTGCCATCTTGGTCAATGGCAGCTTGTGCCTGCAGTGCAGCCAGCATTTACTTTGAGGGAGAGTTAGGTGGGGCATGAAGGCAGGTGTTGTGGGCCTGCGTGGTACTAGAGGGGTGCCTGGGAGCTCCCTCTTTGTGATCCATGGCAGGGTTGGGACCCAATGCTGCTGTGGATCATGGATGGGAGCTCTAGCCAGCCACCCTAAGGAGGGGTCCTTCCTACTGTGAAGAAGTATCATGATAGATAGACATAGATATGCATTTTTTTACTTTGATAAATAATAATGAAAGCACTGAAATTGCATTTTTGATGTTTTCATATTTTGGGATTAATATAGGTAGGCTTGATTATGTATATCCTCCTATTATGTCTTCATTATAATCTCTATTGACTCATTACGATTGCTTATGCTTGTTATGATGACTTGAATTTGTTTACTCTGATATAGAAGTGTGTATATTGTTGTGACAATTACAAATAAAGAAAATTATTACTTCAAAAACTGAAATCAAACACACAGCCTTAGGAATCAGTACGAGCAGTAGCAGGGGTGCTTACTGGACAGGAAGTAAATTTTGTAAACAACAATACAGATCACTCGAGATAGTGTTAACACATGTTTAACAGGCACTGCAATAAATTGTTAATCAATGGTTATAGAGTTCAGCAAGTCAATGTATTGTTCGTTATCCATGGCTTAGCCCAGGCTATCACGCTGTCAGCTGATTTGCTCATTACTCTTTATAGAGCATTCCCCCTGAGCTTACCACTGATCATTGATTTTATTTAAACAGTGTATTATTAGATTTCTTTTAAGAGCCATTTATAAATTGCACGTTCACAGGCATCTAAGCCAGCTGTGTGTTCAGAAATAGGCTGCAGTTATTGCTTGATTGCTGGGCAATAGATCATCTCTATCACCACCTCTCCTGTGGAACATCAACTATTCAGGGTGGGAATTAGTGATTAATAGGAGTAATTTGAGTTGATTAAGCGGGCACTGAAGGAAATCTCTGTTCAATCTGATTGGCTGTCGAACCACATAGAAGAAGTAGGATTCCTCACCCTCACCCCATGAGGTAAAGGAGCCTTTACACGATAGATAGACAGATATTCACATTTTTCTTTTCTTTTTTCTTTTTTTGCATATACTTCATACAGTTTCTATTTTCATAGTAATCTTTGGCTGCTTTATTATGGACACAACCCAGTCAAGGTTAGACAGCTTTGAGTCCCTTTCATTTCAATGAGAATGTGAAGGGTGTCCTGAAATATCTCCCACTGAAATAAACTGGGATGCTTCCTGCACTTTTAAATATGTCAGTTAAAGTAAACAGAACACTTTGCCAGTCCATCTTGACCAGTAAGTGGATAGTCTCTTGGCACATTTTGTGTGTGTATATATGTTGGATTGTTTTTCTCTACATGGTCTGAATGGTACTTTCCTGGAACTGTTATGGTCCATCACATGAAATATTCCCTAAGCACTTCCCGGCACAATAGGTAGTGATGCCTCCAAAAGAGCTGTCATAGTTGATCATGTAAGTAAACAGCTTTGGCTGGGCTGTTTCCCCTTGGTTTCCTTAGTTTATACAGCAGGAAGAATCACTCCCTAACATGTGTTTTCAAGAACTTAGTGTTTTGTTCTCTCCCTTCCTTAAGTGCAAGGAGGTTAGGACAGCTTTTGCAGAGTAAGAATTTTTTAGAGGATAAAACACTGCAGTGTTTCAATCTTCATGTTGCATGGTTTCGAAGGATCAATAACAGGGAGTTTTTAAAGGAATTGTTGTTGTTATTATGTGCCTCCTACGGCTTATGTCGACCCTATGAATCAGCGACCTCCAAGAGCATCTGTCATGAACCACCCTGTTCAGTTCTTGTAAGTTCAGGTCTGTGGCTTCCTTTATGGAATCAATCCATCTCTTGTTTGGCCTTCCTCTTTTTCTACTCCCTTCTGTTTTCCCCAGCAATTATCTTTTCTAATGAATCATGTCTTCTCATTATGTGTCCAAAGTATTATAACCTCAGTTTCATCATTTTAGTTTCTAGTGATAGTTCTGGTTTAATTTGTTCTAACACCCAATTATTTGACTTTTTCGCAGTCCATGGTATCTGCAAAGCTCTTCTCCAACACCACATTTTAAATGAGTTGATTTTTCTCTTATCCGCTTTTTTCACTGTCCAACTTTCACATCCATGCACAGAGATCGGAAATACCATGGTCTGAATGATCCTGACTTTAGTGTTCATTGATACATCTTTGCATTAAAGGAATTGTTACTGGATGTCAATTTTGTTTCATTCAAATGTCTTGTACATGGAAGCCTCTCTACCAAGCCCTGACATTTGGACTGAGGTGAAAGTAGTTTAGACATTAAAAAGGGAATTAATGCAGCCTTACAAATGCATTTACATAAGTTACCACCCTAGCAAAATTCTTACCCACCAGTAAATATATGATTAAAAAGCAAAATAACAATAACAATAACAATAACAACAACAACAACAACAATAATAATAATTTCAGAACTTAGAAAAATTAGTTAAAAACAAAACTGTTCTGGTATTATAATATATATATATATTTAGGTATTATTTTTATTTTTGTTTTACAGTAACTTGAAGAAGGTATCCAAACTGCATTGCAGACAATAAAAACTAAAAACATTAAATCTTCTAAATTTAAGATCACAGAAGACTGAAAAGAAAATATTTATTCCATCTTTATATTTTGAAGTAAAAGAGCAATGTTTTAGCTTTCTGCAAATGAGGTTTTCTCCTGGCCCTCAACATCTATTTAGCAACCAATCTGAATTTGTGTTCTTGGTTCATTGATTAAATGTTAGTTTCAATTTATGTTCACTAGGTGTCCCAAGCTAGGACTGCATTTCATTTGGACACACAACTATTACTTTAAAAATTCCTTGATTGATAATGATCCTCTGCTTCCTTCATGAGCTTGGCTTAATAGAACTCTTGATGGTTTGATCAAGCCACAGTTTGCCACTGTGTCTGAACCAGCCAACTGTGGTTTAAAAGAACTCTACAAACCAAGCTGAAAACCATAGCTTGTTTTGCAATAGTGGTTTGGAGGGATTTTTTCAAACCATAGTTGGTTCCTTGAGACACAACACCAAATTCTGTTAAAGTTTAAACAAACCATGCAGGGACAGGAGGAACTATGTACATATTTATTTATTTATTTGTTCATTCATTCAATTTATATCCTACTGTTTCTCCCAGAAGGAGTCGGGGCAGCACACAAAACATTAAAAACACTCTAAGACATCTTAAAACAGACTTTAAAATATATTAAAACAAACATCTTTTAAAACACCGTTTTAAAAAAGCACCTTAAAAAGCAATTCCAGCACAGACATATGTGTATGTACACCACACACACAAACACTTTATTCCTGATTCTTGAAAACATAAGGAACATAATGTCTGAATACACTCATGGTGTCTTTGTAATGATTCATATATTTACAAATATACAGGTTGAGCAGGCATGATTGGGCAACTGCTTTTCAGGTGTAGAAGCAGGCAGCAGAAATTCCAAAGTGCAACAGCTCCTCATAAACACCTTAAAAGTGCTCCAGCCAGGGGGGAAAAAAGCAGGGAGAGGTATTACCCTCCAAAAAGCACTGTAGATGCTTGGAACTAAGTGTTCTGTGCTGCAGCCAGGTGCCAATTATACGTCCTTGCCCCCATTAATAAATAAGCTGCATTGAAGAGAGATGTTCTCTGAATACCAGGAGAGCATAACTCACAAAACTACATGGACAAAGGGGGCTAACTCCTTGCCCTTTGTCCCATCGATCCATCATGTTCTCTCAAATTGTTTTTAGAACTCCTGTGTACCATCCCAGAAGGATAGCTGTGGGACAATGCAATCTTAAACATGTCAACTTGGAAGCAGTAGGACCTATAGAAAATGGCACCACCACCACCGGGCAAGAAAAGAAGACAATAGCGCATGTCCTATAATTTGTACAGACAGAGATCAACATGATTTTTCAAAGGGCATTCCAGAGCACCGGAGGATGAATTTGGAAGCAATGCTTACAGGATGTGTTGAAAACCAGATCTGCAAATACCGAGCTTCTATGTGTCATATATAATGACTGCAGCAGTAACATCTGCATCTGTCCTTCAAAGGGCTGCATGCGTAGACAAACATACAGAATTTTTGTTTCATTGCTCCTAAGAAGTTTCATTTTTTGCCCCAACTCTTTTGGGTCTCTCAAAATTAATCAGAGGTTTTGCCTAGTCAGCAATCTGTAAGCAACTTGAGTACTGCTTCAGGCAAAATGACACCTCTTCCTCTAATGCAGCTGACTGGAATGATAAAGAATTGGATCATACGTGGGAGAAATGCTAATAATAACATATGAAGAGCCCTGCTGGATCATCTAGAACATAAGAAGACCGTCACAGTGGTCAATCAGATGCTCCTGGGAAGCCCAAGCCAGGTCCTGAGTGCGACACCAGTCTCCTGACTTGTGATTCCCAGCATCTGGCATTCAGACTCATACAGCCTCCAACACTGGAGGTAGAACATCAGCATTGTGACTAATAGGCGTTGGTAGCCCTATCCTCCATGCATTTGCCTAACCCTCTTTTAAAGCCACCCAAGTTGATGGCCATCACTGCCTCCTGTGGGACCGAAGTTCATAGTTTAATTATATGCTGCTGGGCAAAGAGGGATTCTTTTGTCTGTCCTGAATCTTCCAACATTCAGCTTCATTGGATGGCCCTAAGTCCCAGTATTACGAGAGAGGAAGGAAATCATATTTTTCCTTACAGGCAAAAACATTTATTTCAACCATAACTGGACTAAAATTTTCTGGGGCCACTGGGGGCTAGATAAAGGTGCTTCTGGAGGCAGGATGAAGCGCATGGGTCATTGTTATGCCGTCTCTGCTTCAAGCTGTTCTTCAGTGTCTTTATGAGAGTCCTTGAGGAATGTCCTGGCTTCTATTTGCTTTCACCCTTTTCTCTTCTCCCCTCCCTTCAAATCTTACCGCCTTTTGAGCACCAGACAAACTTGTCCTTGCTGTTCCAGCTCCATCTCTGTGATTTGCGTTAATATCCTTGGAAGGAGTTACAATGCTTTGATGGGAGGGGGAAATCATTTTTGATAGTGCAGGATGAGCGAAAATGAATATTGGGGGAGGATTCTATTATGCTGAGAAAGAGTAGGCAGGGGACCTTGAATGTGGGCTCTTGAGGTTCACTCCCCCCTCCCCCCTCTCTTTTAATGATTCTTCCCAATCTTGAAGAGGTTAAGAAGGCAGGGAGAACTTAAGCGTGGAGATTCAGGGCAATATGGAGAGTTAGACACACTATTACAGTGCTGGAAGATGAGTTTTCGAAAGGCAAATGTCTCTCAGCTGGATTGAACACCAGTCTAAGTAAGCTGACGTGCAGGAATGTTTTATCATCACAATGATGATTATTTCTTAAATGTCAGCAGAATTCATGAAGGGCAGTGTTATCATTTCTCAGCAAACACTATTAACAAGAGATGTGCACCTGCTGATTTCACAAAGGAGACACCCATCAGCAATAGCCTGATGTGATTGTAAGCATGGGGATTCACATTACAATTCACATTGTAAGCATGGGAGCATCACATCCAGGGCTGGCAGAGTGAGGCAGCTGCCGCAGATGGCAGATGGTGCTGGGGAGAGTGGCAGCAAGATGTTGGAGGGCAGACCTGTGTGTGCCACACAGCCTGCTCTGTGCCCTCTAAGCCAACCTGGTGCCCTCAAGTGTGGTGGAAAACAAGGTCCCAATCACCTGTCTTGAAATAAATATTAAAGTGTCTGCAAGTGGAATAGGAGAGATCAGCATCATGTACTTGGCCTCAGCCAGCAAAATGTTTTGGGCCAACCCTTGCCATATCAATCTAGGGCCCCCTAATTTTTGGCAGAAGTACAGAGGTTCTATCATTTGGAAAGACCTGGGAAGGGAGAGGCATTGTCCATCTACTCAGAGAGGCAACTTCATTGTGGGCTTAGCCAAAAGGGCGAATTAGCCAATTACTGTAAGTGGGAAATCCTCTTCCAAACCATCTCCTACTGGAGGCATCTACGGTAACGCCAAATCCAGCACACCTGTGCTATGTCGCAGGTATGGGGAACCTTTGGCTATCCATATGTGGTATGGTGAAGTGGCTAGAGTGTCGGACTAGGATCTGAAAGACCAGTGTTCAAATCTCCACTTAGCCATGAAGCTTGCTGGAGGACCTTGGGTCAATCACAGCCTTTCAGCCTAACATACCTCATAGGGTTGTTGTGAGGACAAAATATATGCCACCTTGAGCTCCTTGGAGGGTGGTTGAGATATAAATAAATAACGTTGCTGAGTTCCATCATCCTTGCCCATTAACAGTGATTGCTGGTCTGATGAGGCTTGTACTTCAGCAACATCTGGAAGGCCAAAGGTTCTCCACTCCTGTTCTATGGCAACCTACCAGGAGTTCAGTAAATCTCTTGTTCCTGCTACATGCCTTGGTCTGAAAAAAGGGAGGTGGAGGGTGTTATGTAGTGACTGGCAGGCCACAGTGGTGTTCAGCATTAGTGGTCACACATTGGGAATTTCTGGCTTGCTGCAACCCAGTGAAAAGAGGCCCAATCCTCTACCAAGCAATTACTGACCGTGACAGCCTTCCAAGACTACTTCCTGTAGTTTTTTGATAGTTCCATTCCAGTATCACAGGGATGTTTGACCCTGTGATTACCATGGTAATATTTGCCCACAACTGCGTCTTGTGCTCAAAAGGAGAAATCTTGGAATTCTCAAGATCCTAGGAGACTTATGATAATCACACATTCTAATAACAAAGTAAGATGGTGACTATCAACAGAAGTGAAGCCCAAAGGGGTGACTAAGAAACAGAAAGGCATTGCCAACATGCCTGGAGAAACCTCCTGTTTTGCAGAACTATAGGCTACTTGGAAAATAAAAGGGGGAAATGACCAGCCCATTGGGATGGCATGGTTAGTAGCCATGGAATGTTGAGTGTCAGTTGAAAAAGAAAAAGAGAAAATGGGCCATGCTTGATGTCTTACATTTTATCATTTCAGGTAGTAGTATTCTGGAGGAGGGCCTGGGTGGATGGCAGAAACCCTGGATAAGAGCACTCTTGCCTGGAGAGGAGGATACACTTCAACAATTTTGTTGTAGATCTCACTTGCACTGAGTGAAACACACTGCTAAGAAACAGCAAACCAAGACTGGAGAAATAAACAAACCATCTTTAATTGTAACTCATCCACTGAAAACTCTTCTGAACCAGCTGATGTTATTCTGTTGTCTTCTAGATGACTGCAAGGTTACATATGGGCCGGTCTCTCTCCTCTCATGGTCCAGGATGTAGACAACAGCATCTGAAGAAGATTGCTAGGTCTGCAGACTGATAGTGGCCTTCTCTTGGACAATCTCACAAAGCAGTCTCTGGAGAACATTTTCCTGTAGAAACCTCCACAAAAGATGAGGAACCTTCAAGGGCCATCACCCACCCTAACAAATGTCACCCTGTTGATACTCTCAGACAATAAATTAGTCCTCCTCCCTAAAACCTCCCACGGCTCCTGCACTGATAGATACAAGCTAGAGATTCAGCAGCATCACTGGAGTGCTAGGCACATAACTATAGCACTACCACTTGAAAGAAAGTTCATAGCTCAGGCTGGAAGAGCCATAGCTCCGTCGTAGAGCCCAGAGCCCAGAGCCCAGATTCAATCTTTGGCAACTCCAAGTAGGGCTGGGAGAGACTCCTGCCTCAAACCCTGGAGAGCCACTGCCAGTCAGTGTAGACAATACTGAGCTACATGTTTCGATGGTCTGATTCAGTACAATGCAGCTTCCTATGTTTCCCACTTCACTGTGAGCTGACATTCCCTGGGGGATTTGGGCCTCAGATCATGGATCACCTAGCAGCAGTAGCTGAGCCCTGAATAGTATCCTGACTAGCACTGGGCAAAACTCAAGACTATCAACATCTGGAGCTTCCTGTGATCACTGGTCTTGATATTTTCTGTTCTGTTCTTGACCTCTGCTCTTTGGGTGTCCTTCTCATTCTATTATTTATTTATTTATTACATTTATATTCAAGGTGGCATACACACCGGCTCTTTACGTCACACTATCTGTCTCCCCATTCATGGGATACTCCCTCCTTTGACTTACATTATGCTCTGCTGCACTGATCTGACCGCTTCTAAAAAAGCCCACCCTGGACCCATTGCTCTGCGACAATTACCAACCAGTTGCAAATACCCCCTTCTTAGGGAAGGTGATTAAGAGGGTTGTGGTGCAGCAATTGCAAGTACTCTTGGATGAAACAGATTATCTTGACCCATCCCAGTCTGGGTTCAGGCCTGGTTATGGGACTGAATTGGCTTTGGTCGCCCTGATGGATGACCTTTATCGGGAGAAGGACAGGGGGAGTGCAACCCTGTTACTCTTACTTGATCTGTTGGCAGCTTTTGATACAATTGACCATGGTATGATGGGTATTGGAGGCACTGTTTTAAAGTGGGTGATAGCTACAACTTTAGGTATATATAGACAGATATTAGGACCCATCCTATCCTTTTGATGGTCAACTAGGAAAATGGGGAACTGCCTTATGCTGAGTCTGTCTAGCTCAGCGTTGTCTACACTGATTGGCAGCTGTAATATTTGCAAGTGTTGAAATGAACTCCAAACACTGTGTAGAAGGAACAAACTTACAGCAGTGGCTCTCCAGGGTTTCAAGCAGGGAACATTTCCAATTTCCAACTGGAAATTCCAGGGATGGGACTTGGGACTTTCTGCTAAGGGTGGGGGAGAATATTTGCTAAATTGGATTTAGTACCGGATTTTGACTGAATTCAAGAGTCTGCCGTCTTTTTAGACTGGCACTGATTTCTTGCTGTGGACTGCATATGTAATCGGCTCAGCTTTTTATTTATTTATCCCCCCCCGATTTTCTGCAGTTCTCTTCATAATTACAATTTCTGTTATCTATTAACTTCCATGGGTTTAATGTAAATGTACTGCCTTCAAGTCAATTCCGACTTATGGGCACCCTACGAATAAGGTTTTCATGGTAAGCGGTATTCAGAGGGGGTTTACCATTACCTTCCTCTGAGGCTGAGAGGCAGTGACTGGCCCAAGTGAGCTTCATGGCTGTGTGGGGATTCGAACCCTGGTCTCCCAGGTCGTAGTCCAGCGCCTTATCCACTACACCACACTGGCTCCACATAAGCATTTATGTTAAAAATTACATTTTTTTTCCACCACCAAAATACCCCTACAATAGCGGATGGAATCGGCAAGTGCAAAAGCAAGACGGAACAAAAAAAGGCGATCGAACGATGGCCTATCGGAATACAAGCAGATCAGAACTAGGCAGCCAACCCCATCCCTACTTTCCACATGCCAAGCAGATGATCTGCCACGGACTTATGCTTCCTCCCTGTTTAAGCTGAGAATTTTGTTTTCACATTGTTATAACCTGCCATGGAACCTTATGGTGAAATCTAATAAAGAAGAATTCTAACAAGCAAACAACTATTTTCCTTTTAACAAATCTGTCCATTGACATCTATTCTACCCTGTCTGTTTAAACTGGTTTCTGCTGTACTGCCAGGGAGTAATTAGGATATAAGGAGTAGCTGATTCCTGATTAAAAGGGCAAAAAGGCTTCACTAAGTTTGAATAATTGGCACTTACAAAGTTCCTAACAGCTGCCCTCTAACGCAAGTGATTCACAAGCACTCAACTTCTCAGCCCCATTAAGACCCCTTTTAAAAATCCCTGTGATGGATGAGTCTTCAAAATATTTTATAGGCAATGGCTTCACAATTAGAATTTAGTGCAAAGCTTTCTTCCCCCATAAATCAAACTTTGAATATGGATAGCTGTATCTTCCACTTATCTAAAAGTTTCATGTGTTGTCCATTATATACAATCAGCCTGATCCCCCCCTTTTCTCTTGGAAACATACCTAGAATAACCCTAATGTATGCCGATAGAGTATTTATATACTGAGGAATGATTTCATCACAAAAGGATGCCAGTCTAAGCCAATTTATTATATGCTATACAAGTGTTAAACTGCTTTAAATCAATAGTTAAGAAGACAGGGGAATACTCAGGGCATAGTAAGTCATCATTTTAATGAAATATAGATTATTCCAGGACTATTAAAGAAGTGGTTGGGTGTCAGGGAAATGGCACACATTTTTCCCCCAGTGTTAAACAAAACCCATCTATTTTAGTGGAACAAAATCAATACGCAGCCATGACCTGCATGTGTAAGTAAATTTATAGGCAGAGTTACCCATTGCTAAATAGACAGGTTATGCTTACAGGCCTAGGCCGGTTCATCCGATCCAGTTAAAGGAATGGTTAGAGGCAACTGGGGGGATGGATAGAGAGAAAACCCTGCGAGAACATGTTGCTCTTGAATGCCAGTTCACCAAGAAGCAGATGGCCATTTACCAAGTGGCAACTTTACTATGGTTTGTACTTAAAACATGGTAAGCTGGTGGGATGGTCCACTTCACAGACACACACAAAGAGAAGGGAGCAGCATTCCTGTGGTGCTGTCCCAAACTATGGATTCAGTGTGGTGCAGTGGTTAGAGTGTTGGACTAGGACCTGGGACAGCCATGAAGTTCAGTGGGTGACCTGGAGCTAGTCATTATCTCTCAGCATAACCTCCTGGTAGGGATGGAGGAAAATTCATTCCAGCCCACATTTGAAGCAAAATCTATGAAATGTGCACTTTGTTCCCCAAACAAAGAATGCTTACAAAAATGCACATATTAGGGGGAAATGTGCATAAAAATGAGCATATTAGTGAAAATAACATACAAATGCATTGTATTGGGAAAAATTGCTTGGGGAGATGTATCTTAGTCAAAACTGCATACAATAATGTGTTTATTATGCTGATGACACGCAGCTCTACTTCTCCTTTACATCTTCTTCAGGTGAGGCAGTCGACGTGCTGAACCGTTGCCTGGCTGCGACAATGGACTGGATGAGAACTAACAAACTGAGACTCAATCCTGACAAGACTGAGATGCTGTTGGTGGATGGTTTCTCTGATCGGATGGTGGATATATACCCTGTCCTGGATGGGGTTACACTCCCCCTAAAGGAACAGGTGCGTAGTCTGGGAGTCATCTTAGACTCTTCCCTCACACTTGACGCTCATGTAGCCTCGGTGGCCCGGAATGCGTTCTACCAACTTCGGTTGGTAGCCCAGCTACGTCCCTATCTGAGTAAGGAGGACCTCTCATCAGTGGTACATGCTATGGTAACCTCGCGTCTGGACTACTGCAATGCGCTTTACGTAGGGCTACCTTTGAAGACGATTCGGAAGCTACAGCTAGTGCAAAATGCGGCAGCCAGACTGCTAACAAGAACTAAGCGGTCTGAGCATATAACACCTGTGCTAGCCCGTTTGCACTGGCTTCCAATATGCTTCCGGGCCAGATTCAAAGTGTTGGTACTAACCTATAAAGCCTTATACGGTGCGGGACCACGATATCTGTCGGAACGCCTCTCCCGATATGAACTGGCCCGTACACTACGGTCTACTACGAAGGCCCTCCTCCGGGTTCCGACTCATAGGGAAGCCCGGAGAGTGGTGACAAGATCTAGGGCCCAGAACTATGGGTGGTCCCAGAACTATGGAATGGTCTCTCCGAGGAGGTGCGCCTGGCGCCAACACTATCATCTTTTCGGCGCCAGGTTAAAACCTTTCTCTTCTCTGAGGCATTTTAATTCCTGTTAATTGTAAATTATTATATTTTGATTTTAGACTGTACAGTTTTGTGTACAGTTTTGTGTTATTTTTATTGTATTTTTAATGTTCACCACCCAGAGAGCTGTTGCTAGTCGGGCGGTATATAAGTTTAATTAAATAAATAAATAAATATTAGGATAAATTCGTGCTAAAATGCTGAAGAATTTTCATGAGGGTTTTTATTTTTTTAAAAAATGCAAATTGTTGCAGAAATGTGGAGAACTGAATTTAAAATAGGAAAAATGAGAAACTGAGAGAATCATAATTGACAGATTCTTCCATCCCTGATTTGTGGCAACTTGTGAGAGGGCTGTCTATGTCACAGTGTTCCTTTGCCAGCACTAGAAAATGTTTTTTTTAATCAAGCTTTTGATTGTTATTTTTAAACCAAACTTTTGACTGGATTGCTGTTTAGTTTTATGAATTGCTAACCCCGGCCCCCTAGACCTCATCTTCTAAAGCTGGGATTGTGTTGATACTTACCTAATTGTTTTAATGATGGGGTTTTTGTTAGTATTATTTTTTTCCTTTTTGTAAAACAAAACACATTTTGTTAGCCATTTTCAGTGCCTTCGTCCTGAGTGAAGTTCAATTTTTTTGCATGTATGTATAAATTAATAAACATCCTCATCTGCAGCAGTGCATACGTGCAAGAAGAAAATAATGGCATCTTAAGTCTTGAATATGCTCAGGATTGTTGTAAGGATAAAATGTAGAGGGGGAGATTCATGTATGCAAAAGGTTCTTGGAGGAAAGGGGGGATGTAAATGTAACAGCAACAACGACAATACACACCTAAGATATCTATGCAAATACTGGAAGGATGTGCCCATGTATGAAGGCACATATATGAATGTCAGATAGTTGTGCATGAATGCTGGTAGCATATGTGCAAATTCCAGATGCATATATGAGAATGCTGGAAAAATGTGCCTAAAGCCAGTTTCTTGAGTCTTCCCATGCAAATCTTTGTTTCCCCTCTAGGGATGAGGAGAAATATGTTTAGTTTGCTTTTGCATTTGAGTCCATAGAAATTTGCAGTTCTCTGTTGTTGTTTTGTTCTTGCTGATGAACTTCTCCAACTCAAAAAGTGTGTGCAAAAGATGCATATGTTAGAAAAACATAGGAAGCTAACATACACTGAGTCAGACCATTGGTCCATCCTATACTGCACTGCCTTCAAGTCAATTCCAACTTATGGCGACCCTATGAATAGGGTTTTCATGAGGTTGAGAGGCAGCGACTGGCCCAAGGTCACCCAGTGAGCTTCATGGCTGTGTGGGGATTCGAACCCTGGTCTCCCAGGTCATAGTCCAACACACTAACCACTACACCACACTGGCTCTCATTGGTCCATCCAGCTCAGCATCATCTACACTGACGGACAGCGGCTCTCCAGGATTTAAGACAGGATTGTCTCCTAGTCCTTCCTAGAGATGCCAGAGATGGAACCTGTGGCCTTCTGCATGCAAGACAGATATTCCACCAGTGAGCTGCAGCACTTCCCCTGAGTTGCAGACTGGGACAGAAATGGCTGCGAATTCAACTTGAGGTTGAGAAACTGAGAGAAATCTGAATGGACAGATTTGTCCATCGCTTCATCTCTCCCAGCTCCCCAATGCAATACAAAATATGCATTTCTAAATGCACTTTCTCTCACAGAACACATTTTAAACACATCTTGGGTTGGGTTTTGTTTTTTTGAGCCAAGAACTGATTAGGAACATTTGGGAAGTGCAAAGTTTACAAAGTTCTGACCCTCATATTAGACTGAGAGGTGCAGATTTGGTCAGTTCATACTGGAATTCACAAATATCACATTCCGCAGTCATTTCTACTCCTTGGGTTACACTGGCGATAGTGAATAAGTTGCTGAGCAGCTCATGGGATAAGCTGCTTTGCCACCACACCAAAGACGATTTGTGACGCCATAATGGAATAATGTTATATTTATTAAAATATAACAAATATTAAACTTCAGCCAATTACAACCAAATAACCAAATTGAATTTCTTCACTGAGGATAAACCTGACTGAAGGGGGATATTCCCTCCAGTCCCCTGGGCATGTCAGTCTCAATGCACTGTGACTCCCCAGCCAAGGATGTGGAAAAACTTGTCCCTCCTTGCTAGCAGAGCCAAGTATTTCCAACCTCCGCAGCCTGGCCCCACTGTACAGGCCTTCACCATGCTGGGCAAGCTGGTCCCACAAGGACACCCCCAGATCCCCACCAGCCGTTCAACACTGGTAGTTCCCTAAGGAGTGCCCTTGAACAACATGCCTCCTTCTCCAACTTTGTCCCCACCTTCCTCACCTGCTCGAATTCCATGCCACAAGAGGGGGTCAGCGCAAGCTTGATCACCTCAACCCAAAGACAACAAAGCCCTCAAACCCAACTGCAAATCCTCCAAAAGGAAATCACACCCACGCTCTGAGAGATGGATGTTGTCATCTCTAAAAAGGTGTGGGCAATGAAACCGAATCCTATCATGGGGAATAAAAGCCCCCCCTAGGACAAAACCAACTCTCTAACTTTCCTATTAACCCACCGCTGAGATCTATCAATTCTATTGGGTTGAATGGCCCCCTTCCACCTTCTAACATATCCGACCATACAATAATTAAATCTGGATATGTCTGCACAATCCACGTTAAATCATGGGTGACCCTGCGAAGCAAATCCATACCTGCACACTGCACGAAGTCATTCTCCCCAAAATGCACAACCGAAATATGGGGCTGATAACATGTGGACATTATTCTACAAACTACAGGGAGCAACTCCCCCCACAACATGCCCCGTTTGGCCTCCAGGCTGACTGTCACATGAACAGAAAGCTGTAACTGTGTTTCCGCTAGTGAAGACGAAGCCCTCCTGTGGGCCCAGAACAAGATGGAATGCCCGCACAGGACGATCCTCGCTGGGACTGGGAGGTTCTGTGGACCTCAGGAGAACAAAAGACAATCAGGATTAACTCACATCCGTACGTAGGCCTTAAAAGCGTCAGATCACCATCTGCCAATTGCCTGGATGCTCTCTTTGGGGAGAACAAGAAGCAACCGGCATTAGAATCACAACTGTACATAGGTTTTAAAAGTGGCAGATTACCATCTGCCAATTGCCTGGATGTTTTCCACATGCATGCCCACTAGGGCCGCGGCTGTAGCCACCCAATCCAGAAGGAATGCAACCCCATACTCCACAATTTTGCCCCCTGGCCAACAAGGCCCTCCAAACAATGGACAAATCAGGGCGGATCTGTTGATAGGCTTTAAAAGTGGAAGATCTCCATCTGCCAATTGCCTGGATGCTTTCAACATGCATGCCCACTAGGTCCACGGCCATAGCCGCCCAATCCTGAAGGAGTGCACCCCCCTGCACTTCAGAATCTCACCCACCGGCCAACAAGGCCCTCCAAACAAGGGATTAATCAGGGCAGATCCATTGAAATGTATGAACAGATAACGCCGGCCTGCAGGCCGTATAGAGAGGAAGTTCCTCACGGCAGAAACAGGGCACAATTTGGATACGTCCATGACCCTTATGGTCAGTCTTAGAGACTCACAAGGAGGACATCACCGAATCTGTACGTAACGTACAGTCTCAAGAGCACAAGGCTCGATAGGACACATCACACTTAGAGGAAGCTAATATTTCTATATGGCTAAAGGCGTCATAAAAAGCAGTTAAGGCTACTGCGACAAAAAGCTGAGTCTCATAAAGAGAAGAACATAAAGAATTAAACAGTGTCAGGATCTGTAGGAGGACATCGGGCATGATTGGCCTCCTCCGGTCAGGGGACCCAGGAGGAGAACTCGACCAACCCTCAAGGACCTTTCTGACCCTAAATTTTACAGTATGATCCTGGAGGCCCTTAGCCTTGGCAATAAAGGCCAGAATGGAGAAGTGGCCAGAGATAGTGCTCACTGAAATGCCCTGTCCCTTTAAATTCATAAACTGCAGCAAATGAGAGGCTGGTATTGGCCACACAGGAGGCAGAGTGTGCCAATAGCCTAAATGTGTCCTTCCTGGAAGACGCTAAGACTTCACCGGGGCAAAAGGCTCTCAAACACCATTAAGGCCATCCTTGAAATAACTTTCCCTCATAAGGAGGAACACAGCTGGGAGCAGCATGAGTACATCAGACATGAATGGCCACAAACGATCAGGCAGCCTGGGGTGGAACGCGACCAACCCCCGGTTTTCATAACCCTGGAATCCGTAGTGGGTTCCAGAATGCGCTTGACCTTGAAATTAAAGGCCGGGGCAGAAAGGTGGCCAGATATATTGCTTACTGTAACACCCTGCCCCCTTAAGGAGAGCATGAACTACAAAATATATGGAACTGGTATTGGCCACACCAGAGGGAGGGCATGCAAGGAGGCATCGGCCATGTTGCACTGCAAACCCAGAACATGCCGAGTGGCGAGCTGAGTATTAAAGCATACATAGCAGAACACATGCACAAGGTGCATCAATCCAGTAAAGTTGGCGGTCTGGGGATTTACCACACAACCATAGCTAGGTGCCGCACTAAAAATGTACTGTGCGATTCCGAAAGGCAGAAGGCCAGATATGTACCACAACCACTATTAGAAAAGGTTCCAAGAAAATAAAGTCTGGAGTGAGCTCCATGCCCCTCCAGGCAGCTGGCCATTGCTCAGTGCACCACAGGTTCTTAAATTTGACGCCAAAACCCAACCATCAACTGCATTACAGCTAACTTGCAGTTCAACCTCTGGGAGCAAGTCCTCTCCTCCGAAATAGAATGGCTGTTGAAGTTCTTCAAATAGGTAAGCCAAATGAGAAAATCCTCCCTCATCCTTTCTGTAACTGTACTGAAATAAAAAAAACATGAGCACACCCCTTTCATGACATCATAAAGGCACCGAAGGAATGCTCTGCCGGGAGAAACGACCTGGAGGTAAAAACTAAGTGACCAACCAGCTCCTGAAATAGAAGAAGAGTGAGCATAGGACCAACAACATGATGCACTGTAACTGCCTCTGATCATGGCAATACAAAGTCCTCTAACTATGTATTGGGAGTAGCATCATAGAAGCATGTTACTGTCTGAGAGAGTGCTTGTGCGCAGTGGTTTGAGCCAGCCACCAGTTGCCCAGACTACTGGCCCTAAAAGGGGTTCATTTTCGATGAGACAAATGGGCTAAATGTTCAATTACTAACACATCTGTCTGGCATCACATGTGCAATCCAAGTAAAGTGGTCAGGATCTAGATGCCGGCCTGGTCATGATCTAAATGCCCACACAACCTATGCAGGCTACCCACCAAAGATTCTCCTACAGATGATATAAACAAGTACTGCCAGCCTGATGTATGAATGAATGTGTATCTGACAGGCAGCAATCACCTATTGTGTCCGAGACCGCTGTAAATTAGACATGATTTAAGTAAGTACCCGTGCATTATGGAACATGCAGTATACAATTGATATTTCTTAGAAATAAATTTAAAGCCATTTAAACGAGACTTGTAAAAGCTTTGTATTATAGAATTACCAAACACTAGATCAGCACTTGATGCAAGGACCAATGAGCTGTCATTTTCAAAATGAGCACATGTTATGTTTCATTTAGATATTTCAGGGATGGAAACAGAGCATTTGAAATTGCAAGCAGTAGGATGCCATAGCCAACCGAGCATGTCAAAATAAGACACGTGGAGAGACTTTTTGCTACTCCTGTAATATAAAGAACTGTTTTGTAATCTTATTAGCTACTAATGGGCCCTAAGGAGAAATACAATTAACTTAATCATGACAAAAGCCAGGATTCTGATCCAGCAAACTTGTAATCTTTTATATTTTAGTTGTTTACATTAAATGTCATTCACTAGAAAAGACAATAATGCTGGGAAAAGCAGAAGGGAGTAGAAAAAGAGGAAGACCAAACAAGTGATGGATTGATTCCATAAAGGAAGCCACAGACCTGAACTTACAAGATCTGAACACGGTGGTTCATGACAGATGCTTTGGAGGTCACTGATTCATAGGGTCGCCATAAGTTGCAATCAGCAGGCACATAACAACAACAACATTAGACCTCTTGGCTCTCATAATGAAAGCCGTAACAGTGAGTTTTATCTGACTGTAGAGCATTTCCTTTAAACTTACATGGCATATATTGCGTTTCTCTGAGTCTCACTTGTATATATATTTTGAAGCCTTTTGGGAAACCTGAGTGGCAGGATTTCAATTTTCTCACGTTAGAGTAAAATATCTACTGTGCTCTGTAAGATGATATTGCACAGGCATATATCATTTTCACCATTCATGATACATACAGCAGTAGAAATATGAAGCTAACACATCTGAAGCAGCATCCTAAAAGTAAAGTAAAGAATATAGGAGTATTGAAAAGAAATCTTGTTAGGGATGTTAATTCTATAACTCAGTGTGGCTATAAGGCCAGTTCGTAGTGTCTGAACATTAAAATACTATACCCGCAATGGGAAAATGATTCCACTCCACACACACACATGTATTTAGTATGTTCATTAAGTAAATTGCATGTACAATTAATATATGATTAATCCTTCAGTTATCTGTAAAACTAATCTATCTATCTATCTATCTATCTATCTATCTATCTATCTATCTATCTATCTATCTATCTATCTATCTATCTATCTATCTATCTATCTATCTATCTATCTAATTGATGAGGGGTTTGTGCAAGGTATGAAAGTGTAAGGTTCTCAAGCAAATTTCCTCTGTAAACATAGCTGAGTGATCCCTATTTTTGTGGAGTCTAAGGTGTAGCTCTAAGCTCCCCATGAGTTAAATAAATCACATTTAATTCACTAGTTTTCACCTCCGCAATGAACCACATTAAAGCTGCTCTGTGATCCCATGTGACTCATTATTCAGTGTTCATCATGCTGATACTCACTATATTAAAATTAAAAGTTGTAAAGATCATGCGTAACCCTCTAGGCAGAACTGGGAGATATGGGAAGGAAGGTAAAAGCCTGCACAGCCGTGACCATGTAGAAGTTGCAGAGCTGCCACAGGGCCGGCCTGCCACCCAGCCCCCACCCAGCCAAGGCCCAAAGGTGGGCAACCATCAAAGGGGAGCTGCCAGAACCTCCCCACACCACAGCAAAACATGTGCGGCCGGCCAAACCAGAGCCAGCACCCAGGCGGTGAGGCGTGTACACCCAGGTGCGCAATGCCTGACATGCTCCCATATCCTGCCTCCACTTGGAGAGACAGCCCAGGCCCCGCAACAATGGGCAGGGACGTGAGCGAACTCGTATAGCCACAGGAGGCCAGCCTACCAACTGGCCTCACTGAACCCACATGTGGCCCGGCCCACCAGTGGCCAGCCCACGGCCAGCAATGCAGAAAGCTGCCACCACAGAGAGTGCGACAAGGACAACCCCCTACTGTGACCTGCCCGCCTGTTCAGAGCCGTGGCGCAGCACCCTCAGCCCAGACAGAATGCCTGTCGAGGGCAGGATGCCTTTTCTCTCCCCCCACCCGCACTAGACGGGGGATGGGGATAGGCTGAAAGGGCCGGGAACTGATCAAGATGAGGGAGAGGGCAAAGCGGGATGTGGCTTTGAAAAAACAGCTGATTGGCTAGCGCTGACCAGCTGATAGCCCGAGGGGGGGAGAGAAAGATCACTGCTAACCAGGTAAGGCCCAACAAGAGCCACAAAAGCAGGTGAGCCAAGCAACCGACCTGTAAGGCCTGGCCATACCACTGCCAGCAGTTAATTAATTAATTATGCTTAAAAGCATAGGCAGTTGTATTGGAGAATAGAATTCACCAACAGGCAAAAAAACCTTGCGGTTTAAGAACTTAGCTATATCAAACAGATATTTCTTCCAAACTTTAAAAAGCAGGGAAATTGGGCAGCTATAGTGAATGCACCAGGGGAGCAGGAGACCTGAACTCTTCTCTGAGATATTGTACTGCCCTACAAATTTGTAAAAATGCAAAGACAACTTGTGTTGGTCTCTCACAGTCCAATCCACTTGCTGTGTAGCTTGGAAGAATTTGGTAACATGTCCCTCTGAGTGGGGGATGAGGATAGGCCGGAAGGGCCGGGAACCGATCAACATGAGGGAGAGGGTAAAGCGGGACGTCATGCCGCCCCTCTCCCTGTAAATTGGGTAGAAAGAAAAAAGAAAAAACAGCTGATCGGCTACTGCCGACCAGCTGATAGCCCCGGGGGGGAGAACGATCGCTGCTAACCAGGCAAGGCCCAACAAGAGCCACAAAAACAGGCAACCCGCCACAACTCCCACCCTCCGCGCAGCAACCAACCCTTGCAGCCTGGCCATAGCACTGCCAGCATGCATCCGGTGAGATGGGAAGCCGCTGCAGACCAGGACATGCAAGCCTCCATGCACTTCGTGCCGCAAGGCAAAAGGAGGCAAGTTTAGAGGGAGGCGTGGGCTTTTAAACCCCACTCCTGCCTCATGTCTCATTGGTCAGCAACCCTCAGCCGACCTTCTTAGAAACCTTGGAAAAGGTTCCTGAGCCTTCCAGAAGTGGGGCAGTGGCGAACATGCCCCCACTCAAGGCAGGAATGCCATTCTCACCAACCTAGGAACGTAGCTGCCTTACTCAGAGTCAGCCCATCTGTCTAGCTCAGTATTGTCACAGTGACTCACAGTTGCTCTCCAGGGTTTGAGGCAACTCCCAACTCTACCTGAAGATGCTGGGGGAACACGGCCTGGGACCTCCTGCATGCAAAGTCAATGCTCTGCCACTGAGCTAAGCCCCTTCCCCTACCAACAAATGTTCCAGGAGACACAGAGATGCATGATCTTCTGATAGCTTATTTGCACCCGTCCAAACTGAAGATGGGAGTGTAATGTACTGAAAATATGTGAGAGCAAATACCTTTGTCCCTAATGGAAGCGGTGAATTTGGAAATTAAGCTCAGCAGGTAAGAAGAGCCTGTTCGGTTTTCAAATGAGATCATTTGTCATTGTGCTAAAGTGTGTTGATTGTACTGCTGCTGTCTGCTTCTCCATCTCATCCAGACCATCCCCTTCATTCCCCCCCACCGCATTTTGCCCTGCTGCTTTCAGTAAAATGAGTTGAAAGCTCTGTACAGTAAATTGCAGTAAAGCAAATGATTTCCCATACAGATACATCCAGGTGGGTTTTCTTTGTCCAAACAGGCTTGAATCCAAAGACACCTCTCTATTTATTTATTTATTTATTTATTTATTTATTTATTTATTTATTTATTTATTTATTTATTATATTTCTGTACCGCCCAATAGCCGAAGCTCTCTGGGCAGTTTACAGCATAAAAACATCCAGTATACAATTAAAAACAAATATCAAACACATGGAAACAATATAACAAAATAACTAAACATAGTTAAACACATGGACAACGACAGACACAATCCTAAAATGTTAAGTATAAAAACGTATTAAATCAGTTAAAATATGAAGCTGTTTAAGATGTTAATGTTAAAATTACTAAAATTAAGATTGTGAGTGATAGATGTAGGTGTTAAAAGTAGATATTAAAATGTTAAAATGCCTGGGAGAACAAGAAGGTTTTTACCTGGCGCCGAAAGGATAACAATGTTGGCGCCAGGCGTACCTCATCAGGGAGAGAATTCCATAATTCGGGGACCACCACAGAGAAAGCCCGTTTCCTTGTCACCTTCCGGGCTTCTCTCTGGGTGGGTCCCCGAAGGAGAGCCTTTGATGTTGAACGTAGTGTAGGTTCATATCGGGAGAGGTGCTCCATCAGGTATTGTGGTCCCAAGCCGTGTAAGGCTTTATAAGTCAAAACCAGCACTTTGAATTGAGCCCAGAAGTGTATAGGCAGCCAGTGCAAGCGGGCCAGGATCGGTGTTATATGTTCACATCTCCGAGTTCCTGTTAACAATATATATACATTTATTATTTGATTTATCTCCTGCCCTTCCTTCCAGCAGGAGCCCAGGGTGGCAAACAAAAGCACTAAAAACACTTTAAAACATCATAAAAACAGACTTTAAAATACATTAAAATGAAACATCTTTCAAAACATTTTTAAAAAGCTTTCAAGACATCTTTTAAAAAAAGGTTAAAAACATTGTTTTTTTAAAAAAGTTTAAAAACATATTGAAAAGCAATTCCAACAGACACACACTGGGGTAAGGTATCAACTTAAAAGGCTTGTTGAAAGAGGAAGGTCTTCAATAGGCACCGAAAAGATAACAGAGATGGCGCCTGTCTAATATTTAAAAAATGTACTGCCTTCAAGTCGATTCTGACTTATGGCGACCCTATGAATAGGGTTTTCATAAGGCTGAGAGGCAGTGACTGGCCCAGGGTCACCCAATGAGTTTCATGGCTGTGGGGATTCAAACCGTGGTATCCCAGCTTGTAGGCCAACAACTTTAAGAGGAGGGAATTCCAGAGGGTAGGTGCCACCACACGAAAGGTCCTCTTCCTATGTTGTGTGGAACAGACTTCCCAATAAGATGGTATCTGCAGGAGGCCTCACCTGCAGAGCACAGTGATTAGGGTTGCCATATTCCAGTTCCACAAATCTGGGCAGGCTAATTTGCATATTATGCATATTATTTGCATATTATGCAAATTATTTGCATATTAATATTTGGATTGTCCAGTTGTTTTGTTCTTGTGCCTAGGAATTACCACCAAAAACTGGGGAAAGATGTGAGAAATCTTTTTTTAAAAAAGCTTAACATTTTCAGCCTTAAATGCCTAGACTCCAGTTTCCAACACTATGGAATATTTATTGATTGATTAAGAGGATTTATATCCTGCCCTTCTGCTGTTAAAAACAGAGCTCAGGACAGCTTACAAATATAATAAAAACAATAAAAATACACAATCAATATAAAAACATAATAAAAACACAAAATAGCAACAAACATAAAGTAAGTCAGGGCAGCAGTACGGTTAACCATTACATATATGACATATTTCAGAGATGTGGTGGGTGGAGAAAAACAAGAAGCCAAAATGTTAGGAAAAGGAGTCTTTCACACCACATGCTCAGTTCTAAATACTGTAGCAGCAAGTTTTACAAGTTCCTCCAGTATTCCACTGGTGCAGGCACTCAGACATTCAAAGTATCTGTATATTTCTTAGGTTTTATAAAAGCAGAGCTTTGCTTAACTCAACATTTCTTCTCCCTTTGATCAACCACATCTACACAGGTTCCACCTCCCTACTAAAAATGAAACTGGGCCTGGAAGTGTGCAACAACCCCACACATACCTTGCTAATTAGATTACCAGTGCCAGGATGTCTGTCTTATCGACTACTCTCCTGTTCCCCACCACCACTGGGCATCATGAAAGACCCAGTCCTGGGCTCAGAAAGAAAATAAATATCTGGTCCTCTTCAAAGTACTCATAAGCCTCTTGTTTTAATTAAAATAATAATTATACGTTCTTGCTCTTATCACTAATGGGAGTTAATTACCTTGCATATGCTGCTGTTGCTTCTATGGCTCAAACAGAGTGAGGTTAAAGATAAGTGAAATGCAAATAGGGGGAAAAAACACAAAAGGCAGTAACACTTTCCTAAATGTAATACCATACCAACCACAACAAGATTCCTATGAGTAAGGCAGAAAACTCAGCATCTCACAACCAGACAGGATTCCTACCCAAAAACCAAAAATATGATAAATGAAGAAATATTTATATAAGCATGACTATCAAATATATTTATTATTTACACAAACTGTAAAGAGATTTATAGTGCAATCCTAGGTTTATTTATTCAGAAGCAAGTCCCAGTGTATTCAGTGGGGCTTACTCAAACAGGGACAGAACTGCAACCACAAGTGATAAGCAACTTCATTCACACAAGCCAAAATTCTGAATCATGCTGCTTTACGCTGTTTTGCAAGTGTTTATACTTGTTTTTATGGTTATTGGATTTTAAATTGCTTTATTTCTTGTTGTGGGCTGCCTTGGTTTCCAACCCTACCTCACAGGGTTGTTGGAAAGACTACACACACACGCTGCAGATGTATAAATACATACAGCCCATATAATAGTTTATTGTCAGACCAGTTGGTCATTGCAGAAAAATCAGTATTAGTTTTTTAAAAATCAGTATTAGTTTACTACAGAATAAAAACTGTAATACCTAAGTAAGCCCTGCCTACTTGCTTTAAAATAGGACTGGAGAGGTAACAGAAAGTGTTAGAACACAAACACAATTCTTTTTTACATTCACTCCAAAGTCCCATTCATAACCATGTCTACTCAAAAGTAAGTCCTATTGAATTCAATTTACTCTGGGCATATGAGATTAGCAATGCTTTTACCCCCACAAAAGCAAGTATTGGGAAGGTTTTCAGAACACTGCCCAGGATCTGACTCCTTCACACAAGAGGGAAAAAAACTGAAATGTATATACTTACCCAATTTATGAGCTTTTCAGATAAACGGGGGGAAACCACCATTTTCTGGCATTGCAATGAGGTTTTCTAGACACTGCCACAGGTCAACCAAACACTTCACTGATTGGCTGCAATTCTGAACGGGCGGGATTAAAGCTACGAAGTGCTACAGTAGTTTAAAAACAGATTTAACAGTCGAGGGGGTGGCTGACGCTTTTATGTATATCTCGAGAACTGGACCACCTAGAAACTTAATTTTTTTTTTAATTAAAGCTGAGAATCTGGGCCACCTAAGGGGCTAAACAGGCACCAGGTGGCATGCAAAGAATCTGGGTAAAACCCAGCTAACCAGGCAATATGGCAACCCTAACAGTGATGGACTGGGTATATAAGGGATAAGACGGTCTTTCAGGTATCCTGGTCCCAAGCTTTATAGGGCTTTGTACATCAAAATTAGAACCTTGAACCTGGCCCATTAGCAAATGTGCAGCCAGTGCAATTCTTTCAGCAGCGGGGTGACATGTTGGCGATACCCTGCCCCAGTGAGCAGACTTGCCACTGCATTTTGCACCAGCTGCAGCTTCCAGATCAACTCAAGGGCAGCCCAACATAGAGCACATTACAGTAATCGAGCCTGGAGGTTAACAGTGCGTGGACAACAGTTGTCAGGCTATCCTGGTCCAGAAATGGCCGCAGCTGGTAAAGGCAATCCTGGCCAATGAGGTCACCTGGGCTTCTAGCAACAAAGATGGATCCAGGAGCACCCCCAGACTACAGACCTGCTCTTTCAGAGGCAGTACAACCCCATCCAAAGCAGGCTACTGACCAATTACCTGAACTTGGAAACCACCAACCCACAGCACCTTCGTCTTGCTAAGATTCAGACTCAGTTTATTGGCCCTCATCCAGCTCACCACCGAGTCCAGGCAGCGGGCCAGGGCTTACACTGCCTCTCCCGATTCAGATGTTACAGAGAAATAGAGCTGGGTATCATCAGCCTACTGCTGACATCTCGCTCCACATCTCCTGATGACTGCTCCCAAGGACTTCATATAGATGTAAAACAGCATGTGGGACAAAATGGTACCCTGCAGCACCCCACAGCACAACTGCCAGGGGGCTGAAAGACAACCACAGAATGCTATTCTCTGAAAATGACATTGGAGATAGGAATTAGGGGATAGATTGGGTGGTCTTGCTGCTGGACCGAGTCATTCCTTCAGAGCACCTAGGGATGGGAAAGGACTCTGGTGGGCTATGATTCTCAAGCAGATACAACTGATCTAGTCTGCCCAGACCAATCAAGGGATCCATTAATTGCTGGATTTCCACTCTATTGCACAAGACTCAAAAATCTTTTGGATCCAGTGAGCACATCTGGAATTGAGAAACTGTTGTGGGCACCGGTCCCAAAATGGCAGCTGTGAGATGTATGGCATAACACAAAATGGGTGCCATGGGGAATTGGCATAACGCAAAATGGCTGCCACATCTAAAAGAGCAGAAAAAGGGCAGGATCACAAAATGGTGCAGGAAGGCCCTCCCATTAACCTCCCATTCGCAGATCTAATGGGAAGGAGGGTGTCCAACCCTGGCATCCAATTAAATGTAGGTGTGTTGAAGGGGGCATACTCAATGTAACCACCCCACTGTCTCTTTCTCCTCCACTCCATCCCCCTCTCCTTTCGTTCTGTCCGGCTTCAAGGTCTCCCCATCTGAGTAGAAGTCCCACCCAGCGCCCCATTGCCACCCCCGCCGGCACCCCACACCAACAGGAGCCCTGTGCCTCCTCCGTCCCTCTGCTGTCCCTCCCTGCAGCGCCCCATTGCCACCCAAGAGAGAGGAACCCAGGCAGTCGGCCATTCGATGTTACTTGATGCCGCTGCCTGAGATTGGGCCGCAGGGAAGAACGAGGGTGGCGGCTGATGGAGACTGGTGGAGGCTAAGTTGAAGCTGCTTCAATTCTTTTTCTACTTTTGCAGTACTGACTGGATGTGTAATGTGGTCTTCTATTATATGTTATATCATATTTATAGTGCGGTATTAATTCTTGTATTGTTGTAATATTTGCTATTTGTTTTTTATTATTATGGTTGTATTATTTTGTTTGAAATTGTTTGCTCTTGTTTTACGTTATTTAAATTATTGTGTTTTTGCTTGTAAGGCGCTTTGAGTTCTACTGCTGAAAAAAGTGACTAATAAATAAATAAATAAATAAATAAATAAATAAACGAACGAACGAACGAACGAACGAATGTAATAGAGGATGAACCAGTGCAAACAGAGATTTAGTAGGAAGAGCAAACAAGGTGGATTTTTGAGGGGGCATTTGTTGGGACCTTTTGTGAACGCCATAGGAAGTACTGGAGGGCACATTGGTACCCATGGGCTCTGCACTATAAGATTCACATACTGAACCTTAGAAGGATATAAGGGAGCTGCCACTGGTCCATCTAGTTCAGAATTATCTACACTGACTGGCAGTGGCTTTCCAGGATCTCAGACAGCACTATCTGGAGATGCCGGGGACCGAACCTGGAACCTTCACCTTGCAAACCAGATGCTCTGCCCCTGAGCTATGGCCTGAGAACAGCTTGTCTGTCTCCTCTTATTGCTTTTGCTATAAAAAATTTTCCAGGTAAGACTACCAGTGGCTAGCTAGCATACCAGGCTCCAGTCATTGTGCATGCTGAAATCAATGTGGCAAGTCACCTGGGGAGCAATGGATCTTAATGATGTCATTTTGTTCTCCGGGAGGGAGGGGGATTTAGCACATTTTTTTGCACATTTTATGCACTTAACACTGAATTCCCCTTTAGAGTCCCAGGGGAGATTTGGGGAGGTTTTGCTATGTGATTTGCCATGTAATTGTTTGAATGCTTCCTGATGGTATGAGCTGATATTCTCATGCCAGAAAAAAAGTTGTGTTTTCTCTGGGATGATAAATATAGACCCTCAAGATATACAGTGCAGCAGAGGGCAGGCCACAGCTCAGCGTGGCAGAGCATCTGCTTTATATGCTGAGGGTCTTAGGTTTGATCCCTGGCATCTCCAGGTAGGACTGGAAAAGTCGGAAATCCTGTTAAGCTGCTGCCAGACAGTGTAGACAATATTGGGCTAGGTGACTTGGCATATGAAAATGGAAATGGACTGCCTTCAAGTCAACCCTGACTTATGGCTACCCTATGAATAGGTATTTCATGGTAAGCGACATTAAGAGGGCATTTGCCACTGCCTCCCTCTGCTAGTCCTCCCCAGCTGGCCAGGGCTTGCTCAGCTTGCCACAGCTGCACAAGCCAGCCCCTTCCTTGTCTACAACTGCCAGCTGGGGGGCAACTGGGCTCCTTGGGATTATGCAGCTTGCCCACGGCTGCACAGGTGGCAGGGCACGTGACCCCTGAGCCACTCCCTGTGGGGGTTCTAAAGTGAAAATAAAAAACAGCACACTCATGTTGCAATTCTATACAAGCATAGCTGGAAGTGAAAAAAAATGAAATGGACTGCCTTCAAGTTGATCCCAAGTTATGGCGACCCTATGAATATGGTTTTAATGCTAAGCGGTATTCAGAGGGGGTTTATCATTGCCTTTCTCTGAGGCTGAGAGGCACTGACTGGTCCAAGGTCACCCAGTGAGCTTCATGGCTGTGTGGGGATTCGAACCCTGGTCTCCCAGGTCGTAGGCCAACACTCTAACCACTACCCCACACTGTCTCTCTATGTGTGTATACAAACATAGCTGGAAGTAAGTTCAAATCAATGCAGTGGGCCATGCACAGGATTGCGCTATGTGTTATGTAATACTAACCATAGGTGGTGATGTTACACATCCAGAAGTATTGTAGGGAATGAATTGGCCCTCTGAGATAGTAGTGGATTGGAGGGTTAGTTTCCCACACATGCAGACACGTGTCTTGGTTTCTGTACACTTCATCATCCCATGTTGATGTCAGGCAGCTTATGTATTTAATGTACAATCCCCTCAAAGACTCTAGAGGGGAATCAGACACAAAATACACCGCGTACATAAAATATGCAAAATTCCCACTGAGAGCGACAGCACGTCATGAAGACTCATCTCTCCCCATGGGACTTGCTACGTTGATTTCAGCGCACGCAGAAACAGCAGGAGCCCCTTGCCTTGCGTTGGCAAGCTGCTCTAAGGCAGCTGAAATCACATTTTTTAAAAAGAAAATAAAGCAGGCAGCCTTTGGGCGGCCTCATATGGCCATCATAAGAGAGTGGCAATGCCCCCGCCACTCTTTAGCAGCGGCAAATTTGCCAGGCTACCCTTCTTGGGAGAAGACTTGAGTTGGTCTCCCAGGTGGAGACAGCCTTGGGGATCTCATGGGCTGGACGGCCCAATACGAAGGAGGCAATCAGGCTGCAAGTTAAGCCTGCTCTGCCCTCTCCACAGCCTTCTTCTCTTTTGCAGTGCCCTCCCTCCATCCCTCTATTGCGTGGGTTGTTATTAGCCACTCTTTCCGAGGCTGAGTAGGAATATTTGGGGGAGTCCCTGATTAGCCTTTCGGTTTCCTCTTTTTCACCTATTCCTTTATTTGCTTTTGATCTGTATACTTATTTGGTCTGTTTGGCATTCAGTGCTGGCAGGTAAGAATGGAGGACAAATCCACCCAAATCGGACTTGAGACCGATTTTTTAAAAATCCACCCATCTCTTTGCGGACCAGTCCTGAGGGCATCACATTTCTGCTTTATTTTCTGATATTTAAAAAAAAAATCATTAAAGGCTCAGTGCTACAGAGATTAACAGGGAATCCCAGAGCCCCTCGCTCACATTAAGGAAATGCTGTAGGATTCCCTGTTAATGTATAGTAACAACCCTCATTCCTCCTAAAGAGAAGCTGCACATAGCGTGGCCTCTCTGGGCCTCTTTGCAGCCTTTTCAGAGGAGAAAGAGGGAATCCGTATCACCCATGGAGGGGGATCCGCCTCCCCAGCCCATGCTACAGCGTTCTTCACCCTTTCCAACGCTGCAGAGGTGGCCCAGGGAAATGGGGATTTGGGACAGCTTGCGCCCCCACAGGGACCCCAGCAGAGCCAGCGGTAACCCAGAAACAAGAGGGAGGGGAAGACCTGGGGTCCCAACCCTCCATTCCCCCAGAAGATCTGAACACATACTTCTGGTTCCTAGTGTCATATTGAACCAGCGCAAAGCAGAGGTTTGTGGGAAAAGGGCAAGTTGAAATGGAATTTCATTTCATTTCGATGGAATGTGAGTGAATTGGGCACAGCTAGCGGGTTCCAACCCTACTGGCAGGTAAGGGGATTTAAGAGCTTATACAGGCATCCTCAAGTATCATTGGGTTAAGTGTATTCTTGAGTCATCTTCTACAATCTTTGTCTTGGGAGGGGGATATCCTTGGAGCAGCCCTTTAGGCCTGGCATGTGTACTTTGTCGAATGCTGGACAGCAAGGACCCGGTGTGCATGTTGGAGTCGTATACTCAAATGCTCACTTAGAAGGGAGGGAAACTTTTCTCCCAATCCTTGGCTGGGGATCCACGGATTGTGGCTGCTTACATGCCCACAAGAGTGGAGGGACATTTCCCTCATATATGTTAATTCAAACCTACCTGCCCGTACTTACTGTAATTTTGTTATTGTTTGGCAGAGCTTCTATCATTATATTTGAATAACTATGACTTTTCCATCATTACTCTGTCTCGTAAATCTTCCAGAGTGTGTTGGCAATGCAAAAAAATTCTTGAGCAACCCTCTGCCCTGATCCCCACATTGGTCTATGCCAGCCTTTCCCAACCAGTGTGCCTCCAGATGTTGTTGGACCACATCTCCCATCAGCCTCAGCCAGCATTGCCAATGGTCAGGAAAGATGGGAATTGTGGTCCAACAACATCTGGTGGCCCACTAGTTGGGAAAGGCTGGTCTACGCAGGTAGGATCAGATGACTGGGCACGAGGGAAACAACATAACCATGTCTACTGTGTGGTGGTGAGGGCAGTGAAGAAGGCCCACTTCTCTGCCTCTGTCACATCCTCAAGTAGCCAACCCATGGAATGTTTCTGTATTGTTCGGGGTCTGTTAACATCTACTCCAGGAAATGAAGTTTTAGACCTTTTGGAAGCCCACTGTGAATTGTGTGCAAGGCACTTCAAGGATACCAAGTTCCTCACTTAGGTAGCAATTTTGACACCCCATCCACATTTACTATAGTCCCCAGTGAGGTGTCCAATGCAGTGTCTGCTGCAGCTTCTTGGGATCTGTTTCAGTTGGTGTGGCCTGATGACGTGGACAAGGTGCTTGTGATGGTTCGGCCAGCAATATGTCTTCTTGACCCTTGTCCTTCATGGCTTATCAAAGCTTGCTGAGGGGGTATGACCAAGTGGATCCAAGGTGTGGTCAATATGTCTTTGCGGGAGGGAGTGTTCCCAACCACCCTAAAAGAGGGGATGATTCGACTGCTCTGGAAAAGCACACCCTAGACCCATTGGTATGTGACAACTATCACGTGGTTGCAAATACCCCCTTTTTAGGGAAGATGTTTGAGATGGTTGTGGTACGACAATTGTGAGTACTCTTGGATGAAACAGATTATCTTGACCAATTCCAACCTGGGTTCAGGCTTGGTTATGGGGCTGAATCAGCCTTGGTCGCCCTGATGGATGACCTTTATCAGGAGAAGAACAGGTGGAGTGTGACCCTGTTATTCTTACTTGATCTCTCAATGGCTTTTGATAGCATTGACCACAGTATCCTTCTGAGTCAACTTGGAAAAACGGGTACTGGAGCATCAGTTTCAAAGAATAGCATTGGGTGATTGTCTTTCGGCCCCCTAGCAGCTGTGCTGTGTGTGCTGCAAGGTACCATCATGTCCCCCATGCTGTTTAACATCTATATGAAGCCATTGGAAGTGGTCATTAGGAGATTAGGGGTGAGGTGTCAGCAGAACTCTGATAATACCCAGCTCTCTTTCTTGGTAGCATCTGAATCAGGTGAGGCTGTGCAAACCTTGAACCAGTGCCTTGACTCAGCAGTGGGCTGGATGAGGGCCAATAAACTAACCCTGAATCCTGATAAGATGGAGGATAGGTGGTTCCCAAATCTGGATAATTGATCAATTGCCTGCTTTGGCAGGTGCTGTACTCCTGAAAAAACTGGTTTGTAGTCTGGTGATACTCCTGGATTCAGCTTTGGATCCTCCCTGGGCTCCTGCTGGGAGGAAGGGCTGGATATATTTGTATATTTGTTTTAATGTTTTTGATTGCTGTAAACTGCCCAGAGAGCTTCAGCTATGGGGCGGTATACAAATGGAATAAATAAATAAATAAATAAATAAAATAAAGGCCCAGGTGATCTTATTTATTTATTTATTTTATTTTTATTTATTAAATTTATATACCGCCCGACTAGCAATAGCTCTCTGGGCGGTGAACATAAAATAGCATAAAAATACAATAACAAAATAATACTAAAATACAAGCAACAATCCAATACAATAAACATTTTTAAAATTAAATCAGTGTAACTTAAAATGCTTCAGAGAATAGGAAGGTTTTGACCTGGCGCCGGAAGGAGAGCAGAGTCGGCGCCAGGCGTACTTCCTCAGGGAGACTGTTCCATAGTTCGGGGGCCACCACTGAGAAGGCCCTAGATCTTGTCATCACCCTCCGGGCCTCCCTGTGAGTTGGAACCCGGAGGAGGACCTTCGTAGCAGAACGTAGTGCACGGGCCGGTTCATAATCTTAGTGGCAAGGAGTGTCTTTTACAAGCTTCAGCTGGTAAATCAGCTGCAGCAGTTTCTGGACTGGGATAGCCTGACCTCTGTTGTCCATACACTGGAACCTCTGGGCTGGATTACTACAATGTACTCAGCCCTTGAGGTTGATCCAGAAGCTGCTGCAAAATGTGACAGCATGAGCGGTCACTGGGGCAGGACATCACTAACATGTTACCCCACTGCTGAAAGAATTGCACTGGCTGCCCAAGATGTTCAGGGTGTTGTTTTGGTATATAAAGCCCTATATAGCTTGGGACCAGGAGATCATCTTATCCCTTATGCACACAGTTGATCACTGCTCTCTGCAGATGAGGGCCTCCTGTGGATCCCTTTCATCAGGAGGTCAGTTTCACATGACATAGGAAGTGGACCCTTAGTGTTGTGGTACCTACTCTTTGGAATTCCCTCTTCTTAAATATTAGACAGGCACCATCTTTGTTGTCTTTTTGGCACCTCCTGAAGACCTTCCTCTTTCAACAAGCCTTTTAAGTAGAGACCTTATCCCAGTCTCCCTGTGTGCTGGAATTGTTTTTAAGATGGTTTTAAAGATTTTTTTAAAAAACCAATAAAAATAAAAATATGTTTTAAGATGTTTTGTTTGTAATGTTTTTAAATATGTTTTGTTTTTAATATGTTTTACAGATGTTTTAGCATTTTGCTACATGTTTGCTGCCCTGGGCTTCTACTGGGAGGAATGGTTGGGATATACATTTAACCACCACAACAACAATGTGTTTATTAGGATAAATGTGCACTAAAATGCTGAAGAAACAAAAATTGCAAAGTGCTGCAGAAATGTGGAGTACTGAATTTAAAATTGGAAAAATGAGAAACTGAGAGAACCATAACTGACAGATTCTTCCATCCCTGGTTGATGCCAACTTGTGAGAGGGCTGTCTATGTCACAGTTCTCCATTGCCAGCACTAGAAAGCTTTTTTTTTTTTAATCAAGCCTTTGATTATGATTTTTAAAACAAGCATTGGATTTGGCTGCTGTTTAATTTTATGAACTGCTCACCCTGGCCCTCTAGGCCTCATCTTTTAATGCTACTTAATGCTGGGATTATGCTGGCACTTGCCTAATTGTTTTAATGATGGGATTTTGGTTAATTTTATTTTTTACTATTAAAAAATATTCTTTGTTAGACATTTTCAGTGTCTTCATCCTGAGGGGGAAAAGTGATGTTCATTTTGGGGGGGGTATGTATGTGTAAATGAATAATTAAACATTCTCATCAGTGGCTCTGCATAAATCCAAGAAGAAAATGATGGCATCTTAAACCAAGTCTTGAATAAGGGTGACTCAGAAAGGTTTGAAGGATGGGGGGAAAGGGTTTTATCTAAATAAGCTACTCGAAGTGGACCCAGTGAAAGTAATGAAGTAATTAATTCATTATTGGTGAAATCATCATGCCCATTAATTTCAATCAGTCTACTCTGAGTATTTAGGTCTAGGTTTTCAGGTAAAGTGGTATAATTTTTAATCAGGGCTAGAGGAGAAGGAAGAGGAGTGGGTGGGGGCAAGGGAAGAAGCTCAGAAAAGAACAGACCAAGACAGCTGAAGTAATTAAAGCTCTTAAATATGTTCACTCGTGTCTTGCGGTGCGAGCAGGCAGCTTCTCCAACAAAATTAGGTTAAATTTCCCTTATGCTCTTAAACAATAGCTGTTCACTATAAGCTTACTTACCAGGGAATATTTCCCCAGAGTTCACACTGTCAGCTTCATTTAAGATGACATTAATTAAACAACCAAGGACAAAGATTGTTTCTTTCTGGTGCTGGTGATATCATTGAGACCTAGCTCTTTGTGTGTGTGTGTGTGTGTGTGTGTGTGTTAGATGGCTAACAAATTTAAAATACAAACAGATAATACAACAATCAAAACAAAAGAGGACCCAAACAGACAAGAATGAAAGGAGAGCCCTTGGTGCTAGCACATCTCCAGCCTGAAGAGGCTGCATTATTATCTTCAGAATCCAAGGATGTCAGGCTAGATGTCATAGTAGTATCATGGCCTCGCTCTGCTGCCAAAATCTATAGCTCCTAAAACAGACTAGGGCCCTTGATGAGTCTCCACTCATCAGGAGTGTGGGGAGCTGATCAGAGGAAGCCACAATCCTATTTAAGGCTCAGCCTGTGTTTGCTGGGTGTTGGAGCAACATTCAAACCAACGTTGAGTGCCTTCCAGTGTAAGTGCCACTTGGAGCTATCCAGGATGCCACTCACCTTGCTGGTCTGCCTTTCAGGCTGTTTTGTCTGACCTGGCTTATCTGGGTTTACCTTCTGCTTTCTCAGACCTTGTCTTGCTAGGCCTGATTTCTGCTTGATCTGACTTTGCTTCCTGGATTTGGAACTGGGACTACTGATATGTGATCTAGTGTCCCTGATACTGTGCCTAGCACATGCCTGCCCTTGTAGGCTAGAGCCCTGTCCCTTAGCTGGGACCACTGCCAGGGACAGAGTAGCCATCTGTCTAAATGTAAGCACCAAAAGAGAGGAGATGGAACAAACTCCCTTAAGGTGGATGGCCCATAGTGTTGGTGCCATTGTTGAAAAGGCCCTGCCCACCATGTTGCAAATGGTGGGAACAGGTAACCCCTAAAGCAAAGGTAGATAATTGTTATGCATATGGAGAGTAACTCAGTGGTCTGAGCTGCATGTGTCCATGTGTGTATTTACATAAGAAGCAGACTTTTATTCTGCATTTAACTCACTGAGGCTTCAGCTGACTCAAATGGCATGAGGACTGGACCTGCTTGCGGGCTTCCCCCAGGCACCTGGTTGGCCACTGTGAGAACAGGATGCTGGACTAGATGGGCCACTGGCCTGATCCAGCAGGCTCTTCTTATGTTCTTATGTGCATCCTAAATGGTAGTGTTAACAGGTGACATCCCAGGACAATTTACATTCTTGTCAGGTGTTAGGATGAGTGTCATCGATTATGTGATTTCCACCCATCTGTGAAATCACTGAAACTTGAGACTTAGTAAAATAAGAAAAAAACCTATTTTATGTATATAAATATATAGTAGATAGTTAGAACTAGGTATGCCTTTCCTAACTAAGTTGGAGGTGCAATGCCCAGACTTGGCTATTTCCCTCATGGCTCAGGAGAGCGAACAAAGACAGAGATGTCTCCTCTGTCCACGGACAGTCGAAGAAGAAGACAAACAAAGGAGGGGCAGGTCAAGAGGGCACATAGCTGGCCTCACCACCGCAAGTGTCCTTGTTATGGAAATATGCAGAGATCCTCAGCAGTCTGAGCTGTGTGTGCCAGTGTGTGTACTTACCTAAGAAGCAGGCTTTTACCCTGCATTTAAATCACTGAGACAATAAAATAAGAAAAAAGCTACTTTATTTATAGAAATACATAGTAGATAGGAAATACATACCTAGTTCTAACTAACTAACTAAGTTGGGGGCTTAATACCCAGACTTTATGGAATCAACCCATCTCTTGTTTGGCCTTCCTCTTTTTCTACTCCCTTCTGTTGTTCCCAGCATTATTGTCTTTTCTAGTGAATCAGGTCTTCTCATGATGTGTCCAAAGTATGATAACCTTTGTGGTGAGGGGGAGGAAAGGAATACCTAGTTCTAACTAACTAACTAAGTCAGAGGCACAATGCCCAGACTTGGGTATTCCCTCATGGCTCAGGAGAGGGAGCAAAGACAAAGGTGTCTCCTCTCTCCTCTGACAGTCAAAGAAGAAGACAAAGGAAGAAGGGGCAGGTCAGCTTCCCTGAGCATATCAGTTTACAACAGAAGGAAGCTAGGTAGAGAAGAGCACAAGTCAAGGTAGGCAAGCCTAGCCAGCTGGAGGACCCTCACTCTATTTCCTTCTAGAATGCAAACACAAGAACCCAAACAGGAGTTGCTCTTGCCCCACTTCCAACACTAACATGGTGCCCTCTACATGTTACTAGGCTACAACACATAGGAAGCAAAGGTATATACTGAATCCAGAGCTTGGAAAAGTTACTTTTTTGAACTACAACTTCCATCAGCCCAATCCAGTGGCCATGCTGGCTGGGGCTGATGGGAGTTGTAGTTCAAAAAAGTAACTTTTCCAAGCTCTGACTGAATCATACTATTGGTCCATCTAGCTCATTAATATATTAACTGATTGGCAGCAGCTCTCCAGGGTTTCAGGCAGGGGACATTCCCTACCTTACCTGGAGATGTAAGGGATTGAACCCAAGTCCTTCTCCACACAAAGCAGATGGTCTACCACTGAGCTACAATCCTCCCCCTGACCATTGGCCATGCTTTCTGGAACTGAAGTATTTGTTCCCTCTATTTGGCACTGGTTAGGCCTCATCTTGAGTACTGCATCCAGTTCTGGACACGGCACTTCAAGAAGGATGCAGACAAACTGGAACAGGTTCAGAGGAGGGCGCAATGAGGATGATCAGGGGACTGGAAACAAAGCCCTGTGAGGAGAGACTGAAAGAACTGGGCATGTTTAGCCTGGAGAAGAGAAGACTGAGGGGAGATAGGATAGCACTCTTCAAGTACTTCAAAGGTTGCCACAGAGGAGGGCCAGGATATCTTCTCAAGCTTCCCAGAGTGCACGGCATGGAATAATAAGCTCAAGTTACAGGAAGCCAGATTTCAACTGAACATCAGGAAACACTTCCTGTTAGAGCGGTACAACAGTAGAACCAATGACCTAGGGAGGTGGTGGGCTCTCCCAGCACTGGAGGACTTCAAGAGGCAGCTGGACAGCCACCTGTCAGATATGCTTTAAGTTGGATTGCTGCATTGGAGCAGGTGGTTGGAGTCAATGGCCTTATAGGCCCCTTGCAACTCTGCAATTCTATGATGGAAATTTGACTCCCCACGGTGTAAAGCATCCTGGCCTGAGAGTATTTATTATTTTCTACACTGAAGAGACCTTCAAGGCACCTTGTAACAATAAAATAAAATCATAAAGTTGATGCACCCAAATAAACATGGATTTAAAAATAAGCACTGAGTAAATCACATTTAGTTATCATGAGTTATGAGGGACTAACATTATGGGTGATATTCCAATAAGTTTTCCTCAAATTTGAAATCAATGGACCTAACTTAGTCATGTTCAATAATTTTAACGGGCCTTACTCAAAGTAGTTGAATACCCCCCCCCAAAAAAAAATCATACCCTTCTACATTCCAAGAGTAAAAACAGGGATGGTTCCTGTTTACTGAAAACACCTCTTGCATCAGGGATGAGCTGTGATGGTTGTAGAACTCTCCCTCTGAACACACAGAATCCCACTTCAGTGGCTCTTGCCGGCACAAGGAATCTGACCCTTTCTTCTGGGAATTCACCTCCCCTGTGTTAAAACAAACAAAAAGAACCAGCAATAAAATGTTGCAGCATATCTAAGTTTTCCAGACCTTCCATTCCCAATTGTTTCGTACCCTCCAATAATCAGTCCACAGCCTTCGCTGCTGCTGCCTCTTGTAATATGTGAGTGATATTGAACTAATTCATACTCAGAGTAGACCCACTGAAATCAATGGTACTAGGTAACTTAAGAATATTGATTTCAATTACTCTTCTCTGAGTATGACTTAGCTGGATATCACCCTCTGACTCTTGGTGGTATATGAGAAAGCTACTGGAAAGAGTAGGCATACATGTGGATGGACTGTCTATCTGTGGTCCAGGTCAGTTTTGCATATCTTCATTCATAAGTCTGTTCTGTCTCATTTCTACAGTAATTGTCCAAAATGTCATATTAAAATATGAATTTTATCACAGAATACGTATTTTGAAGCACATATTAAATTCTAAATGTATTTTATCCTAAAATACACATGTTGGTACGTTTGAGCTGAGAATTGGGTTCCAAAATTCCAAGTGCAAAGTCCAAAGGATACTTGCTTTGGAATCTGTGTATTAGTCTGGTACACAAGAAGATCCTGGCTGCTGAATCAGGCCAAGGGCCCACCTAGTCCAGCCCTCTGTTCTTGCAGTGGCCAACCAACTTGGGAAGCCCACATGCAGTACCTGATCTTAACAGCACTCTCCCCACCTGTGAATCCCAGCAACTGATATTCAGAGGCACTCTTCTGACAGCAGAGGTAGAACATAGCTAGTGATTAGAACCATACATCGAGGCTAGTAGTCAGGTAGGTCAGTTCACTTAAAAATGCAGTCTGAGAAAAATTCTCCATCTTCCCTTGGTGTATGCAGATCTGTTTCCAGCCTTCACGTTTTTCACCTGCCATTCTGCTCCTGAATCTTTGTGCTGAGGCAGATCTCCAAGGAAATAACCCCAGACCAGAAATGGAGGTCGAAGACTCTGAAATTGTTCTCAGGTTATTGTCAGTACAACATCATACTGTCAAAGAAAAAGTAAAGGAAAATCCAAGCCAGATCATTTAAGACAGGGGCCTAACTCACTAGAGATTCCACGTCATGGCCATATGTTGCCGTTGGAAATGAATGTCAAGGTCCGAGGTCCTCATCTGTCTAATGAGATTCAAGGAGTACTTCTTGACATCTTATCGAAAGGACATTTATCACGTTGGTTATAGGAGAGGTGTGAGGAGACTGGAAGGTTGTATATTAAGCTGAGCTTTCTGTACACTTCATTGTAATCACCCTTTGCTTCCTCTATAGTTCGCATAACTCTCTTTCCAGAATTTCTGTCAGAATGGAATAAAAGCCAATCCATTTAATTCCCCAATGACTATGTGCAGACAGTGATTCCTGTGGAGTTATTCATTGTGTCCTCTATGGAACCTCTAAATCCTGTGTAAAAGTTGATGCCACTTCTTCTTAGATTAAATCTATATAGCTTTGTCACCTACTTGTGACACAAATTCCCAACACAGTCGTCATTCACTTAGGGACTCTGAGAACTAGTGAGGTAATTATCAAAGGGTTTTAAAACACACACACACACAGCTGGTTTCCAAAGAGTATCCCATCCTGTGTTCCCATCACTGTGGTGACATAACAAGCTTAATACAATCAACAAAACCTCCAGATAGAATTTCACTTTGTGGACAGAGAGGAGGCAGGGGGCCACAAAGTCATACATTTGTCTGCTTTCTTTAAAGAAATGTGATCTATTAACTTTAAAAGGTGACATTGCTTCAGCTGTCTCATTAGAGAAATGCCAGCAGATACAATAAGCACACTGAACACAGGAATTCATACTAAAAGGGTTGTGTTTATAACAGGTAGAACAGCTGTGTGGATGGCCTGTCAGTAGATAATAGGAATCCTTCCTCCCCGCAACACACACACCCATTGCCACTGGCTTAGGGGGCTTTACATGGGAACTGGACAAATTCAGAGAAAGTTCTATTAGCCACAAGAGCTAATAGGAACCTCTGTGTTCAAAGGCAGTGTACCTCTGCATACTAGGTGATGGGAACAAGTACTGGGGATGGGATGTGGCCTCCATTGCCTGATTGTGGGCTTCTTGGAGCAGCAGTGAACAATCACTGGTCCACAGCCTGAATTAGGCTACTGGGCCTCCCCATCTAGCCCATGAGGTCATGTTGGCCAAGCCACATCCATCTGTCCTACATCCTATATATACAACATTAGGTGTGCAGCAGGTAAAGACATGACTAAGCCTAAAGGGGGGTTGCAGACACAGGCAATCAGCTCATTGGTGTCACCTGCAAAGCCATGAACGGTACTTTGTAAGCCCTGACAATCAGCTGATCATCAGGGCTTGCAGAAAGCACAGTGCATCATGTTTGCAAGCCCCAATAATCATCTGATGATTGGGCTTGCAAATAACCATGCATGGGATCTAGAACTATCTGACTGGCGATAAATGGAAACTGGATAAAAAAATTTGTCTGACCTAGTAGGGTTATTATATTATTAATATTGTACTCCAGGTGTGGAGAACCTTTGGCCCTCCAGATGTTGCTGAGCTACAACTCTCATCTTCCCTGGCAATTGGCCATGCTTGCTGGGGCTGATGGAGTTGTAGTTCAGCAACGCCTGGAGGGCCAAATGTTCCCCACCCCTGTTGTACTTCTTTCATATTTCCCTATGGGAGGGTTTCAGGCAACTGGTTTCCCCCCATTTGCTGACTTTGCATTTGCATTCTTAAGAAATGAAGAGGCCATCTTGCGTGATGCTGTAACATTACATGAAAAAGAGCTGCCTCCACAATCTAAACGCTTGGTGGAGAGGGTACATCAATGTGAAACAAGCTGTAGGGACACTATACATTAATGTAGTAGATGACTGGCCATTAAAACATGGTACCAATGGTACCCATAGAGCTATCCATAATTTTTAGGAACTAGAGCATTTGCAAAAGCATTTCTGTGATGATTGGGGTTTTTTTGGGGGGGGGAGATTACACTGGCACACAAACATTGCCCATGAAAGCTGACACTTAAAGACTCCTACACATGACACTAGGCCACAATAAGAAGCTGCTTTACAGGGAGTCAGACCGTTGGTCCATCTTCCCCAGTATTGTATACACTGACTGACAGTGACTCCCCAAGGTTTCAGACAGAGACCTTCTCAGCCCTAGTTGGAGATGCCAGGAATTGACCCTGGGAACTTCTGTGTGCAAAGCTCTACTGCTGAGCCATTGCCCTCCCTTAAGTTGCCCTCCCAAGGCAGACCATTAGTCAATCTAGCTCAATATTGCCTGCATTGACTGGCAGAGGCCCCCTACAATTCAGACAGATGCCACTCCCAGTCCTCCCTGTAGATGCCAGGGACTGAACTTGGGATGCTCTGCATGCAAAGGAGATGTTTAATCACTGAGCTATGGCCCTTCCCCAACAGCCCTGTTGAACTCTGCAGGGCTGTGTCTTTAACATGTCCCGTTCCTGGTGGCACAGCTCAAGGAGAAATACCAAACAAATTGTTAATGGATTCCAACAGTGCATCTTTCCCATTTCAACTCCACCCTGACAAACATACACCATTTTTAAAAGAATTTTTTTGTTTTTATTGTTTTAATTGCTGTCATCATCATTGGCGATTACTCGTGGCTGAGTAAGGTTGTTTTCCAAGATTGCTTGGAAGATGCCTGTGCGTGAATTTGTTTTATGTGGGGAGATCGGCGCACGATGATCAACACACAATCTTGACAGAAAAAGGCTTTGATCCAATGGCATGGATACCATGACGACTGGAAGTCTTTTATCTGCGCAGCCGTCATCCTCCTTCATCACAGCCGTTGTAACGTACACATTGTTATCCTCCGTCTGTTCTGCTGTTGAGGACTTTCTTGGATCGTTCTTTGTCTGGTTCCTCTCCCTCAACCTTACAGCCATGGGTGACCCTGCTGGGAGTACATGACTCCTGATGGCGTTGCTCACAGGGTTCATTGGAACGCTCAAGCCCACTCACCATTACAAGGTGACAATCCAGTGAGGGGATTTTTTAATTGCTGTAAACCGCCCAGAGAGCTTCGGCTATGGGGCGGTATATAAATGTAATAAATAAATAAATAAATATGCCATCCTCATATTAGTTTTGCATTACCAAGTGATATCGAATCAAACCTTAGTGAATATATGATGAAAATAATTCTCACATTCTTGAGATTCTAAAAAATATTCATGAGGAAATGTTATAGGCTGATCTTCCTTTAGAAAATTGATCTTCATATCCCATGGAAATAGAAGACGTGTATTAGCCCTGGCAGAGTTTAATGTTCTATGGCAATTTGAAACTGTGCTGAGCCACATGACAGCCATATCTCCCACCACTTCTCCTCATCTCCTCTTTCAAATTGCTTCACTGATCAATCCCAGAACCGTTAACAATGAAAAGAGAGAGGCCAGGAGAAAGACGGGAGATGGATTCCATGCAATCCTAAGAATATCCTCCCCGCCTCTTCTGAAGGCGTCTATGTTAGCAGCATGACAGAACCCAATGAAAACACTGTCAGCGTTTTGGAAAGTAGAGAGACATCTGAGCTGGCAAAACAGGGAGGAGACCAGAAGGATTCACAAAAAGAGCTTTCAGGAGTGTGAATGTGGAGGTGAATATTACAATCTCTTGAGAGTTAGGAATGGGAAAAAAGAGGGGGGAAAGAGGCAGAGGGAAACTGAACTATCAGACGTTTGGGACCCCTTCCGTATACTGAAGTCTTTGGAGCTGTTCATGTGAAACTGACAGGCAGACAGATGTAGGCAGCCTTAACAGGAACAGACGTCAAGAGGTCAGTGAAAAACAGCTGCAACAAAGGGCTAAAAAAATCTCTCTCACACACACAAGGGCATGGCAGAGTCCTTGATGACACCGCTCAAGGAAAAAAGTGATGTATATCTTACAGATGGTAAGTTACAGAGAACAAAGTGGGTGAATTTAAGCAGGATCTAGTTAACAAGGAAGCACTCTGCATGTAACCTGTTAGAGAGACTTCAAAATTGGGGTGGAGATTTCCCAAGAGATCTTGTCATCCCTAGGAAGGACTTCCTCCTTGCCTGTTTTCCTGTCCAACAGATCACTGGTCTGACCTGTTACAGAGCAGCTTCATGCGTTCCTGTATGTGTGTCTTGTATCCCATGTCAAGTGCTGACCAGTTTGCTATGTATAACAAACCAGGCTATGGCACTTCTCCATTTGGTAAAAGTGGGTTACCCCTTACCTAACATTTTTTGCAATATCAGAACTTTTTCTTTCTTTCTTTCTTTCTTTCTTTCTTTCTTTCTTTCTTTCTTTCTTTCTTTCTTCATGGATTGGTGATAACTGATCAAAACCTTGTTGCTACATTTGGGGGACACTTAGCCACAAGTACAAATATGTGACTCTTACCCTCCCCCCCCAAAAAACCCAATGGATGTTCATTGCATCGCCATATCAGGTTGAAATCCACTGTTGTGCACTCTGATGGGCAATTTTCCTTAGATGCTAGCTCACAATGTACCATGGGCTTTGTAGTCTTAAGGCTTCATAAACATGATTTACTGGATAAATGTCCTGTCAATCCAGTTCAAGTAAGGGATATTCTGGAAAACATTCCACACTAACAAACTCTAATTATTTCTATGTTGCCCTTTGTCAAAAGACCACAGGGCAGTTTATGACACAGACAATAATAAATAATCAACGTCAATACATGGTGTCCTGTGTTTTGTTTTAGAAAGCACTTAGCAGCAAACTCAGTAAATCCATAACAATCTGTCATGGAGTTTATCTGACTTGATTGACCTGAAATATCATTCCTATCAGTTTTGTTTATAGGGGCTAATTTTTCAGTCAAACAAGCAGAGTCCAACTTTTTTTCATACTCGCCAAAATTGTGGGGAATGTGTTAACATTTTTACCATGTGACAAAAAAAAACTGGGTTTTTGAGGATAGAAAAATGTACAATAATGTTTTGAATTATTTATTGATAGAATTAACAAGAAACCTGACATTTTTTCATTAAGTAGTGCAGGGAAATCATGCATAAAATCAGTTAGACTACATCTCAACTCCACCTCCAAATTTTCATCCAATAGCCATGGCCTATATTCTGATTTCACACTTTTAACCTCAGAAAAAGTTGATTCGCAGAGCCACATTGAACCAAAAATTGAGAACAGTTTTGGAATAACTGTATTTAGAACTGCAAACTCAATTTGATTTAAAATATGAGTCCTCATCACAACAACTGAATCATCTTTTAAATGTTGAGTGCTTTGAAATAAAATCACATACATCTCAAAAAAGTGCCTCTCCAGAGAAAGAAGTCTCACAAGTTCTTGAGATAGTTGAGAACTGTAGAGGCTAAAATGAAATGGATCTTGCATGAATTCAAAAGCAATTCTGTACTTTTCAAAACTGGAAAAGCAATGAGGACATATCTGTGATTGTTAAGGGTGGACACTTTTTTGAACTGGTACATGTGTAAAAGAATGTTATTAAAATATTATTATTATTATCATTTAAATGTGTATGCTATTTTTCCATATTAATACGCTCAAAATGTCTCACAATAGAACTACAAATCACTACAGCAGTAACAAATACAAAATAATTTAAAAACCTCACAATTTAACAAATAACTTAATTTGATTACATGAACATTGTAATATGTAAATTTATAACGAAACAATCAATTAAAACTTATCAATTAATGACAAACATAATAAGCATTTTAAAAAACAGGTGGTAGAAGTAAAGCACCAATTCACCACAGATCAATAGTCATTTTGCCACATGCCACCGTCCAGCGGCAACTGTGTTGGACACCATGGGTCCAAATTGAGTATTGGACCTGAGCCTCTCTTTATCTAACCCAGTACACTTAGACATTCCTGAGGACCTGACACTGCAAATATTTTACTTCCTCTCAGCCCAATGTTGCTCCAGAAGCTGCAGCTGGTGCAAAATGCGGTGGTGAGACTGCTCACTGGGGCAGGCTATCGCCAACATGTCACCCCGCTGCTGAAAGAATTGCACTGGCCACACATTTGCTACCAGGCCAAGTTCAAGGTTCTGGTTTTGGTCTACAAAGCCCTATACAGCTTGGGACCAGGATATCTGAAATACCGTCTTATCCCTTATATACCCAGTCGATCACTGCGCTGTGCAGGTGAGGGCCTCCTGCAGATACCATCTTATCAGGAGGTTCGTTCTGCACAATATAGGAAACTTTAGTGTGGCAGCACCTACCCTGTGGAATGCCTTCCCCTTAAAAATTAGACAGGCACCATCTCTGTTATCTTTTTGGCGCCTATTGAAGACCTTCTTCTTTCATCAAGACGTTTAAGTTGAGACCTTATCCCAGTCTGTGTCTGTGTTGGAATTGCTTTTTAATGTTTTTAAACCTTTTTTTAAATAAAAAGTGATGTTTTTAACCTTCTTTTATAAGATCTCTTGAAAGCTTTTAAAAAATGTTTTAAAGATGTTTTGTTTTAATGTATTTCAAAGTTTGTTTTTATGCTATTTTAAAGTGTTTTTAGTGCTTTTGTTTGCTGCCCTGGGCTCCTGATGGGAAGAAGGGCAGGATATAAATAATATAATTAATAAATAATAAATAAATTTCAGTCATGACACAAAAATGTTTCCTCCCCCACCTCCATTCCTTACTAGGGATGGGCAAATCTGACCATTTTTGGTTTCTCCAGGTTTCTCATTTTTTCCAGTCTTGCTTGCTTGATGTGACATCATCTAACCTTCCTGCAAGCAAATCTGAATGAATGCTCAATACAGAGTTGGTGTAGTCTAACCTCTTCACAAACTTTGTGCAAACTAGTCAGGATGAACGCTCCGTGAACAGATCATCTGGAAGTGGCTTAAAAGAGGGTCTATTCTAGAACTTTGGGCTTAAAATTGGACTCTTGGTCTGGCAAGTTTGAAAACTACTGCATTGCATCAGGAGACTGGAAATAAAAAAGCAAGACACAAGGCATGGGACTTAACTAGGGCCATTTTATTAGCTACACCTTAAGAACTTTTCATCTTCAGAATGTCAGAACACATCACTTATGAACTGCAGAAGAAATGAAACTATGTGAGGGAAATATGCCAGTCCTCTCTCAGGCTCCTATGCCTGTCATGACTGGGTGAGCCTACCCTGCAGGGAGTCAAACTGGCCTTAATTCCAGCTCTTGCCACACCCCTTCAGGTGGGGAAGGGCTTCTTCTTGACGTACACCCACTCAGAGCCCTACAACTCCCAGTGAGTGACACAGGCTAACTTCAAAAGTGAACCATTCCCTGCCCCATGAGTCCAACAGGCCTGTATGCAATTTTTTGGATTCATATTCACCTGAGAAGTGCCACAGGCTAATCACCATTTGCATCCACCTCTTTCCCACACATGCCTGGTTGACCAAAACCAATCAACCTAATTATCCAGCACCCATTGCTAACTGTTCCTACCCAGTATTACAGTGTGGAATAGGTGAAAAAAATCCCCTCTGCTAGCCAAACACAGAGAAGGACAAAAAACATCCTGCTAGGCCTCAAATATGGTGATAAGCTTACACTGAACACCGGGAGGGCAGGCTGGGTGTCATGTCCCTTGAAGAGGAAGGGGAGGCAGGTGGGAAGGCCCTATGAAGCCTCCTGCCACTCTTCCTTTGTGCTGTCATGAATGTCAGCAGAGGGGCGGAAATGGCTTCTTCTGGTCATCACCACCACCACGTGCTCCCACCTGGACCCTTTTCAGAGCCGGACAGAGGATTAATGTTACACACACAGAGAGAGAAGCCATGCTCAGGCATTATTCCTGAAGAGGATGTCACAATTTATGTACAGCTCCATTGCCAAGTGTGCTGTAACTGCCTGCTCTGCCTAAACTTTCTTTTGGGCATGCAAGTTTCCCAGTTGTGGGTAGGGTTATAAGCACATTCACCTGAATGCAATTAAAATCCTTCTTGCTCAACATGGGAAGATCAAGGTAGACCAGGCATTTGGGGGTGGGGAGATATTAGGGGTGGGGCTCTCATATGACATGGGCTGATGTCTACGTCTATGAGTCAACACAATATGCCTAGTCCCATGTCACTGAGATATCAACCATGCTATTCAGGTCTACTGGCAATGATGCTATAATCAAACATTTGGGAGGATGAGCAGCGGTCAGTGCAGAAAAGTGTGATCTTGTTCCTCTACTGCCATCCAAATTGGCCATATATATTTCATTCTATCTGTATTTAGCATCCCTATCAAGGAACGGTTAATCACTTCTCCTGAAAATAGTGTTATTCGTGTCACCATGACATGGATGTAAAGTCTGTCATTACGGGATCATTAGAAGCCATTACTTTATCTTGAGCCTACAAGTGAAAAGACCCAATAATTGTTATTGCTAATAAAAGGAACAGCTCTGGCTCTGGATTTTCAAATATAATTGCATAGCAAGGATACTTTGCTGCCATTTACTTACCCAACCCTTTTAATAAGCATATTACTGTATTAGAAACAGAGGAGGTGTGGATAATGGAGATTACATCCAAAAGCACCCACTGTTCCTAAGGCAGAGGACTGGCCCAGCCTCTTCTTTCTCTCCCTCTCTCTGCACAAAGCAAAGGCAGGGAGTAGACAGGAACTGGAAGGAAGTGCTTCAGATATGGTTGCCAATGCGCAATGTCTCCCCAGACATTCACCTTTAAATCGAATGTAATTGCAGCTCTATTATCTTGCCATAGCCCTCTCTGAGGATGACAAGTGGGAGGAAGAAGTCATGGATCAGCGCTCAAGACCTTGACTAGGCCCTCACATTAAGTCTCTCCCTCTGCAATCTTGCAGGCCCCCTCTTCCTTGCCTCACAGGGAGGAGGCAGGCCCATCAGAGATCCGGGAGGCGCCTGCTGTGTCAGGGAGGAGGAAAGCTAAGAGTTGTCTCTGAGGCAACGGCAGCACCTCAAGAGGCAAAAGCAGACCCAGCTCCCAAAGAGGAGCGCCCAGCTTCAGGTCAGGAGCTCTTGGCAGGACAGGCATCCTTGTGAGTAGCTGGACTTCCCTCACCTCAGTTGAAAAGTATGGCGGGTAGGTGGGGCTGATTGTTGGAACAACTACATGCTTCTGTGACATCTCAGGTCACAGCTCTTGATCCTAGAATCCTGACCCCTGGCCTTGTCCATGACTTGTGTTTAGGGAACCCTGAAGCTACTCTCCTTAGCTGGTTTGATCCTTGCCTCATCACTAGCACCTACGGACATTGGGACTAATTTGTGCTCTTTTCCTGTTGCTGAGTATACCTAGTAGAGTAGAATAAAGCTTGGCTCCTTTACTTACAAGAAAGTACACCTGTCATTGTTCTTGGGCAGGAGCCAGGACAGAGCCCATATGCAGGCAGAGACTAAAAATATTTCAAATAAAGAAATAAATACACACTTTTCTTCACATCCACTCCAGTTAGGTACACAGAAACATAATAAGGTGCCTTGTACTGGGTCACTATTTAGTCACGGTTTCCCCCAAAGAATCTCAGGATGTGTAATTTGTGAAGGAGTTATTAGGAGATCCCTATTCTCCTCACAGAGCTGCACTTCCCAGAGTTCCCAGGGAGGAGGGTTTGATTGTTAAACCACTCTGAGAATAATAGCTTGGTGAGAAGAATAGGAGTCTCCACTCAGCACCCTTCACAAATATGCTTCCTACATAGAGATGCTGGGGATTGAACCTGGAGCATTCTGCATACAAAGCAATGTTCTACCACTGAGCTGTGGCCCTTCCTCCGTTAGGTGGCTTGCAGGGGACAAGGAAAGGCTGCATCTGATAATTTCACATCATGAGTTCTGTACTAGATATTGCAGGTAAGACCCATGAAACATGCATTTCCTGCAACATCCAGTGAAATTCCAAGAAGGCAGCATGTTTTGCTACGATCACTGCTAAAACCAGCTGCAATTATATTCAAAGCCATGTGATCTGTTGCCATGGAGACAGCCCATGGTTTCACTCCACGCAGCTATCTGATGTTTTCATTCCATTATATTGCTAATGTTCTTGTCACTTTTCTTTTGGTGTCAATATTGTTACCGCTGAAACAATTCCTAAATTACCTACAAACCTTTCAGGGGGAAATTTTGGATTCGAATTGAGAATCTCAAATCCTAGGAACCAAATGATAATTTGAACTTCTTTTTTTAAACAAAAATAATGGGACCTTCCTAGCTCTAAGGAAAAATGTTTTTTTCTTTCTCGAAATTGAGCGTTGCTTTGAAGTGGGCAACCTAAAATAGGGGTAGATGCAAAGAGAGCAAATGATGAGATATTATAGTCTAAACACTGTCTTGGTAAATGAGGATTGTGGGAATGCCAGTCAGTAGGCCATAGACTTTAATCAGGGTCCTAGGGAGAGGGGAGGTATGGAATGGGGGGTAGGCAATATTATTGTAAAAGAGTGAGGAGTAGGCATTTGACACGTGTTGGCCCTGCTCAGCCTCCCTCCATCAGAAACTTGGATTGGCATGCTGACCTGGTGGTGCTGTTAATTACTGCTAGATCAGTCCATACAAAAAACAACTCTCATCCACAATTTGATTGGGGGTGAGGTGGTTGATCTGGGGGGCATTACTGAGACCTGGGTGAGTGAATTGGGGGCCCATGGCCTTAACCTGGCTTTGCCTGCCTAGGTATTCAATGCAACATCAGTCAAGACTGGAGGGATGGAGAGGGGGCACTGTAGTGATCCATAAGAATCCCATCCTTCTCACCAAGAGGCCTGTCCATCTGGAAGACAGATGTGAGGGTTTGTACCTGGTGTTGTGAGAGAGAGACAGAAGAGGGATCTTGTTGGTGTACTGTCCACCCTAATTCCCAACCACCTCACTGACGGAGCAGGTGGAGGTAGTCTCTGGTGTGGTGTTGAAGAATCCCAGGACATTAGTTCTGGGGGACTTCAATATTCATGTTGATGCTGACTTGTTGGGCCAGCTCAGGACTTCATGGCTGCCATGACAACCATGGGGCTGTCACAATACATTGTGTACCCAACACATACTGCAGGTCATACCCTAGATCTGGGTTTTGCTACAGAGGGCTTTTGGAAGGTTCCAGAGATCAGTTGGGTAAAAATTGTGCCATTGAATTGACGGAACATGCCCTGGTGAGGTTTGGATTGGCTGTGACTAGAGATGTGCTGGAATTCCGCCCGATTTGAATTTGGTACCGAATTCTCCATTAATTCACTTATTCACTATCATTGTGGATCAGGCTGATTTTCTGTGGCTATTTTTGAAAACAGAGTTTTTGCAATAAAAATCAGTGTCTAAAATATTGATATTAATATTTATATTTTTTATCTAACTCTTATCAACATTTCTTTTTCAAAATATTTATATTTCCTATCAAAATGTCGATATTAATATTAATTTTTTCGAGGCAGAAAAGTGGATTGGTGAAAACAATGGCTTGCAGACAAAGAATGAACTCAAATCAATACCAATCTGTTAGGTTGATGGAATGCTTTTGAACTGGCATCAGCCAATGGATCCCGTCCCTAGCTTTGACTGAACCTCCTGCAGGGATGGAGGACCAGTTAGATCAGTCTGCCCGTGGAGACTGATGAATACTTTGGGAAATTTTCCAGGTAGTATGGCTGGTGCTCCTGTTGGTTTCACTGTAGAACAGTGAGATGGAAAGGGTCATTGACACAATTGCTCCTAAGCACCTCTCCGGCCATGGGGAGCCTGTGAGGCTCCTTGGTTTACTGAGGAGTTCTGGATGATGAAGCAGGTCAGATATCAGCTAGAACACAGGTTACACAAGTCCCAGTGTGAATCTGACTGAATAGAGGTACGAGTACATAGCTGTTATTACCACATAGTGCTGGTGGCAAAGAGCGCATATCTCTTGGCCTCCATTGCATCCTCAGTGAATCACCCAGCAGAGCTGTTTAGAGTGGTAAACTGGCTGGTCCAGACTAGTGTGGCATCATCAGCATCAGACCACTCAAGAACCTATTGTGGGAGATTTGCAAATCACTGTGAGGAGAAAATAACTCAGATCTGTGCTGAACATGATGCCATAATTTGTTTAGGCTTGTTGGAGGTCCCCGAAGCACCACTGTATTACAGCTTGTGGGATCAGTTTCAGTTGTTGCAGCTTGCAGATGTAGTCAGAACTATTGGAAGTGGGGCAAGAGCAATTCTTATTTGGGTTCTTTTGTTAGTATTCCAGAAGGAAGATAAACCGATAAGCCTGCTGTCTCCTGTAAGATATATAGTTTAAATTTCTGTTTTCAGGAAATCTAGTCCTGATCTCTATGAAGTCAAAGGGTGCCATATATTCTGTCAAGTTGGCACCAACGTTTAGCTGACCGGATTACTCCTTGGGCAAACCTGGAGTTTGGGTCTTTCCATGGTGTTTATTAGCTTAGTCAATACATGTCTTCCTGAGATCAGGAAAGCAATTCTGGCCATCCTGAAACTGGGGCCTCAGATGTTTCTGCCCTTAAACTCTCATGCACTGATCCATTAATATGAACCAGAGAACAAAATCCCAGTTTATGCATCCCTCTTTACGCTGTCTTCAAGGCAAGGTCAGTGTTGCCACATTCCTGTTTCTCCCTTAAGGAGTGGAGTGGTAAAGACACTTTATTGAAAAGTATTAAGGTGTGCACTAATGTAGTGCTACTTGGTGAATTCTACACATTGACACTCACTGTGTGTTTTTGTGTAGCAGTCACTTAACATACTAATAGTTGCTTAGGATTCCAAAGTAATCTGTCACCATTGTGGCAAAGCAGTGGCAGCATAGATGCTGTCTCTTGATGACCTTGTCCATAGTGCCTCACTCTGAGGAAGGATCCAGTCTTCCAGAATGAGGAATAGGATGCCCGTTCCACAACTGCTTTGTCAACAGCTGTGAGCATGCAGATGGGCATTGGAGGAAGGAAGTAGGCAGTAGGGAGTAACTGTCGGAAGTGGGTAGCCAGCTGGCTAGGCTTGCCTACCTTGACCTGTGCTCTTCTCTGCCTACCTTCCTTCCATTATAGACTGATATGCTCAGGGAAGCTGACCTGCCCCTCCTTCCTTTGTCTTCTTCGACTATCTGAGGAAAGAGGAGACACTTTTGTCTTTATTCTCTCTCCTGAGCCATGAGGGCCATACCCAAGGCTGGGCATTGCACCTCCAACTTAGTTAGAGCTAGGTGTGCATTTCAACTTAGTTAGAACTAGCTGTGCCTTTCCGATCTACATGCAGGGTAAAAGCCTGATTCTAAGGTCAATACACACACTGGCACACACAGCTCAGACTGCTGAGTATATCTGCTTATATATACATATTTCCATTACAGAGCTGTGGGTGCTAGTGGCTCAACCCCATCACCCACATCAGTGTCAGCCACAGGCTGTCAACAGGCAGACTACTGGGTTCTTCTCCAACATCCTCATGCCTAGACCACTGGGCACCTCCCCTGGACCCCAAGCTCTCTGCTCCTCCTCAGAGCAGTCCTGCCAAAAGTTCTCCATGGGGCTCATGACACCCAGGCCATGCCTCCACCCTAGGCCATGCCCTGTCTTCCCAGACCACACCCCTTTGCTGACCCTGTTCCACACCCTCCTCAAGTGCTCTTGCATGGCTTCAGCAGGGATAATGTCTCTCGCCTGGATGGAAGGTGTGTAGAAACCTCTGACTTTTGCATAATTGGAAGGCAGTCGCTTCTATTCCTCCATGGAATGGAAGCCATGTTTTGCCTATGGCCCCTTCCCTCATTGGCATGTGGCCCCCAGGAGGTTGCGTATGAGGGAATGTGGCCCTTGGGCTGCCACCCATGATCTACACCGTCCGCTGCCAATGGCCGCAACAGATGGTGTACATACTTTTGGGGAGATTTTACTTCTCTCTTATCAGAACTGTTCTTTGTGATTATTACACAGAAGCTTTTTTTTCCTGAGCTCCAGGCTGTGGACAGCTTTGAATACATTTATTTTTATATCAATTATTTTGTTCCTGGGTGAGGTTCACAATTCAATTATTGTTAACCATTTTAAAAATTATTTTTACCTGGGCTAATTTTTTGTTTGGATTTTCCTGGCTCCTATATCCTGAATCCCAGTTTCTATAAACATGCACCTAAGACCACAGGAGCCTTAGAATTTCACTCTGGATGTTAGCTATGTCTTAAACTAAAAGGCCCTGTAGTTACGACAGCCAGGATAATGTAGGAAACTTTGACTAGAGTTTAGGTGGGCCAGTGCAGGATTCAGCAATGGTTCCACTGCAGTTAAATTTAATCAGGCATGTTGTGATCCTTGCATGTAATAGCCAATTTATTGTTTCTTAGATTTTTCATTCCCCACAATTCATTTATGCATAATATCCTGTTGATTTCTTTTTGACAATATTGTTATCATATTGTTCATAAGCTGAAATGCATTCAGTGGTCTTCTGCTGATGTATTTAAAATAAATATTTCCAAATAGATTTTAACCTCTTGAGCCCTATTTGATCACCACTCTCTCACCCATTGGGGCAAAGGGAGAACCTCACATTCAGGGTGCACTGTGTTGGAGGGAAAGGGATTTAAACTGTGACAGTTCTATGCATATTTACTGAGAAGTAAACCCCATAGTCAATTCAACTGAACATATATGTGTGTAGGATTACAGCAGGGGTTGGGAATCTCAGGCCAGGGGCCAGATGCGGCCCTCCAGGCCTTTATATCTGGCCCTCGTGACTCTGCCCACTCTACACCCCTAGGCCCCACCTTTGCTCTGTGCCTCCTTTAGTAATTTTACCTGGCTGAAAGTGTGTCCTTGAACTACGAAAATACTCTCTTGCTCAGGAGTTGCAGTCCAACAACATGTGGAGGGCCACAGGGTAGACGCACCTGCCGAAAACAAAGGCCTCCGTCATTTGAACTTCTTTCCTAGAGATAATAGAATGGGAATTAAATGCTTTTGAGGGTTTGTTGAAATGAAGTAACAGTTTCTGTGAACATAACCAGACACAGTCTATGTTTATCACATTCCACAAAGCAACCCCGCTCCAGCTCTGTGGGAATCGACAATCCACAACTCACAACGCTATAGAACTCCACAGAGACACCCCATGCCTTTGTAGCATAAAAAGCCAGCCTGCCGCTTCATAAGGCAGATGTCATGCGGCTTCACAATGACTCCTGGATCAATTTTTAATAGGACAGCCATGCTCTCCCTGTGTGCAATCACTCAGTGTGCTGTTTAGTCATCTGCAAAATCCACGGAAAGAATTTCATCATCAGTTCAGATCCCTGTGCCTTAGGCAATGGATCTCATGGGTACACCCTAGTACAGCTTATATCCTGCACCGCTATCTCAGCAAATAATGTGCCTGGAAATGGGGAACATCAGGAGGTGCCTTATACTGAGTTAGATCATCAGTCCGTCTAGCTCAGTATTGTCTGCACTGATTGGCAGTGGCTCTCTGGGGGTTCAGACAGAGGATATTCCCAGCCCTACCTGGAGATGCCGGGGATTGAATCTGGAATGTTACACACGCCAAACAGATGTCCTATCTATAAGCAGGCCCTTCTGCCTGAGTTGGTGTTTTGCTTGGGAGTTATTTATTTATTTATTTGATCCATTCCCCCCTTCCATTAATGGAACTTCTTGACATGCGTCTTTAATAAAACTCAATAAATATTTATTTCAACACATCATATTGGCATATAGAAATATATTAGGATTCATATGCATGCTCACATTTTCCTGCTTTCGCAATTGTTCAGTTTAATCTAGGCCCTGGATGTTGCCATGCAAATGCTTTAAAAATCACACTGCATCATGAGCTAAGTAGTCTTAAGCTGCATTGGAGATGAGCAGGACCATTAGGTCCCACTCCAAAAAGAAGCGAAAGACCTCCATCAGGCTGCTCTGAACAGCCTCTCATTTGCTCTGTGGCCTCCAATGTATGAATGAATGAATGAATCTTTATTTTTACCCTGCCCTTTTTCCAAAACTGGAACTCAGGGCGGCTTACAAAGAAAAACTACACATAGGTGAAAAAACACATACAAAAACATACAATTAAAATAGAATTAAACTATTCGCGACATTAAAACCATGAAACATACACTTAAGATACTAAGACAATTGAAAACATTAAGAAATGTACTTCGCAGGTGGAGGAGTTGCCATTTTGCTTGGCACACTGTAGGCCTTACAGCTGCTGAAAGGAAGCTCAGCAGCAGAGCTCAGGAAAGAGGTCCTTTGGGCCATGCTGGGCCTTCTTTCCTCCGTGATGAGGCCTCCAGTATGTCACTGGGATAGTGTTGCCTATTCCCCAGAACACTTGGATCCTCTAGATTTGGGAGGTGGGGAAGCAAGGCCAGATACTGTCTCAGCTGCACCTTTCACATATTCTGGAAAAGACCCAGATCCCATGGAGTGGGGGCCGGAGCCAATGTGGGATGCTGTGCTTTCCTGCCCTTCAAAAAGAGGCATGCTGAAGAGAAGAGCTTGAGCTGGGGACCCACTAAGGTCCAGCCCCCCCCCTTTTTACTGCATGGGGAGAGAGATGTAACTCCAACCTTCTGGGGGACCAAAGAGGATGGCGCATGGGGTAGAGAACATGTAACCCTCCAGATGTTGTTGGATTCCAATCAGCTTCAGCCAGCCGGCATGGCCAGTAATCAGGACTGATGAGTGTTCAGAGTCCAGCAACATCTGTTGCCCATCCCCATGACAGAGGCTTTCCTTATATAGCCTCTATCTTCTCCCACAGCAGGAAGCAGGAGGGTGGGGGATTACAGTTTTGACTCTGGTTTTGTTGATATCTTTCTCCTTGATCCATCTTTGTCACCAGAGGTCCAGATGCCTCTGTGGTTTGGAGTACCTCCCAGTTGATATGCCACCTGACACCTTAATGTGCTGCTGCCCTTGTATCTGGTCTGAAAGCTACAAGTAGTGCAGAATGCAGCTGCGAGACTGCTCAGAGGAGCAGGATTCTGGCAAGATATTAGTCCTTTGCTGGGAGAGCTGCACTGGCTGCTGATTTGCTACCAGGTCAGGTTCAATTTCATGTATTAATGCACAAAGTCCTAAACAACTGGGGCCCAAAGTACTTTAAGGAATGCCTGATTCCTTATGCTGAGATCTTCTGGTGGGCGCTTTTGGTTCCCCCCCCCCCACCTCCAAGGACCTCAGGTTTGGTAGGCCATTATTATTATTATTATTATTATTATTATTATTATTATTATTATTATTAATCACCCACCCTTCACCCTTAGGTCCCAGGGTGGGTTACAACAATGCTAAACACATTATTAAAAACAGTTAGAAAGCACCCTAAACACAATAACAGAAGATAGGGTGGGTCCTAAAAATATAGGTGTCAAAGGCCAGGGTAAAGAGGTGCATCTTTGGCATTCACCACAATTTGTACAGTGAAGGTGCCAGACACACCTCAGTGGGGAGGGAGTTCCACAGCTTAGGGGCTGCCATTGAGAAGGCCCTCTCCTGGACCACCAGCCCCTGAACTACCAAAAGTGCCTCCTCTGCTCAACTCAAGAGCTGAGAGGGTCTGTCCGGAAGGAGGCAATCTTTCAGAAATTTGGGACCTAAGTTGTTTAGGGCTTTAAACACTAATGTAAGCGCCTTCAACTGGGCCCAGAAATGAATGGGCAACCAATGCAGCTGTTTTATAACAGGGCTTATATGAGTTCTAAACGGAACCCCAGTCAGTAATCTGGACTATCAGGGACCAAAACATTAGTATGTCAGACCCTGCCCTGTGGAACTCCTTGTCAATAGAAGTTTGGCTGGAGTTATCCCTGTTTGCTTTCAGAACTCTTTTAAAAACTGTATTGTTGAGGTAGGCCTTTGGAATGTGATTGGTTTTTTTATCATCCAGTTTGTACTGACATGTTAGTGATATTTTTACTGCTGTTATTGAGAGCCAGTGTGGTGTAGTGGTTAGAGTGTTGGAATACAACCTGGGAGAGCACTATTCGAATCCTCACATAGCCATGAAGCTCACTGGGTGACCTTGGGGGAGTCACTGCCTCTCAGCCTCAGGGGAAGGCAATGGTAAACCCACTCTGAATACTGCTTACCATGAAAACCCTATTCATTTGGTCGCCATCAGTCAGAATCGACTTGAAGGCAGTCCATTTCCATTTTTATTGTAGCATTGTGTTTTTAATGTTGTACACCGCCTTGCTATATTTTCTATGAAAGTGTGGCTTATAATTAAAATAAAATAAAATAAAACCTAGTGGCAAACAGTACACAACCCTCTACGTTCACCTACACTGGCCTTTTCATTTTTGTCTAACCATATATTTTCAATCTGGCCGGACTAAAGAAAGATGTACATTATTTTTTTCTCTTCCTCGCCTGGCACAGCAGGCTTCCTGAGATGTTATCGTGATGCGGTGGCTGGCAGAATGGCAGTTGCTACACATCCAATGGTTTAGGGAAACTTGAGCATTAGTTATACCTGGTTTAATTTCCATCTTCAGGAACGTCGTCTGTGTGCATTTAATATTCAGCCTTTCGATTTTCTTTTTTCAGTTCATTAATTTGAACAGTAATCTTATCCTTTTCAGCATTTATCTACTGATAAATACAATAAAGTCATTTCCCTGACTCGAGGTATTTCAGTTATGAAGCACACATTACCTTAACCTTCAACGTGCTAAGATGGACCTGCTGCGCACAAGGCCAGAACCTACAGTGAATATGGACTCTACTGTTATATTTTCCCAAGGATTTTTCCATTGTGCGCCAAGAAACAGCTCATGCCTTCCCTAGCCAAACTTCAAGTGGAATCCAGGACAGAGTCCCAATTCCCAACCAGAGGAAAAGGATTTCCAGACAGATGCTGCTCCTGGGCATCTCAATGGGTGCTCTGGGTGGACTGCAGAATCCATTCTGGAGCCAACAACCCACTCCAGAATTCATGCACAACAGAGCACAGTGTTTTATTGTGTTTCATGGCTTTTAGATTTTTTTTAAACAGTTTTAAAATGTTTTAAATATGTTTTTATTTTGTTTTTAATTGCATTTTTTTATTACAGACGTGTTTGTCACCCTGGGCTCCTTTAAGAGGAAGGGTGGGGTATAAATTTAAAAATTAAAAATTAAAGCATGAGAATATTTCCTTCAGGATCTTCAAGTTTTGCCCATTACATTACATGTGGATAACATGTCGGAAAAAAGTCTGATCACTTTTCAGTCTCCCTGATATTGATGGGAGAATTTCATCCAGTTTTGTGGGGAAAAACCTACCCCTGGTGCTCTTTTCATTGTGTAAGTTATACATAAATACATAAATCTATTTACATAAATAAATAGATCTACAGGGTAGTTTTTCTAGGGCATTGTTGCAAATTGTCACTCAAATGTCAGCCGTTTACCACTTACCATTTTACTTCTGGAAACACACACAGAGAAATATTCTACCTCCTCTGAATAAGCTTTTTCTGGCTCTGGGCATTTGGGTATTGTTAAGCACACTACTTCTGAGACAACAGTCACAAATGTTATCTGGAGTCAATATATCAGCCCACCATACATTGGAAATCTCATTGTTTTGGAGAAAATGCACTCCAAAAACTGTGTGTGATTTCTTTTTCTGGATGTTGGATGAAGATTTAAGCATGTACTTAGTGCACCAAGTTGAAATTCCTAAGATGAAAAGCTTTCTTGTAGCAGGATTGTATCCTTGATAGGGATGGGTGAGAATTTCAATTTAGTTCAGATTTCAAGAAGAATTCAATCACATACCAGAAAATTCAGGTTGTTCAATGAAAGGTAAGTTGGGGCTCTTGCATAACACACCAACCTTCTCCCCAAAACCCAGACTTTTTGTGATAAGGAAAGTGGTGCGGAAATGCACTGGGAAGTATGTGATAACCTTTGCTTGACACAACACCATCTAACCTCCATACAAACAAATCAGAATGAACGTTCAATAAATAGCCACCATTGTCTAACTGAACAAATCAGGATAAATGCCCAATAAACATGTTGTTTGGATGCAACCTTATCTGATGTATTTCCTGCATCTCTACTGAGGTGATGATGAGTCCTGAGCAGGATAGAAACAGACAGATCTTCCCATCCTTGAGGTAAGCAAAACAGAGGCCTACCATTAACATTATCTTGTCTGGACAAAGCAAGGAATATTTTCTAACAGATCTATGTTTTCATGTTTTGCCAAAGTAGAAGATAATAATTCTGAACATTGTGAATGAATTCAGTTTCACTGTGCATGACTATTAAGCTAGCAAAAGAGAAAATGGCTCACTGTCGCCAAAGTTCGTGCCCTTCATTATTTTAATAGATTTTGTTCAGGGAGCAAATATTGACAGACATTTTCAGATGCTTAGCAAATAAAATGTGCAAGACAAGTGAGCATGTTATAAACCATCTGCTTGACAATACATCTGAAGGGTGCATTTTAGACCATTAAGGAGGGGCAAATGTATTTTCTGTTGTAAACACTGAGGAAGGAAAGAAAGCCATTAGCATCCCATTACTTATTTGCTCAGGTTGTTCAAACTGATCCTTAAATACAATATTTCTGGGGCTGCATTTAAATATCCACCTGATCTGGAATTTAACCACTTAGGTAGTATATGATAAAAATATTTCACCATGGCTATGCAGACTCATGCAATAACAAGACACTGCTCTTAGTCATGGGTGGGTTTGTCCTCAAACCCCCCTTCCATCAGAGATGACTCAGTAGTTTGACTCTTGAAGGGAGGGGGCTGTGGGGAGGTCACGTGATCAAATTGTCCAATGAGGAAGGAGGGGAGCTTGCTTTATAAGTTTGCTCGACCCCCCCAGCCGTTTCTCCTTTCTGCCTTGCTGCAATAGATGCAGTGTGAGCTTTGCTGGTTGCCTGTGAAGGGGCTAAGTAGGAATTTTTGGTGTGATCTTCCAGTGCTTTATGCCTTAGGGGATCTAGGGTTGCCCTTTGGCTGGACACCCACCGTTTGGGTGAACACAGGTGCAGCAGGGCCTCCCTGTGGATGTTGGGTTCATACCCAAGGTTTGCCTAGCAAGGACAGAGTGGTTTCTTCCCCATCCTTTGCTGGGGAGCCACAGCTCATGGCTATAGCACACAACCAGAGGTCTGGAGGGATGCTTCCTTACCAGAATTAGTTAAATTCCTTGCCTGCCTGTGCTTTCTGAATTTGGTTAATTGGCCTGCAGATCCTCCACTGTATTTTAATTAATATTACCTTATGCCAATGTTCTATGTCACGAGTCTTCTTTGTGGGTGTGGGGATAAATGGGTACAAAACTTTGGATTAGGAACATAGCAGAGTTAGCCACTCATAAATGCCTAAGAAAATAGCTAGGTCTTAACCAGGCACTGAAACTGAGCTAAAGTTGGTGCCAAATAGACCTCAGAGGGCAGAATACTCCAAAGTCAGGGTGCTACAACGAAGAAGGGCCTTTCCTGCAACATGCCATAATGTCTGGTTCCCAAATTGGTGACCCTCAGAAGGGCCTCCCTGGAAGATCTTAGTGTCTAGTCAGGATGATATTGAGAGAAGTGTTCCTATTAATATCTAGGTCTCAAGCAATGTAGGGCTCTTTAGGTCATCACAAACACCTCAAATTTAGAGTGGAAATGTAGTGCAGCCAATGAAACTCTTTTAACTCCAGTCTTATGTAACTCCGAAGAGCTGCTCCACTCAACAGCCAACAGCCACATTCTGCATCAGATGCAGCTTCTGGATCATCTCCAAGGACAGCCCCATGCAGAGTGCATTACAGCAATCAATCAGGAGGTTGCCAGGGCAAAGGTTACTGTAGCCAAGCACTCTCAGTCCAGGAATGGCCATAGTGGCAAATTAATCACAGTTGTCCCCTTTAGCCTCAAGTGACAAAGATGTATATAGGAGTACCCCCAAGCTAGACACCTGCTTCTTCAGGGTGAGTGCAACCCTATCTAAAGTAGGTAATCTGCCTGAAGTCCTGCACTTGAGAACTGTCAGCCCAAAATGTCAATCCCATTTTGTTGGGATTCATTGTCAGTTCATTCAATAGGAGCATTCATTGCACAGACTCACCTAACTCAGATGGTAAGGCGAAATAGAGCTGGGTGTAATTAGCATACTGATGGCATGCTGAAGCCCTTGGGCAGCTCCTTGAAAGTCTGCACTAAAACCCAGACTGGATTCCATTGCCCCACTGACATGGAGCTACCAGCCACCACTGAGTCCATCATGCAGAGCTGTTGGCATAGGAGCACCATTTCCTGAGCATGTCTATTAGAAATGTCATCACCTGACAAGGAGACGGTGGTGGAGAGCTGCACACAGTATGTGGACCCTTAGTTGCTCATCCTGGCAGGATGGGATGGATTCTTTACTTGACTGTGATAAACAATTTCCCATCCACAGACACGGAGAAATGTTGACACAAGTTAAACACCCAACCTTGTAGAAACACACATTAAGGAGGCTAGATGGATGAGAGGGACCATAAAAATAGACAGTCTAAATTTAAGTCTAACTAATTGACGCATCTTTAATTCAACAGTGTGACTATTTTGTCTGAGGAGCAAGAATCCACCATTGTTGTAACCTTTGAGATCTTGTGTCAAAAACTGATTAGGTGAATTCTTAAATCTAAATTATGATGAGGGAAATCTGAAGGATTTTATTTCACCAATGTGCCTGTGTTGTTTTTGTTGTTATTGCATAGGGTTTTTATTATGGCATTGTAACTTAAAGAGAGAGAGAAAGAACAAGCAGGGAGAAAATTAAATCTGTTGCAACAGTTAGAGTTCTGAGCACAAAACTATACCAATAGATTCTCAAGGAAGGGGGCAGGTAAAGGTTTAAGGGTGAGCATACATGGGAATGGGGAATAGGAAGGAGAAATGATCAAATGAAAAAGAGATACTATTGAGCTGGTATTAACAGAATGAGATGTCATCAAAAGAGTGGAAATAACACAGGCAAAGGAGCTTTTCTTGGGTCTGTGACATATTTGTATTTAAAGGTCAGCTGAAAGTTGAGACTAAAGGGGGGAGAAATGAATTCGTGACATGCTGCTCTGCATAAAAAAAGTCATGCTGTCAATTGATTTGGAGGGGAAACACACAGCAAACACGTCCCTGACAACATGACAATAGCAAAGACTCACCTTGGACACTGCTAATTTGAAGGAATAGCTGCTTGCATCACCTTGCAGGGTTTTTCTTTCGTTCCTAAAGATTTTATCAGTGAGCAGGATTTGTTCTGAAAAGAATGCCCATGCTTCACTTTTTACAGTGCCCTGGTCTCCTTCTGGGAGGAAGGGTGAGATATAAATTCAATAAATAAAAAAATGCATAAATAATACAGTGCTTATGACAATTGCCACATTTATTGGTTGGTTTGTTTGTTTATTAAATTTATATCCCACCTTTCCTCCCAGAAGGAGCCCAGGCCAGCAAACAAAAACACTAAAATACTTTGAAACATCTTTTTAAAAAAAGACTTTAAAACATATGAAAACAAATACCTTAAAAACATCTTTAAAATACTGCTTTAAAAACATATTTAAAAGCTATTCCATCTTAAAAAGCAATTCCAGCGCAGACACAGATTGGGATAATGTCTCAGAGAACCTAGTTCAAGCATTCTGTTTCCAAAAGTGGCCAGTCAGATAGCTCTAGGAAGTGGCAAGTGGGACATGGAGTTAATGACCTTCCCCGGTTGGTTGTCCCGATGATCTGATATTCTGATATACTGCTTTTGTATGTAGAGGTTCCATGGGAAGCCAATAGGGATGTGCCAATCAATCAATCAATCAACCAATCAGTCTCCAGAACCCTCTTTGGTGCTTTGGATAGTGGAGTCACTTTGGTCAGAGCTTCAGACTGACATCACACTTCAGATCATTTTCCAAAGCTTTGAGAAAAACCACCCTCTCCACAACTTTTAAAGATACAGAAGACCTCTTGGGTGCCAGGCCCAGCCTCCAAGAAGTCTTCTGTATCTTTAAAAGTTGTGGAGCCTGGAGGGAGAATTCCACCTAGTGGTTTTTCCCATTACAGAGTTGCAAGAACACCTGCACTTGGCTGACTTTCTCTTCTCCTGATACAGGATCAGTCTCAGGCCACGGACCTGGCAACCCTAGCTGGGAGGGGGGGATGCCTACATGACAGAATGGAGAACAAAGATAATATTTGAAATATTGGTTAGGATCTATTTCTGCCAGATGGATTTTACCGATAAGCCTACTGTCTCCTATAAGATATATAGTTTAAATTTCTGTTTTCGGGAAATCTAGTCCTGACCTCTGTGAAGTCAGAGGGTGCCATACTTTCTGTCAAGTTGGCACCATCGTTTAGCTGACCGGATTACACCTTGGGCAAACCTGGAATTTGGATCTTTCCTTGGTATTTATTAGCTTAGTCAATACATGTCTTCCTGAGATCAAAGCAATTCTGGCCATCCTGAAACGGGGGCCAGTGAGAGGATCTCAGAGGTATCTGCCCTTAAGCTCTGCACTGATCGATTAATATGAGGTGTGGGAAGAGTTGTGCCTTGGATTGAACTCTCGCCCTGGCTTCTGAGCCTGGGTCACTGACTTCTTGTCAAGCAGAGCCTTGGATTCCTCCACTTCATGTTTCTGAGAGTGTTGGCTATGCTTTGCTGGATCTGATGGTGCAAGTCAGTAACGGTGACGCCTTTGGGTCGTACCCTCCCACACCTTCCTAGCTTGTGAACAATTCTGTGTGGCAGAGATACAACCCATGACTCACAAACATTGAGTCACAGAACTGGAGCACAGTGGTGTTCCAGCAGAAACATTTCAGCAGTGACGGATGATGCACGGCAATGAGAAAGCAGCTGCTATTCACTCGTAGCATGACTCCATGAGCATGTACATATCGATCCATGTGGCTCCAGTTCCCCTTTACTCCAATTCTTTTTGTAAGCCAGCAGGCTTCTAAGGTACTATGATGACTTCAGTCACCGCTGGGCAGGAGACAATCAAGTAATTTTACCTGTCTGACACTTAACTCTCCAGATACCCATTTTTTTTCTGCTTCCACACAGCAGATTATTATGGGCTGGATGCTGCGCATGCATGCAAAGTTTGCGTAGCATCCACATGGTGTCTTCATCAAAATGCCATTCCATATTAATTTCCCATTTAACCCTGATTTATGGTTTCCATGGAAAATCAAATAAGTTAAAAACAAAACTGGAAATGTTAAATCTGGACTAAATTGGGGTGGGGAATCAGATGGCATCTTATGGGTGATGAAGTAGGCCAACAGAGGCGAAGAATGTAAGTGGCATAAAGCCCGCTTCGACTGAGCACTTATTAGGGTACATAACCTGGCTGCTTTTCAGGGGAGCCTACAAGCAATAGTCTTTTCCCACTGTGGGTTCTCTCCAGCCACTGGCACTTGGAGTTAGTCTGCCTCTGAACATGGAGTCTTCATATAACAACAGCAGCCATCAGCAGAGACTCTTAACATCAATGCTAGAGTGGGGGAAAAAACTGTTTTCTTATGCTTTTGTATTGGAATGTTATGTTATTAATATTGAAATGTCATATTATTGATTTGAAATGTTTTCATTGATTGATAGTTTGTTTATGGTGTTTTATGATGCCTTTAAATGTGATAATGTTTAGGTAATCAATTGGAGTTATTGTTGGATTTTTATGTTTTGAAATGATTTGGAACAATTCTTACGTTTTTGAATTGATTGCTATTGATGTCATTATTTGCATTTCTGCAAGCCACTTTGAGCATATTTGTATGGAAAAGTGGCATATAAATTCAAGTAATAAATGAATAAAATAAAATAAAATAATATGAACCAGAGAACAAAATCCCAGTTTATGCAGCCCTCTTTACACTGTCTCCAAGGCAATATGAGTTTTGCCACGTTCCTGTTTCTTCCCTAAGGAGTTGGGGTGGTAGATGACACTTTATTGAAAAGTATTTTAAAAATGGAAATGTACTGCCTTCAAGTCGCTCCTGACTTATGGTGACCCTACGAATAGGGTTTTCATGGTAAGCGGTATTCAGAGGGGGTTTACCATTGCCTTCCTCTGAGGCTGAGAGGCAGTGTCTGGCCCAAGGTCACCCAGTGAGCTTCATGGCTGTGTGGGGATTTGAACTCTGGTCTCCCAGGTCGTAGTCCAACACTCTAACCACTCCACCACACTGGCTGTCCATGAAAAGTAATAAGATGTGCACTAATGTAGTGCTACTTGGTGCATTCTACACATTGACACTCACTGTGTGTTTTTGTGTAGCAGTCACTTAACATAATAATAGTCGCTTAGGATTCCAAAGTAATCTGTCACCATTGTGGCAAAGCAGTGGCAGCACAGATGCTGTCTCCTGATGACCTTGTCCATAGTGCCTCACTCTGAGGAAGGATCCAGTCTTCCAGAATAAGGAATAGGATGCCCGTTCCACAGCTGCTTTGTCAACAACTGTGAGCATGCAGATGGGCATTGGAGGCAGGCAGCAGGCAGCTGTGAGTAACTGTTGGAAGTGGAGTAAGAGCAATTCCTGTTTGGGTTCTTTTGTTTGTATTTCAGAAAGAAGTTCGGGACATCCAGCTGGCTAGGCTTGCCTACCTTGACTTGTGCTCTTCTCTACCGAACTTCCTTCTGTTGTAAACTGATATGCTCAAGGAAGCTGACCTGCCACTCCTTCCTTTGTCTTCTTCTTGACTGTCAGAGGAGAGAGGAGACATCTTTGTCTTTGCTCTCTCTTCTGAGCCATGAGGGCAATACCCAAGTCTGGGCATTGTGCCTCCAGCTTAGTTAGTTCGAACTAGGTATTCCTTTCCTCCCCCTCGCCACAAAGATTATCATACTTTGGACATATAATGAGAAGACATGATTCACTAGAAAAGACAATAATGCTGGGAGAAACAGAAGGGAGTAGAAAAAGAGGAAGGCCAAACAAGAGATGGATTGATTCCATTAAGGAAGCCACAGACCTGAACTTACAAGATCTGAACAGGGTGGTTCATGACAGATGCTGTTGGAAGTCACTGATTCATAGGGTTGCCATAAGTCGTAATCAACTTGAAGGCACATAACAACAACAAATGCCTTTCCTATCTACTATAAAGAAAGTAGTGTTTTCTTATTTTACTAAATCTTAAGTCTCAGTGATCTAAATGCAGGGTAAAAGTCTGCTTCTAAAGTCAATACACACACTGGCAAACGCAGCTCAGACTGCTGAGTATCTCTGCATATATATATACACACACACATATTTCCATAACAGTAACAACAGTGAGTGGATGAGTGGCAGTGTTAGTTAGATGGCTAGCCAGCTAGTAAGTGGTGGTGGGCAGCCAGCCCCACAGGCAACAAATGCACAATCTGCTGCTCTTCCCCATCTGCCACCTCTACTACACGGCTCGTAATAGTGCCAACTCCTGCCTGCATGCAAACAGGAGATTGCACATTGAAGTCAGTTTACGGACGACCACACACAACCCTTGGTTGGTTGAGGAAGGAGACCTGATGTCTGGAGCAGAGATAAGAGTTTGGCTCTAGTCCCGTGGCTATGCCATAGACATGGCTAATGCATGAATATGGTTGTAGGCTCACACTAACAACATCATGAGGTCTCAAATTAGGTTTCCCCAACATAGTTAAAGTGTAAGAAGAACAACAAAGCACCATCTCTGTTATCTGAAGACCTTCCTCTTTCAACAAGCCTTTTAAGTAGAAACCTTATCCCAGTCTGTGTGTTGGAATTGCTTTTTAAGATGTTTTTAAAGCTATTTTGTCATAATATGCTTTTAAAGATGATTGGTTTTAATATGTTTTTAAAGATGTTTTGTTGTAATATATTTTATAGTCTTTTGTTTTTAAGATATCTTAGAGTGTTTTTAGTGTTTTGATTTGCTGCGCTGAGCTCCTTCTGGAAGGAAGGGTGGGTTGTAAATTTAATTAATAAATAAATACTAAATAAATAAACAACAGAAAATATAAAATATTGCCCTTAGTAGTTAGAGTGTTGAACTATGACCTGGGAGACCAGGGTTCAAATCCCCACACAGCCATGAAGCTCACTGGGCGACCTTGGGCCAGTCACTGCCTCTCAGCCTCAGAAAGGCAATGGTAAACCCTCTGACCGCTGACCAGGAAAATCCTATTCATAGGGTCTCCAAAAGTCGGGATCGACTTGAAAGCAATCCATTTCATTTTTTCCCTTATTGTATGTACAGCATGACCACATTTTCCAAGCCTTAAAGAAACAAAAAGTTATTCCTTAAAAATATGCCAGCATTTTTTACATAAATGTTTCTTTAAATCACCGTTCCTCAGCTTGGTGCTGTCCGGGTGTTTTTGATTACAACCCCCATCAGCCCCAGCCAGCATGGCCAGTGATTAGGGATGTTTGATTCTTTTGCATTTAAAGGTGAACCTACCAAATTCACACTCTTGAAAACAGTATGAGAACCAAAACACAATCATCCTTCAAAATTTACACTTCTCCAACCAAATAATGTGTACAAGAATGCATGTACTGGGATAAAGTGTACACAAAAATGCACATATTAGTGAAAATAAAATACAAAAATGCATTATATTAAGGGAAAATTATTTATTTATTTATTGTATTTATATACCACCCCATAGCCGAAGCTCTTTGGGCAGTTTACAGTAAATTGCTTTGTAAAAATGTGTATGTTAGGAAAAACTGCATCTAAAAATGTTTATTAGGAGAAATTTGTACTAAAATGATGAAGAATTTTCAGGAGGACTTTTTTTTATATAAAAAAATGCAATTTGTTGCAGAAATGTATAGAACTGAATTTAAGATTGGAACTCTGAAATTGACAGAAACCATCCAACCCTCTCAATGGTAAGGCATCACAGGAATTCCAGTCCAAATTATCAGGAGGGTACCAGCCTGGAGAAGGCTGCCTTAAAATCTAGATAGGGATCATGTGACCCTCCAGATGTTGTTAGAGTTCAGTTCCCATTAGCCCCAGCCAGCAAGGACAATGGACAGGATGATGTAGTCCAACAACATCTGACCAAGATATTCCTCCTAAAGAAATGTCACAAATTTCAGGGGGAGGGGATCACTTTCCCTAAAATTCCATGCATGCTTCCTTCTGGGGGTGGGAGATAGATTCACTTCAGATGCACTGCAGGTGAAATTCTGGTGGTGACTACTGGCATAAATCTTGTAATTGGACTCTCTTTTGCCAGTTGATTACATGACACCAGTTCAGCACTCCGAAGCTTTGATCTTTGAGTCCACCCATACTCTGTTATAAAAGGAACAACATGAATGAAGGATAAACCTGGAGGGTGGGGGATGAGAAGGAAGCCTGTGAGTTAGACAGGTGGGAGGGCAGCAATTATCAAAAGCTTGTGTGCCAGTCTGCCAGAACAGCATACGACTTTGCTGTCTGTCTCTTAACAAGTCAGTCCTTGGCTCACATCAGCGGGATTCATTTGATGCCCAATAATGAGACGAGCCGTGTTGATGTCTTGCTCCTAGGAAAGCAAAGCAGGTCAGGAGAATTTACAAAGGATCATGCTAATGAGTTAAAAGGGAACTCCGGATGGAACCAATAAAAAATTGAGCTGCTTTTCAGGCTCAGCTGCCAGGCAAAGGACTTCAGCCACTTGTCACTTAAAAAAAAAAGGGGGGGTAGATCAGAACTCCCAAAGTTTTCCCTTTCTGTAATAAGACAGTTATGTAATTCTCCAGTGAGCCCTGCTGAATTTCCATAGTTCTAAATGTTGTGGAGGGTGTGCAAATAAAGGCTGAGAATCAGGAGATCAGCCTTCACCAATGTAGTGCCCTCCAACTACAACTCCCATCTAAGGAGGGGTGTGTTTGTCAATTTCAGTTTTTCCCCAGTTTCTCACCATTCTTCCAATCTGAAATTCAGTTGTCCACATTTCTGGAGCAATTTGCAAATTTGGAGGAGAAAAAAAATGAAATGGAGGATTCTGGCACCATTGGTTACACTCTGGAAACACGCCAGGTAATTTGGAACTTCGAAACCCTCATAATGCATGAGTAGTTTGAATGGAGAGAATGTTGGTTTCATTCCCTCTCTCAACTGCCTCTTATCTAGAAGCCTACAAATGTGAAATCCAGGAACTTGTGAAACATAATACAGGGCATCCTTCACCAACCTGGTGCCTTTTGGATTATAACTAGCATCACTCCCAACAAGTGTTGCCTGGGGCTGATGGGAATTATAGTCCAAAATATCTGGAAGACATCAGGTTGGGGTAGGCTGCTATAGATAATATCTTTGAGCATGTACACAGGAACATTAAAAGCAGATCTGGGATTAGGGGTGATGACTTCTGTAGCAAAAGATGTTTTACCACAGCAGCTCTCTTCCTGACAGCACCACTAATAACCATTTATCCCCTTATTTGCCTTCTGACAATCTACTGTGTAGCTTTGTCACCAGTCACAGTTAAAACGTGTTCTTTTTGGAAACTGAGCCAAGAATCAGGCTTGTGTTAAAAACAAATGAATTTTATTTATTTAACAGATGTAAGAAATATAAACAAATGTATTCAGGTTCCAGAAGCATGTGGTTGACAACATAAAGATTATTGGATTCATTTTTCTCACTCTTTCTTAAATGTCCTCAGAGACAAAAAAAAATTCGAACCTGCCTATCCTACACATCCAAACACTTCTCTCCTCAACCTTCCTCCCAGATATATTCCCCATTTCCCGTTCACTCCACCAATCATCACACGGCATCCCTCAACATTCTAACTCACTCGCTGCCCTCCCCTCTCTCTTTCCACACCACATTTCCTCTAATACAGACCCCTTCCAAACTTCGCCTGTTTGACTCTAACAAACCATGAAAAATGAAACATCACAGCAGTCCCCTCTACAGCTCCTCCTGCCTTCTCTGCATTTCTCCATCATTCAGTACAAATTAGCGCATGCATTTATAATCATTTCCCTCCTTTTTTTTTCCACTCAAAATTCCTCTGGTATTCCATTTGCTGAAGAACCAAGCTTTCATTTTTGCTTTAGGCAAAATGTCAGTGCCTCTCCTATTTGTATTTCCTGCACACTACATAATGCCACTCCATTTACTACATGACACCTCATTGGCTCCAGGAACTCACTGTAGGAGGAAAAGTGACTGATGTTCGGAACCAAAGTGTTCTAAGAATGGTTACAATGAGGGAAGGAGGGAAGGTTTCTCTCACTTTCTGATTTTTCCAGTCTTAAGCTCTGTTCTCCACATTTCCACATGTTTGTGATTTTTTTAAAAAAACAACATGAAAATCCATCAGCATTTGGGTGTGAATTTCTTTTAATATGCATGTTTGTACCCAGTTTTGCTTAATAGACACATTTTTGCAATTACATTTCCCTTAATATGTCAATTATTTATGTTATATTAACAATACAGGCATTTTTATGCACACTTATATATCAATCTCTATACACATTACTTGGATGGAGAACTGCACCGCAAAATGTGGAGAAGTGCACATTTCAAAGGATGACTATGCTTTGTTTCACATATTTATTTACTGAATTGAATTTATATCCTGCCCTTTCCCCTGAAGGAGCCCAGGGCAGCACACATCAACACAGCATTTTAACAACAACAAAAAAGCACTCTAAAAATAGTTACAGGCTGCTTTCACACATGGGGCTGATTGTGTCAGTTTAACAGATTTAAAAGGTAGCACTTCTGTCCCAATTTCTAAAATCCCTTCCACAATGCAGTACCTGTTGCGTTAAGGAAGAGCAGTTTTTTCAGCCGATATCCTCTCCCTTTAGGATCTGACTTTTAACATTATTTTAGTTTTCTCGACATAGGGGTGTGTGTGGGAAATGATGCTGCTATCTGTGCCGATGCCAGAATACCGGTACAATTTTCGTCAGGCAAAAAAAGCCCACACAACTAAAGGGTGGGAATGCACTGCATGCTGAGATGCCTGTCACATGAATGGCTGCAGCTAGCAAAAAACTCCCACCATCTTCCGGGTTCCCAGCCTTGCTAACGGATTATTTCTGGTATCATTTATCAAGGAAATGTGCACTAAATTTGCACTACATTCCACTAGAATTCTGGAGCTAGCTTGTTGCTGTTGTTATGTGCCTCCAAGTCGACTACGACTTATGGCGAACCTATGAATCAGTGACCTCCAAGAGCATCTGTCATGAACCACCCTGTTCAGATCTTGTAACTTCAGGTCTGTGGCTTCCTTTATGGAATCAATCCATCTCTTGTTTGGCCTTCTTCTTTTTCTACTTTCAAGCATATAGATAGAGGTGATCCAGTGGACATAGTGTACTTAGACTTTCAAAAAGCGTTTGACAAGGTACCTCACCAAAGACTTCTGAGGAAGCTTAGCAGTCATGGAATAAGAGGAGAGGTCCTCTTGTGGATAAGGAATTGGTTAAGAAGCAGAAAGCAGAGAGTAGGAATAAACGGACAGTTCTCCCAATGGAGGGCTATAGAAAGTGGAGTCCCTCAAGGATCGGTATTGGGACCTGTACTTTTCAACTTGTTCATTAATGACCTAGAATTAGGAGTGAGCAGTGAAGTGGCCAAGTTTGCTGACGACACTAAATTGATCAGGGTTGTTAAAACAAAAAGGGATTGTGAAGAGCTCCAAAAAGATATCTCCAAACTGAGTGAATGGGCGGAAAAATGGCAAATGCAATTCAATATAAACAAGTGTAAAATTATGCATATTGGAGCAAAAAATCTGAATTTCACATATACGCTCATGGGGTCTGAACTGGTGGTGACCGACCAGGAGAGAGACCTCGGGGTTGTAGTGGACAGCACGATGAAAATGTCGACCCAGTGTGCGGCAGCTGTGAAAAAGGCAAATTCCATGCTAGCGATAATTAGGAAAGGTATTGAAAATAAAATAGCCGATATCATAATGCCGTTGTATAAATCTATGGTGCGGCCGCATTTGGAATACTGTGTACAGTTCTGGTCGCCTCATCTGAAAAAGGATATGATAGAGTTGGAAAAGGTTCAGAAGAGGTCAACCAGAATGATCAAGGGGATGGAGCGACTCCCTTACGAGGAAAGGTTGCAGCATTAGGGGCTTTTTAGTTTAGAGAAAAGGCGGGTCAGAGGAGACATGATAGAAGTGTATAAAATGATGCATGGCATTGAGAAAGTGGATAGAGAAAAGTTCTTCTCCCTCTCTCATAATACTAGAAGTCGTGGACATTCAAAGAAGCTGAATGTTGGAAGATTCAGGACAGACAAAAGGAAGTACTTCTTTACTCAGCGCATAGTTACACTATGGAATTTGCTCCCACAAGATGCAGTAATGGCCACCAGCTTGGACGGCTTTAAAAGAAGATTAGACAAATTCATGGAGGACAGGGCTATCAATGGGTACTAGCCGTGATGGCTGTGCTCTGCCACCCTAGTCAAAGGCAGCATGCTTCTGAAAACCAGTTGCCAGAAGCCTCAGGAGGGGAGAGTGTTCTTGCACTCGGGTCCTGCTTGCGGGCTTCCCCCAGGCACCTGGTTGGCCACTGTGAGAACAGGATGCTGGACTAGATGGGCCACTGGCCTGATCCAGCAGGCTCTTCTTATGTTCTTATGTTCTTGCTTACTTCTGTTTTTCCCAGCATTATTATCTTTTCTAATGAATCATGTCTTCTCATGGTGTGTCCAAAGTATGATAACCTCAGTTTCATCATTTTAGCTGCTAGTGATAGTTCTGGTGTAAGATTTGTTCTAACACCCAATTATTTGTCTTTTTTGCAGTCAATGGTATGCACAAAGCTCTTCTCCAACACCACATCTCAAATGCGTTGATTTTTCTCTTATCAGCTATTTTCACTGTCCAACTTTCACATCCATACATAGAGATCAGAAATACCATGGTCTGAATGATCCTGACTTTAGTGTTCAGTGATACATCTTTACATTTGAGGACCTTTTCCAATTCTCTCACAGCTGCCCTCCCCAGTCCTAGCCTTCTTCTGATTTCTTGACTATTGTCTCCATTTTGGGTAATGATTGTGCCAAGATATTGATAATCCTTGACAAGTTCAATGTCCTCATTGTCAACTGTAAAGTTGCATAAACCTTCTGTTGTCATTACTTTAGTCTTTTTGACATTCAGCTGTAGTCCTGCTTTTGTGCTTTCCTCTTTAACTTTCATCAGCATTCGTTTCAAATCATTACTGGTTTCTGCTAGTAGTATGGTATCGTCTGCATATCTTAAATTATTGATATTTCTCCCTCCAATTTTCACACCTCCTTCATCTTGGTCCAATCCTGCTTTCCGTATGATATGTTCTGTGTAAAAATAAATAGGGTGATAAGATACACCCCTGTCTCACACCCTTTTCGATGGGGAACCAATCGGTTTCTCCATATTCTGTCCTTACAGTAGCCTCTTATCCAGAGTATAGGTTGTGCATCAGGACAATCACATGCTGTTGCATCCCAATTTCTTTTAAAGAATTCAACAGTTTTTCATGATCTACATAGTCAAAGGCTTTGCTGTAATCTATAAAACACATGGTGATTTTCTTCTGAAATTCCTTGGTCTGTTCCATTATCCAACGTATGTTTGTGATATGATCTCTGGTACCTCTTCCCTTTCTAAATCCAGCTTGGACGTCCGGCATTTCTCGCTCCATATATGGCAAGAGCCTTTGTTGTAGAATCTTGAGCATTACTTTACTTGCATGGGATATTAAGGCAATAGTTCTATAATTACTGCATTCCCTGGGATCCCCTTTCTTCGGAATTGAGTTGTATATGGAACGCTTCCAGTCTGTGGGCCATTGTTTAGTTTTCCATATTTCTTGACAGATTTTTGTCAAAATTTGGACAGATTCAGTCTCAGTAGCTTGTAGCAACTCTTTTGGTATGCCATCTATTCCTGGTGATTTCTTTCTTCTAAGTATTTTAAGAGCAGCTTTCACCTCGCATTCTAAAATTTCTGGTTCTTCATCATATGGTTCCTCCGTGAATGAATCTGTCATCCCTGCATCTCTTTTATAGAGTTCTTCAGTGTATTGCTTCCATCTTCCTTTTATTTCATCTCGGTCCTTCAGTGTGTTCCCCTGTTGATTATTCAACATCCCTGCTCGTGGTTTAAATTTCCCTTTCATTTCTCTAATCTTTTGGAACAGGGCTCTTGTTCTACCCTTTTTGTTGTCCTCTTGTATTTCTATACAGTAACTCTCGTAATAGTTCTCTTTGTCCCTACGTATTAGTCGCTGTATTGTTGCATTTAGGGTTCTGACTGTGTTTCTATCTCCTTTTGCTTTTGCTTTCCTTCTCTCTTTAACCATTTGAAGAGTTTCTTCAGTCATCCATTGGGGTCTTTCTCTCTTTTTAACTAGAGGTATTGTCTTTTTTCATTATTCTCTGATAACGTCTCTGACTTCAGTCCATAGTTCTTCTGGTTCTCTGTCAACTAAGTTTAAAGCCTCAAACCTGTTCCTTATTTGATCTTTATATGCTTCTGGGATGTTATTTAAATTGTAATTTGGCGTTATGATTGCTTTGTTGGTCTTCTTTAGCTTTACTCTGATTTTTGATACGACCAGTTCATGAACTGTACCGCAGTCTGCTCCTGGTCTTGTTTTTGCAGAAAGTATGGAACTTCTCCACATTCTGTTTCCAATTATATAATCAATTTGATTCCTATATTGACCATTTGGTGATGTCCATGTGTATAGTTGTCTTTTTGGTTGTTGAAAAAATGTGTTCACAAGAAACAAATTATTGGCTTCACAGAATTCAATAAGTCTTTCTCCTGCTTTGTTTCTGTTTCCTAGGCCCCATTTCCCCACAATTTCTAATTCTTCTCTGTTCCCTACTTTTGCATTCCAATCCCCCATGATTATCAGCACATCTTGTTTTGGTGTGTGATCAATTTCTTCCTATACTTCTGCATAAAATCTCTCCAATTCCTCTTCTTCTGCATTTGTCGTCGGACCATAGACTTGGATGATGGTTATGTTGATAGGTTACCCATTTAATCTCATTGGTATCACTCGCTCAGACCTTGCGTTGTAGCTCCTAATTGCTCTTGCTACATCACTTCTCACTATTAAAGCAACCCCATTTCTTCTTAATTTCTCATTTCCTGCATAAAATATTTTGTAGTTGCCTGATTGGGCCCGTGATGCTGTCTTCTCTATGGTAGAAAAAAAGATGGCTGCTGACTAACAAGCTGTGTTTGTCAGAGCTGGAGCGGTCTTGGAAGAAATCTACTAATAACAACCTCCTATGCGCTGAATCTAGGATTGATAATTGGAAAACCTTCTTAAACTTCAAAACACAAAGATTGTCAGAAAAGTCAAGTCTTAAAAGCAAATTCTCTGTGCAACGAAGAGGATATATTTGACCTGGAAAGTCCTTGGAGGTAAAGACTTCCTTACTAATAAACGGCTCTAATGACTAGATAACTGACAAATAATCAACAAAATGTGCTGAGAACTATCTTAGTTTTCCGTCTCCTAAACTTGGCAAGTACAAGTTTAAAGAAATTGTTGTCTTTTACTTTTTGAAGTGATTTTCTGTCCTGACTCCGTTATCTTTAAGAAGCACTAATCTATCAGGCCAGCTGTAGCTGAAGTCTATATATCAAGTTTAAAGGATGGTTCTTACCAGAAAAAAATGCAAAGAACTTGGAATAGAACTATGCTCCGATGTGGCCCTCCTCCAAACTAGAGGAATGCAGACCAAGATAACACACTTTTACAATCCAAGGGAGTCAACGGGGGAAGCAAGGCAAGGGAAGGAGATTGAAACTACAGTGTCTAATAAGAACTGTAATAATGATTGGTCGTTAGACAACTCCCTGTCATGGTTCCTAAACACCGAGGAGCCGTCATGCCCTAACTTGGCACAAGAACTAGCAACAGCTGTAGAGGGAAACTCTTTATTTGATACAGTAGTTCAGGGGAAGGCAACTAACATCTCAGCCTTAAGTAATTGTGGCTCAATGCCCCCCCTTGAATCTTCATCTATTTACGAAGATCTTAAATTTAATTCATCAGACTTTAGACAGCCTCTGGAAACGACAAAGGATCCTGTTTTGAATAACAATCAAGGCTCCTTGGCTAATGAAGACTGGCCTCAAGTGATGGCCCAATCCTTAATCCAAATTTCCAACTTTGTGGCTGAATCGAACTCTCTGCTCTCCACATTAGCTGATATAATTATTAAGAAAGAATATGATCATAAAAGAGTGGCTACAAACTTGCATACAAATTCGCAGGCTACTCAAACCTTATCTCTGAAACCATCTCCCACTATGCCAGACAAAAAGAGGAATTTACAGACAGCCAAACACTCTAAGAAAAGTAAAAACATTAAATCCTGTAAGACTCGATACAAATCTCATATGAGATATGATAAACTTTTCAAATTACTGGATACCTCCAGCCCACCAAATAAGGGCAAAAAGAGGAGAAAAAGGAAGCACAAGAAAATGAAGATGGAAAAGAAGACAAACATATCCACTTTGGTGCAAATGAAACAAAATGATAACTCTGCTGACCAAGAACTATCAAAACTGGAGTCTAATACTCCAATTTTACAACTTTCCTCACCTAATTATATTAAACCTCAATCCCAACAATCTAAAGCGATCTTGGATATCCCCAAAGTGGCTGGGACACATAAAACTAAATCGTGGGAGTTGGTCCTAAGTAAGGTAAAAGTAGCTATAATAAATTTCCCTAAACCCAAAGGAGCTCTAACTCAGCTCCAGCGAAGGAAGCACTTCCAATCTTTAATGGAATACATCATACCAGGAATAGACTGGTGTATGGAGGTTGCTTCGATAGACTATCTCTTTTACAATTATGCGGAAGCAAGAGCTATAGTCTCATTTCATGATAATAAAATAGCTAGCTTCCTATATGAAAGTAGAAATCTACTTTTTTCGCAGAATTTAAGATGTCATAGGGTCTTTGAAAATGTTGCCCCAATACAAAGTCTATTACCTTGGACCTTAAAAGAGAATAAACTTCGATCTCTGGAATTGATGATGGTGTCAAGGGATCAGGCCTTTCAGCTGGTGACCCCGGAAGATACAACTATAAATGCTACAAAGACTCGAGAAATCCACAAAAAAACTGACATTACGACTCCTCCAAATGAGGAAGGATTATCCTCTGTCCCAGAACAACAACATTTACTCGAGTCATATTCTGCACTATCAACAGAAGCACAATCGGAAATTTTGATAAATCTTGAAAACTTAGTGACCACCTTAAAAGCGAAAAGAAAGGGGCAAACCAATGATCCCTATATTAGATCTGAGAGCGGACGACCAAGCCCAGAACTTTTAGAAATACCAAACTTGCCCCTTCTACATCATACTGGAAAAGAGAACAAGGATTCCTGTGAGATTTTAACTGAGGAGAACCCCAGACAAGGATCAAGCATGTATATACCATCAATGCCCAGCTCCCTGGGACAATCTAATTTCATGCCCCCTTTAGAATTGAAGGCTGGGGAAAAAACATTACTTGAGGATTTTTCTGCTCCTCGGCTCCCCAAAACTTGACAAGGTTTTCGCTCAAGCTTACATCAGCTAAAGATCGCCTCCTGGAATATAGCTGGATGGAAGAATAAAGATCTAGACCCATATACCACTGATTTCTTAGCTCAATTTGACATTATCTTCTTACAAGAAACCTGGATAATGGACGAGCCCCATCTAGATGGCTATGCCCCTTTTTCATTAGAGGCTAACCAAAGTTCCAGAGGTGGCCGCCCAAAAGGTGGTAATTGTATATTTGTAACAACCAAAATTAATGCTCAAGTTGTCAAGCTCAAAACTTTGCCAAACCTAGTTTTAGCTATAATTATAAGACCGCCTTCTTATTCCTTACTGCTTGTCAACGTATATTTGCCACCGAGTAAAGATAAAAAAACTACCATTGACAAAGCAGTGAAATTGGAAGGCTATCTGGAGAATTTAATTGCTACATATCCTGAAGCTTCATTGATAGTTGCTGGTGATTTCAATGCCAGATTAGGTTCGTCTGATGTTGCTTTATATAACAAATACCAAATGATTCCTCCCCAAATAGAAGGCCTCTTTAACATCCCCGCAAGACAATCGAGAGATAGTGGATTAAATCACACTGGCATTTATTTGATGCAAAATTTGACTAAATTAAATTTGGTACTTTTAAACGGTCGTACTTGTGGGGATTTAGAAGGGGAACTTACTTATTTATCAACGAGAGGAGCATCACAAATCGATTTAGTCTTTGTATCGCAGGAACTTTTTAAATTCGTGGATAACTTCAAAGTGGAGGATTGCCCGGAGAGCGACCATCGACCTTTAAATATTCTCCTTAATTGTAGTGCAATACCTTTATCGCTGGGCTCCCAGACATTTATCAAAAAAGAGGTGGATATTTGCCCGGGCAGGCTGAGATGGATTCCCAAAGTGGAGAAAGAATTAAATGCATGGCTAAACTCTTCAGAGATCCTAAAGATAAAAGATTCTATCATTACAACAATCTATCCCGATGATCCTTCACCTTACTTTCAGCACCTGGTAGTTTATTTCCAAAAATCCCTCTTAACAACGGCCAATTGTAATAGGACAAATCCCCCCAAAATATCAAAGTCATGGTTCGATCAAGAATGTCGGGATAATAAGAAACAGTTAACATCAATATATAAAGCCTATAAAATAAATAGATCACCTGAACATCTATTGACAGATTGCACGGCAAAGAAACAATATAAGAATTTGCTTAAAAGGAAAAAGAAGATGGATCTAAATAAAACCTGGCTACGCTTATTATTTGCTTCCAAACTAAAAAACCCTACGTTATTCTGGAGACTTGTCTCGTATAATTGGCCAAAACCTTTATCCAATCTAGATTGCCATATCTCTCCAACTACCTGGGAGAATTATTTTGCCAGACTGTATCAAAAGAATATTGATAATGGCACGGTAATACATTACACAGAAGCTGAAATCCCCGAATGGGCTCCGGTTACTATACCGGAGGTACTCGACTTAATTGCTAAACTCAAGCTGAGAAAAGCCCCTGGCAGTGATAACATCCCAGCTGAAGTGTTTAAACTAAACCCGGAATGGTGGGCCCCTCTATTAGCTGCTTTGTTTACCTATATTAACAACTCAATGCAAATCCCTAAAGAGTGGGGCCATGCAATAATTATTCCAATATACAAAAGAGGTTCTTATACTGACCCAGCCAATTACAGACCGATAAGCCTACTGAATATAATTAGCAAACTATATGCGACCCTTTTGCTAGATAAACTGAATACCTGGGTGGAACAAAATAATTTATTCGCCCAGGAACAAGCAGGCTTTAGGCCTGGACGTTCAACTATTGATCAGGCTTTAATTTTATACCATCTAATATCCAAATACTCGACTAAGCCTGATTCTATGTTGTATACAGCCTTTATTGACCTTAGACTAGCGTTCGATTCCATCTCCCGTGAAATACTCTGGGAGAAACTAAGTGCCATGGATATTGATAAAAGACTCCTACTATTGATTCGAGGACTATACTTGGACACATCCCTACGGGTTCGATGTAACAAAAAGGGCCATTTATCTAACCCAATCCCCACATTTAAAGGGGTGAAGCAGGGGTGTGTTTTAGCTCCCCTGCTATTTAACATATACATTAATGAAATAGTAGATTCCCTGGCTACTATTTCTGCCCATGCACCGATATTAGCCGGCAGTTCTAGATCTATTCTTTTATATGCCGACGATATAGTTCTGTTGGCAAGATCCTTGGTTGGCCTTAGGCGACTTCTGGCAGCTCTGGCCACATTTTGTTCAAAGGAGCTGCTGTCAATTAATTAGGAGAAATCCAAGGTTCTAATATTTACAAAACAAAGATCGAAACACCGCTGGCAAATTAAGGGTCACTCAATTGAACAAATAAATACTGTTATGTATTTAGGCTTAACATTTCAATCGACTGGATCATGGCAAATGCAGATCAAGGCAACGGTCTGGAATGCTAAAAAAACGCTGAAAGCCCTCATCATATTTTTTTAATAAAGGGGGCCAGCTTATTATTCCAGCAATTAAAGTATTTCTTGCCAAAGTAATTGCTCAATTACTATATGGGGTACAAGTTACTACTTATGAGAACTTTTCTGTTTTGGAATCGATTCAAAATTCTTTTCTGCAAATTATCTTTGCGGTCCCTAAATGCATTTCCAGTTTCATTCTTAGACTTGAGGCTGGTTTGCCAACTATTGAATCCAGGATTTGGGCTTTGAGAATTTCCACTTGGCTGAAATTGAAATTTAAACCCATTGGGCTTTCTCCCCAGATCCTTCAAGATAATTTTCAATCTCTTTGGGTAAAGTTGATAACAGATAAAATTCAGAATCTGGGTTTTTCTATTCCTGCGATTCAAGAAATGGGTTACCCAAAAGCTAAGATGATCATCTCACAAAGAATTAAAGATATTGATTATCAACATCATCTAATGCAAGTCAGAAAACATAGGTATAACCCAAGGTTTTTAACCCCAATGCCCTATTTGTCTCATCTCACTATCCCCAATCACCGCAGGGCATTCTCTCTCGCAAGAATAAACATCCTACCATCAATGCTCTTAGATGGTAGATTTAATAAAATCCATATTGCCCCCACACCAAGGAAGACTCATGACACAAGACTGGAATAATGTTATATTTATTAAATATAACATACTAGATCAAATGCAATACAGCCAATTATCAGATTAAAATACTTCGGGCAGGTGAGGCTATGCCTAACTATGAGGGATTATACCCTCACCTTCTAAAGGCAACAACTCTCCTCAGTCTGTAACTCCAGAGTCAAGGACATGGGTGCATTCCTCCCTCCTTGCTCTTAGAGCCAGTTATGTGGTTCCAACCTCCACACCATGGCCCCGCCGTACAAGCGTTCACCATGATGCGCAAGCCGGTTCCACAAGGACACTACCCAGATCCCCCCCAGACATGAAGCGCTGATGGTTCCCTAAGCAGTGCCCCTTTTCGAGAATGCCTTAAACACCTCAATTTATCCCCCGAATACCTCACCTGCCCGAATTCTATGCCACAAGAGTGGATCAGCTAAAGCTTGGTCCACTCAACCCAAAGAATTTAACAAACCCCTTAATCCCAGCATCAAATCCTCTAAAAACAAATCACACCCCTGTTCAGAAAGATGGACCCCATCATCCCAAAACAATTGTGGGACATGGAACCTAATCCTATCATGAGGAATATATGCCCCTCCAAGAGATAAGACCAGAGCCCTGACTTTCCTATTCACCCATTTTCTGGATCTGTCGATCCTATTAGGATGAAAAGCACCCCTCCACACCCTCCTAACTAACATATCCAACCAAACCAGTAGGAGGTTGGGAAATGAACTAATAAGCCACGTGAGATCTCTAGTGACCTTGATAAGCAGGTCCATCCCTGGACGCTGCACCAAGTCATTTTCCCCCAAATGAATCAACAATACATGAGGCTGATCTGCCGAAGACATAATCCGGCAAACTGATGGCAACAGCGCATCCCATAACATGCCCCTCCGGGCTTCCCATCGAACCGTAGCTATGGCCAAAAGCTGCAGCTGTGTTCCAGGTATCGACGAAGAGGCACGCCGGTGCGCCCAAAACAAGATAGAGTGGCCACACAGTACGATCCTCACGGGGACTGAAAGGCTCAACAAACCTAATGGAAACAAAAACACAGTGCATTATAGTTAAAACCTGACATAAGACTTAAATGCATCGGAACGCCACCTGCCAATCGCCTGGATATCGCTAACGCTTAAGCCCCCGAGGGCCGCGGCCGTGGCCGCACCAATCCGCAATGAATGTAGCCCATAGACTCCAGCATCGCGACCACTGGCCAACAAGGCCTGCTGAACAACGGCCCAAAATTGAAATTGAGTCAGGGCTGTACCATCCGCATGTATGAACAGATAACGCTGGCATGCTGGCCGAATAGACAAGAATTTCCGCATTGCATACACAGGGCATAATTCAGGTACCTGGCAAGTGCGCAAAGACACAATACTGCCATGGCCCTTTTGATCCGTCTTAGAGACTCGTAGGGAAACCCTCACAATATCAGCACCTAGCGTGCAAACGCAAAAGCATAAGGCCCTGTAGGCAACATCGTGCTTAGAGGGGACCAATACTTCACTAGGGCGAAAAGCACCATAGAACATCGTCAGAGTTACTGCGGCGAAAAGGTGCAACTCATACTGAGATGAGCATAAACAACGAAACATTGCCAGGATCTGGAGAAGGACATCGGGTGTGATTGGCCTCCTCCGGTCAGTGGGCCTGGGAGCGGAACGCGACCAACCCTCAAGGACCTTTCTGACCCTAAAATCTACAGAATGATCCGGCAGTCCCCGCGCCTTAGAGATAAAGGCCAGCGCTGAAAGTTGCCCAGCGATAGTAGAAACAGAATTGTTGTGCCCTTTTAAATATATCATAAACTGCAATAAGTGCAAAACAGGAATAGGCCACGCCATAGGCAATTCAGAAATGGTGCGAAAATGCTGGAACTTCGCAAAAGAACGCTCATACGTTTTTTTGAGTACTGGGAGCAAGGGCGGCTGCAATAGCGGCCCCGACTTCTAATTGCCAAGGTTCCACAGGAACGGTGGGACTGGGACTGGATCCAGTTCCGCTCCAGGTGCAAGCTCCCGAAAGCGCGCCATCTGTAAGCGGGAAAGAGCATCAGCAATGCAATTCTGTAAACCTGGAACATGCTTTGCAATGAATAAAATATTGAAACGCAAGCATTGCAAGACAAAGGCTCGCACCAAGCGCATAACACGTGGCGACTTGGAAGTCTGAGCATTGATAACGCTAACGAAAACCAGTTGCTGGAAGCCTCAGGAGGGGAGAGTGTTCTTGCACTCGGGTCCTGCTTGCGGGCTTCCCCCAGGCACCTGGTTGTGAGAACAGGATGCTGGACTAGATGGGCCACTGGCCTGATCCAGCAGGCTCTTCTTATGTTCTTATGTTCTTACATTAACTGTGGACAAATTGTCACACCAGAAACGCACTGTATGATTTTGAAATACAAACGGCCAGATATAAACCGCTACTACTATTGGAAAAAATTCCAAAAATGTCAAATCAGAAGTGATCCGGGATGCCTGCCACTTGGCAGGCCATCTTGCAGCGCACCCCTGGGATCTAAAAATTACACCGAAGCCGAGGCCTCCCGCAGCATCGGAATGCACCTGTAATTCAGCTTCCAATAATAATTCCTCCTGCCAGAAAGAGAGGCCGTTAAATTCCATCAAAAACTCAAGCCACATTTTTGAATCAGTTCTCATCCCAGAAGTAATTCTGACAAAGTGGAGGCGAGATCGAACACCCTTCATGGCGTCACAAAGACGCCTGAGGAATGCACGACCAGGTGAAATAACTTTTGATGCAAATACTAAATGACCCACAATTTCCTGCAACTGAGCCAATGTAATCTTTTTCAATCCTAGCACCACGCAAAGCCGTTGCCGAAGGGCAAGCAACTTTTCTTGTGGCAAACTGGACGACTGAGCCACAGTATCCAACAGGATCCCTAAAAAATTAGAGAAGTAGTAGGACCCTCAGACTTTTCTGGAGCTAAAGGAACCCCCAGTTCTTTAGTTAAAGCTGCAAAGGATTGCATCAGATGGAGGCAATGTGAAGACCCAGCTGGCCCAATAAACAAAAAATCGTCCAGATAATGAGCAGAGAAGGATGAAGAGGCTTTCCTCCTCAATGCCCATTCAAGAAATGTGCTGAATGCTTCAAAAGCAGCACACGACACGGAACAACCCATTGGCATAGCCCTATCTACATAAAACTGACCCCGAAATTTAAAATCAAGCCAATCCACATCCTCAGGGTGAACAGGTAGGAGGCGAAAAGCGGATTTTATGTTGCACTTAGCCATTAAAGCGCCCCTACCGGCTTCGCGAACTACTCTCACTGCCTCATCAAAAGACGTATATCTAACTGATGTGTATGACTGAGAAATCCCATCATTAACAGAGACGCCTTTTGGGAATGACAAATTATGGATTAAACGATATTCCCCAGGCTGCTTCTTGGGAATAATACCTATAGGAGATATCCTCAAATTTTTTAAGGGTGGAACAGAGAAAGGGCCAGATATCCGGTCAGCAATTATTTCCTTATTAATTTTTGCTAACGCCACCGAAGCCATGTTGCTGAGAGAGGGCTGATTTGATGAGGAAGTAGCTATCCTAGGACCCTCAATTGGAATACGGAAGCCTTCCTTGAAACCATGAAGCAAAAAACTAGCAGCTTGCCTATTGGGGTAAAACCACAACCACCCTTCCAAAGGAATTAACTTAATCGGGTTACTGGCCTTGCGACGTACCGCCGCTGTTGCCAGGCCCTCATTTGGGCTGTTGCTGTTCCCCTGTACCCTGTCGAGCTGTACGCGCTCGCTGGCATGATGAGCTGGGATGGTTGCCACCACATGAACCACAGACGTGTCTGAACTTACATGACCGTCTGAGGCAACGGCCTGTACTATTAAATGTCCAGCAGACATGCTGGGATTGAATCCACCGCCTGCCTTGGCCTGAGCCGAAGGCGGAAGTTTGTGCACGTGCTAATATATGTCCACTATCAGCTCTGTCTCCTAAAGTGGGCCTGGCGGGAGTCATAGAGCGGAGCCACAGGCCCGTGTGCTCGATATCCCAACGAAGGGTGGGGTCCAACGCCGCTCTCTGTCTAAAATTTCCATCGTAACGCAACCAAGCGGTCCCAGAACTCACGGAAGGCCTAATGAACAATGTCCTGATATTTAATCATGGACAAAGCCTTCGATGGGTAAGCTTGAGTCATAACGCCCATATAGATAGTATAGGCGCTCAACCAATAAGGCCACAATCGATCAACCTTCCTTTTCATGGCCGCCTCACGCTCCTTAAGTTCCTGACCTTCCTTGGGCTTTATCTCATTTTCACGAAACAAAAGAGTGAACAGGTCAATATATTCCCCACGCCAAATTTTTTCTTTAGTAGCTAACATTAAATGGTCGCCCAGTGGAAGGGAAATATCGCCATGTGGATAAACTCCCTGAGGGAGAGGCAAATACACAGGAGATTGTGCGGAAGAAGCCACAGGCGGCTGCCAAGGAGTCACGGCTGCCGTCGGCCAAGGTAACTGGGGTTGCTGCGGAACCAACACACCACCCATAAACACTAACGGGTGAGTAGTATTGCTAGGGAACTGAAAACCCGCCATTGGAGTGTCACGAGGAGGAGCAATAGAATCCTGAACCTGTGTGTGAAGAGCTTGTGACTGTGCAATTTGCTCACCTGCATAAGCAGCCGGAGAGGCAACCACTGGGGGTGCGACAAACCCCGAAGCTCCCGCAGGCAGAGCCGTGGCCGCCGGTGGCGAAAATGGCAGTGGCGCTTGAAGAGGCCCAACAGCAGGTATGACTGGAACCGCAGGAGAAGAGATGGTATCTGGAACCGCAGGCAAAGCAGCTGGCGACCCAGCTGCTAAGGGCTCTTCAATGGGTACTGCAGCTTCAAGAACACCAATCCTGGAAACCAAATCAGCAAGAATACGATTTTTAGGCACTTTAGAAGCCAACCGTGCAGATTTCTTACCTGCTGGAGCAGTACTTGTAGCCGCATCAGCGTCCAGCGGCTGCCTGCGTTCCTTTTCCAGCGCCTCAACTCTAGCTACCAACGCACGGATGGTCCCCAAATCCTCATCATCATCATAAGACATGTCCTGCTGAATTGGCGGGCACTTTGTAGTCTGCTTCACAACACGCACCCCTTTTTTCTGCTGAGCTTTCTTGGGTGGCATATTTGTAAAGACCAAATAACAACAATTATACAACATACCAAATACAAGTGTGACCTAATTATGAATTTACTAACTCTTTTTTTAAAAAACAGTGCACGTACAGTGCAATATAACTACAATCTACCAATTAACTTAACCTATTATTATTATTACACGTATTAATTATTATTTGTTTATTTTTATTTTCAGGTAAGTATTATAAGCTGGAATTAAGGGGGGGTGGAGATTTAAGGGAAAGGGAAGTGGGGGGGGTGTTTGATAAAGGGTATTTATTAAACTCAATAAAATGAACAAACAACTTTTAAATGAGTTTTAACTAACAATATACCTTAAGAATAAATTACCTAAGCTATAATTATGAATTTATGCAATATTATGCTATAAATATAATTAAGTAACTGCACAAGAAATCCAGAGGATCAACACACCACTTTAAATGCCCAGAAAATGAAAAAGGGGGGATTAAAGGAAAAGTAAGGGAAGGGAAACAAAAAGGGTGGTGGAAGCTATGAATTAAAGGGTATTAATATACCAAAACTGCCTTCAAATTATCACTGAATATAATACAATAGCAAATAAATATATATATATATATAAACAATCGAAATATATATTTATCTAAGAACCAAAGATCACTGAAACTAATTAACAAAGCACCCAAACACAAGCAACTTTAACAATTTAAAGACAAACCGGAAGAAAAGGGGGGGGGGGCAGAACAAACAGAATCAAAATTTATATATATAACCAAGGGAATATAACAACCAGGAACGTCACCACCCACAAACACCGTAAGTAAAAAACAAGCTGGGCTTTTCACGAGCAAGAAACGCTGTAAAGCGCAGCCCAGCTGATCGTCGGGGCTCAAAACAACAACAGAGAATGATAAAGAGCAACGGGAAAGGGAGGAAAGAGCAGAGAAGGGTAAACGAGGTATTTTAGCAAGGAAACTATCACCAACCGAACGCTGAAAGAGCCCCTGAAAGCGTGAACCAGCAGTAAGTGCCGCAAGGCAGAAAGGCAAGCGCGTGAGGGAAGGAGCAGCTTTATATCCACTGCTCCACACCCCTCCAGATTGGATGAGCGATCTCACGTGGCAGCACGCCTTAACTTCGAGAACCTTCCCGCGTCTTCCCTAATTGGGGTGAAGGCAAAATACGCCCCTTTACAGGACCGCTATTGTGACAGGAAATGTCCCTGCGGTGAGGATGAGGTTGAAACTATTGCCCACGTGCTGCTAAGATGCTCTTATTATCATGATCTCAGAAATCAAACAATTAAACCCATTCTGGACCTTATACCTGGCAGATGTGAGGAAAAGTGCTTGGAATACCTCCTTGGAGATCAACAACAATTAACTACGGAGAAAGTTGCTAAATTTTGTGCAGCTGCTATTCTCTGTAGGAGAAATCGGATAAATGACCCCTGAATTGTATATATGCTGCTGGATTGAAAATTCTTAATTAATTTATCATTCTCATTCTGTATAATATTATATCTTAATGCATTCCTACTATCCAGCCTATTATTGTATTAAATAATTGTGAATAGCGAATGAATAATGAATAATCTTCATAGATTTGATAATTGGATTCTGCCCAATTTTTAACTTGAATTTGTTTTATTTTAATAACTGTTTTATGAAGCTTGTTTTATATTTGTATACTGGTCTTTGACCGTAATAAAGATTGGATTGGTTGCCTGATTGGAAATCTCCCATTCCCGTCCATTTTAGTTCACTCACACCAAGTATTGTAATGTTGACGCGTTCCATTTCTTGCTTGACAGTTTCTAACTTTCCCTGGTTCATGCTTCTCACATTCCATGTTCCTATTGTCTGCGTCATACAACTCTGGACTCTCCTTTCGCATCTGTGCGCATCAGCCTCTGGGCTTCCTTTCAGCTTTGACCCAGTTGCATCATTAGTCACAGCGCTACTCGTACTTGTCCTTTGTTCTTCCCCAGTAGGTCAGTGAGTGCCTTTTGACCTGGGGGTCTCATCTTCCAGCACTATCTCGTGTTGCATTTTGGATACTCTGTTCATAAGGAAAGGTCAAACATAATGTGCAAATTACCAGATTCAAAATCATCAGAATAATGGAATAAAGTGCAGTGTGAAAGCAGCCACAGATAAAAGCACTCTTCCATCCAGTGATGTTTTGGTTGCTAGGAAGTTTCCTTCTGTCAACAGATACCTGGGTAAACAGGAATGCTGTTAAATTCTTCCTGAAGGTCAATAATGACAAAGACAGATGCACCTCACTGGGGAGGACATTCCACAATTGGGGAGCCACCACTGAAAAGGTCCTGTCACTAGTCAACACTGACCAGGCAGCTACAGTGGCAGCCTCACCAGTTGATCATAGCGTCTGAGATGATTGATACTGAGAAGGCGGTTTAACCCAGGGGGTTAAACAATGAACAACACCTGGTTGGCCACTGTGAGAACAGGATGCTGGACTAGATGGGCCACTGGCCTGATCCAGCAGGCTCTTCTTATGTTCTTATGTTCTTAAGGCATTCTTTTAGGTACTTGGATTCCAAGCCATTTAGGGATTATGTGCTAGTACTAACACTTTGAACTGGGCCCTGTAGCTCACTGGTAGCTGCACTTGTTTCAGGAAATGCAAATTAGCTAGGTTCACCATTAAATGTGAACTGGATCTATTTTCTTCCCCATCAGTACACTAAGAAAAGCAGTTCAGTGGAGCACTAATCAAGACCTCAGGCACAGTTATCACTGAAATGGTAAAGTCTGGGACATACCACTTCAGAACAGGAATGAGTGAATGTGTCTATTTCCATGCTGTGTCACTTCAACATGTTTTTACCCCTAGTCCCTTTCTGTTCACTTCCATTTCCAAAGTGATCTGTGCTCCATTTTGCAATGTATTTAAACGCTTTTTAAATCTCAAGATGCATAGTTAAATTGGCATTTTGATACATTTAAGCTGCCAAGTACTGTGTCACAACATTTTGAGAAGTATGAAGTCTAATGGAGTCTAACTGAAGCAGTAGAGTGAGAGGCTCAAGAGAGAGAATAGGAAGACGATGTTCACATAGCATATAGTTAATCTATAGAATTTGCTTCCACAAGAAGTGGGGTCAGCCATCAGTTTAAGCATTATTTAAAGGGGATTAGATATAAGAAGAGTCTACTTGATCAAGCCAATGGATCATCTAGTCCAGCATTCTGTTCTCACAGTGGCCGAAGACTCCTATGGGAGGCTCAAAAGCTTGACCTGAGTGCACCACCACTCTCTCCACCTGTGATTCTCAGTAACTGGCAATCAGAGGCATACTGACAGGAGATGCAAAGCATAGCCATCATGGCTAGTATCTACTAATATTCTTATCCTCCATGAATTTGTTTACTCCCCTTTTAAAGTCATTCAAGTTGGTGGCCACCTCTACTTCTTGTGGGAGGAAATAGTTGAGCTATGCGCTGTGTGAAGTACTTTTTTTTTGTCCTGATGTTTCCAACATTTAGCTTCATTGATTATCCAAGAGTTCTAGCATTATGAGAGAGAGGAAAAAAACTATTATATATAAATAAATGTAAATAATAAGGATTTTTAATAAAATAAATAATAATACTATATCATATTTATATGATCTCTATTGACACACACCCTTTAGAGCTCACAATGCATGGCATGTGAGTCATTGTTTCATTGGTGATCACTCATGGCCAAGTAAGATTGTCTTCCAAGATAAGGTCTTTAACGGTGGATCCGTAAGTGGCTGTTGAGGCCAATTCTGGATCCACACAGCTTCCCACAGTGGGGACACAGGTTTCCAGATGGAAGATGGTCGTGATGAGGATTTGCTTGACATGCGTTCCGCTTAGCTCCTGTTCGCCCTGTATTCATGCTTCTTCGAAGTCCACAGCACCTTTGCTAATACCTGACCTCCATTTGGGACATTCATTTATTATATTTATTTATTTAAAAATATTTCTATCCTGCCCTTCTACCCTATAATAGGGCACTCAGGGCAGCTTAAAAAAATAAAATCAAACACGTACATAATACAATTGTAAACAATAACATCACAAAAACATTAAAATAAATTAAAATGCAATTAAAATGCATAAAATACAACACACACACACACACTCATATATAGGGAGTGGTACTAAAGGAGACTACAAGGGAAAAATTTAACGTAGAAGGCATAAAATCAGTGTCAGGCTCTACCTTCAGTTCCTCCCAAAGTCTCTCTGGAACAAGATCGTTTTCAGAAGTCTCTGGAAAACCATCAGGGAGGGAGCAGAGCAGACTTCTTGGGGTAAGGTGTTCCAAAGGTTGGGGGCCATAGCTGAAAAAGCTCTCTCCCAGATGCTTGTCAGTCTAACGTCTTTCACTCCAGGCACACAGAGGAGACCAGAGGCAGATGATCTTAAATCCCGGGCAGGTACATATGGGTGTAAGCGGTCCCTCAGGTACATTGGTTCAAGGCTGTTTAGGCCTTTAAAGGTCAGAACCAGCACTTTAGGCCCAGAAGCAAATTGGGAGCCAGTGGAGTCGATAAAGTACAGGGGTGATACACTCCCTACACCATGCTCCAGTTAACATTCTGGCTGCTGCATTTTGAACCAACTGTAATTTTGAACCGTTTTCAAAGGCAGCCCCACATAGAGTGTGTTACAGTAATCAAGCCTTGTCACCAATGCATGTGTCACTGTGGTCAAGTCAACTGCCTCCAAGAATGGACACAGCTGGTAGACCAGTTTGAGTTGGCCAAAAGCACTCCTGGCTACCCCTGCCACCTCCAGCTGGCAGGATCCAGGAGGACTTCCAAACCGCGGACCTGCTCCTTCATGAGGAGTGCAACCGCATCCATTCATGGGCCAAGACTTCCCAGTTCCCGATGTTCATGTTACATTTTTTTCAGATTCGTTTTAAGAACATCTTTAAACTCCTTTTGCTGTCCACCGATATTCCGTTTTCCATCCTTAAGTTGGGAGTAAAGTAGCTGCTTTGGAAGATGGCATGCGAATAGTGCAAAATGGGTCACACATTGCCTGCATTTTCAAAGTAAGTTTGCTGTGATGAGAATTGACACAGCTATATTGATCCACAAAGAGCTATGAAACTCAATGCATAATGACAATGTCTATGTAGAGATCAGGAAGAAAAGTTTCCTGATCTTATCCAGTGGTCTTTTCAGTGTCAGGTGAAGGCCATTTTATTTTCCCAGGCTTTTTCATTTTATTACATATTTAATTCTAGGCAGCATTGTTTTCTGTAGCTGGTTATATTCTGTCTTTATTCTAATGCTATTCAAATGGTTTAAGATTTCCTGTCTACATTCAGTTTTTGCATTTCATCATTTCAACAGATAAACCTGTCAATTTTGATTTCTCTCAGATTCTTTTTTCAATATCAAATGTTTAATTTGTCACATTTCTGCATCAATTTCCAATATTTTTTAAAGTTCTCATTAATGATTGTCAGAATTTGACTGTACGTTTCTCCTAATATGCACATTTTGCAAGCAGTTTTTTTCTCATATAGTTTTGTTGTTGTTGGAAAACTCCACAGCAAGATTCAGGGAAGTGCAAATTTCAAAGGATGCCTGTGTTGTGTTCATGTACTGTTTTGGGAAATGCAAATTAGGTTGATTCGTATTTATCCCCATCTCTGATTTTAGCCTTTCTTTGTGAACCATGCAGACATTTTTTTTATTAATGGGTTATATATAAATATCACTATAAATAAAAATAAATGAAACATTTTTGAAACACACAACAATTTTGGATTGAAAATGTACCCTGCCCAGTTGATGTTCACCACTTACCTCTTTAGAAGAGCACACTTTCTCATGAAATTTGGCACAATCCTTATGATCACATTTTCACTTCACTATGGCAAGGCCTTTGGTAGTATACTCTCTTGAGCAGGGGTCTGGAACCTTCTTTCAGCCTAAGAGTCACATTCCCTTCTGGGAAAGCTTCTGAGGGCCACATGCCTTTCATGGGCAGGTCCAGAGGCAAAGTGGGTGGGGCAACAAATGTAAGATCCTACCTTTGTTCAGTAGGGTCTTTTCTACACACACTCACACGCACTGCTCTATCCTCCATCCAGACGAACTAGAAGCATGATCAGAGTTCAAGGATACAGTCCAGCCAGGTAAAAACTCTTGAGGTAAGAGACCTGAGAAAATGGGGTATGACCTGTAGAAAGGTTTGAGGGGCAGATATTGGGGGCCCGGAGCCCACATTTGGCCCCCAGCCCTGAGGTTCCCCCTACTCATGAAAGACGAGAGATGAAGGAGGAAAGGGGCTGATGGGAATTGTAGTTTCTGTGATTTTTCACTGACATATAGAAATATTGCAAATGCCCCAAACTCAGATTTTAAACTTTTAGAATATTAATAGCCATTTATATCCCCTAACATTTTTATTAACATTCTTGAAGAGCATAGCTCCCAAACAGAAGGAGACACTCCTTTGCCATATGATATTGGCAACAAAAATAATAGATGCAAAGTATGAGAAAATGTAAGAGGGTGGTTCAGAAAGGGATACATCAAAATCTGGGATTAAGTGAAATTGGGGGGGGGGGAATCTTGATTTATACTTGGTTTAAATTCACTGCATCCCAAAGTTTGATGTACCACTCTTGAACCATAGTATAAATAGATTCAAGGAAAAATGGGTGTCATTGGGGGGTTTTGGGAATTCAAAACAGAAATCCTAGTGTCCCTTGTTTTAATTATTAGTGTTTGCATATTGGTTGTTATTGATGTTGCTAATATGAATTTAGAAGATCCAAATACTTAAATGTATGCATATTTATTGACTCTCCATTCATTATATAATATTTAATAGTTAATTAACTTGATTGTCCAATAATGAACAAAATGGATTGTTAAAATAGACTGGCAATATTATTTCCATTTGATCTTTTATTCTTAATAAAAGAGGGAGAGAGTGCAAAGGGCATCAATGATCTCCCCCAAATACACTTTATCCTGTCAAAAATACACTTTATCCTGGGACCACATGTTGTCAAATGGAAGTTCTCTTAGCTCTAGAATGTTTTGCAATGCATCTTTGCAGGAGAAAGTGGTCCCGGCCACCCTGAAAGAGGCAGTGATCCAACCGCTCCTGAAAAAGCCCACCCTAATCACACATATCCCCTGTTTAGGGAAGATGATTGAGAGGGTTATGGTGCAGCAATTGCAAGTACTCTTGGATGAACCAGATTGTCTTGACCCATTCTAGTTTGCATTAAGGCCTGGTTATGGGATTGAATCAGCCTTGGTCGCTCTGATGGATGACCTTTATTGAGAGAAGTTCAGGGGGAGTATGAATGTGTTACTCTTACTTGATCTCTCAGTGGCTTTTGATATCATTGACAGTGGTATCCTTCTGAGTTAACTTGGTGAGATGGATATCAGAGGCACTTTTTACAGTGGTTCCAATCCTATCTCCAGGGTTGGTTTCAGAGAACAGGCTATTGTCTTTTGGCTCCTTGGCAGTTGTGCTGTGGGGTGCTGCAGGGTACCATCTGGTCCCCAATTGTCCGGTTCTGAGCGGGATCCACGAGACTGAGATGCAGGTGCAATTAAATCGTGTTTTATTAAAGTAATTGAAACATCAAAAGCAGTGCGCTTCATAGAACCCCTAAGCTATCTCACTAGAATTCCCTAACTGCACTCTAGGCATGCTCTGCAATGTTGAAAGAAAGTTGACTCAGCAGCTCCAACCCGGAAGCGGCAGGCTTAAATAGGTATGGTCTTGGAGCGTACTCTCTGGCTCCTGCGCAATTCTTGCCTTTGACCTGTCCGTTTCTCCCTGCGTCGAGAGCAGGGTGAAGGGGGGCGTGCTTCCAACACCTCATCCGAAGGAACCTGCTCCTTAGCCAGAGATTCAAGGGCAGGGGGGCTGAAGGGTTGGACTCATCCCATGAGCCACTGGGTGAAGGGGGAGTTAATGCCCACTCCAGCTCAGCATCCAGCTGCTCCTGTGACATTTCTGGGGGCGGCGCGCTCTCCCCGGCTGCGACAGCATAGTCAGTGGGAATTGACCTGAAATCCTCCTTACTTCCTCTCTCAAGGTCTGGCGGAGTCTCAACAACTTCTGGACCATCCTAGCCCTCTGATAGCTGAGAAGCCTGAAACTCGTATCTCCCCCCCTCCAGGCCCTCGTGAGAGGACTGCGGCTCAACACCAATGCTGTTTAACATCTATATGAAATTGTTGTGAGCCATCATTAGTAGATTTGAGGTGAGGTGTCAGCATTACACTGATGATACCCAGCTCTGTTTCTCTGTAATATCTGAATTGGGAGAGGCCATGTAAGCCCTGGACAGGTGCCTGGACTCGGTGGTGGGCTGGATGAGAACCAATAAACTGACTCTGAATCCTAGCAAGACAGAGGCACTGTGGGTTGGTGGTTCTCAAGTTGGAATTGTGGGTTTTGCTAAATGGAAAGGCAGGGTATAAAAACTTGCAGTAAGAAATGAATAAATAAATTGGACACATTGCAATGCCTTTCATCACTAGTAAGACATTATTCTGTAATTAATTTGTCTATTTGCCAGTTAGCTACTGGGCTAAGTTCAATGTGCTGGTTTTGGTGTATAAAGCCCCATACAGCTTGGGACCAGGATACATGACAGATTGTCTCACCCCTTATATACCCAGTTGATCATTATGCCCTGCAGTTGAGGGATTCCTGCAGATACTAACTCATCAAAAGGTCCATTCTACACAACATAGGAAATGGACCTGTAGTGTAGTGGCATCTACCCTTTGGAATGCCCTCCCCTTAAATATTAAGCAGAGACCATCTCTGTCACCTTTTTGGTGCCTACTGAAGACCTTCCACTTTCAACAAACCTTTAAAGTAGAGACCTTATGCCACCCAGTCTGCATTTGTGTTGAAATTGTTTTAAAGATATGTGTGTTTGTGTGTGATTTTTTAAAAGATGTTTGGTTTTTAATATGTTTTTAAAGATGGTTTGGTGTTAAGATTTATTTTAGATGTTTAGTTTTTAAGATGTTTTATTGACGTTTTGTTGATGGCTCCTTCTGGGAGGAAGGGCAGGATATAAATGTAATAATAAAAAAACCAAAATTAAAATGAAATAAAATAAAAATCTAGATGGGCCAATGGTCTGATTCAGTGTAAAGCAGCTGCCTATGCATATTCATGGGGATGTGCTAACTGAGAGTATGCTGAGTTTGTAGAAGGGATGGGAGAACCACAAAGCCCAGTAGCTCATTAAGGGAGAATAGGACTGAAGAAACAGACCATTCCCCAATTCTCTCCAATATTCCAGTCCCTAATAAAAATTCATATTCTGCATATAACTGCAGCATCTTCAGAGAAAGCTTTTCTTGGCAACATCTTGCCACTTGTAATGTTGGAATATAATCACCTTATGATTGCTGCAGCACATACTTGATTGCTTAATAATACATTTCCTGTATTGGACAGAGTAAAGGAATAAAGAGGATAAATAAAGCTCTTTCTCGGTTGATTGTTTCCCATCTAATGGGAAATGAAGATGTAGTAGGGCAAATAAAGAGGAAAAGTGTATTTTTGGTCTCCTTGCGGGCTGTGGCACAGCACAGACCAATGTGCAATGGCACAGGTTCCAATGTTGCTCAACCCTCCAAAGGTTTTTGCAATCCATATAGCATCGAGGGGGGGATGGGATGCATTGTTTGTTTAGGTTACATTCCAAAGAGTGATGCTATTGTTAGAGACACATCACCACCTAATCCACTTTGGATCATGGTATCTCACTGCATCTTTGGAACATCTAGTGGTGGTCATTCATCTGGCATTGGAATGGCTCCATTCCTTTTTATTAGGACAATCTCAGAAAGTGGTGATCAGGGATGGCTGCTTTGCCTCATTTATTTATTTATTTATTTATTTTATTGCACTTGTATACCGCCCCATAGCCGAAGCTCTCTGGGCGGTTTACAGCAATCAAAAACATTAAAACAAATATACAATTTAAAACACTTATTTTAAAAACAATTTAAAACACAATTTTAAAATTTAAAACAATATGAAAACAATTTAAAACACATTCTAAAATGCCTGGGAGAAGAGGAAAGTCTTGACCTGGTGCCAAAAAGATAACAGTGTTGGTGCCAGGCGCACCTCGTCAGGGAGATCATAAGAAATTGTATGTTCCACAAAGATCAGTGTTGCCATCCATGTTGTTAAGCATTTATATGAAACTTCTGGGAGATATATTCTGGAAGTTTGAAGTTGAGTATCATAAGTACGCTGATGACACTCAACTCTACTGTTCATAATTGTTCACCAGCAGTCTCAGTTCTGAACTAGTGTCAGTAGGCTGCAGTCAAATGAATGAGATAACAACGTTAGTATAGATTCAGATAAGATGGAAGTGATGCCGTTTGGGAAGATATTCTGGAAGGAGTCACTTTTTACTGGTAGCTTGTGTTGCAGTGTGAAAGCAGGTCTGCAGCCCAGGATTCAGCACTACTGGTGGATGTACAGTATCATAGAAGCTGAGTATACTCCCAATGTCTCAAGGTATATCATCCGCACAATGGGAAGGTGGACAACTTGATCAAAATTTCCAGCTGGTGCTAGAAGAGTATAAAGAGATGTATAGGGCCTTCCATGTACCCAGTGACAAAAATAAGTGCACTAGGGGGCTGAGAATTATTATTGTTGTTGTTGTTGTTGATTTCTACCCCACCTTTTGGGCAAAAGGCCCTCAAGGTGGCTTACAAAAAGACACAAATATAAAAATACATCAATATAAAAATACATCAATAAAAACAATACAATTTACAATAGGCAATACAGAAATAAATACATGTGGGTGAGAAGAAGGATGGGCGCAGGAGAAGTCCAAAGGAATGAATCTTGAGGGGAAAGACCTGGAGGAGAATGTGAACTAATTTATTTTGACCCATGCATTAAAAACAGACTATCCTTCATTTTTTCTTATACCAGTTCTGAGGAAGATCCATCCATCTTTGTTTTATTCAAACAGTTATGAATTGAGTAGACAACCAGGGGTAGCCAACGTGTGCCCTCCGGGTGATTTGGACTACAACTTCCATCAGCTCCAGTCTTTGTGGCCATCGATCAGGGATTATGGGAGTTGAGTCATCTGGAGGGCAGCACACTGGTTCCCCCTATGCACCATCTAGGCTAGGAATGCAGGGGAATGGAAAATGCCATATGCCCTGACTTGATTCCTGCATGAAGAATTGGGATGGGAATCAAAGCCACCTTGGGCGGGCCGTCCATCACAAGTTGGGTTGTATGCACATGCACAACCATTCAGCCCATCCCTCACCAATACCAAATCATATCTTGGAGACCAGGCAGCAGCAGCTTTTGCAGTTGGGTGGTTCCATGGATGGAAGAAGTATATCTGGCCATTCCCTCTTTCCCTTTTGAAAGGAGACAACCAGTGTCTGACACTCTTCCCACTTGGGACTCTGGGACTACAAATCCCAGCATAACTGGCAAAAATGCCAGTAATCAGGGATTGTAGGAGTTGTAGCTAAAGGAATCAACCTGTGGGTGGAGCAGAGGATAGATGGGTGAAATTGCTCACCTGGGAGCAAGAATTACTTACCCTCAAATGGCTTGAATGAACACTGAAACCCCTCTTGATGTGCTTCATTGTCTGAGGGGGCTGCTCGAGTGGCCCAAATCATTTTCAGGATGAACAGTTTGTCCATCCCTAGTCAAAGCCCCTTCATGGCATCTCAAAGGAGACCAGGTCTTTTCTCATAATGTTCACCTCTTCCAGCATGAACAAAGCTAACATGGTGCCTTACAGATGTTGTTGGATTCCACCTCCAATCATACTGTCTTCACAGTGGAAGATATAGGGCAGATCCCTGAACCTGAACTAACATTTGCAGGAAGGGATTCTGAGGGACTGAGACAAATAGTGGTAATGAGAGAGGAAGTTCTAAGCTTAATGGACAATATAAAAACTGACAAATCACCGGGCCCGGATGGCATCCACCCAAGAGTTCTCAAAGAATTCAAATGTGAAATTGCTGATCTGCTAACTAAAATATGTAACTTGTCCCTTGGGTCCTCCTCCGTGCCTGAGGACTGGAAAGTGGCAAATGTAACGCCAATCTTCAAAAAGGGATCCAGAGGGGATCCCGGAAATTACAGGCCAGTTAGCTTAACTTCTGTCCCTGGAAAACTGGTAGAAAGTATGATTAAAGCTAGATTAACTAAGCACATAGAAGAACAAGCCTTGCTGAAGCAGAGCCAGCATGGCTTCTGCAAGGGAAAGTCCTGTCTCAGTAACCTATTAGAATTCTTTGAGAGTGTCAACAAGCATATAGATAAAGGTGATCCAGTGGACATAGTGTACTTAGACTTTCAAAAAGCGTTTGACAAGGTACCTCACCAAAGGCTTCTGAGGAAGCTTAGCAGTCATGGAATAAGAGGAGAGGTCCTCTTGTGGATAAGGAATTGGTTAAGAAGCAGAAAGCAGAGAGTAGGAATAAACGGACAGTTCTCCCAATGGAGGGCTGTAGAAAGTGGAGTCCCTCAAGGATCGGTATTGGGACCTGTACTTTTCAACTTGTTCATTAATGACCTAGAATTAGGAGTGAGCAGTGAAGTGGCCAAGTTTGCTGATGACACTAAATTGTTCAGGGTTGTTAAAATAAAAAGGGATTGCAAAGAGCTCCAAAAAGACCTCTCCAAACTGAGTGAATGGGCGGAAAAATGGCAAATGCAATTCAATATAAACAAGTGTAAAATTATGCATATTGGAGCAAAAAATCTGAATTTCACATATACGCTCATGGGGTCTGAACTGGCGGTGACCGACCAGGAGAGAGACCTCGGGGTTGTAGTGGACAGCACGATGAAAATGTCGACCCAGTGTGCGGCAGTTGTGAAAAAGGCAAATTCCATGCTAGCAATAATTAGGAAAGGTATTGAAAATAAAACAGCCGATATCATAATGCCGTTGTATAAATCTATGGTGCGGCCGCATTTGGAATACTGTGTACAGTTCTGGTCGCCTCATCTCAAAAAGGATATTATAGAGTTGGAAAAGGTTCAGAAGAGGGCAACCAGAATGATCAAGGGGATGGAGCGACTCCCTTACGAGGAAAGGTTTCAGCATTAGGGGCTTTTTAGTTTAGAGAAAAGGCGGGTCAGAGGAGACATGATAGAAGTGTATAAAATGATGCATGGCATTGAGAAAGTGGATAGAGAAAAGTTCTTCTCCCTCTCTCATAATACTAGAACTCGTGGACATTCAAAGAAGCTGAATGTTGGAAGATTCAGGACAGACAAAAGGAAGTACTTCTTTACTCAGTGCATAGTTAAACTATGGAATTTGCTCCCACAAGATGCAGTAATGGCCACCAGCTTGGATGGCTTTAAAAGGAGATTAGACAAATTCATGGAGGACAGGGCTATCAATGGCTACTAGCCATGATGGCTGTGCTCTGCCACCCTAGTCAGAGGCAGCATGCTTCTGAAAACCAGTTGCCGGAAGCCTCAGGAGGGGAGAGTGTTCTTGCACTCGGATCCTGCTTGCGGGCTTCCCCCAGGCACCTGGTTGGCCACTGTGAGAACAGGATGCTGGACTAGATGGGCCACTGGCCTGATCCAGCAGGCTCTTCTTATGTTCTTATGTTCTTATGACTAGAGGCCATGGCCAGAGCTTGGAAAAGTTACTTTTTTGAACTACAACTCCAATCAGCCCCAGCCAGCATGGCCACTGGATTGGGCTAATGGGAGTTGTAGTTCAAAAAAGTAACTTTTCCAAGCTCTGGCTGGCTGGGGCTGATGGGACTTGGAGTTCAACAACATCAGGAGGGCACCATGTTAGCTACCTAGACCTTCCTTGCCATTCACCCTAATTTCACATGAGGTACCAGAAATGGGCCTAGAGGGCCCCCCACACCCTATGCCCTATCTGGCATGAACTGAGCATGTTCCCATTCCACACTAGTTAAGTAGGTGGTTAAAGAAGGTCTGATTAATGATGGGAGTATCTAAAGAGAGAGGAAGGGATGTAGGATTATGTATCACTTGTGAATGCATTGCCATCATAGCTTGAATAAGCAATCCAATATATGTATTTCTTGCATGGGGAAAACAACAGCACTGGGGATGAATATTATTCTTGTTTGTGTTTAATAACGCCTCTATAGTGAAGGCCTGGCAGAAAATAAAAAATTACATAATATTTTCTGACAAAAAATGATCAAGAGTTTCACAAGTGACATTGCAGAAGCCTTATGATTTCCCTAGTGTTTCGACTGCTTATTTTGCCACCTGTTTGAAATCCATTTTTTTTTAAAAAAATAACAGTTGATTGGAATAAACCATGATGGTGAATGCTGTAGCAAAAAATCTCCCCAGTTCCTCTTGGTTCTACATAGAAGATCATTTAAATCTTGTTCAAACTTGCATAATAATCCTTTCATACTAGCAACATTATCTGCCTGGGATAAAATTTTTAAAATTATTGAGTCCTGAAATGTCATTGTTAATTTCCTTTATATTTAATGAAAGCTTTGCTCTGTCAGGAAATAAATGCAGCTGGATTATTCACAGGTTAGGGAGATCCATGGATGTAAGTCAAAGAAAATGCTGACTTTAGATCAGAGATGGAGAATCAACTCCCATCAGCTCCAGCTAGCATAGCCAAGAGGCAAGGATGATGACAGTCCAACAACATATAGAGGGTTATAGGTTAGCCACTCCTGCTTTAGATAAATTAATGACACAATATTTTACTTGATATGTACTGGCTGAGGGTTTATATGGTAGAAATACTACTATGCCCGTGGAATGTGTGATTGATTGCCACCACATGAGATACACTGATACAGCTACATGGATTCTCCAGCATCATGTGATGCTGATGCAACTCTTTTGGTGTAGCAGTCAAAAAAGGGGTGCAGTTGTAGGCAGGACAGGGGAATAGCAAGTTTGCACAAAATCCTACGTCCTTTCAGAAGTTGAACATGTTACAAATGATGGTGGAACTTTATACCAACCACAAAGCTGTAGTAAGGGAAAATCTTCATATTCACTTCAATGGTGAGGGGAAAAAAATAAACCATCGCCCATCACCTCCTGCCCCACCTACTTTGCCACACTGGGATAGAATATGGTATAATTGTGCAGGCACGCACAGTGCATCAGCACCTGTACATAGATCCCCAGCAGGGAGCTTATAACTCTAAAGTTCTGGACTCATGTCATGCACACTTAGAGCATATAGGTGATCATTCTGGTGACTATGGGGATCATGTAGAGTCCTATCTCAGGGGCATTGTGGAGTAAAAAGGATTTGCATGTGGATCGCTGCCACCATTTTCTCACAGTAGGAAAAATATGGATGGATATTTGGGGGGGAGAAAGTAGTTATGCATGGAAGTTGATGACAAGCTATGAAATTTCCTTTAACAAATATATATCCTTCCAGTTTATAAAAACAGCTCTATATATCAACGTTTAAGATTGAAGCTTCTAATGGTGGCTAAAATTTTGAAAGCTTCCAAATGGAGTTCTCCAAGAATTCCAGTGGAGGTTGGTCCATTAGAGGGAATGGGCACTGCTGCACCAGCCTCAGTCTGCCCTCAGCCAGACCCCATCTGCCTGTCTTCTTGCGTATACCTAATCCTAGGAGTGGCACTCCTCCCAAGTCTCAGTGTGGCCCTTCGAGACCTTAGAATGGAGGAGGAGGGGGACAAAACTACAGTTAGTTGGCTTTGCCTGCCATTGGGTCTGGCTCTATTTCCTTTTGATTCCTTTGCCTTCCACCTTACCAGTCCCAATGGACACCAACCCTCACTGAAGAATTCCCGCTATTGAAGAATGGTTATATAACATTTGAAAGATTGCAGACTTCTTGTCGTGAGCCAAGCAGGGAGAGGGCAAATAGACGAGGGTGAAACAGGATGAGGATTTGAACTGGGAACCTGGGGCGGGGGCAGATAGCAGGAGGGACTCACAGGGTGTCCCAGCCCCCATCTTGGACAGCTCAGCCCCACAGCTCCTGCCCCCATGTGGAAGAGCTGCTGCCATCAGAGATTCAACCTTGCAGGTCAAACGTTTCCAACTGAGCGCTGCCCAGCTTCCCCTGCCCAAACTGTCAGTTAGCAGCCCCTCTCTGTTGGAAACAGAAGTTGAGGTCAAAGCACCTATGCCCCGCTCTCAAAGACATTGGAAGTGGGAAACTCAACAGGCTGAGCTGAGGAGGAGCCTGTGTGTGCACACGTGATCCAAGCCTGCTTAAGGGGACTCAGGGGGGAACCCAGTTGCTGAGTCAATGTCTTAGTGCCACGATAGCATGCTTAGTCAGTGTTAGTTTAGGGCAAAAATTCCTAGCAAGCATAGTTAGGTTAATGAGGCAGTTGTATCTTTAGATGTAGCTATAACTTTAATAAAAAGAGGAAAAAACCACAGTCTGAAACTTAGTCCTTCGACTTCAGACAGGACACTTCTCTAAATTAAGTGAGATTAAAATGTTTTTAATTGTTGTAAACTGCCCAGAGAACTTTGGCTATGGGGCAGTATGCAAATGTAAATAATAATAATAATAATAATAATAATAATAATAATAATAATAATAATAAATTCTCCAGTTAAGTGTGCAAGGGAATGAAGTCAAACTTTTGAATCCATTTGGCTACCCTTTTTATATATTAGTATAGTCTTAAGGCATCTCGAAGTATTACATGATATCTTAGTGTTATAGGGGAAGCGCTATAGCTGGGAAAGACCTCTGGTCTGAAACCATGGAGAGCCACTGTCAGTCAGTGTCGACAACACCGATGAACCAATGGTCTGACTTGGTATATGGCAGCTTCCTATGTTCCTATGAGGTTCTTGTTTGGTTTTCCATTTGTGCTCTCTTGTGCTCGCAATATATGCACAGAACCTAGTAAGCTGCCTTATAACAAGTCAGACCATTGGTCCATTGAGCTCAGCATTATTCACCCTGACTGGCAGTGGCTCTCCAGGGTTTGAGGCAGGGGGCATTCCTAGCCCTACCTGGAGATGCCAGGGATTGAACTTGAGGTCTTCTGCGTGCATGGCAGATGCTCTACCACTGGGCTACAGCCCTTCCCTTATGAGCTAAGATAGACGGATAAATAGTTGTAACTATCTAAGTGTCATACTCAGTGCAGACTAATTCAATGGACTATACATATCAGCAGTATATGCTTTTGGAGAGGGGTTTGTATTTTATTTATTTATTTATTAGTCGTGTTTCCCGCAAAATGGAACTCAAAGTGACTTACAAAAAAAAATTGTGCTCATAGTGGCTTACAACAAAAGCAAACAATTACAAAAACAATTTCATAATACAATGATACAACAGCAGCAATAAAACAACAAATGTCACAGTTAATTTTAATTAACTACATTCACATAGTTAACTAAATAAAATAAAATAAATAAATGGGGAGTAAAGGCGAGGTTGTATTAAAAGTGGGTCTCCTGTCGCTGTTCCAGATCAGAGGTAGATTTTGTGTCTGAGCACAGTTGTCCTTGTGCTGCTGCAACAGCCGGTCTGAGAAGGACTACAGGACTCACGGTGGCCGGTGGCCAGTGACAATGTTCCCGCCTGGGATGGTCTTTTCCTTGGATATCCAGTAAATGTAATGGCAGAACTGGGTGGCTTGTTCTAGTTCAATACTTTTCATGCATGAAGTCTTCACATACAACTGACCCAGTGGAGGGATGCCTGGGGTGCAGTTGCTACTGCTGCTACTAAAGCTGATGCGCATCGCTACTTCAAGTGGGACAGACTCTGTATTGCCCATAGCATTTCAGCTCGGAGGTACATGTGAGCCTGGCTTGCAGTCAGAGTAGGAGAGGTGCTCCCTAACAGCATGGTCTGTTGGGTAAGACTGCTGCTACTAGTGTTGGAGGTCTGTGAACGGCTTATTAGCTTGTAGGAGAAGCAGAGAGATTAATCGAGGTCTCTGACATGCTTGACTGCTGAGTGACACTGCCATTGGTGGATGCGCACTGCCTCCCACCTGACAGGTTTGCCTGTGGGACGCTGGCCAGGCTCTGGAACTGAGTGCTACTCAAATGCTGCTGTTGCAAAGCAGCAGTTTGGAACACTAGATGCTGCTGTTGAGCTGTTTACATCTGCTGAAGGTACTGTGCTGCTGAGCTAGGGGGACGATGCAAGGCCTGCTGCATAACCTGCACAGCATGCCGATCCGCACCACTATAAACAGATATCTGAGGTGGCTGTGTACGGGACAGGGAAGATGTGGTGGTGATGGTTGTTGTGCACGTAGAACATGTTGTCGTGCTTGGTTCACTTTCCATTGCTGTGAAATGATTCTTCTACCCGCTCGGCGTACGTATCGTTCACTACGTTTCCACCATGTTCTCGCCTCCCTCGCAGGGAAGCACCACATGGAAGAAGTCGTTGCATGAGAAATATATGTTAAAAGAATAAGTTTTCAAGAGGCTTCTTTTGATAGGTATCATATTGGTCCAAGCTGTGAATTTGTTTCTGTGTCTTTAAAGGTACTCATTTGTATGTAAATTGCAGGTACAGATATGCCTCAGCCTTCCTCTTTCATTTGTATGTAACAGTGCCGAGTAGCTATCAGCATCCAGCTATCAGTGGATATGTTCAAAAGGTCAAGGGCATTAGTAGTGAGCTGAATATACCCAGTAATTTCACAGGAACAATGTCAACAATATCCTTTCAAATGCATCTGTTTGGTGCTAAGACCTCATTACAAAATGTGCTTTGTTGAGCAGAATGCATAATAGGAGTATGAAGCATGGAATTTGTGGCTGAGTTCTCTTGTCAGACCTCAAATCCTCTCAAGCTAGAGTTGAGACAAATGCTAACCAGCAACAGCACATAATAAACATGCTGATATGTTTGTGGCACTGCCGCCTTCTATTAAATAACAATCATTACCACAAATCTAAATCTCCCTTACCAGACTCACTGCCTCATCCATGAACTGAGGCCCTGCCAATCTGCTTGCACATGAAAATGGTGCCATTCCTGAGCATGTGGTTGGAGGCTGTGCTCTTCCAGCTAGTTCAAGATCAAGCCTGTAAAATAGTGGTGGGGAACCACATAATAACTTAAGAATTCTGGATCAGGTCAATGACCCGTCTAGTGCAGCATCTTATTCTCACAGGGGCCAGTCAGATGCCTCTGGGAAGCTCACAAGCAGGAGCTGAGCGCAGCAGCACTCACCCCATCCCAGATTCGCAGCAATGGCCATTCAGAGGCATACTGCCTTCAACAGTGGAGGTAAAACATAGTCATCATGGCTAGTAACCATTGATAGCTTTATCTTCCATTGCTTTTTTCTAATTCTGCAGCCTAGCTAAGTCCTCCAAGTCTCTCTATTTGGCCAGTAAGGCCTTTCTGGGCCCACCGTGCCCATTCAAACATCATCTGATGTCAACTATGGGATATTTAAAACTATGCTCAGTCATCTGAGATAGTCTGATGTGAACCACAGGGTACTCTGAATTATTCTTGTGCAAACCACTACTTCCATGGCATGGCAGCATTTTTTCTTTCAGACATGTCTTGAAGAATGTTGGAGTGCCTTGGGGCTCCCTTGACTTTGGCATCATTTTGAGTTCCCATTGCAAGTTCCGCTGCAAGGGGTGATTGTTCCCATTTTGAACTACAAGGAGCATTCCAAGCACCCTCCCCCTTTTCTGTCTTGCAACAATAAAGGAAGGCTGGCTAGCAGCCATGGCCAATGGTCAGGGCTTATTGGAGTTGTAGTCCAAGAATATCTGGAGGGCACCATACTGGCTACCCCTGCCATATAGTGATGGGACTTGTCACACCTCTCTTGGAAGAGATTAATACCATAGGACACATTGTTTTCAGGATAATTGTCCCAAGCATGCAATATCACAATGTCCCAAGCAGGCATATCAGCAAAAGCAAGGTTATTTTTTTACAAACCCATCAGCAGCGTCACCTCTTTGTAATATGTACTGGTGCCATTTGCTTGTGTACTGATGCTTATTCAAACTGCAGAAGGGATTTGCTGGCGTGCAAGCAGCGTTCATTGCTGAAGGGCTTTTCTTTGCCATAGATACCTAACGAGATCAGCTCCTTCAAATGGGAAGGTAGTGTTGTGAGTTTGGGGGTTGAGATGGATAATTCCTATGAGTCCCCTTCCAGCCTCTGATCTGGAGACTTGCGCCTGGGGGTTGAGAAACTTGCTCTGCCAGTCAGATGAGTTTCTTTTGCTAATTTAATAGAGTGGCCAGGTGGGTTAATGGGTCTATCAGGTGCCCATCAACTGAGGAATGGGCCAGGGAGATCCTTTTGTCATTGAAACTCTTCAGAAGAGTGCCCCTTTTTTCCTGGGACTGAGGAGAGGCTTGTGTGTTGAGTTGTGTCTGAGAAAGTCTGGGAACTGGAGGCAGGCAGAGAGACTAGCTCTCTGCACCATGGCTTTGTGGTGCCTCCTGTAACCCTGATGGAAAAGCTGGATATTGGACTGCTGATGCCTTGAACCCCTCCATCCTAAGCTCAGGTTGGAATGCATGTAAATAAACAAACCATATTTCATAAAGACACCACAGTCTCCACTGACCTTCTTCCCAAGGAAACCAAACCCTGGGCAAGAGCAGGGACCCCTGGAAATCTCACCGCTCAGAGATTGGGGTGGCATGCTACAGTACTATATACCTCGAGAATAGGTAAATATCATCATGTAGTACAGGGAAGAATGACTTCTTGAATTTCACCAAAGGAGAAACAGAGAAAGGATAATCTCATTGACAACCGTTTCTTGTCACAAGACAGTGATCTGAGGCTGCCATTGCTATAAAAGACAAAAAGCTCATAAGAAGGGCAGATATCCTTGACACACATCCTAATTCTGTGGGACTGAAGACAGGATTGCCTGTGGAATTTGATCTATATCAGTTCTGGTATGAATTAACCTAGTCCAATGGCAATGGACTGCCTTCAAGTTGATCCCGACTTATGGTGACCCCATGAACAGGGTTTTCGTGGTAAGCGGTATTCAGAGGTGGTTTACTATTGCCTTCCTCTGAGGCTGAGAGGCAGCGACTGGCCCAAGGTCACCCAGTGAGCTTCATGGCTGTGTGGGGATTTGAACCCTGGTCTCCCAGGTTGTACTCCAACACTCTAACCACTACCCCATACTGGCTCTCAACCTAGTCCATGCCTCCCAAATTAATGGGTGCACTACAGCCTAGCTACTCAGCAGCTTTTGTATTTCCCAAATGGTTGACGCAATTGCCAGCTGGAAAAAAATGTATCCAAATATAGTTAAAATGCCTATTTTGAGAGAACATATTTTTTAAAATGTGTATTTTGAGAGAAAACGTATTTAGAATTCAAATGTGAATTTTCACACTTTGGGAAAAGAACCTCACCCATTAACATAAGAAGCTGCCTTATACAGACCGTCAGAGCTTGGAAAAGTTACTTTTTTGAACTACAACTCTCATCAGCCCAATCCAGTGGCCATGCTGGCTGGGGCTGATGGGAGTTGTAGTTCAAAAAAGTAACTTCTCCAAGCTCTGAATCTACCTAGTTCAGCATTGTCTATATTGACTGGCAGCAGCTCTCCAGGATTTTCAGGCAGGTGTCTCTCCTAGTCCTATCTGCAGATGCCAGGGATTGAACCTGGGACTGTCTACATGCAAATCAGATGCTCTGCCACTGAGCTATGGCCCTCCCCCTGCAAATGGAAGAAGCTGCCTTCCACTAAGTCAGACCACTCATCCATCTACCTCAGTATTTTCTACACTGTCTTGCAGCAGCTCTCTGGGGTTTCAGGTAGAAGTCTGTCCCAGCGGTTCCTGAAGATGCCGGGGATTGAACCTGGGACCTTCTATATGCAAAGGCGATGCTCTGCCACTGAGCTATGGTTCTCCCCCATGGTAACAGGGGAGAGACACCCACAGACTTATGGGTGAAGGGATATGAAAGTGACATGGACTGGAAACAGATGAAGTCACCTATCCCTGAATGAAATATAGTGATTTCCAAGGAGAACACTGATGGGTTTCCTTAAACAGAACAGTATCTTATGGTACATCTACTTTGCAGACTGCAGGGGTGGGAGATAGAATCATAGAACCATATCACAGAATATGAGATAAAAATAGCAAATGATAATTTAGATAAACTAAGAGTACTTTCATTTGGGAGAGATGTATCACATGGGAAGTTCAACAAAGCATCTGGGACGTGTCTGGCAGCTCTGACAGAGCAACATAATTTATGCATCATATTTGGATCTGAGCTGATATTTCCTATTTGAGAAACTTCAGCTCAGAATTGGGGGGGAGGCGGTCCTTAGGGCAAAATGAAACCATTCACTTGTTTTCAGTACTGCTCCTGACAGCAGTTCCACAGCAGAGACAGCAAGCCAATGGTGACCACCATTATGCCACTAGATGCCATTTGGGGATGACAGTATATGATGATGTTGTTTTATACTCAGGAAACATTTTTTTTTGGGGGGGAGGGTGGAAGTGGCAGCCATAAACTCTGCCTGCCAGGACTGGTAAACTCCTCTCCCCCAATTTTGCCCACATTTTATCCTCTCCACAAATCACCAAAAAGCCTCCTATTTCACCAGAGGGGATTTCATTTCAGACATGTTTCACTCTTGGATTTTTCACATTTCACCATGCTAAATTGAAAATTCCCCCCATGCCATTCTCCTGCTTCCCATAAGTTCATTTCAAAACAAAATCTTACAAAGTTTATAGTCCTGAACTCAGAAACGCTTGCTTAACAACCCTCTAAGTTTTCATGGCAATATACAAAACACTCAGAGAGAATCTACAGTTCAAAGTCTACAACAGGAGTAAAATAATCCAGACCCCTTTTGGACTTTTTTTGGCAGAGGTCTCATAATTTGTTGAAATTAACTAAAATTCAGCCATGTTCACAGAATGCCTGTAATCCTATTACTGACCATGACCCATTTTCTGACCTTCATCTTCTGTAGTTTAAAAGTTAAAAAAAATGTCTGGCTGATTTTTAATTAATTTAAGAACATTAACATTGGAGTCTATGATAAGACAAGCATGCTTAGTAAGAACCAACTGTCAGTGTTCTAAAAGCCATACTAACAGCTGTTTGGCTTGGCTAATCAGGGGGCGACACCCATGCCAGACATTTATTCCTCTTTTAACAGTCATGGCCTTCCCCCCAAAGAATCCTGGGAAGTGTAGTTTGTGAAAGATGCTGAGAGGAGACTTTTATTCCCCTCAGAGAGCTTCAGTGGCCAGAGTGGTTTAACAGTCAGCCCCTCTTCCCAGAGAATTCTGGTGACTGTAACTCTGTGAGGGGAATAGGGCGTCTCCTAGCAACTCTCAGCACCTGTCACAAGCTACACTTCCCAGGATTTTTGGGGTGAAGCCATGACTGTTTAAAGTGGAATAAATGACTGGTGTGGAGTGGCCAGGGACAAATTTGGTTTAAATTTGGGTGGGAGACTACATGTGTCTGCTGTAGAATAAAAAGGTGGGGGAAACCTCAAAAAATAATGATAGTTAACAATGTTTTCCTTTGAGTAAGGAAAGGGGCTTTCCCTCTGCACGTTTCCACCCACCCACCTAACTTCCCCCTCCCCTTCCTCCATACCTGACCCTTCCTCCCCCTCCTCTGCCCCTCTCTGGGTGAGAGCCAGGGTGGATGCGTGGAGTCTTAGGTGAGAACCAGGAGGTTGAGATATGTTCAGTGGAGAAGTGCAAGGCAATTGTTTTAATATTTATTTGTTAATTTGTATTATGTATGCATTTGTATTGTGGTTTAGATAGGCTCTGTATCTGTGATTCTGGAGCGGTGGAAGTCGTGGAGCATGTTATACTACATTGCTCCCTTTACTCAGATCTCCGTACCTTGTTTATTTATCCCTGCCTTTGTAAAAGATCTAGAATCCTTGACGAAAAATAAGATATATGTCTTACTTGAAGACCGAGATCCATTCATCTCGGATATGGTTGCGAGATTCTGTGTTGCGGCCATGGCTCGCAGAAAGAGCTTGGTCCAATCATTTTAATCCCTGTTATAATTTTATTATTATCTGGTATCTGGTTCGGGCAAAGTCTATTTTTGTATGCTTGTACTTTTATATGTGCCAAAAATGCTGGTCATTGACCGAATAATATTATAATAATATTATAGTGCAAGGCAATTGTTTTAATATTTATTTGTTAATTTGTATTGTGTATGCATTTGTATTGTGGTTTTATTGTATATATTTACAATATTTGCTGTTTTATCTTCTGTACACCGCTTAGAGATTTTTATATATATTAAGCAATATAGAAATGGCTTAAATAATAATAATAATAATAATAATAATAATAATAATAATAATAATAATAATATCTTAAGCATGATTGCACAGGAGTAAATCACATTGAACTCAATAAGCATGCAAATGATTAAACCTGCCCTCCTCCTCCCCTCCTCTTCTGCCTGCTCCTCTCTCTCCTCCTCCCCTCCCCCTCCCTCCTCCTCCTCTGTGGTCAGTTTCACCTATCCTAAACATGATTGCAGGGCAGTAAATCCCACTGAATGCAATAAGCATGCAAATGATCAATCCTTACTCAGCAGACTTGCACAGGATTCCATTTCTTACCTCTCAGATTAAAAAGCAGAGAAATTCACTAACAGGCAAAAAAAAAATGTTACCATGTTACCAAATTCTTCCAAGACTTTCCAAACTTTCAAGACTTCCAAGACTACCAAACTTTCTAAAGTTCGATAGAAATATTTATTGGCTATAGGTACTTTCTTAAACTGCAAGGTTTTTTTTGCCTATTAGTGAATTTATTCAATGCCCTTAGTCTACTATTATGTTTAAATGTACAAACAGTGCTGAACAGTCAGGATTTCTGAACATTTAAAGCTTAACTTAGGGCCATAGCTCAGTGGTAGAGCATCTACTTTGCATGCAGAAGGTCCTAGGTTCAATCCCCGGCATCACCAGGTTGGACTGGGAATGTCCACTCTAACATCCTGAAATCATTTCCAGAGTTTCCTGGGAAGAGGATTGATTGTTCAGCCACTCTGAGAATTGTAGCTCTGTGAGAGAAATAGGGGTCTCAGCACTCTACACAAACTACAGTTCCCAGGATTCTTTGAAGGAAGCCATGACTGTTTAAAGTGGTATGATACTGCTGTAAATTTATAGTGCAGACAGGACCTAGATAAGTTCACATTAAAATCTGAACTTACTGACCCCCCAGTCCTTAGGGGCTATGTATTGTGGTTGGCCAAGTGCTTGCTTCTGCAGTACCAGATAGGCAACTTGCGCAGGAGATTTATTGATCCCCTAGTAGGCCACTGTATTTAGCTCGGAGGAGGAGCCTGCCTTAGTAGACCTCAAACTGTGTCGATAAATTCTGTAGCAGCAAATTCTGATGACAGAATAGGCTGAGATTTGAGTCAATTTTTCAACACTGGGAAACAAAATCTTTTAACTGCCCTAACAAATGGAACTCAGAATAATTTTTGACGGGCCTGATAATCATCTCTCTCTCTTTCTCTCTCTCTCTCTCTCTTAAAAGTTGAAACTGGCATAAACGCTATCATGGTATACTCTTTGTCCATCTACAATGGCTGCATAGTAATGTCATTTGGGTGGGTTATTGACTGCGCTGCCCCATGGCATTGCCTCCAAATTATTGCATGCAATTGCAAAAGGAGACATTTTTATTTCTGTAATGTAAATAGACGAGCACGCTTAATAAAAAAAGATGAATTGCAGGGCAGCACAAATTGGACTGCTGTAATGGATTTCTGCACTGAACACCATGAAATAGCAACACATGTGATTAGGTTTACTACTTTGGAGATAGCTGCTTTTAATCGGGCCATTCGTACTAAACTACCAGTTGGTCCTTCTTAAGCAGTGATTTCCATCTGCATTTTTTCTCCTTGAATGTGGAGAATGGTTTTGCTGTCACCTGTGTTTTTTTAAGGGCATTTGAGCTCTTAAGTTAGGGCTGCACTCAGTGTTCACCAGTTGTGATTTAGGAAGGTTGCAAATAGAACCTCCCAAAATATGAATGTTCACATCTTTTTCCCCAAGCCCATTTGCTAGCAATTTATGTTACTGATCTCCCTCTCCCTTGCTCCTTTGGTGTCTGTTCTGGTTATGACATCTCCCTCCAGGTGTGATCCCAAGCCAGTCAATCAGGGATCATGGACAAGGCCAGCACCAGGCATGACTGGGCCCTTGGGCACCAGCCTGCCCCTGGCCCGCAGTGCCATAGCCCAACACACACCCCATATAGGTGGCAAGGGGCTAATAAGCCTGCTCATGGGCCCCACCTACCTCTTGTGTCATGTGAATGACATGCATGAGTAGCATACATGCCTGCCATCAACCAAGATGACGGTGGGGGCATGAACCCCTTAGGGAAGCCCCCACCACTATCTTGGGTGATGTCAGGAATGCATGCACAGCATACACAGCATACACAGCATTCACATTGATTGGAGAGGGAGGTGGGGTATGATGCTGGCTTATTGAAGACCATGCTGTCTGCACTGGGGGGATGTCTGGGAGCTCTCTCTCTGCAATCCATGCAGGGTCAGGTTGCAGAAACTGATGCTGCAGCAGATCATTGAATAGGGTGCCACCTTCCCACCTAAGGAGGGGCCCTGCAAGGGGCCCTCTGGGCCACAGGGGTCCTCGGCCAAGGCCAAACCTGGCCACCCTCTGGTGCTGGGCCTGATCATAGCACTACTTAACGAACACTACATTGCAACATTATAAAGGATAAGCAAAGCCAATTCAGAGAGAGGACACTGCTTCATCAGTATCATGTGTCAGGGTTGCTGACATTTTGGGACCAGGGGACATTTCAAATTTTGAGAGAGTGCTGAGGGCACCTGTCACAAAATTGCTGCCATGGGGTTCTGACATAACACAACATAGCTGTCATGGGCATGTTATAACACAAAATTAGAGATAGTATAGTGTTTGATGCTCCCCCACCCCCCAATGAGCCAACCTCATGTTTACGATGGGAAGTCAGCTATGCCGCACTGGGCCCTGATTGTGGAGATATAGTTGTTAAAGGCACAAGAACCTTGTTTTCCCCAAAACCAATCCTAAACCAAAGTCTGGGCTGCTTTTCTGTACCCACTAGCTTGGGTGTAAGCCACATTAAACACAAAGAGACTTACTTCTGAAGGAGGCATGTATACAGTGTACTGTAATAATGTAATGTAGTAGATTTTTAATGAGTACCTGGACAGCAGGCAACATGCTTTGGCAAAGTTTTCACATTTTGTATTTGCCATTTGGAGAGGGGATTCTTTAACATCCAACCATAGCACTTTCTCAGAATTTGAAATGTGCCCGCTGATCCAAAAAGAGGACCCCACTTCTAGGGAGTACCTGATATCATCCTAGTTGTTAGAGAAAAAGAAAGAGCAGACTACAGAGATTCCAAGGACTACTAGAAAATAAGAAAAGAAAACTAAAGGGGAGTAGAAACAAGAAACTCTTTAGGACCCCAGAGATTTGTATTGCCAAACAATTCACTTATCAATCACAGCTCTGACTTCACTCATTGGGTAAAAAATGCTGACAGGCAGGAGTAGCCAGGCTGGCTGATTTCACAGAAATCACTTAGAAAGGTACATGCAGATTCTGCTTCCTAACTTTCTTTCTATGAGGTCTAGACTTACTGAAAAAAGGAGATGCAAATAAAAGAGTTGTTAGGGGAAATTGAGTGATTGTTAAATCACTCTGGGAGATGTAGCTGTGTTAGGGGAATAGGGGTCTCCTAATACTTTTTGCCACTCTTTAACCAAATTCACTAATAGGCAAAAAACCTTGCAATTTAAGAATGTACCTATAGCCCACAGATATTTCTATCAAACGTTAAAAAGCAGGGAAATTGGGCAGCTACAGTGAATGCACCAGGGGAGCAGGAGAACTGACCTCCTCTCTGAGATATTGGACTGCCCTACAAAGTTGTCAAAATGCAAACACCATTTGGGTTGGTCTTTCACAGTCCAATCCACTTCCTGTGTAGCTTGCAAGAATTTGTGAACATGTGCCTCTGAGCATATGGTGAGTGGTGGAAATACCTGCCATCTCCAAAGATGGACAATGATATTTTTGTATGTTTGTTGGTGTTCTTCTTACTTTGCTTCATTCCTGTGTTAATATTGTTTACTGGAAAAAATATTTCTCTCATTATTCATCCTAGAAACCTGTGTCAAATTTATTTTTATTAATTTCAAAGCCTTTTTATTGGTCAGTGTCATATGATGGTGAAGACAGCATTTTGTGTTTCTATTTTGGGTGCATTAGCAGTTGAATCTGAAACTGCAGTTTGATGTAAAATCAGACTGATTACAATATGTTGCTACTTCAGGAATGACTCTAGCTGTTGGAAAAAACAAACTTAGCCTGCCCAAGATGAATGTTTTCAACCTGCTATGCTTAAACCACTTCATTTAAGGCAAGGTGGGCACAGTCAATTAAAAACATAGAGCACACCTAGAATTTTGCTAGAATATTTATTTATTTTATTTATTTATTAAATTTATTAGTTGCCCATCTGGCTGGCTGTCCAGCCACTCTGGGCGACATACAAAATAAAAACATACAAATACATTAAAACATTAAAAATCTCAACAATAATAATAAAACCTAACCCTCCTCAAAAGTCTGCCTGAAGAGCCAGGTCTTCAAGGCCCGGCGGAAGCTCATCATGGAGGGGGCATGGCGAAGATCATTTGGGAGGGAATTCCACAAAGTGGGGGGCACAATTGAAAAAAGCCCTCTCCCTAGTTCTCATCAGTCTAGCTGTTTTAACTGGTGGGATAGAGAGAAGGCCTTTTGAGGCTGATCTTGTTGAGCGGCATCCCTGATGATGTTGGAGGCGCTCCTTCAGATAGACTGGGCCGAAACCATATAGGGCTTTAAAGGTCAGAACTCGGTGAAGATTTGAATAAGAGATAGAGCTGCATGTCATCAGCATATTGGTGACACTGCAGCCCAAATCTTCTGATGATAGCCCCCAGTGGCTTTATATAGATGTTGAACAGCATCGAGGAGAGGATGGAGGCCTGTGGCACCCCACAAGTGAGAAGCCAAGGATCCGAAACCTCATCCCCCAATGCCACTCTCTGGTACCTACCAGAGAGGAAGGAATGGAACCACTGCAATACAGTGCCCCCTATGCCTAACCTCTTCAGGTGGTCCAGAAGGATACCCTGGTTAACGGTACCAGAGCTTGGAAAAGTTACTTTTTTGAACTACAACTCCCATCAGCCCAATCCAGTGGCCATGCTGGCTGCGGCTGATGGGAGTTGTAGTTTTAAAAAGTAACTTTTCCAAGCTCTGCAAAAGCTGCTGAGAGATCCAGGAGGACAAGGAAGGTGCATTCGCCCCTATCCAACGCCCTCCTCATATCATCCACCAAGGCGACCAAGGCCGTTTCAGTCCCATGTCCAGGCCTGAAGCCTGATTGAAATGGATCCAGATAATCCGCTTCCTCCAAATGCACTTGCAACTGCTTTGCCACCACCAGCTCAACCGCCTTGCCCAGGAATAGAATATATTTCACCTCCTACTGTTTTATCTTGTGCAAACTGAGACACTCCTGATGTCCACTGGAGACCATTCTGCAGAATAGCCAGTGCCATTATTCCACAATTATTTTTGGAGTTTATTTAGTGTAATTTTTGGAAAGTGTTGCTGTACTTCACACATTCACAGAAATTGAAGCAAACGAAAATGATTTCCTATAAGAAACTTCACTAAAATTGCAAAGTAAATAAGACATATTTAAAGTGACTATCTGAACTATGTCAACTGTCTTAATAATGTTGCTTCCTCCCTGCTAAAAGAAGATCAACACAGCACATGTCTTCTTTCTATTCTTTGGGCTGATTACAGGTGTTGCCACCACTCACCATATGCTCAGATGCACATGTTATCAAATTCTTCCAAGCTACACAGGAAGTGGATTGGACTATGAAAGACCAACCCAAATTGTGTTTGCATTTTGACAACTTTGTAGGGCAGTCCAATATCTCAGAGAGGAGGTCAGGTCTCCTGCTCCCCTGGTGCATTCACTATAGCTGCCCAATTTCCCTGCTTTTTAAAGTTTGGTAGAAATATCTGTGGGCTATAGGTACATTATTAAACTGCAAGGTTTTTTGCCTATTAGTGAATTTCCCAGATTTTTAATTCAGGAGGTAAGAAATGGGATCCTGTTCAAGTTTGCTGAGAATGGATTGATCATTTGCATGCTTATTGAGTTCAGTGGGATTTACTCTCCTGCAATCATGCTTAGGATAGGTGAAACTGACCACAGGGGATGGGGAGGGGAGGAGGAGGAGGGGGTTGGGAGCAGGGAGGAGGGGGAGGGGGAGGAGGACAGGTTTGATCATTTGCATGTTTATTGAGTTCAGTGGGATTTACTACTGTGCAATCATGCTTAGGAAAGCTAAAACTGACCAAGGGGCAGGGAGAGACAGCTGGAGTGGGCAGGGAAGGAGGAAGAAGGGAGAGGAGAGGGGAAGGAGGGGAAAACCAGGTCTGATAATTTGCATGCTTATTGAGTTCAGTGGGATTTACTCCTATGTAATCATGGTTAGGATAGGTAAAACTGACTATGGGGGAGGGGGGAGGAGAGGGAAGGAGAAAAGGAGGGGAGAGGGAGTGGAAGGAAAGAGAGGGTGAAGGAGGGGATTGGAGGGGGAGGGGCAAAGGAAGGGGAAGAGGAAGGCAGGTTTGATCATTTACATGCTTATTGAGTTCAATGGTATTTACTCCCATGCAATCATGCTTAAGATAGGTAAAACTGACCATGGGGAGGGGGAGGGGAGGGGGAGGGGAGGGGGAGGGGAGGGGGAAGGAGGGATTGGAGGGGGAGGGAAGGGGCAAGAGGGAGGGAGGAGAAGGGAGGGTGGGTTTGATCAGTTGCATACTTTTTGAGTTCATTGGATTTATTTCTGTGTAATCATGTTTGAAAGTGGACTGCCTTCAAGTCGATCCCAACTTATGTTGAGCCTATGAATAGGGTTTTCATGGTAAATGGTATTCAGTGGTGGTTTTACCATTGTCTTCCTCTGAGGCTGAGAAGCAGTGGCTGGCCTGAGGTCACCCAATGAGCTTCATGGCTATGTGTGGATTTTGAACCCTGGTCTCCCAGGTTGTAGTCCAACAGTGACCTGGGGGAGGGGCAGGGAAGGTAGGAGGAGAGGGAGGGAAGGAAATAGGATGTGTGGCACTAGGCAGAGGGGAAGCCTGTTTCCTTTCCAAAAGGAAAACACTGTGAACAGTATCATTGCTTTTCAGAGTTTCCCCCACCTTTTTATTCCAGGCACATGTAGCCTCCCACCCAAATTTAAACCAAAACTGTCCCTGGCCACATCCACACCAGAGCTTTATCTTACTTTAGACAGTCATGGCTTCTCCCAAAGAATCCTGGAAAGTGTAGTTAGTGAAAGGTGCTGAGAGTTGCTAGGAGATGCCCTGTTCCCCTAACAAACTTTCAATCAGAGTGGCTGACTGTTAAACCACTCTGGCCACTGGACCTCTGTCAGGAGAATAGCAGTCTCCTCTCAGCACCCTTCACAAACTACACTTTCCAGGATTCTCTGAGGGAAGCCATGACTGTCTAAAGTGAAATCAAAGTCTGGTGTGGGTGTGGCCTCCTGATTAGGCAAGCCAAGCAGCTGTGAGTCTGGCTTTTAGAACACTGACAGTTGGTTCTTACTGAGCATGCCTGACACTATCATTCAGTTCAATGCAAAATTTCTTAAATTAATTAAAAGTCAGCCAGGCATTTTTTTAACTTTTAAACTGAAGAAGATGAAGGTCAGAGTATGGGGCAAGGTCAGTAATAGGGTTACAGGTCCCCTGTGAACATGGCTGATTTTTAATGAATTTCAACAGATTATGAGAACTCTCAGAGAAAAAATTCCAAAAGTGGTCTTTAGACTTTGAACTCTCGCTTCTTTCTGACTGTTTATTTATCGTCATGAAAATTGAGAGGGTTGTTAAGCAATCATTTCTGAGTTCAAGACTATAGGTTTTGTAAATGCTTGTTTCAAATGAGTTTATGGGAAGCATCAGGATGGCATGGGGGTATTTCCAATTCAACATTGCAGAATGTGAAAAATCCACACTGGCTATAGTATACAGCCACTCTTGTGGCTGTATAATACAGTTCCCAGGGTGCTTTGAGGGACCCCAAGGAAGTTTAAAGTTGTATAATAGTTCTTTAAATGTATAGTGCAGGTGGGGGCTTTCATTTTTAACACTGGCTTTTATTTTACATTGTTAACATGGCCATTTTTTAGTCCTATTCATGCATTCAAAGGATGCATGTCAGCATAAAGTGTGGATAAGGATGAGCTGAGCAGCTAATTCTGTCCTGTTTAGGTCTTGCTGGCATAGGTCTATTCCATCTGTTGACTTCTGTTGTATGGAATTCCATCCCATTGCATTCCACTATACACATTTTGTGTGCACATTTTTTTACATAAAACGCACCCTTTGCAATGCTTTCTTTCACCAATCAAATACATATTTGTATATAAAATACTTATCTTTGGCCATACTCTTTGCATGCCTAAAATGCATTGCAAAATCCAGAGAAGTGTCCCATCCAATTGGGAGTTGTGCTCCAATTCACAAGCAAGTTTGGAAGTGTTGGATCAGGTTTGGTCTGTTGCAAAAAGCAGACCAAACAAATTCCTCTCCCATACCCAAGTGTGGAGGGGAGCATAGGTGCATGTCATAGCCATGCTCCCAACATCCCCATTGGTTGTAAGGAGGTATGCATAAAATTGAGTTTTTATTCTAAGAGTCATCTCAATGGATCAGAACATAGGAATCTATAATATGGGTGACCTCTATAATACAGGCCTTGTGTTTGACCCCAAGCCACAGGATAGTCAGAACTGGCTTGCTAATCCCGGGAAGTTATATACCAAAAGAAATAACAAGTAATAAGGTAGGTTCCAAATTCCAGGTTTGCTCCAGAATAATCCTTTAAACTAAAGAATGGTCTGTGCCCAGGTTAAGATGAGTCAGCAAAACCCACACAAGATAAGGTTTAAATTCAATTTACACACATACAATTTATCCAGAGATGTGTGTAAAGATCAGCAGAACAATCAAGAGTCTGGAAATTCTTTCATGTCCCAAATTATTCATTAGATTCTCCTTCCCAATTTATATTTAGTCCAATGAAGGCTCAAAGTATATTTAAACCTAGCATATTTGGGGAATCATTAGCACCTCTTGGGGCTCCCACAACTTCCTTGCTCTACACAATGCACTCTATGAACAACATTGAGGCTTCATGGAACACCAGAACTAAGGAAGGGTGAGATCTTTTGGGTCTAGTAAAGGTTAAAGTAAGGACTGAGCTTTGGCTCATGGGCTAGATATGGAAGTTCCATTCTAGTCTAGAGTCTCACTGCATTCTTCAGGAAAGGTATATTCACCCCCAATTCTTGGATTTCTTTCTTTTTCTCTCTGTATGACTTGGTGCAACTCTGAATGTATCTAGGGTAAGGGTCTCTGCTTATTCTATCTATAAAACTAGGGAATTAATGACTGGGTAAAGCTAGGCGCTGCTTGCATTAATTGCAATTGTAAATACTATTCACTAATAGGCAAATAAACCTTACAGTTTAAGAATGTACCTATAGCCCACAGCTATTTCTATCAAATTTTATGAAGCAGGGAAATTGGGCAGCTATAGTGAATGCACCAGGGGAGCAGGAGACCTGACCTCCTCTCTGAGATATTCTTCTTGTTGTTATGTGCCTCAAATTTGTTAATATGCAGACACAATTTGGGTTGGTCTTTCATAGTCCAATCCACTTCCTGTGTAGCTTGGAAGAATTTCAAGAAAAAAAATTCTACAGGAAAAAGTTGAAAAGGGGTCTGGTTTCTCTCTCTCTTTTTATACTTTGAACTTTCAATTTTCTCTGACTGCTTTGTGTATCACCATGAAAATTTAGAGGGTTGTTAAGCAAGCATTTCTGAGTTCAGGACTATAAGTTCTGTAAGGTTTTGTTTTGAAATGAGCTTATGGGAGGGATCAGAATGGCATGGGGGTATTTTCAATTTAACCTTGTGGAATGCGAAAAATCCATGCTGACTATAGTATACAGCCACTCTTGTGGCTGTATAATATTTTTCCTATTTCCTCTTTCAATAAAATGTTTTACCCATTGTGTGCTTTATTGGGGTTAAGGGTAAAGTTATGCATGCATAAGAGTGCTGCGTGGCTTTAATTCCCGCAAAAGACTCTGCTACACTCTCAGTGGTGGCGTTTTGAGTTCCCAGTGAGTATACATGCATGTGGTGATTCACACGTACACATGCAACAAACTCCACCCCACTGAGTGGAAAGATCTGAAGGGGAGATTCTTAGGGTGGTATTCAGCTAAACAGTTGCACTAGCTCTAGCATAACAGGATTTCCTTCCTCTGTTCCCCTGCCCTCTGTGCACACCCCACACCATCCTCAAATCTGCTCTGGAAGATTGGGGATGTTGGATTTTTGATATATATTGCAGCAGAGTGAAGAAATAACTAGTCTGTTCAGACTGGCCATAGAAAGAATAAAGAAACTTAAGGTTTAAGTTTAACTGGGAAATAAATTTTTACATGCTGTTGCAGCGAATTGGAGCCATGAGGCTTGCACTCACAGGCACTATCTCTTAACTGACTAGAGAGGAAGAGAAGGGAGGAAGGGGAGGTTCAAAGTCTGTGTAAACAAACAAACAATATGTACTACAGAGGGAATTAGCAAGGGAAGAACAGGTTGCCTTTCTGTCTATCACCTCCTACTGGTTCAGGTTACTTGTTATATATGTTGGTGCTTTACTTCCAATAGAGGGAACCCCTAGAACAGGGGTGCAGGGGAGGAGATTGTTCTGTTGTGCAAGGAGAAATCTTTGTGCTGGCAGAACAAACCCAAGAATCCTCCTCAGGATTGGGAACCATGCATTATTCCCCTGAAAGCACAACAAATCTCCCTTCAGAACTTTCCACTCAATGGTTGGGGACAGTGTTGGTGGGAACAGAATGTTCAGGGGATGGCAGCCCAGTGTTCCACATTTTATGGCCACATATATCCTTTGAACATATGAATAGGGCTTTTATTTCATGGCTGATGCTCTTTTCAGCATTTCAGGTAGAACTTCAGTATGCAAGATAAATAAATCAACAAAAAGGGGAAAACAAGGCAAAACCTTTTCCGATTTTCAGGAAAATTCTTTGACTTTGATAATGGCTTGCTCCAAAAGAGCAAAGTGAACTTCTGTGCTACAAAAAGCCAAATCTCTCTCTCTTTCTTTTTTTTTTAAAGGCCTTTAAGAACATGCTGTGTGCTTTTTATGGTTACCGCTCTTAGCAATTCTAGAAATATTTCTATAGCTCAGTTGATGGGAAGAAAAGTCTTTCCAGTGGATTTCACCTTCAGGAGCAAGAAACAATGGAAAGTCAGAGCAGAGGATTCTGGGTAGAGGAGCAAGTTGCTGACAAAGGCCAAGGTTTAAATAAAACATGTTCCACAGAGCTAAATCAATACTTTATTTGTTAAGGAGAAGTAAAAGTACAAAAAAGCTTGTACAACTAGGCATAAAAAAGTGAGAAATCAATTCTAGTTAATTCAGAATGCTTGAGGAGTCACCTATGCTGTTATGTATGAATAATTCACAAACAGATATTTATTGCAGATATACATTGTTTGGTTTGGATGGAGCTCTGCCCCTCATTTGACCTGAATCCTGTAAAGAGTGATATTCAACTAATTGAAATAACATTTTGCAAGTCAGACAATGCCTTGGGGATATTTCCCGACTAATCTTGGAAAGGAACAGAATGGGGGAGATGAAATGTCTGATAAGTTTTATATAAATAGTACTATTTTACACTGTGTTAACAATGGTACATAAGGGGGCTTTTCCAACCTAGTTTTGTCACCTCTTGGAAATAAATCTCTTTGTTTTGGAGACCGTAATAATGTGCATCTATTAGGCAGAGCAAACATTTACAGGAACGATTCTCTTTCCTGCTCCCCTGGCATCTTTCAGGTTTATTTCCCTTCCTTTAACACAACAATATTTTGCAGGATCTTACTCTGCTTCTTTTCCTTGCGCTAAGCACCTGCTTGTTCCCCCAACCATCTGTACTTTGTTTCCTTGTTTTCATATTGTCTCCAAAGCTGAATTCTCTGATATAGGTCTGCCAAATGCCCCAGGGAGATAACCACAATCTGGATGATCCTTTGGCTTCTGGGGAAATTGCCAGAGTATTGTGTGCAAAACCTGGAAATGTTAGAGTAAAGCTGGGCTTCTTTCTTTTTTTTCAATATTCACTGATAGGCAAAATTTTCAGAATGTACCTATAGCCCACAGATATTTCTATCAAACTTTAAAAAGCAGGGAAATTGGGCAGCTATAGTGAATGCACCACAGAGCAGGAGACCTGGCCTCCTCTCTGAGATATTGTACTGCCCTACAAAGTTGTCAAAATGCAAACACCATTTGGGTTGGTCTTTCACAGTCCAATCCACTTCCTGTGTAGCTTGCAAGAATTTGCGAACATGTCCCTCTGAGCATATGGTGAGTGGTGGAAATACCTGCCATCTCCAAAGATGGACAATGACATTTTTGTATGTTTGTTGGTGTTCTCCTTACTTTGCTACATTCCTGTGTTTCTATTTCTACAGAGAATCTAATATAGAAAATTATATTTCACTCATTATTCATCCTAGAAATCTGTGTCAAATTTATTTTTATTAATTTCAAAGCCTTTTTATTGGTCAGTGTCATAGGATGGTGAAGACAGCCTTTTGTGTTTCGAACTGGAGGTTATGTTCTATTTCTATTTTGGGTGCATCAACAATTGAATCTGATACTGCAGTTTGATGTAAAATCCCACTGATTACAATATGTTGCTACTTAAGCAATGACTCTAGCTGTTGCAAAAAACAAACTTGGTCTGGCCAACATGCATGTTTTCATCCTGCTATGCTTAAACCACTTCACTTAATGGTCACTTAAAAATATAGAACACGCCTAGAATTTTGCTAGAATATGTTTCACCTTCCCACTGTTTTATCTTCTGCAACTGAGACACTCCTCATGTCCATTGGAAACTATTCTGCAGAATAGTCAGTACCATTATTCCACAATTGTTTTTGGAGTTTTTTTAGTGTAAATTTTGCGAAGTGTTGCTGTACTTCACATATTCACAGAAACAGAAGCAAAAGAAAATGATTTCCTATAGGAAACTTCACTAAAATTGCAAAGTAAATCAGACATATTTAAAGTGACTATCTGAACTATGTCAACTGTCTTAAAACAAGATCAACACAGCACATGTGTTGTTTCTATTATTTGTGCTCATACTGAGTCAGATGCAGTGGCCCATCTAGCTCATTACTGTCTACACTGACTTTCAGCGTCTCTCCAGGGTTTCAGGCAGGGATCATTCCCATCTTTACCTGGAAATGCCAGGGATTGAACCTGGGACCTTCTGCATGCAAGGCAGATGCTGTGCCACTGAGCTATTCCCCAAGCCTGATGCCTTCATGATCATAATTATCCTTCAGTTACCAATATTTCATTTGATCAGGCTTTAGGTGAGTAAAGTGAATTGCTGGATTGGTCTGTCTGCTGCTGACTCTTTAACTTCTGTTTTTATCTTTGTTACTCATGTAGATTAGCATGTTTTCAATGTTCCTTCATTTTTAAAATTAAACCCATGCTTTAAAAAGAAAGAACTAATAAATAAATTAACAAGTTACCTGGCTGGGCTATAGTTTTCTGGTTATAACTAGTTTCTAGCTCTCTCTTTGTCTCACGGCCTCTCACCATCCATACTCTGATTCTGCCTGGAACTATGTCCCATCCATAGCCTGTTCCTTCCTTAGCCTGATCTTTGACCAGGGCAACTTGATCATAACCTGATGCTAGCCCAGCAGCTACAAATCACAATGGCTGTGTCCTACCTCCACAGGTGAAGACAGTATGCATCTGAATAACAGTTGCTACAAATCACCAGTGGAGGAGAGTTGCTTTTGCACTGAGGCTCTGCTTGTGGGCTTCTCATAGGCATCTGGCTGGCCATTGTGAGAACAGGATGCTGGGCTAGATAAGTGTAAGATGATTGAACCCCATAATTTGTATTTAGGCTTATGTCTGATTGAGTTGATCAAGGGATTCTGGGGGAAAATGGCTGTTTCCTTGCAAGAGAAAAAGCTGAATTTTGCTAAAGTGCTGTTTTCATGTTTAAAAAAGAGAAGTGAGAACAGACCAGGGCCTCCAAATACATGAGACATCTGGCAACATAGTTTGGTATCGAAAGCAGAAAAACATGTATGAAAACTGTACATATGTAGTGGTTAGATGGAGAAGAGTAAACATTTTAGGACCTAAGGACAGAGAAGTAGGGTCACACGCTGACCACAAGAGCAGGGAAATAAGATCACTCCTGGATATGAGTGAAAACCACATGAGAACAGGGACCTGGTGTCATAGGTGACTAGGGTTGCCAGGTTCAATCCCTGAGACTGATCCTGTATCTTTAGGAGAAGAGAAAGTCAGCCAAGTGTAGGTGTTCTGGCAACCCTGTAACGGGGAAAACCACAAGGTGGAATTCTCTCTTCCCCCTGGACAACTTTTAACTATACAGAAGACCTCTTGGAGGCTGGCAACCAAGAGGTCTTCTGTATCTTTAAAGGTTGTGCAGAAGGAAGGGAGAATTCCACCTTGTGGTTTTTCCCATTATAGTGTTGGAGGAACACCTGCACTTGGCTGACTTTCCCTTCTCCTAAAGATACAGGATCAGTCTCAGGGATTGAATATGGCAACCTTGTAGGTGACACATGTATTTGTGTTAGGCCAATAAGATAGCTAGAGGTTTACCTCACTGGTGATGCTAAGGGGACTTGATGGCAACTGGAAAATATATTTAACCAGGTGCAGAGGAAATAATTAGGGTCTTCTCTTTGGAATCTGAGAGGTCATACCTCCAGGGGTGTAAAATGTCTTCATGTTGGGTTCTGTCATTTTAAAGTGCTCTGTGTTGCATATGTGGGTATGTATATTGATCTACTGCTGTTAACCTTTAAGCCTTCTAATTCTGTATTAGGGACTGTTCTTTAGTATAATAAACTTTTTCATCTGTTTCTGGTGTCTGATGGTTCTCTCCAACTGGCTGAGCCCACCCTCACAAACGTAAACTGTGATAGCTGAAGAACTCTGTAGTCAGATTTTATAATTAAATTGAGATCACCACTCCAGAGAAATTAGATCTAAAATAATTCCTTCATGGGCCTTTGCCTGATCCAGCAGGACTCTTCTTATGTTGAAGTACCACCTTCAACCTGGCTGGTGACACACACTACTTTTTCAGAACAAGATCTGCCAAGAAAGAAAGGGATGAAGGGTACAAAGGAGTGAAGGGGATGGGGTGTCTAGACGGTAATATTCACCAGCATGAAATTCTCTGTAAATGTACTAGGGTTGCCAGGTTCAATCCCCGAGACTGATCCTGCATCTTTAGGAGAAGAGAGTCAGCCAAGTGCAGGTGTTCTTGCAACCCTATAATAGGCAAAACCACAAGGTGGAATTCTCCCTCCCCCCTGCACAACTTTTAAAGATACAGAAGACCTCTTGGTTGCCAAGCCCAGCCTCCAAGAGGTCTTTTGTATCTTTAAAAGTTGTGCAGGGGGAAGGGAGAATTCCACCTTGTGGTTTTTCCGATTACAGGGTTGTAAGAACACCTGCCCTTGGCTGACTTTCTGTTCTCCTAAAGATACAGGATCAGTCTCAGGGATTGAACCTGGCAACCCTAAAGTGTACCCAGTTGATTGTTAACAGTATGTCTACCAACATTTTGCCAAAACTAAATGTCTATGTGTATTTGGGAACTGCTTCTCAGGTGAGCATTCTGAGGATTTTCAAGGAAAACCAAAACAGTGTCAATAAGCCAAGTGGGATATCTCAAGGATCTCTGCACATCCCTAGCTACCAATAAAAGTCAAAATTGAACCAGATATAGAGCTTCCTCATGAGTCTAAACACCCAAGGACTCTCAAGAGAGACCGAAAAGTGGAGGTGATCAGAAAAGGCCCATTACATTTGCCTTGGGAGCCACTAAATTCAAAACTCTTGAATGCTTTTTAGAGAAGCCATTGCAATATTGAAAAAGAAAAGTTCACATCCTGTATCTTTTATTTTCTTTTTTTTAAAAAAAGAAGCAAACAATGAACATGAGCCCAGTGACCTGTAGCGAAAATTGTAATTACACCAAACAATTTTTATTGAGGCATGCATCATTATCTTCTCGGCTAAATAATTCAGCAGGCCATCTTCCCAACGTAATGCATGTAATTTCTCACAGTGCAGCGCTTCTTAAAACTCATCGTTGACTCTCCTTTGGGTTTAGTGGGAGGCCTGGGCTTGGTGAAAAGGGCTCTTTTGCAACATTTGTTTTCTTTTACTTTTCCAAATTTAGTATGGTAAAATGCAGCATTGTGTGCTAAGGGCATTAGAAGCATTTTGCAAATGCTGTTGCTGGAACAGTCCATTGTTTGCATTGCATTCTATTTCATCTGGACAGTGACATGTTTTTAACTACGGATGTTAAATGGTTTTTGACAGTTGTTTGTACTTTTAAAAAAATCTTTTAGATAGATAACTCACCTGTGAGGAAAAGTTACAGTGATTGGGCCTTTTCCATTTAGAGAAAAGATGACTAAGGTGGGGGGCATGACAGAGGTGTATAAAATTATGGATGGTGCAGAGAAAGTGGATAGGGAGAACTCTCTCTCATAATACTATTTATTTATTTATTTATTACATTTATACCCCACCTATCTTTTCATCATAGAAACGCAAGGTGGCTTACATATGGTTCCCAGGCAGTCTCCCATCCAGGCACTGAGCAGACCTAACCCTGCTTAGCTTCAGCAGGGTGCTGGCCTCATGTGCCTCCAGATGAAGCTGAATGTTGAAGTTCTTCACACAGCACATTGTTAAGCTATGGGATTTGCTCCCATAGGAGATAGTGATGACCTCTAACTTAGATGGCTTCAAAAGTGGACTAGACAATTTCATGGAGGATAAAGCTATGAATGATACATCCACATTGGCTATGCACTACTTCCACTGTCTGAGACAGTATGCTTCTGAATACCAGTTGCTGGGGATCAAAGTGGGGAGAGTCCTGCTCACAGGTTTCCTGTACGCCAGCCTTTCCCAACCAGTGTGCCTCCAGATTTTGTTGGACCACAACTTCTATCTTTCCTGACCATTGGCTATGCTGGCTGAGGCTGATGGGAGTTGTGGTCCAACAACATCTGGAGGCACAGTGGTTGGGAAAGGCTGCTGTAGGCATCTGGCTGGCCACCATGACAGCAGAGTAGTAGACTAGATGAGTCTTTGGTCTGATCCATCAAGACTCTTCTATATTCTGTGCATCCATGATCATGGGGTACTAGTAAGGAAAAGGGTTTTAAGGAAAGGAGGGAGGGAGAGAGGGAGGGAGAGAGGTGACAAGTTCCTAGCCCTTATGGATGTGAAGATAAATTTGAAAAATGTATGAATTTTTCCAGAAGAGACCTCAGACAGGGATGGGGGAGAAATTCAGTTCAGTTCACTTTTAAAAATTCGTACTTTCCAAAACAAGGTGAGAACCGAAACATAGCCTTCCTTCAAAATGCGCACCTATCTGAATTTTGCGATGCAATTCTCCAATCAAGTAATGTTTACAAAAATGCATATATTTGGAGAAAGTGTGCACAAAATGAATATATTGGTGAAAATTACATACAAAAATGCATTATAAGGATAAATTGCTTGCAAAAAGGTGTACATTAGTCAAAACTGCATACAAAAATGTATTTATTAAGAGAACTTGGTACTAAAATGCTGAAGAATGTTCAGGATGATTTTTTTTTTAAAAAAATGCAAATTGCTACAGAAATGTGGAGAACTGAATTTAAGATTAGAAAAATAAGAACTTAGAGAACTGAAATTGACAGATGATTCTATCTCTAACCTCAGAAGAGAAGATCTAAACAGGATTTCCAGAGAGTAGGAGGCATAGCCTTAATGCTCTCCATAGTTAGCACCTGCTCTACTGACTGGCAAAATCAGAATAAATTATGCAAACCACACACATCCAAAATTGGTAGAATTGCATAATTTCTTTAGCACAGAGGTTGTGAGTTATCATGAAGTATAGTTTGGAGGGGGGGTTGTTTTCGTTTTTAGTACAAAGTAAGTTGAGTCCCTGTTGTACCTGAGAATTCATTTGAGAATAAAGAAGCAGTTATTTTTGCAGCAATGACTAAGCTTGCAATCCTGCATAGAGTCAATTATGCATGGATAAATTCCATTGAAGGCTGCTTGTTATCTCTTCCAAAATAGTGCACATTTGCATGCTGGTGATGTAAGGACTGCAACATATTAAACGATGCTATAAAACACTTAGGAATAGCATTCCAAATGCATCTTTTCTCCATAGTCTATTTGCACATTCTGCCACTCTCACCCATCACACATAATATGAGCGCAGTACATGTGAACCAGTCCTGGTCATCTTTGGAACGCCTTGAAGACTTTCTTGATTGGGCTCATGTTTGTCAGGAATTACTGTTGGGAAAGAGGCACTCATATTTCATGTTGTTTAACTGCTTTATCTATTTAGCAGTTTTTGTGTGTGTGTTTTCAAAAACTTTCCATGCAGACTCCCTGGGAGTAGTGGGACTAAACATCTGATTAAATCAAGAACAGCTGTGGAGGTTGGTGCAAAGCTGGGCTGGGCAAAGCTAAAAGCAAAGGAGGATTGAGGGAATTCCTTGTAAAGCTGCCCTCTAGCTCTGTGTGGAAGGCATGTTCTTTATCCATGATTAAAGCTGTGTTAAAGCCATCTTCCAAACATTTGGCACCATTTATAGAAGCTGCTGTCCAGTGCCAACACAAAGAGTTATCTTCAAAGCCAAGGGTAAAGAACAGTGTAATCAATATGTCACTTTGCAAGGTATCCAGCTGTTGTTTTATCAACAAGGAAGTGAATCAGGAGTAACTATCTGTTCCTGACAAGCCTCCTCTGCATTTAGGCCGTGTGGTGTTCTGCATTGAACTCCTGTGCGACACAGAGTCAATGTTAATTAACATCCAACTGATTCTGTTTATCTGCTGCCTGGCTGCAAGCACCCAAGCTTTTGCAGTCACTGTGTGAGACGGTGTCTCCTAGAATGGTGGCTTTCAAACTCCCCACCATCAGTGTTTTCAGCGTTGACTCATGTGCCTAAGGGTACTTGAATGTGGCGATGATTCCCATTCTCAATTGGGGAGGTATGAAAAATTTGGTACGGGTTGCATTTTAAAGTAAATTTATCTATTACATACATGAACCATATATATAGCAATCCTTTGAAATTCACTCTTCTCTGATTTTTTCTAGTGCAGATCTCCAACCAAAATATGTGTAGAACACTGTGCATATTAGGGGCAAGTGTACAAAAAAGGTATGAACTGGTGAAAATAACATACAGAAATGCATTCTATTAGGGAAACCTGCTTGCAAGAATCTTCCCCTTGCCTGGCTGACCAGAGGGTGGAATGGGCTGGGGGTGGCTTTGTGTCTGTTTGTGGAGAGCCTGGCAGGTGCATCAAAGTGTGTGTGTGTGTGTGTGTGTGTGTGTACATTATGTGCATGTATCAGAGGGTGAGTCTGGGTTCCAGCACACTCCCATCCTACAGGTGGCAGCACAGGTTACTAGTCACTTCAGGACCAAGTAGGATTTTTTGTTCAATATCCTGATTGGTTTAGTATGCTGAGTTTTTCCACCTACACTATACTTTACCTGGAGAATTGATGAGAATAATTGGTTTGGGTAGTGTTTGTTTGTAATAGGTTGATAATGATGGTCTGCAGAGCAGCAAGAAAAGTCAGAGTAGATTTATTAGTGAGCACCTTGGTGTGTCTTTATGGTACTAGGGGATTCCTGGGACCTTAGGGCTGTGGGGCCCAGGGGGCAGGGAAGGACCCCTTTGAGAGTAAACCTGCTCACATGTGTAAAGCTGTGGGATTTGGGAGGTGGTATGAGGGAAATAGGCAGATAACTCTGCATGAAACCCCGGGAGGATTGGCTTGCTCACTAGAATTAACATCGGAGGATGGGGTCACCAGCTGGCTTCTGCCTCAGTTATAGTTTCTGCACAGTTACTGGCTGCAGATCTGGCTTGTAAAAATGTTCAATAGGTTTGTGGCCTAGTTATCCAAGTGTGTGTGTTGTGACTTTTTCTTCCAGCAAAGGGAACAATTAAATTGATAGGTATAATTAAACTTACTTCCAAAATTCATTCATTCTCTCACTCTCTCACTCTTACATGCACACACACCTACACACATATGCACACACTTGAATTTTAGATGAACAATGCATTGCCATCGTTTCCAAATCCTAGAGTTAGGCAGATTTCCCCAGTTGCCTGTGCTCCACTACAGAAACCAAGAGAAGCCTTCATGTGTAACTGAGCAATATGATAGCAGATCATGGGTCAATGTTAGTTCTACTCAGAGTAGACCTACTTAAGTTAATACTCATGACTAATTTGTGTTCATTACTTTCAATGGGTTTACTCCAAGTAGGACTTATTTAAATCCATCCCCATGATTCCTTTTTGCACAGACTTTCATTGTTGTTCTTGTATATACAATACTGCTGCTCATAGGCATCATTAATATGGAGTTACCAAACAAAGATGCAGATTAGGAGGTCGCAGATTCATAGGGTCACCATAAGTCATAATCGACTTGAAGGCACATAACAACAACAGAAAGAACTAAACCGTATGAACCGAAGGTGAACCATATGAAGTCTGGAAATTAAACACAAAATTATTGCAGATAAACTAACACATCAGCCTTGCTCCACCCACAAGAGCAGATAGTTCTAAATCCTAAACTTCAAGGAGAAATTTGAGATGCGGAGAATTTCTTATACATCCCTCCCAAATCTTAATCAAATCCTGGAAATCTGGAGTACTTAGAGATGTGAAGACTGTAATGTTCCTCCCACTAGCACCACCTGTCAGGCTCCCACCTGTGGCTACCAGCAGTCAGAATCACACTTTTATTTTTCTTTAGCTCACCCTAGCACAGATCTCACAAGATCCCACTGCTAGGCAGCACCACCAGTCACTCCCTGTAAACAATACTGCTAGAGACTTCACCTTAGTCTCCTTATGGCTTGTTACTTTGTGTCTGGGTGCCCTTGCTGTCCACACCCCCTTGTATCTTTGTCTATAAAGCATACAATCCTGGGTTGCTCTGGATATTTCACGATGTTACAATATCTCCCTTCACCGCTGCCACCATTTATTTGATATTGTTTCCCTCCAGCCTTGGTAATTACTCTGCCCTCTCTTCTGGTCTGAGTATCCCCAGCCAAGGACCAGGCTTTTGGTAAACCAATAAAAGTATTTATTTGACAACACCAGGAAATAACAAGATTACTTTAGGAATGTTCAACAAGCGTGTGTTTTCATATAGAGTCACTCTTTATGTTTCCAGTCATATATATTCTGCCTAAATACCAGCCAAATATAATCCAACCCACAACCAACTCCAATCCACACTCCACAACTAATCGCCAACAACTCCTCCACAAAACAGAACCCTGAACCAACTGTCAGACTCTCATTTATACCTTCAGCCACTCAAACGCTCAGCCAATCATCATACAGCATTCTCCAGCATTCTAGCCCATGTACTCCCCCCTCTTACTCAGACACTTACCATATATCACTTAATAAACCCACACTTGCCATATTTACAGATATTAAAATACAGGGACATCACAAAGATTGTGGATTTTTTTTAAAAAAATGTTTTAAATATTTTTTCTAAATTTTCCTGTTTCCCACCCGAGAAAAAATGAAAAAAGAAAATGGAAATTTGAAGAAAAAACAGTGGGTTTTTTCCAGATTTTTTTTCTGGGATTTTTCTTGGCCTTCACATCTCTAAAAGTGCTTGCTTTCAATATCTTCATTCTGATTTTTTCCCCACCTCTTTGCAACACTTCACACATCTTTACCTTCCCTGTGCCCTTTCTTTCTTTGAGTAAACATCATGCATGAGAGCAGCAGGTTCTTTTGCCTCAGTACAACACCCATGATGCACGTGTCTATGAAGGCAACCCACACGCACAGCAATGTGTTTAGAGATAGTATTGAACAAAGTGACAGAAAACTAGGATTTTACTGCACAATTATACTGAGCATGTATATTAGCCCTGAGTCTCTGGGACTTGCATGTTGCTCTGTTTATGTACTCAATGATGCATCTTTGCACGAGATGACAGAACTAAGGGGATTTGATGACAGGCTTTAGTAGTGCTTGATACTTTTAAGTACTGAGAGAAATTGGAAGTAGATACATGGTGCTGTATGGAGAATGGAAATTCTCACCTCCTGGTGCACACTTCTGAATGCGCAAATGTCTTCAGTCCAGTACATAGAAGGGGCTGCATAGTCCTGGGTATGTGAAATGAGCAGAGCAGAATGTGCTCACAATCTCGGCTCAAGGCAGTTTGTTGCTTTGTTACATTGACCCTCAGCATACCCGCAATCTTAATTCCCAAGCAAGCATTAATAAAACAAAGGTTGTCAAATCTTCCCCACCCAGCCCTCAATCTTACCTCTAGGGGTCTTCCTCAGGAGCCTTTGTTGTTGACTCTTCTAGCATTGTGACTCACTGAAGACATGGAACACCTGTGATTACAGAAGCCATGGGAAGGATGGCTGGGAATTTGGGCTGACACCGTTCAAGAGAGGAGGGAGGCAGGGAGAGACATGAATGGCCAAAACTGAATTTCAGATGCTCTGGGAGGAAACAGAGCACAGGAGGGTTTGCTTTTCAAATGGCTTCTTAGAAAGCCTGCCAAGCCTTCTGATATACGGTTAACAAGCTGGGCTGCTAATAAATTAACGAAACTAGTGTACTCTCTGCCCAGGTGTTCATGTTTATTGATGCTTTGCAAACCATTGCAAAGTTCCTTGGAACAGCTTCTACTCTCCCCTCACCCAACCACTATAGAACCACCATCTCCAATTCCAACAAAATGAGCAGTTTGTTACCAACATCGTAAGGACAGCAAGTCACATCCTGTGTTGTTGTGGTCTCTGGCCATATGGCATTCTCCCTTTATTTATTTATTTTATTTTATTTTATTTATATACCGCCCTAAGCCCAAAGGCTCTCTGGGCGATGTACAAAAAGATAAAAACAAGCAATGTATAAATACAATAAATACAATAAATCAAAAAACAAAACAAACAAATAATAAAGAAACCAAACAACATCCAAAATACAAAATAATAATGAAAATGCTATTAAAACACACTTTAAAATGCCTGGGAGTATAAAAAGGTTTTCACCTGGCGCCGAAAAGATAGTAGCGTCGGCGCCAGGCGCACCTCATCGCAGAGGCTGTTCCACAGTCCGGGGGCCACCACAGAAAAGGCCCTGGTTCTAGTCACCACCCTCTGAGCTTCTCGATGGGATGGCACTCGGAGGAGGGCCTTAGATGTTGAGCGCAGTGTCCGGATAGGTTCATATTGGGAGAGGCGTTCCACCAGGTATTGCGGTCCCATGCCGTGTAGGGCTATATAGGTCAAAACCAGCACTTTGAATCTAGCCCGGAAACAAATAGGAAGCCAGTGCAGATGGGCCAGAACAGGTGTTATATGAGCGGACTGTGATGCGTCCTTCCCTGGCTCTCCCTGTCAGGTTCCTACCTGTGCGTGGCTACTGCCTGTCACTAGGCACCACCAGGGACTCCACCAGTCCAGACCGCTCTCTCTTATGGTTTCTCTCCCCGCTCTAGCACAGATCTCAACAGATCCCCCTGCTAGGCAACCACCAGTAACGTCCCAATACTAGTACTCCCAGAGACTCTGAATACTGGCATTGTTATTCTCTTCACCGCTGCCACCATTTGTTACAGTTCCCCTTCAGCCTTGGTCATTACCTTACCCTCCCTTCTGGTCTGTGAAACCCCAGCCAAGGATCAGGCCTTTGGTAAACCAAATTAAGTATTTATTACAGATAACAAAGCTAACAAGACTAAGAAGATTTCTTCTTAAGGCACATAAGCATATGGTTTTACTCAATACTAATCCGAACTCCACCTCCCTCCTGGCAAACAACTCTCTAAACCCCACCAAGCAACCCACTCAGTTCTCTTCTTCCCCCCAGATTCCACTCTCACTCTTCCTTTTATACATTCAGCCATTTTAAGCACTCAGCCAATCATCTCGCATTCTACTGCCCATTCACTCCCCCTCTTTCACTCCACTTACCATGTATCTTCTAAACAACCAACACTTACCATATATACACTAATATATAGGAACATCACATTTCCCCCCCCCTTAAACAACAGCAGAGTATTATTCCTGTTCCAGGATATATACGTCGCGTTAACAAATAAAAGTCTCTATGGGGAAAATGTCTTTCTTTGTTCCTCTGTCTGGTCACGTCACTGCAGTCCCAGCCACTTGCCTGGAAAGTCCATCGGCCAGTACATTGTCCTTGCCTTTGATGAACTGGAAGTCCACTTGATAGTCCTGTAGGGCCCAGGACCACCTCTGCAGCATAGTGTTATGGTTTTTCATAGTCTGCAACCATAACAAGGCCCGATGATCCGTAGTCACTGTGAATCTTGATCCCCACACGTATGGGCGCAACTTGTTCAATCCCCACACGACCGCTAGGCACTCCTTCTGGACCGACGAATAGTTTTTCTCCCTCGGCGTCAGCTTGCGACTCAGGTACGCCACTGGATGTCTGGTGCCTTCTCTCTCCTGCAGCAAGACGACTCCCAGCGCCAGGTCCAACGCATCTGTAGCCACGATGAATGGTTTCTCATAGTCTGGTGCTATTAATATGGATCCTTGGCACAAGGCTTGCTTCAGTAGATCAAAAGCCTTCTGACATTCATCCGTCCATACCACACGCTCAGAACACTTCTTCTTTGTTAATTCATGCAAGGGGGTTGCTATTTCCCCAAAATTTCTCACAAACTTCCTATAAAATCCAGCCACACCCAGAAATGCCCTTACTTGTTTTTTGGTTAAGGGGATCGGCCACGCTTGTATCGCCTCCACCTTGCTCCATAAGGGGGTGATTTTCCCACTCCCCACCTTATGTCCTAAATAGATTACTTCCTTTAGTCCAAACTGGCATTTCTTAGCTTTTATTGTGAGGCCTGCTTTTCTTAAGGCCTCCAATACTGTTGTCAGGTGTTGGACATGCTCAGGCACCGACTTGCTAAAAATGGCCACGTCATCGATATAGGCCACTGCAAAATCTGACATGCCTCGCAACACAGTATTGATTAGCCTCTGAAATGAACTTGGTGAGTTCCTTAGTCCCATGGGTAAGGTCACAAACTCATATAACCCATCTGGTGTACTGAAGGCAGTTTTGGCTCTGGATTGCTCGTCTAGTTAACATAAGAACATAAGAAGAGCCTGCTGGATCAGGCCAGTGGCCCATCTAGTCCAGCATCCTGTTCTCACAGTGGCCAACCAGGTACCTGGGGGAAGCCCGCAAGCAGGACCCGAGTGCAAGAACACTCTCTCCTCCTGAGGCTTCCGGCAACTGGTTTTCAGAAGCATGCTGCCTCTGACTAGGGTGGCACAGCACAGCCATCATGGCTAGTAGCCATTGATAGCCCTGTCCTCCATGAATTTGTCTAATCTTCTTTTAAAGCCATCCAAGCTGGTGGCCATTACTGCATCTTGTGGGAGCAAATTCCATAGTTTAACTATGCGCTGAGTAAAGAAGTACTTCCTTTTGTCTGTCCTGATTCTTCCAACATTCAGCTTCTTTGAATGTCCACGAGTTCTAGTATTATGAGAGAGGGAGAAGAACTTTTCTCTATCCACTTTCTCAATGCCATGCATAATTTTATACACATCTATCATGTCTCCTCTGACCCGCCTTTTCTCTAAACTAAAAAGCCCCTAATGCTGCAACCTTTCCTCGTAAGGGAGTCGCTCCATCCCTTTGATCGTTCTGGTTGCCCTCTTCTGAACCTTTTCCAACTCTATAATATCCTTTTTGAGATGAGGCGACCAGAACTGTACACAGTATTCCAAATGCGGCCACACCATAGATTTATACAACGGCATTATGATATCGGCTGTTTTATTTTCAATACCTTTCCTAATTATTGCTAGCATGGAATTTGCCTTTTTCACAGCTGCCGCACACTGGGTCGACATTTTCATCGTGCTGTCCACTACAACCCCGAGGTCTCTCTCCTGGTCGGTCACCGCCAGTTCAGACCCCATGAGCGTATATGTGAAATTAAGATTTTTTGCTCCAATATGCATAATTTTACATAATTTGTTTATATTGAATTGCATTTGCCATTTTTCCGCCCATTCACTCAGTTTGGAGAGATCTTTTTGGAGCTCTTCACAATCCCTTTTTGTTTTAACAACCCTGAACAATTTAGTGTCGTCAGCAAACTTGGCCACTTCACTGCTCACTCCTAATTCTAGGTCATTAATGAACAAGTTGAAAAGTACAGGTCCCAATACCGATCCTTGAGGGACTCAAGTTTTGCAGTTTTCTAATGAAATAATGTTCTAGTAAAAAATGAGGTTATATGGGAAAGACTTCTGAAAGCGATCTTGTTCTGGAGAGCCTTTGGGAGGGACTGAAGGTAGAGCCTGACACTGATTTTATGCCTTCTACGTTAAATTTTACCCTTGTAGTCCACTTTAGTACCACTCCTTATATGTGTGTGTGTGTGTGTGTGTGTGTGTGTATGAACATAATTGTGAATAAACAGAGGTTTTTATTGTATTAACAAAACGTTTCAGCTTCCGCCTTCATCAGCTGCTAACATACAATGCTGTTGCGAAGGTGGCAGTTATAGAGCTTTGAGGATGGAATGCTCAGAGGGGCTTCCTTTGCAGAAGCTAAGTGATGCTGGCACTGTCCTCCAGGTTCAGGCCATGTGGTGCCAATGTGTCCAGAGAGTAAATCCAAAGTTCTCCCTTTTGGTCAATGCTGCTGGATCTGCTGGCATCTCTATCGCTGTAATGGAAAAGTCCAACAGGCTGTGCCCCTCGATGTTAAAATGCTTTGCAACTGGTTGCTGCACTTTTTTTGTCAAGATTGCCGACTTGTGGTTCCTGAAGTGCGTGCGTAGGTCAGTTGTGGTCTTTCCTATGTATTGGATATGACATCCTGGTCTTTTGCACTCAGTGATGTAAACTATATTGCAAGGACCTGCAGGTGATGTTCTGTTTGATGTAATATGTCCTGCCTGTCCTAGTGCTTGTAAAAGTGGCTGTCTCCCTGAGGTACGCACAGGTGTGACAAGGATGAGACCTTGGATTGGTGATAGGTGGCTTAAGCACAGCTCTCATCAACAGTCTGAGCAAATTAGGAGGTTGGCGAAATGCTATAACAGGAGGCCTGCTGATGGCTCTAGTAAGATGTTCAGAGTTTGCCAGCAATGGGTAGCTCTCCCTGATTGCTTGGTGATAGTTCGGAGATGCTGGATGGAAATAGTATATAGTATTTTATGTATTTTAATTGTATTTTATGTATTTTAATGTTTTGTGATTTTGTTTACAATTTTATTATGTACGTGTTTGATTTTATTTTTGTAAGCCGCCCTGAGTGCCCTATTACAGGGTAGAAGGGTGGGATAGAAATATTTTAAATAATTAAATAAGTGCATTTAAAAAGGGCTATGTTAATAGAACTGTATTATAGTACACAGAAGAGTTTAAAATTATGCACAACAGGGAGAAAGTGGATAGAGAAAAGATTTTCTTCCTCTCTCATAACACTAGAATTCATGGACACCCAGTGAAGCTGAATGTTGGAAGATTCAGGACAGACAAAAGAAAGTACTTACTCTCACACAGAGCATAGTTAAACTATGCTGCAACAAGAGGCAGTGATGGCCACCAATTTGGATGGCTTTAAAATAAGATGAGGACAAAGCTTTTAATGGCTACTAGCCATGATGGCTATGCTCTGCCTCCACAGTCAGAGGCAGCATGATTCTGAATGCCAGTTGCTGGAAACTATAGGAGGGGAGGTTGCTCTTTGCACTCAGGTCCTGCTTGTGGGCTTCCCATTATGGGCATCTGATTGGCCACTGTGAGAACAGGATGCTGGACTTTTAAAAATATATATGTATGAAGAATTCACAAACTGAACTTAAGGCTGGAAAAATTAGAAACTGAGACAAACTGAAACTGACTGACTTGTCTATCCCTAATATATATACCAGCAGTACTCAAATGTTTTGTAGGGGCCGGATTGTATGTGATCCACACATTGAGAAGTTTGTCACGGAAGTTCAGATTTTACTCTTTGGATGGTCACTCAGTGTGAGATACTAGATCAAAGTTTTGCTGTCACTTGATACATGGGGTAGTATTCAATGATAGTAGTACTCACAGTAGACCCACTGGAGGTAACAGAAATGACTAAATTGGGTCATTACTTTAGATGGGTCTACTCTGAGTAGGTATCAATAGAAGCTAAAATGATGAAACTGAGCCTCCAGGAGGACTTCTGTATCTTTAAATGTTTTGCAGGGGGAAGGGAAAATTCTACCTTGTGGTTTTTCCCATTACAGTGTTGCAAGAACACTTGCGCTTGGCTGATTTCTCTTCTCCTAATGATACAGGATCAGTCTCAGGCCCTGAACCTGGCAACCCTACTCATAACATCTAGAAGCTGTGCATTCAGTGTAGTAGGCCCAAGCCTGTGGAATCGTTTAGATAGCTTGGTAGACAGTGCTGGGGAGAAGTCAGTGGTCGTGGTGCATGTTGGCACCAACGACATGGGGAAATGCAGCCGTGAGGTCCTGGAAGCAAAATTTAGGTTGCTAGGTAGGATGCTGAAAACCAGGACCTCCAAGGTGGCTTTCTCCGAAATGCTACCGGTTCCACGCACAGAACCAGCCGGACAGGCACAGCTTTGCAGTCTCAATGCATGGATGAGACGATGGTGTCGGGTGGAAGGGTTTGGATTTGTTAGGCACTGGGGAACATTTTGGGACAAGCCGGGCCTGTACAAAAGGGACGGGCTCCACTTGAACCAGAATGGAACCAGACTGCTGGCACTTAAAATTAAAAAGGTAGCAGAGCAGCTTTTAAACTGACTGAGGGGGGAAACCCGACAGGAGCTGAGGAAGGTCTGGTTCGGAATAAACCTCCCCCCTGGGATAAACACCAAAGAAATGATGAAATTTTAAAAGAGGTAGGCCTAGAAGTAGGCATTGTTAGAGCAGGGGCACAGGATATAAATTCAGAAGAGCAAAATTACCACAGGCCAAACCACAAGTGCCAAAGACACTTGAAGAAAGACACTGCTTACAAATGCCTGTACACTGATGCTAGGAGCCTCTGAACCAAGATGGGAGAACTGGAGTGCTTGGTCTTAGAGGAGAGCATTGATATAGTGAGCATAACGGAGACCTGGTGGAACGGAGAAGACCAGTGGGACACGGTTATCCCTGGATATAAACTATATTGGAAGGACAGGGAAGGACGTATCGGTGGCGGAGTCGCTCTATACGTGAAAGAAGGCATTGAATCCAGCAAGCTCGAAACCCCAAAAGAGGCAGACTCCTCCATAGAATCATTGTGGGTGGTGATACCATGCCCCAGGAGGGATTTAATACTGGGAACAATCTATCATCCCCCTGATTAAAATGCTCAGGGAGACCTTGAGATGAGATATGAAATTGAAGAAGCATCCAAACTAGGAAATGTGGTAGTAATGGGTGACTTCAACTACCCAGACATAGACTGGCCGCATATGTGTTCCAGTCATGACAAAGAAACAACATTTCTAGATATTCTAAATGACTTTTCCCTAGACCAGATGGTCATGGAACCGACCAGAGGGACAGCAACCCTGGACTTAATCCTCAGTGGGGACCGGGACCTGGTGCGAGATGTAAGTGTTGTCGAACCGATTGGGAGCAGTGACCATAGTGCTATTAAATTAAACATACATGTACATGGCCAATTGCTAAGAAAATCCAACACGGTCACATTTGACTTCAAAAGAGGAAACTTCACAAAAATGAGGGGATAGGTAAAAAGAAAGCTGAAAAACAAAGTCCAGAGGGTCACATCACTCGAAAATGCTTGAAAGTTGTTTAAAAACACTATATTAGAAGCTCAACTGGAGTGCATACCGCAGATCAGAAAAGATACCGCCAGGGCCAAGAAGATGCCAACATGGTTAATCAAGGAAGCTCTTAGAGGCAAAAAGTCTTTCTTCAGAAAATGGAAGTCTTGTCCGAATGAAGAAAATAAAAAAGAACATAAACTCTGGCAAAAGAAATGCAAGAAGACAATAAGGGATGCTAAAAAATAATTTGAGGAGCACATTGCTAAGAACATAAAAACCAAAACAAAAAATGCTATAAATACATTCAAAGCAGGAGACCATCTAGGAAGGCGATTGGACCCTTGGATGATAAGGGAGACAAAGGTGTACTAAAGAACGATAAGGAGATTGCAGAGAAGCTAAATGAATTCTTTGCATCTGTCTTCACAGTGGAAGATATAGGGCAGATCCCTGAACCTGAACTAACATTTGCAGGAAGGGATTCTGAGGAACTGAGACAAACAGTGGTAACGAGAGAGGAAGTTCTAGGCTTAATGGACAATATAAAAACTGACAAATCACCGGGCCCGGATGGCATGCACCCGAGAGTTCTCTTTTTTTTTTTCAATAATTTTTATTCAGATTTTCATAAAACATACAAGACGAAATCATAAAACATTCAAAGACAAAAAACAAAATCAAAAATAGTTAAACAAAAAGAAAAAGAAAAAAAAAACAAAAATAAAAAATAAAGAGTAAAATATTGACTTCCCATTTGTCAAAGATCAAATCAGTTATAAGTCTATAATATATAACAATCCTGTCTCTTAAGTCATATTATAAAATCACTTTCCTCCAGTAGTTATCTTACTTAATCATCAAATCTCATAAACATTACTTTATTCTTTCCACAAAAAGTCAAAGAGAGGTTTCAATTCTTTAAGAAATATATCTATCAATTTTTTTTCCAGATAAGCATATCGATTAATCCATCTCATTACTAATTATGATAATCTTATTGTCATAACCATAGTCAAAATAAACATTTCAATTAATCCATCACATCAGAATCTGTTAGGTTCAGTAATTTCAGTAGCCATTGTTCTATTATCCCTATTAGTTCCATTTTCCATCTTCCATCTTCAGTAGTCTTGTTAAGTCCAGTAATTTCAGTATCCAATCTTCCATTATCAGTATTCCATAATAATCTTGCTGTCAAAACCATAGTCATATAGTAAGAGTCTGATGGGAATTACCTCTATCCCAAATATTTTCTTGCCATCCATTCTGAATAGGTTGCTGAAATACTGCTGTAAAATCATATCGCACCCGAGAGTTCTCAACTCAAATGTGAAATTGCTGATCTGCTAACTAAAATATGTAAATTGTCCCTCGGGTCCTCCTCCGTGCCTGAGGACTGGAAAGTGGCAAATGTAACGCCAATATTCAAAAAGGGATCCAGGGGGGATCCCGGAAATTACAGGCCAGTTAGCTTAACTGCTGTCCCTGGAAAACTGGTAGAAAGTATTATTGAAGCTAGATTAATTAAGCACATAGAAGAACAAGCTTTGCTGAAGCAGAGCCAGCATGGCTTCTGCAAGGGAAAGTCCTGTCTCAGTAACCTATTAGAATTGTTTGAGAGTGTCAACAAGCATATAGATAGAGGTGATCCAGTGGACATAGTGTACTTAGACTTTCAGAAAGCATTTGACAAGGCACCTCACCAAAGACTTCTGAGGAGCTTAGCAGTCATGGAATAAGAGGAGAGGTCCTCTTGTGGACAAGGAATTGGTTAAGAAGCAGAAAGCAGAGAGTAGGAATAAACGGACAGTTATCCCAATGGAGGGCTGTAGAAAGTGGAGTCCCTCAAGGATCGGTATTGGGACCTGTACTTTTCAACTTGTTCATTAATGACCTAGAATTAGGAGTGAGCAGTCAAGGCCAAGTTTGCTGGTGACACTAAATTGCTCAGGGTTGTTAACACAAAAAGGGATTGCGAAGAGCTCCAAAAAGATCTCTCCAAACTGAGTGAATGGGCGGAAAAATGGCAAATGCAATTTGATATAAACAAGTGTAAAATTATGCATATTGGAGCAAAAAATCTTAATTTCACATATACGCTCATGGGGTCTGAACTGGTGGTGACCGACCAGGAGAGAGACCTCGGGGTTGTAGTGGACAGCACGATGAAAATGTCGACCCAGTGTGCGGCAGCTGTGAAAAAGGCAAATTCCATGCTAGCGATAATTAGGAAAGGTATTGAAAATAAAACAGCCGATATCATAATGCCGTTGTATAAATCTATGGTGCGGCCGCATTTGGAATACTGTGTACAGTTCTGGTCGCCTCATCTCAAAAAGGATATTATAGAGTTGGAAAAGGTTCAGAAGAGGGCAACCAGAATGATCAAGGGGATGAAGCGACTCCCTTACGAGGAAAGGTTGCAGCATTTGGGGCTTTTTAGTTTAGAGAAAAGGTGGGTCAGAGGAGACATGATAGATGTGTATAAAATTATGCATGGCATTGAGAAAGTGGATAGAGAAAAGTTCTTCTCCCTCTCTCATAATACTAGAACTCGTGGACATTCAAAGAAGCTGAATGTTGGAAGATTCAGGACAGACAAAAGGAAGTACTTCTTTACTCAGCGCATAGTTAAACTATGGAATTTGCTCCCACAAGATGCAGTAATGGCCACCAGCTTGGATGGCTTTAAAAGAAGATTAGACAAATTCATGGAGGACAGGGCTATCAATGGCTACTAGCCGTGATGGCTGTGCTCTGCCACCCTAGTCAGAGGCAGCATGCTTCTGAAAACCAGTAGTTGGAAGCCTCAGGAGGGGAGAGTGTTCTTGCACTCGGGTCCTGCTTGCGGGCTTCCCCCAGGCACCTGGTTGGCCACTGTGAGAACAGGATGCTGGACTAGATGGGCCACTGGCCTGATCCAGCAGGCTCTTCTTATGTTCTTATGTTTAACCCCTTCCTGACTAAGATTAGACAGGCACCACCCATGCTGAAATTCAGGCACATGACTAACATTTTTTTGTTCCAGCAGCAATTTTAAGGTAGTGTTTAATTTTGTGATTTGATTTATTGTTTTGTTTAACGTATTGCTTGTTTTTAGGTACACCACTTAGAAATGCAAATAGTTCAGCAGTATATAAATATATTAAATAAATAAATACAGAAGGCAAGAAGGCCCTTCTTCCATGTTCCATCTTTAGAATAAGTACTTTATATTTTTACAAAACATAGGGTCTTCTCTGTGGTGGCTTGTGATGTTCCTATATTAATGTATATATGGTAAGTGTTGTTGTTTTAGAAGATACATGGTAAGTGGAGTGAAAGAGGGGGAGTGAATGGGCAGTAGAATGCGAGATGATTGGCTGAGTGTTTAAAATGGCTGAATGTATAAAAGGAAGAGTGAAAGTGGAATAGGGGGGAGAAGAGAAAGAGTGGATTGCTTGGTGGGGTTTCAGAGAGTTGTTTGCCAGGAGAGAGTGATGAAGGAGGGGGGTGGAGTTCAGATTATATTGAGTAAAACCATATGCTTATGTGCCTTAAGAAGAAATCTTGTTAATCTTGTTAGCTTTGTTATCTGTAATAAATACTTAATTTGGTTTACCAAAGGCCTGATCCTTGGCTGGGGTTTCACAGACCAGAAGGGAGGGTAAGGTAATGACCAAGGCTGAAGGGGAACTGTAACAAATGGTGGCAGCGGTGAAGAGAATAACAATACCAGTATTCAGAGTCTCTGGGAATACTAGTATTGGGACGTTACTGGTGGTTGCCTAGCAGGGGGATCTGTTGAGATCTGTGCTAGAGCGGATAGGTAAACCATAAGAGAGTGCGGTCCGGACTGGTGGAGTCCCTGGTGGTGCCTAGAGACAGGCAGTAACCACGAGCAGGTAGGAACCTGACAGGGAGAGCCAGGGAAGGATGCTTCACATGGTTCTCCAACTGTGGAATGCCTTTCTGAGGGACATGCCCCTAATGCCAACACTATATTAATTTTGGCATCAGGTTTAAACCTTATATATATATATTTCCCCAGGCATTTTAGATTATAATCTTAGCTGTTTGAATAGTTTTATTCCTCTTAATCTGTTAATCTTTGTTTCAGTGCTTTTAAATTTCTTTCTACACTACCCCCCTTAATTCTCTCCCCTTAAATATTAGACAAGTGCCATCTTTGTTATCTTTTCAGTGGCTACTGAAGACATTCCTCTTTCAACAAGCCTTTTAAGTAGAGATCTTTATCCTAGTTTGCATCTGTGTTGGAGCTGCTTTTTAAGATGTTTTAAAAGATTTTTTTAAAATGTTTTTGAGATGTTTTGTTTTTAACATGGTGTTCAGGCGTTCTGTTATTTAAATGTTCTCAGATGTTTTTAGGGTTTTATTTGTTTGCCATCCTGGGCTCTTTCTGAAAGGAAGGGTGGGATAGAAGTTTAATCAATCAATCAATCAATCAACCAATCAATCAATAATACCCTGGAATCTCTCTCTCTCTCTCTCTTTATTTATTTAATTTTGAATGAAGGGCAATTTATACATTTTAAAAATAAACAAGGCCCTGGCCCACATACTGCAGACATCAAGAACATATAGATAAGGGACCCTAGAGAGCAGGGGCAACCCATGTGATGCCCTCCAGAAGTTATTGGACTAAAGTCCTTATCATCCCCAGCCAGCATGCCCCATAGTGAGGGATCATGGGAGTTGTAGTCCAGCAGCATTTGGAGGGTACCACACTGGCTAGCTCTGCTTTATGCAGGGATTGAGTGCCTGGGGCTCTTTGGACTCTTCCCAGGCCATATCCCCTCCCAAGACACCAGGCCTGGCACCAGAGGGCAATCAGGCTGGGCCTTGGCTGAGGCCCCCTGCAGCCTAGAGGGCCCCTGAATGGCCCCTCCATAGTGTGGGAGGGCAGCGCTCACTCTCGAGGGCAGTGTTGGGTCCTGCAACCTGACTCTGCCATGGTTCATGAAGAGGGAGCTCCAAGGCACCCCCCATACGGGCAGTATGGGCTTCAATAAGCCCTTGCATGCCCCCTACCTCTCCCATCAGTGTGAATGCCATGCGTGCTCCACTGCTGCCATCTTGGTTGATGGCAGACATCATTCACACGACACAAAGGGTAGGTGGGGTATGTGCACAGGTTTATTGAAGCCCATGCTGCCTGCATCAGGAGGGGGCCTAGGGCAGGCTGGTGCCGAAGGGAATAAGCAGAGGGTGGCTAGCGTCCAAAAGAGAAATCAAAAAAGGGGTCAAAGAAATTTGATATTGACACAGTACAGAAAGCGATTTGCTGGTCTTATAACCTTATAAGCTATTATCCCCTGATGAAGGCCTGCAGATAACAGGCTGAAACGCATTCGGTTTTATCTATAATAAAAGTTCCTATTTTCCAGAATCTTGGTCTTTGACCCCTTTTTTGATTTGGTGCCCAAGGGCCCAGTCATGCGTGACACCAGCCCTGCAAGACATGCCCCTTCTCCCCTGCTTTATGAGAGTTTTTGCCTGGCTAGAGTGTGTCCTTGAACTCTGATAATCCTTCTTGCTTGCCTGCAAGCGGTGTGTGAGTAAATTATTGTGAGTTGCTTCAACAAACTTCGTTTCTAGCTCCTCCAACCCATGCCTTGTGGCCCTTGCAAGCTTTTCTAGAAGTGAATGTGGCTCGCAGGCTGAAAAAAATGTTCCACACCTTTGCTCTAGAGAGGTCCTTAATCACAGCAATTACTTTTCAGGATCAGGACCCAGAAGTCACAAACTCTGTTAGAGGCAGCAGCTGATACCCAAGTGTGAAATCTCCCTACCATTTCTAATCCAATTTGAGCACAGTTAATCTCTAATCCTTAGAAACCAATCAGTCGTGTCATTTCAAGCAATCATAAACACCAATAAAAAGAGTCTAGAAATTCTGAATTCACAGCCAAATAGCTGCAATAGTACAGCATGTTCTCTCATTTTTTTTCTCTCATTGCCAAAGCCAATTTAATTTTCACTTTGCCTTTAATGCCAATGAAAACTTAATTTGGATTTTTTTCTTTTTTCTTCTATTTTAAAACTCATCTAGTCTGCTGCTCTCCCCTAATGGCACTACGATGGAAATAATTTAAAACATTTAGAGGCAAATGCTAAGGTTAACCTTTCAGTCAAGCCTCTAGAAAAAAATAATTATTTGGCTATTACCAATAGCAAAATGTTAATATAACTGCCAGGAATTGTTAAAAGTACAACGCATGAGCTGTCTTAAAAAAAAAAAAAAAAAGGGAAGGCAACTGAAATGTATTGACCTAATTTTCTAAAGATTGATGGAGGTGGATTGAAGGAGACCTGTGGGTGTAAATTATGTATTTCCCAAATAACTAAGGAAGAGGGGAGTAAGGATTCCAATGACCCTTTGCAGAATGAATACACAAACACCCCAACACCATCCAGTGACCTTTCAGTGAACTGAAAGAAGTTTAAGAAGGCATACTGTAAATTAGGAAACATTAACAGTCCTAATGAACCAAATGATTTGAGAGAATGAGCTGAAAATCAAAGTCAATAGATTTATTTATTTATTATTTATAACAAATGGAGGAGTTTGTATCAAGATAACATTAGAGCTGAAAACGAGATTCATGGCATGTACGCTGGTATAAAGGGCCAGCCCTGCTGTTAAACCAGGCGTGGGGAACCTTCGGCCTTCCAGATGTTGCTGAGCTACAGTCCTGTCATCCCTGGCCCATTGGCCATGCTTGCTGGGGCTGATGGGAGTTGTAGTTCAGCAACATCAAGAGGACCATAGGTCCAAACACCTTTGTTAGATAGAGGAAGGTACCCACCTCAGAGAGCTGATTTTGGGTATCATGAAAGCATTGCAATTGTTACCAATTAATTAATTATGATTGTGTTTTTACTGCAAGCAAGTGGGAGATTTTCTGTTCCAGGTGCTAAAATAACCCAACTGACATGGAGCTAAGTTGGTCCTTGCCTGCATGCTCACAGTCTAAAAAGACATGGCACACAACGAAAAAGAAGGGGGAGAGAGGAGGAAAAAGCAAGCTCCAGTTCTTAAAAGTCCAGTTCTTGTGGATGCATGGGTTGGGGGGACACCATGTGTTGCTCTGCTTCAGGCAGCAAAAACTATTGGACCAGCCCTATAGATACTCTTTGTGGTATAAGCCATCACTCAAGGACACAAAGTTGAGGGGAAAAGGAAATATTGTTTCTCTAGATTGTGGCATAGTTCCTCCCATCACACAACTCGGTGCTTCAGCTCAGGGGTAGCAACGTGATAGAATCATAGAATCATAGAGTTGGAAGGGGCCTTGTAGGCCATTGAGTCCAACCCCCTGCTCACAGCAGGAAATCCACAGCTAGAGCATCTCCCGCAGATAGCCATCCAGCCTCTGCTTGAAGACATCCAGCGAAGGGGATCCCACCACCTCCCTAGGCAGTCGGTTCCATTGCCGAACTGCCCTTACTGTCAAGAAGTTCCTTCTAATGTCCAATCTGAATCTACGCTCCTGCAACTTAAAACCATTAGACCTAGTCCTATCCTCTGGGGCAGCAGAGGACAAATCTGTACCCTCCTCTATGTGACAGCCCTTCAGGTACTTAAAGAGTGGAATCATGTCACCCCTCAGCCTTCTGTGATGCCCTCCAGAAGTTGGTGGACTACAACTCCCACCATCCCTGACCACTGGTTATGCTGGAAAGGTATGGGAGTCAATATCTTGAGGATACCAAATCAGCCACTCCTGCTTTAGTTCCTTCCCACTGGGCCTAACTATAACTGCTCATGGGTCAGACATGGGCAAATGTGATTAGGGCAAATGTGAGACCCAGTCCTTGTTGGTATGGTGCCTTGTTGTTTCTGCATAGGCCTCTGATTACCTGCTCCATTCCTAGTCTGACCATTTATCTTCATAAGCACAACAAAGGCAACTTCAGACAAACAGGCACATTTTTGGGGAGAGGTGTTTGTGGCTTTGGCATACATTTAAATGTTGAAAGCAATCATCAGTCAGCGCCTCATACCAGGCAGCTGATTGGCCATAGCAGTGCTCCTGATAAATGACCACACATGGTCTGAGATGGGAACATCATGGGGAAAGGTTTTTGAAAGGTTTTCTGTCTTTTCCAGAAACTGTGTCCCTCCTGTCTACAAATTTGTAGGGCAGTACACTATCTCAGAGAGGAGGTCAGGTCTCCTGCTCCCCTGGTGCATTCACTATAGCTGCCCAATTTCCCTGCTTTTTAAAGTTTGGTAGAAATATCTGTGGCTTATAGGTATGTTCTTAAACCGCAAGGTTTTTTTGCCTATTAGTGAATTTCTCTGCTTTTTAATCTGGGAGGTAAGAAATGGGATCCTGTGCAAGTTTGCTGAGAACAGATTAATCATTTGCATGCTTATTGAGTTCAGTGGGATTTACTCTCCTGCAATCATGCTCAGGATAGGTGAAACTGACCACAGGGAATGGGGAGGGGAGGAGGGATATGGGAGCAGGCAGGAGGGGGAAGGGGAGAGCAGGTCTGATCATTTGCATGTTTATTGAGTTCAGTGGGATATACTCCCATGCAATCATGTGTAGGATAGGTAAAAGTGAGCATCAGGAGGGAAGACTGGAGTGGGCAGGGGAGGAGGAAGAAGGAAGAGAGGAGGGGAGGAAGAAGGGAGGAGGAAGGGATAGGAGAGGGGAAAGGCAGTTCTGATCATTTGCATGCTTCCTGAGTTCAGTGGGATTTACATCATGCAATCATGGCTAAGATAGGTAAAACTGACCATGTGGGGGAGAAGGGGGAGGGGAGAGTAGAGGGAAAGAAGAAGGGGGAGAGGGAGCAGAAGGAGTGGGAGGGGAGGGGAGGGATGAGGAAGGGGAGGGGAAAGAAGGGACAAAAGGGATGAGATAGGAGGGAGGAGGAGGGAAGGACAGGTTTAATCATCTGCATGCTTATTGAGTTCAATGGGTTTTACTCCCATGCAATCATGCTTGAAAATGAATTGGACTGCCTTCAAGTCAATTCCGACTTCTGGGAACCCTACAAATAGGGTTTTCATGGTGAGCGGTATTCAGAGGGGGTTTACCATTCCCTCCCTCTGAGGCTGAGAGACAGTGACTGGCCCAAGGTCATCCAGTGAGCTTCATGGCTGTGTGGGGATTTGAATCCTGTTCTCCCAGGTCATAGTCCTAAGATAGGTAAAACTGACCATGGAGGAGGAGGAGGAGGGGAGAGCAGGGGGCAGAGAGGAGGGGAAGGAGGAGGAGGGGGAAGGAAGGGATGGGGAGGGGAAGGGAGGGGAGGGGTGAAGGAATGAGGAGGGAAGGGGCAAGAGGGAGGGGGGATAGGAGGGAGGAAGAGGGGAGGGCAATTTTGATCATTTGCATGCTTTTTGATTGCAGTGGGATTTACTCCTGTGCAATCATGCTTAGGATAGGTGAAATTGACCTGGGGAGGCGTAAGGGGAGGAGGAGGGCAGGAATGGGATGGGGAGGGAGGAAGAGGAAGGGGAGGAGATTGAATGTGTGGGCACTGGGCAGAGGGGAAGCCCCTTTCCTTTCCAAAAGGAAAACAGTATGAACAGTATCATTGTTTTTCAGGGTTTCACCCATCTTTTTATTCTACAGCAGGCACATGTAGCCTCCTACCCAAATTTAAAACAAAGCTGTCCCAGGCCACATCCACACCAGAGCTTTATTTCCCTTTATATAGTCATGTCTTCTCCCAAAGAATACTGGGAAGTGTAGTTAGTGAAGGGTGCCGAGTGTTGCTAGGAGTTCCCCTCACAGACCTTCAATCAGAGTGACTTACGGTTAAAGCACTCTGGCCACTGGTGCTCTGTCAGGGGAATAGGAATCTCCTCTGAGCACCCTTCACAAACTACACTTCCCAGGATTCTCTGGGGGAGGCCATGACTGTCTCACGTGAAATCAAAGTCTGGTGTGGGTGTGGCCCCTTGATTAGCCAAGCACAGCAGCTGTGAGTGTGGCTTTTAGAACACTGACAATTGGTTCTGATTGAGCATGCTCAACATTATCAGTTCAATGCAAAACAATTAATTAAAAATCAGCCAGGCATTTTTTTTAACATTTAAGATACAGAAGATGAAGGTCAGAGTATGGGGCAAGGTCAGTAATACTGTAATAGAATTACAAGTCCTCTGTGAACATGGGTGATTTTTAATGAACTTCAACCGATTATGAGAACTCTGACAGAAAAAAAGCCCCAAAGGGGTCTAGATTTTTTCTCTTTTTTACACTTTGATTCTCTCTGACTGTTTTGTGTATCTCCATGAAAATTTAGAGAGTTGTTAAGCAAGCTTTCTGAGTTCAGCACTGTAAGTTTTGTAAGGTTTGTTCTGAAATGAGCTTGTGTGAAGCATCAGAATGGCATGTGGGTATTTTCGATTCAACATTGCGAAAAATCCATGCTGACTGTAGTATATAGCCTGTATAATATCCAGTTTAGGGATGGGTGAGAGCTAGGTTCCATCCATATTTTTAAATGAACCACCATAACTCGCAAGTCCAGGACTTATACCCAGATTGGAATGTACTGTAACTATTGTTTGGTTGCTGCAATTCTCTGAATTTTGTAATACAGTTCTCAGCTCAAAAAAAGTATCAAAATATATAAAATATGTATATTTTAGGATAAAATATGTTCACAAATGGAATCACATATACATTTAAAGGGCATTTTGTGATCAAGTGTGTTAAGAAAGAACTTTGTGAATCTGTTTTATTCTTTGTTTTAGTAATGTTGGGGTGGATTTTTTTTTAAAAAAACCCAGTTTATATTGGTTGGAAGCTGCTTTTCCCAGAAAAGCAGTGTGTGTGTGTGTGTGTTGTTGTCATTGTTGTGATGTGCCTTCAAGTCGATTACGACTTATGGCAACCCTATGAATCAGCGACCTCCAATAACATATGTCATGAACCACCTTGTACGCATGTTTATAATAGAGATGGGCAAGAATTTTGATTCAATTCATATTTCAAAAAGCATATATCAGATTCACATTTTCTGAAACAATATGAGAACTGAAATATAGCCATCCTTCAAAATTCTCACTTATTCGAATTCTAAGACAGTTTGCCAACAACAATGTTAATAAAAATGCATATATTAGGGTACAATATGCATAAAAATGAATATATGAGTGAAAATACTATGAAAAATGCATTGTATGATGAGAAATAGCTCAAAAATGTTTGCATAGCCCACATAAATGTGTTATCAGGAGAAGTTCACACTAAAATGCGGGAGAATTTTCATGAGGATTTTTTAAAAAAATTACAAATTATTTCAGAAATGTGGAGAACTGAATTCAGGATTGGAAAAATAAAAATTAAGAGGACCAGCACTGAAGATCTTTCTGTCACTAAATATAGATAGATAGGTATGTAAAAGGTATTAATAATTAATAATAATAATTTTAAAATAGAATAGAATAAGACATGCCATATATACATTTCCATATGGATTTTTTTTAAAAAAAATATTGCTACTTCACAGATGAGTGTGGAAACAGGATGGAATGGACTTATAAATGAACACATGCAAAGTTGACATGGATTGCAGCTAGACTGATCTGTCCATCCCTAATCCAGTTGCATGGGAGGAAAGGACTTTCCTCCTTAGAGTCTGCTACATCTCTTTTATTTTCAATTTCTTCCCACATCATGTCTAAAGCCAGTCCTGAGAATAGCCGATTGAGGGACAATAAAAATAAATGGAGTTGAAGTAACACTCTGAAGGAATAATAGATTCACCCAGTTGGAGAGGGGAGTCTAGTCCAGCCCTGCACTCAGCATTGGAACTCTGGAGCTAAAGCATCCCTGAAAGATTGTTTGAAGACCTCCAGCAGAAGGACACCCTCCCCCGGTAGTTGGTTCCATCGTCTAACTGTTCTTAGAGTTTTGCTAACATTTATCTGAAGTCTTCCCTCCAGAAACTTAAAGCCATGAGAGAACAAGAGTACAACCAGTCTGTACCTAAAATGAAATCATGTGAAGCAGCAGATTTTCCTACACTGTATCATTTGGATGGTGTGTGTGTGGAAGGTTGCATGGGAAAATGCTCCCCCACTAAGAAAAGCTCCCATAACATACAAAACTAGTATGTCAAAATTAGAGATGCAGGAGAAATTTGATTCAGTTCGCATTTAAAGCTAAATCAGTCAAATTTGCACTTCCCAAAGCAACATGAGAGCCAAAACACAGCCATCCTTTGAAATTCACACTTATTGAATTTTGCAATACAGTTCTCAAACCAAGTAATGTTCACCAAAATGCATATATTAGGGGAAGGTGTGCATAAAAATGAATATATAAGTGAAAACAACATAGAAAGAATGCATTACATTAGGAGAAATTGCTTGCAAAAGTGTGTGCATTAACCAAAACTGCATACAGAGATATATTTATTAGGAGAAATTCACACTAAAATGCTGAAGAATTTTCATTAAGATTTAAAAAAATTTTTTTCCACATTCCTGCAGAAATGCAGTGAACTGAATTGAAGATTAGAAAAATTAGAAAGTGAAAGAACTGAAATTAACAAACCTTTCCATTCCTAGTCAGAATGAATAGTCCTACACTAGTCTTCTGCTTTGTAGTTTTCTATGTACATTTTATGGCTGATATGAAATGCCCTCTACCACCCAAGTTCACCCGCATTCACACCACCCATTTACAAGTGGTGCATTGTGAGGCAGCTTTTCTTCAATTTTCAGGGAGTGACATTTTTTGAATAGCTGTGGAGGGCAGCCGGAGCAATAATTTCCTCTGTTCCTTCCTTCTTTTTAAAAAATAAAATAACAACAGAGTTGTTCTAAATGACCAAGTGTGGTGGCTGCCATATTCCTCATTAGAATGCTCATGAAATCATGCTTCATGTATAACATTTCCAAGATCTCTTCCAAGATCATTGTCACTGCTGCTGCTGCTGCCACAGCCTGCAACAAAACTAGGATGGCCATGTGTCATACTTTACAGAGGACAGTCCTCTATTTCAATGGCTGTCAGGTGAGAGCTTGAAGAACTTATTTATTTGAAGAGCTGTCCAGTTCGAGGACTGTTGAAAGATAAAGGCTTATAGGAAAGAACAGGGCATTTGAAGTGAGGTCTCCTGGGCATAGCCTTTCCACATATGGTGAGAGATAATTTATTTATATGGAATGAGCACATCAGCATGGGCAGGGATACAAATTTAGAAATAATTACTAAAATTCAAATACATTTCTATCTCTGCATATGCTAACATGCTCATTTTCTATGGGAGGTGAAAATGTGCAAATATGTAGCTTCTTTGTCTTTTGGGGGGCATAGGTGGTAGAGGTGCACACCACATTTAGACAAATATTTAGCCAACATGGAGTGCTTCAGAGGGATTCTGGGCTTCTCCAAGGTGAAGTTAGGTCTGTACAAGGTACCTTGAACCAAGGCAGGAACCCCCTGGAGTGCTTCATGGTGCCTCGGCAATTTGAATGCTGTAGACAAGGGTGTGCTAAAAACAAAACTAACAACCTTAAGCTTACCATATAAGGAAAACACCATTGTGGGGTGAGGGAGGAAAAGAGAGCAAATATTTGGGTGGGGAGAGAAAGGAGACAGAGCTCCGTTATGACTGATTACCAACTTGACCAGTCAAAGTAAATGATGTTACCTGGACTCTCCAATCCTAGTTCTTTGGGGGAGGAATGATGCAAAAAGTTCTGCCTTTGAGGAACAGTAATGCCATTAAAAGCATTCTGCTGTAGCAGTTGGAATGAAGCTTTTCTTTTGCTTAAATTGAAATCCAGTCCCTCCCTGTACCCTCTCTCTCTCTCTCTTTATTTTACATTAATAACCCACCTTTCCTCCAAGGAGCTCAAGGTGATATAAAAACATGGTTCCTCCAAATTTTATCCTCACAACTACCCTGTGAGGTAAGTTAGGCTGAGAGGAAGTGACTGGTCCAAGGTCACCCAGCAAGCTTCATGGCCGAGCAAGGGATTTGAACCCTGATCTCCCAGGTCCCAGTCCAACACTCTAACCACTGCACCACACTACACCACTCTTCTTCCAAATACTGCAGCTCTTATTCATTCCTTTTGATTTCATCTTGCTGCTCTTTTTTTAATTGTGTTGCTTGTTTGTTCTTATTGGAGTCAGTATATTCCCTCCCACCCCTTTCCCCTTAGACTAGTTCTGGTCTGAGGAGTTTTCTGTAAATTCAGTGTTGTCTCTTTTATTTACTCAGTTTCAAGTGATTTTATTCAGCCATTGTCTGCCTTATATAATTAAATTCTTGTCCCAAAGGTGGGTAGTTTCCTACCATGTTCTCCCCCTCACTCCCAACTCACTTAGCACCTTTCCAGACATCCTTTTTATTGTCCATTCATGATTATTTGTGCTCATGGTGGCATTTGGGTAGTTATACACAATCATGCTTTCAATACTGTTTTGTGCGTGCAAAAGTTTTGGGGTGGCGATATTGCTTTGTTTCCAATTGCTGCACGTCCCGCAGCTTCCTGGTGACATCATGTAACTTTTCATACCACAAATGTTCCAGGGTGTGTGTGTGCATGTGTTGTGTGTGTGTCCTGCTGTTGTTGCGCTATAGCAAAAGAATGTCCACCAGGTGGCAATAATGTGGTAAGCATTGTGAACAATAACGTGGAATGGTGTTTGAACAATCCTGTATCAATCTACCACTACTAATATACTATAACAATGACATGTTGCAGAATACACACACACACACACACACATACACACACAATATGGAGGGGCCTTCTGGGTAGGGGAAAGGATAGGCCTGTTCAGTTTGTTCCCCTCTGAGCTAAATTCAGTCAATATAGTTTAGCAGCCCCTACCAGGAACTTCATAAATCTCCAGAGTGCTGGTGGTTGGTTGGTTGGTTTGCCTCCATGTAACCATAAAAACAGAATAGATGAAAATGCCCAATTTGGACCACAGATTGTAAAAACCTACCATATAATCAGCCTATCCTGTATCTTTGAAATATAGATCATGAAGGTGAGTTGATGCTCTCAAGGGGACCCACACCTCTTGGTCTAGCTCTGGATTTCCCGCATTGCATGGGGGATTGGACTGGATGGTCTCTAAGCACAGGCACACAGGCACACACCATGCAATTCTGTTTAGCTCTGTAGGGCATTATTAAATATGGATTTTCTTTATTATTCGTTTGCATACTTACATTTCACTTGATAGCCCCAAAAGTCTCTCAAAGTGGCTTACAAAATATTCTCACAATAAAAATCACATACAAGTCTGCTATCAGGAACAGAAAAAAACATGGTAGGGCCAGGTTCATTCAGGTAGCATTCCCTGCCTCCATTCTTGTTCTTTCCTGGAGTTTTCCTCTGGCCTTCATCTATCAGGCAGGAGAGCCCACTGATGCCCTCTGAGTCAAGGTAATGGGGATGAGCATCTGGAACTCACTCAGCCCATGTTGGAGACAAGTCTTCTCTGGTTTATTGTGGCCAAGTCACAATCCCCACCAAAATCTTCTGAGGCAAGGGAGTGGGGCTGAGAAGATGGATCTTGCTCAGCCCATAAGGAAGCCGCCTTTCAGTGAATCAGACCATTGGTTCCTCTAGCTCAATAGGATTAACCTGGGACCTTCTGCATGCACAACAGGTGCTCTGCCACTGAGCTATGGCCCTTCCCCATTATGAACCCACAATGGTGTCAGATCTTCCCGTCCAGGTCATTGCCAGGCAACATCTCCCACCGAGCTTTTCTGAGGCAAGGGAGTGAATCTGAGCAGCTGGATCTCGCCCAGCCCATCAGGGAGGCATGTCTTCCCTTTCTGGGGTTGGAAGCTGCCATACTGCAGCTCTCACTGAGGTAGAAGCAGCCCTCCAGGGAGGGGGGACAGAGACCCTATGCTAGGTTCCCCAAAGGTGGGTCACTGTTGCTTTGAGGAAGGGCCATAGCTCAGTGGCAGATCATCTGCCTGGGATGCCAAAGGTCCCAGGTTAAATCCAAAGGTCCCAGGTTAAATCTCCAGGTAAGGCTGAAAGGGATACTCCCTACCTGAAATCCTGGAGAGGTGCTGCCAATCAGTGTAGACAATATGGAGCCAGATGGACCAATAATCTGACTTGGGATAAGACAGCTTCCTCCATTCCTATGTACCAGGAGGGAGAGAGGCAAGGCGTGGGGACATTGGTGCAGCGCAAATGCACTGCTGGATCCTGTCAGGTGCTCCTGCCAGTGCATGTGTACCACCCATCTCCCCACCACCTTGTTCCTCTCCGCCCCCCCCAACAGTGACCCACCTGCTTGGAAGTGAGTGCAGGGGCTCCACCCCACCCAGTGAGCTGCTTCTGCACTAAGGGCCTGTGGGACAGGGAGATGGAGCTGAGCAGCCGGCCCTTGCTCAGCCCATGAGGGTTTCTCAGGTTATACTGCGTGACATTATGGCTCAGTGAAACTCCCTGCCCACCCCCACCCCCTTTAACCTGATATGCTCTTTCTATGACTTTGAGCAGTTTAAAGAACTGAAAAGGGCACAGCAACAAGGTCAGTGAGCCAAGATGTGCTCACAAACTACCTGAAAAGGTGTGTTTGTAGGGATGTCAATTCTCCCAGCGGCCAAAATGTAGATAAAAGTCCCATATACAGATTCTAGTTAAGTCCTTGCCCGGAGGTGTTAAATAGGGCTGGAACGTAATGAGCCTGAAGTCCTTCTGCATCATGAAATGTCCCTAAAAATCCTGTCTCACTCTGGCAAGCCAGGCAGAGGCACCAACACATGGATTTTAAGTGGTTTAACTTGTCACAGCACTTACTAAGCTCTAAGTGTGTCACCTTAAGGATTAACTCTCCCCTTCCCCCGGGAGATAATTTTGAGATTTCTTTTTGCGGGAAAGGAAATGAAGTCTGATGAGCAACATATGACAATACAGGATCCCGAGGAAAGAGCAAAGCTCACCTTTCATCAGAGGAATTATGCTCATCAGATTCTGCCGGATGGAAGTGCTCAAATACAGGATTTTCACTGTCCAGGGTGTAGAGTAATCCTAGCACAGTGTAATACACTCTCTCAACTGAGTTCACAATAGGAACAAGCCTACATAAATGAATATGAAAAACCTTTACAAATTCTCCAAATGTAAACCTTAAAAATCAGAGGAATAACAAAATGTGGATTTTTTTTTTTAAAGGGAGGAATTATTATGGGTTTGCTTTAAAACTTTGAGCAAGAGTCCACAACTCATCAGGAGAGCAGATACCTTGGCTGAAGAAGGTGACAGATTCGACCCCTCCTATCTAGTTTGACAAGGATCAGGTAGCAGTTGATGAGAGAGAAGTTTACCTGAGACTATAGGGAGGGGCTGCCAGTCAGTGTTGGTAATACTAAGCTACATGGACCAATGATCTGACAATATAAGGCAGCTTCATGTGATCAAAGGAGCACAGAGGGATGCCTCTAGGAATCATAGCCACACTTGCAAAGGGAAAAAAAAATAAAATCCCAATCCATGCAGAGCTTGGAAAAGTTACTTTTTTAAACTACAACTCCCATCAGCCCAATCCAATGGCCATGCTTTTTTAGTTTAAAAAAGTAACTTTTCCAAGCTCTGAATCCATGTTAGGGTAATATCTTTGTTGGGCTAACCAAAATGTGGCAGAATAGCGTTTGCGTTCCCCAGAACTCTTCATCAGGTTGGATGTTAAAAACACAAGGGGGAGGGGGAGAGGAAAAAGCTGAGGGTATTAACCCAGCAATCTTTGTCTGCCTTTACTTTGCCTTCAAGATTGTTGGGAATAAAGGACCACAGCTTGTAAAAAGTAACCTGAACTGGGGTGGGGAATAGACAGAAAAGCAACTGATTCTTCCCTTAATGTAAATGTACTGCCTTCAAGTTGATTCCGACTTATGGCGACCCTATGAATAGGGTTTTCATGAGGCTGAGAGACAGTGACTGGCCCAAGGTCACCCAGTGCACTTCATGGCTGTGTGGGGATTCGAACCCTGATCTCCCAGGTCACAGTCCAACACCTTAATCACTACACCACACTGGCTCTCATTCTTCCCTTACTGGTTCTTTATTTAGAATTACTTGTTTGTTTTCCCACAGACTTTATGTTCTTCCTCTTCCTTTCTAGTCAGTCAGAGATAGTGTCTGTGAATACGTGCCTCATGGCTCTACAATGGCCACTTGTATGTCTGTAGTCAAAATGGCTTTATTTTCCAGTAGTAATAAACCTTAAGTTTCTTTATTCTTTTAACCAACAGCATTACCAGACTGTTCGTTTCTGCACTTCACTGCAAATATACCAAACCCCAGTACAGATGGTGGATAGGAGGTGTCAGCAAACAATCAGATGAGACCCTTTCAGGTATTTTAGATTTCACACGGCCTCCCAGCCTTATGGGAAGGATAAAAGAGATGATTTCTCCATCTCTACAAACACAACCACCAGCTGTTAATCACAGAGACTCATAGGATTATCACTCGTGTGGGGAGCCTCCATGAGCACAGCTGGATTCCCACAGCAGACATTCACCCTTTAACACAGGTTGTAGTTGTTGAGGGTCTCGGGAGATCCCAGACTCCTTACTTTTTAGGGAGCACAGTCCCAGCAAGGTCCTTGTGTCTCCAGAACCCTGTGAGCCAATCAGCATGAAAGGGGAGTGTCTTAGCTGCTGAAAAGAATCTTCCAACGTGTTTCCTTGGCCTTTCCTGCTAGTTGGAGCCAATCAGAGTGAAAAGAGATGAGTTAGGCACTGAGAAGAGTCTTCTCAGTAGCTAACACTCTCCCCTTTCATGTTTATTGGCTCCTAGGGATGTCTACTGTGGGAGAAGACATTAACAAGGATCTCATTCTCAACCCGCAGCAGAAAGGGGGTGGGGCATAGCATGGCTATGACTAAGTTGAAGGGACTCTGCACTTCTGAATTTGCCACTATACTACTGCATGGCACACAACAGGGCTGGGGGCAGGGATGCCAGTTAGAACCCCTCTGCTTCACATGATTGTAATCACATGGAAGAATCAATGCCCAGATATGGCTCATTGGTGATTATAGGGAAGGTTCTGTGCCAACATTGCTGAAGGAGGCTGTGATAAGACCTTTGTTTAAAAAGCCTTTGTTAGACCCTGAGGATCTTAGCAACTTCTGCCCAGTTTCTAATCTCCCCTTTCTGGGCAAGGTGATTGAGAGGGTGGTGGCTGCTCAGCTCCAAGTTTTCCTGGATGAATCGAACTATCTAGACCCTTTTCAATCAGGCTTCAGGCCTGGTCATGGGACAGAGACTGCCTTGGTCGCCCTGCTTGATGACCTACACCGAGCATCAGACAGGGGGAGTGCATCCCTGTGGGTGCTGCTGGACCTCTCGGTGGCTTTCGATACAATCGACCATGGTATCCTTCTGGGCCGTCTAGCTGGGATGGGATTGGGAGGCACTGTTTTACGGTGCCTCCGGTCCTACGTGACAGACAGGACCCAGAAAGTGGTGCTGGGAGACTACTGTTCGACCCCCTGGCCATTGGCCTGAGGGGTACTGCAAGGTTCCATTCTGTCTCCCATACTCTTTAACATTTATATGAAACTGCTGGGAGAGGTCATCAGGAGATTTGGAGTACAATGTCAGCAATATGCTGATGACACTCAGCTCTATCTCTCCCTACCACCTGATTGCAGGGAGGGAGTGCTCATCCTAAACCGGTGCCTGGAGGCTGTGAAGGGCTGGATGTGGGCTAACAAACTGAAACATAATCCAGACAAGACGGACGTTCTGCTGGTCAAGGGAAAAACTGCACCAGGGACAGGGTTGCAACCTATTCTGGATGGGGTTGCACTCTCCTTGAAGGAGCAGGTCTGCAGTTTGGGAATCCTCCTGGATCCTGCCCTGCTGCTTGAATATCAGGTGGCTGCGGTAGCCAGGAGTGCTTTTGGCCAACTCAAACTGGTCTACCAGCTGCGTCCGTTCCTGGAGGCAGTTTACTTGGCCACAGTGATAGATGCATTGGTGACATCGAGGCTTGATTACTGTAACGCACTCTATGTGGGTCTGCCTTTGAAAACAGTTTGGAAATTACAGTTGGTTCAAAATGCAGCAGCCGGAATGTTAACTGGAGCACGGCACAGGGAGCATATTACCTAGGGTTGCCATATTCCAGTTCCACAAATCCGGGCAGGCTAATTTGCATATTATGCAAATTATTTGCATATTTGCATATTATGCAAATTATTTGCATATTAATATTTGGATTGTCCAGTTGTTTTGGTTTTGTGCCTAGGAATTACTAGCAACTAGCAACATTTTCAGCCTTAAATGCCTAGTCTCTAGTTTCCAACACTATGGAATATTGATGATTGATTAAGAAGATTTATATCCTGCCCTTCTGCTGTTAAAAACAGAGCTCAGGACAGCTTACAAATATAATAAAAACAATAAAAATACACAATCAATATAAAAACATAATAAAAACACAAAATAGCAACAAACATAAAGTAAGTCAGGGCAGCAGTACGGTTAACCATTACATATACAATATATTTCAGAGATGTGGTGGGGAAAAACAAGAAGCCAAAATGTTAGGAAAAGGAGTCTTTCACACCACATGCTCAGTTCTAAATACTGTTGCAGCAAGTTTTACAAGTTCCTCCAGTATTCCACTGGTGCAGGCACTCAGACATTCAAAGTATCTGTATGTTTCTTAGGTTTTATAAAAGCAGAGCTTTGCTTAACTCAACATTTCTTCTCCCTTTGATCAACCACATCTACACAGGTTCCACCTCCCTACTAAAAATGAAACTGGGCCTGGAAGTGTGCAACAACCCCACACATACCTTGCTAATTAGATTACCAATGCCAGGATGTCTGTCTTATTGACTACTCTCCTGTTCCCCACCACCACTGGGCATCATGAAAGACCCAGTCCTGGGCTCAGAAAGAAAATAAATATCTGGTCCTCTTCAAAGTACTCATAAGCCTCTTGTTTTAATTAAAATAATAATTATAAATGCTTGCTCTTATCACTAATGGGAGTTAATTACCTTGCATATGCTGCTGTTGCTTCTATGGCTGTAACGGAGTGAGGTTAAAGATAAGTGAAATGCAAATAGGAAAAACAACAACACAGAAGGCAGTAACACTTTCCTAAATGTAATACCATACCAACCACAACAAGATTCCTATGAGTAAAGCAGAAAATGCAGCATCTCACAACCAGTCAGGATTCATAACCAAAAACCCAAACTAAAAAAATCCTAGCAGTCAGTCAGCCAAGGTCACAGAAATCCCCATGCAGCACAACCTGACCTGGGGACTGCAGTTAATGCAGAATGCTGCAGCACAATTGCTGACATGAGTGAGATCCTATCAGCACATAATACCTCTGCTCTGAAATCTGCATTGGTTGCTGATTTGCTACCAGGCCAAGTTCAAGCTGTGCTTTCCATGTTATGGGTGCCACACAGTACTTGTTCTGCTCTTGTAAGAAATCAGTCTTGTAAAGTGGCAGCACCCACGCTTTGGAACTCCTTGCCTATTGACATTAGGCAGATGCCTTTTTTCAGCACCTGCTAAAATCAGTTTTCTTGAGGCAAGCCTCTCCAGGCATGTGGAAGCTATTGTGTTTTTAAATCTGTTTTTAACTCATTGTTCATTTTATTATTTTAAATGTTTTTAAGTATCTGACCTTAACGCTTTTGCCAATAATTTTATTGTTTTAATTCTTTGTGTAAACCGCTTTGAGATTTTTTACAATAAAGCGGTATATAAATGTTGTAAATAAAAATACATAAATAAATGTTGGAGTCACTGTGGCCCTTGAGTCTCTTCCCACTTTTAGGAACCAAGGAATCTGCCTTATACTGATTCAGGCCATTTCGTACCATGATTTCTTAAATGCAGTACCATACCAACCACAACAAGATTCCTATGAGTAAGGCAGAAAACTAAGCATCTCACAACCAGTCAGGATTCCTAACCAAAAACCAAAAATATGATAAATGAAGAAATATTTATATAAGCATGACTATCAAATATATTTATTTACACAAACTGTAAAGATATTTACAGTGTAATCCTAGGTTTATTTATTCAGAAGCAAGTCCCAGTGTATTCAGTGGGGCTTACTCAAACAGGGACAGAAATGCAACCTCAAGTGATAAGCAACTTCATTCACACAACCCAAAATTCTGAATCATCCCACTTTACACTGTTTTGCAACTGTTTATACTTGTTTTTATGGTTATTGGATTTTAAATGGCTTTATTTCTTGTTGTGAGCTGCTTTGGTTTCCAACCCTACCTCACAGGGTTGTTGGAAAGACTCCATACACACACGCACATGTATAAATACATACAGATCATATAATAGTTTATTGTCAAACCAGTTGGTCATTGCAGAACAATCAGTATTAGTTTTTAAAAAATCAGTATTAGTTTCCTACAGAATAAAAACTGTAATACCTAAGTAAGCCCTGCCTACTTGCTTTAAAATAGGACTGGGAGGGGGGAACAGAAAGTGTTAGAACACAAACACAATTCTTTTTTACATTCACTCCAAAGTCCCATTGATTTTCAGCACATTCATAACCATGTCTACTCAAAAGTAAGTCCTATTGAATTCAGTGGGATTTACTCTGGGCATATGGGATTGGCATTGCTTTTACAAAAGCAAGTATTGGGAAGGTTTTCAAAACATTGCCCAAGATCTGACTCCTGCACACAAGAGGAAAAGAAACTGAAATGTATATACTTACCCAATTTATGAGATTTTCAGATAAAAGGGGGGGGAACTACCATTTTCTGGCATTGCAATGAGGTTTCCTAGACACTTCCTCAAACTGAAACACAACCCTGGCTTCACTGATTGGCTGCAATCCTGAACGGGCGGGGTTAAAGCTACGAAGTGCTATACAGTAGTGTTTAAAGAAAGATTTAACAGTCGGGGGGGCAGCTGACATTTTTATGTGTATCTCGAGAACCGGACCACCTAGAAACTTAATTTTTTTTCAATTAAAGCTGAGAATCCGGGCCACCTAAGTGGCTAACTGGGCGCCAGGTGGCATGCAAAGAATCTGAGTAAAACCCAGCTAACTGGGCAATATGGCAACCCTAATATTACCCCTGTGCTTTATCGACTCCACTGGCTCCCAATTTGTTTTTGGGCCCAATTCAAAGTGCTGGTTCTGACACTTAAAGCCCTAAATGGCCTTGGACCAATATACTTGAAGGACCACTTATGCCCATATGTACCTGCCCGGGATTTAAGATCATCTGCCTCTGGTCTCCTCAGCATGCCTGGAATAAAAAATGTTAGACTGACAGGCACACGGGAGAGAGCTTTTTCAGCTGTGGCCCCCAAGCTTTGGAATACTCTTCCCCAAGAAGTCTGCTCTGCTCCCTCCCTGTTGGTTTTCCAGAGACTTCTGAAAACGTTCTTGTTCTGGAGAGCCTTTGGGAGGGACTGAAGATAGAGCCTGACACTGATTTTATGCCTTCTGCGTTAAATTTTACCTTTGTAGTCCCTTTAGTACCACCCCCTATATGTGTGTGTGAGTATATATATATAGTATTTTATGTATTTTAATTGTACTTTATGTATTTTAATTTATTTTAATGCTTTTGTGATTTTACTGTTTACAATTTTATTTTTTTTTAATAATTTTTATTCAATTTTTTCCAAAAACAAACAAAACAAAATCAAAAAAACATAACAATACAACAACAAAAAATAAAAATAAAATAGTTGACTTCCGATTTGTCGCAGATCAGCTATAAGTATATAATATACATCAAACCTGTCCCTTAATGTATACATACAGAATCCCTTTTCTCCATAGGCTGTCTTAATTAATCGTCAAATCCCAGTATCATCATTTTATTTTGATCTTTCAACAAAAAGTCTAAGAGAGACTTCCATTCCTTAAGAAATGTATCTGTCGATTTTTCTCTAAGTAAACATGTCAATTTATCCATTTCTGCTAAGTCCATTAATTTCAATAGCCATTCTTCCATTGTTGGTGTTGATTCCATTTTCCACTTTTGTGCATATAATAATCTTGCTGCCGTAATCATATATAATATTATTCTTCCATATTTCTTTTCTATTTGTTTATCCATAAAACCCAATAAAAAAAATTCTGGTTTTGACTGAATATTTATCTTTAGAATTTTTTGCATCTCCCTACCTATCTGTGCCCAAAATGATTTTGCCTTTTTACACAGCCACCACATATGATAAAATGATCCTTCTTGTTGTTTACATTTCCAACAAACATTAGAAACATTACTATACATTTTTGACAACTTTTCTGGAGTCATGTACCAACGGTACATCATTTTATAAAAATTTTCTTTAAGATTATAGCATAGTGTAAATTTCAAGCCTTTTTTCCACATATTTTCCCATTGATCCATTTGTATGTTATAACCAAAATTTTTTGCCCACTTTACCATACACTCTTTTACTTGTTCTTCCTCCATATCCATTTTCAGTAAGAGTTTATACATTTTCGCAATTATATTTTCATCATTTGTACACAATCCTATTTCAAAATCAGATTTACTTATTTCAAACCCATACATTTTCTTGTCCATTTTATATCTTTCTAACAATTGTAAATAGGCAAACCATTGAAAACTATATCCTTTCTTTGTCAGTTGTTCTCTCTCTTTCATTATATATTCTCCATGTACATTTTCTAATAGTTCTTGATAAGTTAACCATTTCTCTTTTCCAGCCATTTCTCTTCCGTAAAACGCTTCTTGACTTGAGACACATAATGGTATTTTCGAATAAAGCCTTGGTTTATATCTATTCCATATTTTCAACAAAGGACGTCTTATAAAATGATTGTTAAAGTCTACATTTACTTTTACTTTGTCATACCATAGATATCCATGCCATCCCCACTTCAAATTATGGCCCTCCAAATCCAATAGTCTTTTATTCCTCAATAAGATCCATTCCTTTATCCAGACTAGACAGCAGGCAGCAAAATAAAGTCTCAGATTTGGTAATCCCAGTCCTCCTCTTTCTTTGGCATCTTGTAGTAGTTTAAATTTAACTCTTGGTTTTTTTCCTTGCCATACAAATTTAGAGATATCTTTTTGCCATTGTTTAAAAGGTAAATCAGAGGATATTACAGGTATTGTTTGAAACAAATACATCATTCTCGGTAATACATTCATTTTTATCACAGATATTCTACCCATTAATGACAGTTGTAGTTTATCCCATTTTAGCAAGTCTTTCTTAATCTCTGTCCATAATTTTTCATAATTATTATGAAACAACTTTGAGTTTTTATTTGTCATAATGATACCTAAATATTTCAACTTTTTCTCTATTGTAAAATCTGTCTTGTCCATTAACTCTTTCTGTTCCCTTAAAGTTAAATTTTTCACCAACATCTTTGGTTTTTGATTGTTGATCTTAAATCCTGCTAACGGTCCAAATTCTTTTAATTTGTCCATCAATACATTAATTCCTTCCAAAGGGTTTTCTAGTACAATTATCAAATCATCAGCAAATGCTCTCAATTTATATTCTTCTTTTTTTATCTTTAATCCCGAAATTCTTTTATCTTGCCTTATATCTCTAAGCAGCACTTCTAAGACCAGAATAAATAAAAGGGGAGATAAAGGACATCCCTGTCTTGTACCCTTTTGTATTTCACATGAATCCGTTAAATCTCCATTAACAATTATCTGAGCCTTCTGAGATGTATAAATCGATCTAATCCATTTTATAAAATTGTCTCCAAAATCCATTTGCTCCAAAACCTGAAACATAAATTTCCAATTCAAATTATCAAATGCTTTTTCAGCATCTAAAAAAATCAAAGCTGCTTGTTTATCATTTCGTTGTTCTAAATATTCCAAGACATTCAAGACATTCCTGACGTTGTCACGTAATTGTCTTTTAGGTAAAAACCCTGATTGATCTTCCTGAATAAATTGTTGCAATATTATTTTCAATCTTTCTGCCAAGATCATTGTAAAAATTTTATAGTCATTATTCAATAGAGATATTGGTCGATAATTTTTTGTTTTAGTTAAATCTTGCTCTTCTTTAGGTATTAATGTTATATTAGCATTTTTCCAACTATCCGGTATCTTTCCCTCTTGCAGAATAAGATTCATTGTAGACTGTAAAGGTAGTAAGAGTTCTTCCTCCAAACATTTATAATACATTGCAGATAACCCATCTGGTCCTGGTGCCTTTCCTAATTTAATTTTATTTATAGCTTCAGATATCTCTCTTGACGTAATAGGGCCATTAATAGCTTGTCTCTGAAAGTCTGTAATTTTAGGCAAATTCTGTTTAGATATATACTCTTCTATTTTTTCAGATGGAATTTCTTGACATTTGTACAATGTTGAATAATATTGATGAAAAATCTTTTTGATTTTTACATTATCTGTCAACGTCTCATCTCCTTCTTGTATCTTTAAAATAATATTTTTTTGACGTTCTTTTCTTAATTTATATGCTAACCATTTCCCAGGTTTATTTGCAAATTCAAAAGTCCTTTGTTTAGCAAAATTTAGTTTTCTTTCAATTTCTCTGTCAGCATTGATACTTGCTTCTGTAACATTTTAATTTGATTTACAATAGAAACTTTAGTTGGATTCTTTTTCAATTCTTCCTCTTTTTGTCTTATTTCTTCCAAAATTAATTGCATTTTCTGTTGTTTCTTTTTTTTAATTCAGAGTTACATTTAATAAAATATCCCCTCATAAATGCCTTACTTGTATCCCAAACGATATTTTCACTTGTTCCTTTATGTAAATTATGTTCAAAAAACTCTTTTAATTTCTTCTTACATTCTTGTACTACTTTGTCATTCTGTAATAAAGATTCATTTAGTCTCCATCTAAATCCAAGATTTTTTTTTTTAAAGTTAATATCACAGGATTATGATCCGAAAAAGTTTTTGGTAATATATCCATTTTAAAAGTATCCTTCGCTAAAATTTTAGACATCCAAATCATATCAATCCTCGAGAATGTTTTGTGTCTTTCTGAAAAATAAGTAAATTCCTTTGCATTATCATTTATATATCTCCAGGTATCCACCAATTCTAAATGTTCCATCAGTTCAAAGCAAATCTTCGGTAATTTACCCTGTGTCTCTTTGATATTTTTTTCAGAAAGCCTATCAATTTTTGGTGAGATTACCCCATTCCAATCACCTATGACACACCAATGGTCATATGAAAACTCTGACAATTTTTCCATAAGTCCTGTGTAAAACCTTGTTTTATCTTCATTGGGGGCATAGATACCCACTATCAAAATGTTTGTACCCTGTAGAGTAATTTCAACCCCCACAAATCTACCACTATCATCCAGTAATACCAATTTAGGAAGCAATTGTGGGTTAATGTAGAGAACAACTCCATTTTTTTTTTTGGTCCAGCCGAAATAAATTCTTCACCCAAATTTTTACAAATCAAATATTTGGAATCGTTCTTCTTAATATGAGTTTCTTGTAAACAAATTATATCCAATTTTAATTTTTTCAAATAATGAAACACTTTCTTTCTCTTCTGCGCCGTGTTGGCTCCATTTATATTCCAAGTTAGATATTTGTAATCCATCTTTAAGCGTGTATTTTAAAATGTGCCTGGTGCTCCTTTTAATCCATCATCTTCCTTCCCTTCCTCTGCATATCTTTGTTGACTTTGTTCCCCAGGAATTATATCCATATCTTTGAGTTTATCTTCATCCATATCTTTTGAAGCTTTTCTCAAGAAGTCCCTTGCTTTTTGAACAGTATTCAATCTATATTTCTGTTGTCTGAATGTAAAAATCACTCCTTCTGGAACATCCCATCTAAATTGAATTTTGCGTTGCTTAAGTTTCTCTGTAAGGAAAGCATATTCTTTTCTCTTACGTAAAAGTCTAATAGGAATTTCTTTCATCACCAGTATTTCCTTACCATCAATTTTAAAGGTATTTTTAAAGTGTTGCTGTAATACCATATCTCTGGTCGTCTTCTTTATAAAATGAACAAGCACATCTCTTGGAATTTTATTCATTGTTGCATATCTGGAATTAATTCTATACACTTTGTCTATTTCAAATTCCATCCGATCTTCATTCAAATCCAGAAATTTTACTAGAGCATTAACAATTTTATCTCTGATGTCTTCACCTGTTTCCTCAGGGATTGCACGGAATCTCAAACAATGTTCTTTATTTCTCAAATCAGTCACAGCTATATAGTCCAAGTTTTTTTCTAATTCCAGATTTAATATATCTGTTCTATTCTCCAAGATTTGTACCTTTTCTTTAGTGTTTTTTGCATCCTCCTTTATTTGCCCAATTGTCCCTTTAATCTCATCCACTTGTGTTTTAATATAGTCTTTTATATCTGTCAATTCAGTTTTCATTTCCTGTTTTATATCATTAATCCCTTCCATTATTTTTTGAAACATATCTGGGGGTATAGCCCCTTCCTGTGGATCAGTAGAACCTCTTCGCTCCTGGGCCTTAGTTGCTTTTCTAGTTGTCATTTTCAAGAGAAGCCTTTAATTTCTGATATTAATCACTGTTCCAAAACCTAGAGGCAGTCTATTTCTTTTTTTTTTCCTCCACCAACAAAAGAGTTAATATTCCAGGCCTGTTATTGTAGTCCAGCCAGCACAGCACAGTTCTTATCTACATCCAAGAATGCAAAACAATTCTGGTTCCCAACACCAAACGATTAGTAACATATACGAGCAGCAGATTCGTCCAAAAAGAAATAGTCCAAGGAGAAAAATAGTCCAAAATATATTTCCATCAAATAATAATTACCTCTCATCCGTTTTTAAACTTTAAAACTCCAAATTCAGGCCAGCTTTTTGTCGTAAAAAATAAGTAAATTCCTTTGCATTATCATTTATATATCTCCAGGTATCCACCAATTCTAAATGTTCCATCAGTTCAAAGCAAATCTTCGGTAATTTACCCTGTGTCTCTTTGATATTTTTTTCAGAAAGCCTATCAATTTTTGGTGAGATTACCCCATTCCAATCACCTATGACACACCAATGGTCATATGAAAACTCTGACAATTTTTCCATAAGTCCTGTGTAAAACCTTGTTTTATCTTCATTGGGGGCATAGATACCCACTATCAAAATGTTTGTACCCTGTAGAGTAATTTCAACCCCCACAAATCTACCACTATCATCCAGTAATACCAATTTAGGAAGCAATTGTGGGTTAATGTAGAGAACAACTCCATTTTTTTTTTTGGTCCAGCCGAAATAAATTCTTCACCCAAATTTTTACAAATCAAATATTTGGAATCGTTCTTCTTAATATGAGTTTCTTGTAAACAAATTATATCCAATTTTAATTTTTTCAAATAATGAAACACTTTCTTTCTCTTCTGCGCCGTGTTGGCTCCATTTATATTCCAAGTTAGATATTTGTAATCCATCTTTAAGCGTGTATTTTAAAATGTGCCTGGTGCTCCTTTTAATCCATCATCTTCCTTCCCTTCCTCTGCATATCTTTGTTGACTTTGTTCCCCAGGAATTATATCCATATCTTTGAGTTTATCTTCATCCATATCTTTTGAAGCTTTTCTCAAGAAGTCCCTTGCTTTTTGAACAGTATTCAATCTATATTTCTGTTGTCTGAATGTAAAAATCACTCCTTCTGGAACATCCCATCTAAATTGAATTTTGCGTTGCTTAAGTTTCTCTGTAAGGAAAGCATATTCTTTTCTCTTACGTAAAAGTCTAATAGGAATTTCTTTCATCACCAGTATTTCCTTACCATCAATTTTAAAGGTATTTTTAAAGTGTTGCTGTAATACCATATCTCTGGTCGTCTTCTTTATAAAATGAACAAGCACATCTCTTGGAATTTTATTCATTGTTGCATATCTGGAATTAATTCTATACACTTTGTCTATTTCAAATTCCATCCGATCTTCATTCAAATCCAGAAATTTTACTAGAGCATTAACAATTTTATCTCTGATGTCTTCACCTGTTTCCTCAGGGATTGCACGGAATCTCAAACAATGTTCTTTATTTCTCAAATCAGTCACAGCTATATAGTCCAAGTTTTTTTCTAATTCCAGATTTAATATATCTGTTCTATTCTCCAAGATTTGTACCTTTTCTTTAGTGTTTTTTGCATCCTCCTTTATTTGCCCAATTGTCCCTTTAATCTCATCCACTTGTGTTTTAATATAGTCTTTTATATCTGTCAATTCAGTTTTCATTTCCTGTTTTATATCATTAATCCCTTCCATTATTTTTTGAAACATATCTGGGGGTATAGCCCCTTCCTGTGGATCAGTAGAACCTCTTCGCTCCTGGGCCTTAGTTGCTTTTCTAGTTGTCATTTTCAAGAGAAGCCTTTAATTTCTGATATTAATCACTGTTCCAAAACCTAGAGGCAGTCTATTTCTTTTTTTTTTCCTCCACCAACAAAAGAGTTAATATTCCAGGCCTGTTATTGTAGTCCAGCCAGCACAGCACAGTTCTTATCTACATCCAAGAATGCAAAACAATTCTGGTTCCCAACACCAAACGATTAGTAACATATACGAGCAGCAGATTCGTCCAAAAAGAAATAGTCCAAGGAGAAAAATAGTCCAAAATATATTTCCATCAAATAATAATTACCTCTCATCCGTTTTTAAACTTTAAAACTCCAAATTCAGGCCAGCTTTTTGTCGTAAAAAATAAGTAAATTCCTTTGCATTATCATTTATATATCTCCAGGTATCCACCAATTCTAAATGTTCCATCAGTTCAAAGCAAATCTTCGGTAATTTACCCTGTGTCTCTTTGATATTTTTTTCAGAAAGCCTATCAATTTTTGGTGAGATTACCCCATTCCAATCACCTATGACACACCAATGGTCATATGAAAACTCTGACAATTTTTCCATAAGTCCTGTGTAAAACCTTGTTTTATCTTCATTGGGGGCATAGATACCCACTATCAAAATGTTTGTACCCTGTAGAGTAATTTCAACCCCCACAAATCTACCACTATCATCCAGTAATACCAATTTAGGAAGCAATTGTGGGTTAATGTAGAGAACAACTCCATTTTTTTTTTTGGTCCAGCCGAAATAAATTCTTCACCCAAATTTTTACAAATCAAATATTTGGAATCGTTCTTCTTAATATGAGTTTCTTGTAAACAAATTATATCCAATTTTAATTTTTTCAAATAATGAAACACTTTCTTTCTCTTCTGCGCCGTGTTGGCTCCATTTATATTCCAAGTTAGATATTTGTAATCCATCTTTAAGCGTGTATTTTAAAATGTGCCTGGTGCTCCTTTTAATCCATCATCTTCCTTCCCTTCCTCTGCATATCTTTGTTGACTTTGTTCCCCAGGAATTATATCCATATCTTTGAGTTTATCTTCATCCATATCTTTTGAAGCTTTTCTCAAGAAGTCCCTTGCTTTTTGAACAGTATTCAATCTATATTTCTGTTGTCTGAATGTAAAAATCACTCCTTCTGGAACATCCCATCTAAATTGAATTTTGCGTTGCTTAAGTTTCTCTGTAAGGAAAGCATATTCTTTTCTCTTACGTAAAAGTCTAATAGGAATTTCTTTCATCACCAGTATTTCCTTACCATCAATTTTAAAGGTATTTTTAAAGTGTTGCTGTAATACCATATCTCTGGTCGTCTTCTTTATAAAATGAACAAGCACATCTCTTGGAATTTTATTCATTGTTGCATATCTGGAATTAATTCTATACACTTTGTCTATTTCAAATTCCATCCGATCTTCATTCAAATCCAGAAATTTTACTAGAGCATTAACAATTTTATCTCTGATGTCTTCACCTGTTTCCTCAGGGATTGCACGGAATCTCAAACAATGTTCTTTATTTCTCAAATCAGTCACAGCTATATAGTCCAAGTTTTTTTCTAATTCCAGATTTAATATATCTGTTCTATTCTCCAAGATTTGTACCTTTTCTTTAGTGTTTTTTGCATCCTCCTTTATTTGCCCAATTGTCCCTTTAATCTCATCCACTTGTGTTTTAATATAGTCTTTTATATCTGTCAGTTCAGTTTTCATTTCCTGTTTTATATCATTAATCCCTTCCATTATTTTTTGAAACATATCTGGGGGTATAGCCCCTTCCTGTGGATCAGTAGAACCTCTTCGCTCCTGGGCCTTAGTTGCTTTTCTAGTTGTCATTTTCAAGAGAAGCCTTTAATTTCTGATATTAATCACTGTTCCAAAACCTAGAGGCAGTCTATTTCTTTTTTTTTTCCTCCACCAACAAAAGAGTTAATATTCCAGGCCTGTTATTGTAGTCCAGCCAGCACAGCACAGTTCTTATCTACATCCAAGAATGCAAAACAATTCTGGTTCCCAACACCAAACGATTAGTAACATATACGAGCAGCAGATTCGTCCAAAAAGAAATAGTCCAAGGAGAAAAATAGTCCAAAATATATTTCCATCAAATAATAATTACCTCTCATCCGTTTTTAAACTTTAAAACTCCAAATTCAGGCCAGCTTTTTGTCGTAAAAAAAGTATATAAGTTGTTTACATTTTCTTTCTTCCTTAATTATATTTAAAAGAGAAAAAGTATGACTCACCCAGGTTTCTCAGTTGCTGATTCGTAAACAAATCCCTTTTATTGTAGTAATTTAAGCCGAATGATAAGATTTAGACAGAAGTAGGCTCACTGGTTAAGGACGTTTTTTTAAGAAGAAAAAAAAACGCTTCGCTTTTTTCCAGTACAGCTTGCATGGAAATCCTGACTCCGTCTTCAGCCGATCGGCATGCCTTCTTATCTCAGGGATTTCCTGATCAATTCCAGCCGCCGACAGCTCAACGAAGTCTTGTGGAAAATCTGATCGGTTCTCCTATACCTTGGAGAACATTTAAGCCAGTCAAAGTTTCCTCTTGGCTGGCTTTTAACCTGAAAAAAGCTTCCTCTGAGGCAGAGATCTCTCAGAGACAGTCACCAGCTGAGCACTCACTTCCGGGAAGTCACTGTTTACAATTTTATTATGTACATGTTTGATTTTAGTTTTGTAAGGCGCCCTGAGTGCCCTATTGTAGGGTAGAAGGGCGGATAGAAATATTTTAAATACATAAATAAAAAATATTATTACACAGTTCACCAGTCTTTCTCAAACTTTTTTCAGTTCACCCACCCCCTTCTGAGTTTGCTCTATTTTCAAGACCAGCCTTTGCAAACGTGGTGTCCTCCAGATGTTGTGGGCTACAAGTGCCAGCTGGGCTGCTGGGAGTTCTAGCCCAAAACATCTGGAGGGCATCAGCTTGGAAGACTGTTGTAGACCCTCCAGATCAGCAACAATCTTCAGATGAGTGTGTCTGTTCCATGATATCCTACACTACCTCAGCACACACAGGGTTATCCATTTTATTCTCACAATAGCCCTGGGAGGTAGGTTGAGACAGCAGCTGACTCGAGGCACCCCTGATACAAGATCAACACCCTGGCTTTCTCAAGATTCTTAAACTGAATTTATAAAATGATCAGTAAGAACTGTTAATTAGCAGACATGAGGTTCTTTGAAATGCACTTTTACACACTCCATTTTCACATACTGTGAATGTTTTGGATTCTACTATGTGTAGAGAAAGCCAGACATTCCCATCATATTCCCTGAATCAGACCAGTAGAGAACCTCAGGCCTGGGGGCTGAATGTGGCCCTTCAGGCTTCTCTGTTTGGCCCTCAGGACTCTTAGCAGACCACAGTTCTTCCCAGTCTACACCCTTTATATTGGAGTTTGGTATATATAGCTTGGTATATATAACAGTGGAAATAGTGAGCTTCAGCTATGGGGCGGTATACAAATGCAATAAATAAATAAATAGTCTGGTAAGACTGGTGACTGAAATAATATGATAAATTAGGGTTTATTACTCTTGGGAAATAAAGCGATTCTGGGTACAGTTATACATGAAAATTTTCTGGTTGCAGCTTTGGGATCAAGGCATTGCTGTTAATACCTGGCTGAGACATTTTATTATTTCATTCAAAACTTTCTTCCCCTTTAGCAAACTGGGCCTGTAACCTATTGCCATTTCGTATATATAGCAGCAGAGTGCAGAAAGGAAGTCTGGTAAGACTGATAGCTGAAAGAATAAGGAAACTTCAGGTTTATTGCTATTGGGAAATAAAGCCGGACATTCATGCAGCCGCCGTTATGGAATCATGAGGTTAGAACTTTTTCATACTAACTCTAACTGGCTGCGTCTGTGATAGAATTGCTAACAGAATTGCCTGTGTTAGAATTGCTGGCCCCATACACCACTGATACAGGGCCCATGGAAAGACATCCACAATGTAATATGGCCCATGACATTGGAGAGTAGCGGCTTTGATGTCAGTGCGGCAATGGAATCTGCTCCGGGTTTTAGTCAAACCTTATAAGGAGCTGCCCAAGGTGCTGTGTCTGGGTTTTTCTAAATGTAGGTTTCAACACCTTGGACAGCTCTTTGAAAGCTCAGACTAAAACCCTGTGTGGATTCACTGCCCCACTGACATTGGAGCCCTCCGTCTCTCATTGCTCCAGGATTTATTTTTAAAAAAATAAAATAAAAAAATCCTACCCCTGGTTTAGACATTCTCCCCAACTGTATATAATTTCAGGACAATATTGGAAAGCCCATTTGAATTCTCTCTTGCTTCTTTGAGGCTTGTTTATAAAGGCAGGGAACATTGCTGTGAGTTAATCATAGTCTACATGCACTAATGTGGATTGTAAAACCACTCTTTGCCAAGGGTGAAGCAACTTGAGAGAAAAGATGTGACAAGGAAGCAATTTATTCACTCACTGAAATTGCTTACTTTAAGCTGGGGCTTGTTGGTGTCAGGCCTGGAATCTGTTGCACAGAATAATGGCAGACTCAGAAGCCTGAGTCTCCTCAGTCTGGCATTTGTTCCATAACCACCCATATATTTATTTTCACACAGAGACTAGTAGAAGAAGATAAGAATTATGTTCAGAGTGCTCTTTCATTACTACTGTATAGGTTGTGTGCTGAATATTCTCAAGCTTAAGTTATTTGGGTTGAAAATAGCTTTTGGATACAGTAGAAATCCCCCAAGACTCTTTAGTTGTGTTAAGATTCACCTTTTAAACATAAGGTTGAAAAGTCTTATTCAGCGTCATGATTTGTTCTCCTGCTGCCCTCTGCACAATGTCCCTGGCAGACGCTTCTTTCCCTTTCTTGGATTAATCATCTGAGTGATCCCAGCCAATCAGGGATCCCATTGCGATCAGGGTTTTTATTTATTCAACAAAAATTGTATACCATGTAAGTGTAAATAATGTCTCTAAGTGATCAGATTCTCAATTCACAAACATAGGCCTCTCAGAGCCTATTCTACTTGTGATCCCCAAGCCAGACTTCCTGCATACCATCTATATACTGTGGCATGTTGGATCATTGATAACTAGGGATGTGCATTGACCACAAAATTTGATTCATATGCCATATAGGTGCTTCAGAAAGGAGCATAATTCAGTCTGAAGCATTTTGGAAGGTATCTGACTGAGCTCAGGATCTGGACTTGAATCATAATTTGAAGGAAGAACACACACCAAAGTTTTCTGCTTTCCCCATTCACTTAAATGGGGAAATTGCTATAACTTCTTTTTCCTTTTGACAGAACCGGATGTAGTGTGCAGGCACAGTATTTCTTTAGAGTGGATGATGCTTGTCTAATTACAGATAAATATGTCTGGGAGTGCGGAAGTTGTGCTGGTCACCTTTAAAATATATGTGTGTATATTTGGCAGATTAAATTTGCTAGCCCCTTCTGCGGGAATGAATCCTGATAAACCTCAGCAGAACAGCTGAAGTATTTTGTTTCCCATAAAAGGGCAGCTTTAACAATTAAGGTTGTTAATTTTTTTAAACGATTCATTTAATCTTCCTTAGTGTTTTGTGGGCAATTGGTGAGACAACAGCTTATACAACAGAGGTACCCCAATATGGGTTTGCCTCTTTACATTGTTAGACATCTCCCCTCCACTGCCCCCTGCCTCATTATTCCTACTTCAATGGATCTGTCTGCTGATGCATTTGTTCACATTCAACGCCTTATCTTATGATGATTACTGATGGCTTTGTTTACATTTTAAAATAGAAAAACATAAACATTTCATATTCCCTGCACAACTTGAATTAAAAAGTGCAGTTATGGCCACCAAATCTTATCCAGTGATAAAAAGGATGAAGATAACCTTTCCCATCAACTTACACGGAAACAGCCTATTATCTGGAAATTTTGCGACTTGCTACTGCCTGTATGCAGCTGTTAAAGGCTTAAAGACTCTTTTGTTCATAAAAAGTGACAGCCCTAAGTGGTAGATACAAGTGTAGGAGAAGGGGAAGTCAAGGACCACATTATATAGGAAATGCAGCAAAGAAGTTCAGAAACAGGAAGTTCAGCAGGAAGTGTAGCCCCCCCAATTTATTTATTTTTTTGAAGTGGGATGTGTGGTTTCAGTTGCTTAAAACAGGGCTGGCGATATGTGGCCCTCGACCTAATGTCATGGAGTTGGGGGGGCGGGAGCAGAGAACAGGGAAATGGGAAAAGCCAAACAGAGCAATGGCAGGAAGTGGAAGGGAAACCTTCATATGGTCAGTTCAGACCACTGGCTAGAGAAATTTGTCCCTCCTGTTGCAGGCTACTGGGCAAGGGGTAAGATGAAGGGGGAGTGAGAAAAGAAGAAGGGAGGAAGAAAGACAGAGACAGAGAGGTGGCAGAAAGAAGGACAGAAAAGGGTTACCCATACCCATTTTTGGCTCTGTCCCCGAACATGATCTTTGACAGAAAAAAAAAAATTGTCACCCCGGCTTGAAGAGTCTATTCTGGGCCATGCTTGTTCAAAATGTATAGCGTGAAATCATTTCACTTTATCTTTGGTGTCTCTACTTTCTTTTCATGCAAAGATGCCTCTTTTAATAAATAAAACTTGCAAAGATCTTTGCAGTAAGTACTAAAATCTATGGCTCATCCTTCTGATGAGAAAGAAAATTAAGAGAAGGAAACAGATATGTAGTTCTTTTTGCTAGTGAGTCAAGAGTACTGCTTCAATTAAGTAAAGCGTAATTTGTTAAAAAAGAAGAGCAGAAACTTCCTTCCTGCCATTATGGTTTAACAATGCTGGTTCTGAAATGTTAGCACCATCCCTATACACCTAGCCTGCTGGAATCCAAACTTGCAAATGTGTTTCACAACAGAAGGCATCAGCTCAGATAAAGCACTGGAGACAGCTACATAAATGGAGATAAATTATGTTTATTGGGGCAAAGCACTGCATCTTCAAAAGCTTTCTTCTTCTCCAGGCTAGGTAGACAGAGGAGTTGGGGGGGGGGATACTGAATTGTATCCGCAATATCATGATTTACCTCCCACCTTAAGAATTTTTCTCACACTCCTATCTCTTCATAGTGTATCCCAGGAGATACTTCTTTGATGCATCCAGAGAACTTCCAGCCTCAGGAAATTCCAAAGATGAAGTACAGCCACAAGAATAAGGATCAAGTACATCCAGATAACAGTCTTATCTACATGTTGACTGTAGCTATCACAAGATAACCAGAGGCAGCTTTCATCACTCATTGTGGGATAAGGTTTTTCATGTTCTAAGGGCAGAATTTGCTAATCAGGAAATAAGCAGTTATAAAATTGATTCCATGTGTTAAGCTTCTGCTACTTTGGACAATCTTTCCATGGGAAGATGTCAGCCTCCACAACCGCAACCAATGAGCATTCATAGAAGAGTCTACTCTAGATTCAGGAACCCAGCCTTTGCAAGATTCCAAGTCACACGGACAGTGTCATCCATGCATATGGTTTTATATGTTAGGGGTTATGTTCAGGGGTTTCATAGTTGCAGGTAGATCAGAAGAGTGGAGAAAAAACAAGAACATAAGTTAAGAAGTACTGCAGTAAAAGCAGTGAACATCCAGTCAACATCAATAGAACTATTCCAGGAACATGGAATTCAGTGTGTAAATCCTCCTACTGATTCCTACAAGATGCTTTATGCAAGAAATGGTTTTGGTCAATTATGGTCAGCTCATGGAGGATAACGTTGGAGGCAATATGCATCTGAGTACCAGTTGCTGGCAATCACAAATGGGTAGAGGACTGTTGTGCTCAGGTCCTGCCAGAGCTTGGAAAAGTTACTTTTTTGAACTACAGCTCCCATCAGCCCAATCCAGTGGCCATGCTGGCTGGGGCTGATGGGAGTTGTAGTTCAAAAAAGTAACTTTTCCAAGCTCTGCCTGCAGGCTTCCTGTAGGCATCTTGTTGACCTTTGTGAGAACAGGATGCTGGACTAGATGGGCATTTGATCTGAATCTGCAGGATTTTTCTTATGTCCTTATAGGAGTGAAGCAGCCTCTTAGGTATGTTGGCTCCAGGCCACTTAAGGCTATTATATATATTTTTTGTATAGTAAAGACTGAACTTGTGATTGTAAAGAACTTTGAGCATAAATATAATCAATTCATCACAGATTGAACAGTCTAATTGTGGCTACTTTTACAATTAATCCATATGACAGGGAGTCTGTGCTACTTTTGACAAGACAAACTTAGGTATTTCAATTAGTTCTAGTTTCTGTCTATGGATTATCTATCTATCTTAATCTCGGGGAAAAGAGTGAGTTCGGCAGCAGGGCGAGGAGGCCAGGGCCCCCCACTCTGCCCGTCTGTTCCCTAACCTCAGCTAAACTGCAGTCTCCAACCCATTGACGTAATAAACCTTAAACAAAACTATGCAAGTAAAAAGCCAGCAGGGGTGTGGGGGCTTTCCAGTATTTTGCACCATCTGCAGCATGTATGACTATCTGCCTGTTGGACAGAAGTCGTGGGTGTGCTCTCGGTGCAATGAGCTCCTGGCTCTCCGGGAACGACTTCATTTCCTTGAGGCCAAGGTAGCAGACCTGGAAAAGCGGAGAGAGGCAGAGAGGTGTGTGGAGGAGGCCTTCAGGGACGTTATAGCTGTGTCCCACTCCAACGATGATAGCTCTCCTGCTATCATAGAGAACGATGGTCTCGGGGAAGGAGAGCATCCAGCTGAGGAAGAGGGAAACGATCCCTTAGAAGGGACCCATTCCTTGGGGGATGAGCAGCTATCCTCTCGTGCCGAGGATATATCTCCAGGGGGTGGAGGGATCCTTGTAGTGGGTGACTCGATCATTAGGAACATAGACAGTGGGGTGTGTGATGGGCGTGTAGACCGCAAGGTGTTTTGCCTGCCTGGTGCGAAGGTTGCGGATATCGCCCATCATTTAGATAGTTTGGTAGACAGTGCTGGGAAGGAGTCAGTGGTCGTGGGGCACGTTGGCACCAACGACATGGGGAAATGCAGCCGTGAGGTCCTGGAAGCAAAATTTAGGTTGCTAGGTAGGATGCTGAAAGCCAGGACCTCCAAGGTGGCTTTCTCTGAAATGCTACCGGTTCCACACGCAGGACCAGCCAGACAGGCCCAGCTTCGCAGTCTCAATGCGTGGATGAGATGATGGTGTCGGGTGGAAGGGTTTGGATTTGTTAGGCACTGGGGAACATTTTGGGAAAAGCCGGGCCTGTACAAAAGGGATGGGCTCCACTTGAACCAGAATGGAACCAGACTGCTGGCACTTAAAATTAAAAAGGTGGCAGAGCAGCTTTTAAACTGACTGAGGGGGGAAACCTGACAGGAGCTGGGGAAGGTCCGGTTTGGAATAAACCTCCCCCCTGGGATAAACACCAAAGAAATGATGAACTTTTAAAAGGGGTAGGCCTAGAAGTAGGCATTGTGAGAGCAGGGGCACAGGATATAAATTCAGAAGAGCAAAATTACCACAGGCCAAACCACAAGTGCCAAAGACACTTGAAGAGAGACACTGATTACAAGTGCCTGTACGCTAATGCTAGGAGCCTCCGAACCAAGATGGGAGAACTGGAGTGCTTGGTCTTAGAGGAGAGCATTGATATAGTGAGCATAACGGAGACCTGGTGGAATGGAGAAAACCAGTGGGATACGGTTATCCCTGGATATAAACTATATCGGAAGGACAGGGAAGGACGTATTGGTGGCGGAGTCGCTCTATACGTGAAAGAAGGCATTGAATCCAGCAAGCTCAAAACCCCAAAAGAGGCAGACTCCTCCACAGAATCGTTGTGGGTGGTGATACCATGCCCCTGGAGGGACTTAATACTGGGAACGATCTATCGTCCCCCTGATCAAAATGCTCAGGGAGACCTTGAGATGAGATATGAAATTGAGGAAGCATCCAAACTAGGAAATGTGGTACTAATGGGTGATTTCAACTACCCAGACATAGACTGGCCGCATATGTGTTCCAGTCATGACAAAGAAGCAAAGTTTCTAGATATTCTAAATGACTATTCCCTAGACCAGTTGGTCATGGAACCGACCAGAGGGACGGCAACCCTGGACTTAATCCTCAGTGGGGACCGGGACCTGGTGCGAGATGTAAGTGTTGTTGAACCGATTGGGAGCAGTGACCACAGTGCTATTAAATTAAACATACATGTAACTGGCCAATTGCCAAGAAAATCCAACACAGTCACATTTGACTTCAAAAGAGGAAACTTCACAAAAATGAGGGGATTGGTAAAAAGAAAGCTGAAAAACAAAGTCTAGAGGGTCACATCACTCGAAAATGCTTGGAAGTTGTTTAAAAACACTCTATTAGAAGCTCAACTGGAGTGCATACCGCAGATCAGAAAAGGTACCGCCAGAGCCAAGAAGATGCCAGCATGGTTAATCAAGGAAGCTCTTAGAGGCAAAAAGTCTTCCTTCAGAAAATGGAAGTCTTGTCCGAATGAAGAAAATAAAAAGGAACACAAACTCTGCCAAAAGAAATGCAAGAAGACAATAAGGGATGCTAAAAAAGAATTTGAGGAGCACATTGCTAAGAACATAAAAACCAACAACAAAAAATGCTATAAATACATTCAAAGCAGGAGACCATCTAGGGAGACAATTGGACCCTTGGATGATAAGGGAGTCAAAGGTGTACTAAAGAACGATAAGGAGATTGCAGAGAAGCTAAATGAATTCTTTGCATCTGTCTTCACAGTGGAAGATATAGGGCAGATCCCTGAACCTGAACTAACATTTGCAGGAAGGGATTCTGAGGAACTAAGACAAACAGTGGTAACGAGAGAGGAAGTTCTAAGCTTAATGGACAATATAAAAACTGACAAATCACCGGGCCCGGATGGCATCCACCCGAGAGTTCTCAAAGAACTCAAAGGTGAAATTGCTGATCTGCTAACTAAAATATGGAACTTGTCCCTCGGGTCCTCCTCCGTGCCTGAGGACTGGAAAGTGGCAAATGTAACACCAATATTCAAAAAGGGATCCAGAGGGGATCCCGGAAATTACAGGCCAGTTAGCTTAACTTCTGTCCCTGGAAAATTAGTAGAAAGTATTATTAAAGCTAGATTAACTAAGCACATAGAAGAACAAGCCTTGCTGAAGCAGAGCCAGCATGGCTTCTGCAAGGGAAAGTCCTGTCTCAGTAACCTATTAGAATTCTTTGAGCGTGTCAACAAGCATATAGATAGACGTGATCCAGTGGACATAGTGTACTTAGACTTTCAAAAAGCTTTTGACAAGGTACCTCACCAAAGACTTCTGAGGAAGCTTAGCAGTCATGGAATAAGAGGAGAGGTCCTCTTGTGGATAAGGAATTGGTTAAGAAGCAGAAAGCAGAGAGTAGGAATCAACGGACAGTTCTCCCAATGGAGGGCTGTAGAAAGTGGAGTCCCTCAAGGATCGGTATTGGGACCTGTACTTTTCAACTTGTTCATTAATGACCTAGAATTAGGAGTGAGCAGTGAAGTGGCCAAGTTTGCTGACGACACTAAATTGTTCAGGGTTGTTAAAACAAAAAGGGATTGTGAAGAGCTCCAAAAAGACCTCTCCAAACTGAGTGAATGGGCGGAAAAATGGCAAATGCAATTCAATATAAACAAGTGTAAAATGATGCATATTGGAGCAAAAAATCTTAATTTCACATATACGCTCATGGGGTCTGAACTGGCGGTGACCGACCAGGAGAGAGACCTCGGGGTTGTAGTGGACAGCACGATGAAAATGTCAACCAGTGTGCGGCAGCTGTGAAAAAGGCAAATTCCATGCTAGCGATAATTAGGAAAGGTATTGAAAATAAAACAGCCGATATCATAATGCCGTTGTATAAATCTATGGTGCGGCCGCATTTGGAATACTGTGTACAGTTCTGGTCGCCTCATCTCAAAAAGGATATTCTAGAGTTGGAAAAGGTTCAGAATGATCAAGGGGATGGAGCGACTCCCTTACGAGGAAAGGTTGCAGCATTTGGGCCTTTTTATTTTAGAGAAAAGGCGGGTCAGAGGAGACATGATAGAAGTGTATAAAATTATGCATGGCATTGAGAAAGTGGATAGAGAAAAGTTCTTCTCCCTCTCTCATAATACTAGAACTCATGGATATTCAAAGAAGCTGAATGTTGGAAGATTCAGGACAGACAAAAGGAAGTACTTCTTTACTCAGCGCATAGTTAAACTATGGAATTTGCTCCCACAAGATGCAGTAATGGCCACCAGCTTGGATGGCTTTAAAAGAAGATTAGCAAATTCATGGAGGACAGGGCTATCAATGGCTACTAGCTGTGATGGCTGTGCTGTGCCACCCTAGTCAGAGGCAGCATGCTTCTGAAAACCAGTTGCCAGAAGCCTCAGGAGGGGAGAGTGTTCTTGCACTCGGGTCCTGCTTGCGGGCTTCCCCCAGGCACCTGGTTGGCCACTGTGAGAACAGGATGCTGGACTAGATGGGCCACTGGCCTGATCCAGCAGGCTCTTCTTATGTTCTTAATTCTGGAGCAGGTTATAAAGTGGTCAGTCTGTAATCACATTGAAAACAATGCAGTGATTACTAGAAGCCAACATGGATTTTTCAAGAACAAATCCTGCCAGACTAATCTTATCCCATTTTTGATTGGGTAACCCCCCTGGTAGATTTTCGGCATACTGTTAACATAATATATCTCAAATTCAGCAGAGCTTTTGACAAAGTGACCTATGATATTCTGATCAGCAATCTAGCTAAATGTGGGCTGGATGGAACAACTATCGGGTGGATCCACAGTTGGCTCCAGAATCATGCTCAAATAATGTTTATCAAATAGTTCCTTCTCAAAGTGGGAGGAGGTAATGGGCAGCATACTGCAGGGTGAGTCCTGGGTCCAGTGCTCTTCAACATTTTTATTAATGACTTGGATAAAGAGGTGCAGAGAATGCTTATAAAATTTGCAGATGGTACAAAATTGAGAGGGATAGCTAATACTCTGGAGAACAGAAACAAAATTCAAAGTGATATTGATAGGCTGGAGCATTGGGCTGAAAACAACTGAATGAAATTTAACAGGGATAAGTGCAAAGTTCTACACCTCAGAAAAAGAAATCAAATGCACTGTTGATGGAGGATACTTGGCTCAGAAATACTACATTGGAATTGTTGGTGATCACCAGCTAAGTACGAGCAAACAGTGTGATGTGGCTGCAAAAAAGGCAAATGTTATTTTAAGCTGCATTAACAGAAGTATAGTTTCCAAATTGTGTGAAGTATTGGTTCCCTTCTATTCGGTACAGGTTAGGTCTCATCTTGAACACTGCGGCTAGTTCTGGCTACCACACTTATAGAAGAATGCAGACAAACTGCAACAGCTTCAGACGAGGGCAACAAGGATGATCAGGGAACTGGAAACAAATGAGGAGAGACTGAAAGAACTGGACATGTTTAGCCTTGAGAAGAGAAGAATGGGGGGGAGATATGATAACACTCTTCAAGGACTTGAAAGACTGTCATACAGAGGAGGGCCAAGATCTCTTCTCTATCATCCCAGAGTGCAGGACATGGAATAATGGGCTCAAGTTACAGGAATCCAGATTTCGACTGAATATCAGGAAAAACGTCCTAACTATTAGAGTGGTATCAAAGTGGAACCAATGACCTACAGAGGTGGTGGGCTCTCCAGCACTGGAGGCATCCCAGAGGCAGCTGAACAGTCACCTGTCGGGTGTGCTTTAATTTGGATTCCTGCCTTGATCAGGGGATTGGACTCTATGGCCTGATAGACCTCTCCAAGCTCTGTAATGCTATCTATCTATCTATCTATCTATCTATCTATCTATCTATCTATCTATCTATCTATCTATCTATCTATCTATCTATCTATCTATCTATCTATCTATCTATCTATCTATCTATCTATCTGTCTGTCTGTCTGTCTGTCTGTCTGTCTGTCTGTCTGTCTGTCTGTCTGTCTGTCTATCTGTCTATCTATCTATCTATCTATCAGAGCTTGGAAGTAACTAGTTACAAGTAACGAATTACTTGTAAATTCATTACTTTTTTGAGTAACGAGTGGGTAATTCCTTTACATTTCGATTGTAATAGAACTAGGAGTAATTTTACTACTTTTGTGGAGTAATTGTAACGTTTCCAGAATTACTTTTGGGCATTACTTTGGGGGGGGAGCAGGGGAAGTCTTCTGCTCCTCTGATTTGTGGATGAAAATCATGTGCCTCAAACTGGGCTTCTGTGCAGTGTCGCTCTTTCCTCATGCTCTGTGGATGGGGAGGAGGAGGAGAGTGAGACGGGGTGGAGTGGAGAAAACAATTATTTTAAAAAAATGGATAGTGGTGGTGAAGAATGGAGTGGAGGGGGAAAGGATCTGGAGGTCAAGAACATGGGTAAGGAGGAGAAGGAGGCAGCAGCAGAATGGAGATAAAGAACTGTGGAGGTGAAATATGACAATGTGTGTGTGTGTGTGTGTGAGAGAGAGAGGATACTGTGTTTGCACTTGGCACACAAAGTGACCTCCACCACCCTTTCTGGCTACTGTGCTGCATTTGCAGTATTTTAACTCTTTTGCATCTCAGGGGAAAATGTTTGCTTGAGTGAGTGTCCCTTAGTTGGTGGCAGGGCAGAGTCTGGGAGGTGGTTAAGTGAGAGAGATTGTGCTTGCTGGCTGAGGGGGGGGTTGCACTTGGTTTGACATGCAAACATCTGAGTAGTGGCCTCAGCCTCCCTCCCCACCACCCTTACCAGCAGAGAGACCACCATTGCTATCTTATGAATTAAAATAATTATTCTACTACCTCTGTATGTGTTTGTTTATTTTTAATGTTGTCTTAGGCTACTTAGATGTGCAGCAGCCAAGGCCAGCACCTTGTAGGCGTTTTTTTTTCAAGTAACTGGAATGTAATTGTAGTGATTACTTTGGAGGAAAAGTAAAGTAATCAGTTACTTTCAGAGCAGTTGTAATTGTAACGGTAATTACTACTTTTTTGGGCCACGTAACTGTAACTGTAACTGTAATTTATTACTTTTAAAAAGTAATCTTCCAAGCTCTGCTATCTATCTATTATGATATTTATATCCTGCTTTTCCTGCAAGGACCTCAAGGTGGTTCCTCCTCATTTTATCCTCATAACAACCTTATGAGGTAAGTTAGGCTGAGAAATAATTGCTGACCCAAGATCACCCAGTGAACTTCATGGCTGAGTGAGAATTTGAGCCCGGATCTCCTGGGCCCTGTTCTGACACTATTACACCACAGCGGTTCATACTTCACAGGCAAACCATGCCTCTCTAAGAAGATCTCATCCACTGTTGTTTTTTTACCTGATCTTCAGCTTGTCATCTTCATTTTGAACAAGCTTGCAGGTAACTGCAGTCGATGAAGCGGATGACCTCAGGTTAATGAAATTGTGCACATTGTCTCTGTGTGACCTCTGCTAGCCAAGTCCCAACCAAAGGCACTAGAGTGACATGTTATCAAATTACCATAATTACCTGATGGGAAAACAATTACATCTTCGCAAGATCCTGAGATATCATGAGGCACCATATATCTATATGTTTCCCTTCAGTTTGGCCTTGTTGTTTTGTAAAAAAGGAACAATAGACAGACTAATAAGTGCTTCATCTAGGTAGCACTTAAGACCTGCTGATCTTTGGCATCTCCGACACAGAGACTCAAGAATCAACTGTAGTTTCTGTGTTAAAGGCATGGTTGGTGCGTTAGACAATTTAGTGCTTCTCTTCATTGATTGGTAGTAAATGCCTGATATATTTCATAGCAAAGGACCTTCCTTGCATTACCATCATGCTTCATACAGCAGTGCATCTTCTAACACGAACCTAATCATAGTTTTGGGGGGAGTTCAGTGGATCTTGGCCCCAGAGTAACTATGCTTAGAAATGCACCCTTTACTGGCACAATCATGCGTGATGAATCATACTTGCATAGCTTTGATTGTCAAATACAGAAAACCAATGGCACATGGGGCACTTACAGACTGTTGCCGTTTGGGGGTGTGATCTAATCATATACTGGCAAATTCAGGTTGTGCAATTATAGTTGATTGGGAGCTCTTCCATGACAAACCTGCTTTGCCCAGTGCACTGGAAAGAGTGAGATAACACTTGCTTGAAGCAACATCATCTAAGCTCCCCACAAACAGATCAGAATGAATGCTCAGTAAATTGCCAGTATCATCTAACCTCCCTGGAAACAAATCAGAATGAATGCTGAATAAACAGGTGGGATAATGCTGAAAGCACCCGTGGATTGGTAGTAGATTCAGAGCAGAGAAAAGGAAATATTATTTCAGAGATGAATAATCTGTGGCCTTCCAAGTGTTGTTGGACACCAAAATGCATCATCTTTGGCCCAGGACCAAATGCAGCCCTCTGGGCTTCATCTGACCTTTAAGACTCTCCCCAGGCCACTTCCCCTCCCCAGCCACACCTCCTTTGCTCAGGCCACATCCCTCCCTGGCCCTGGTTCCTCCTTCAGTGTTTTTGCCAGACATCCTTGAACTCTGATAACGCTTCTTGCTTGCCAGGAGAGAGGAGGGAGGTGTGTGTGTATGTGCAGAAACTAGTCTACCAGACAAAGGTAAAAACGGTATTTGTTGCTCCCACTTTCCCCCCTGGTCTCACCCACCACAGGGAGGTGGACCTCAGGCTGGAAAAGGTTCCCCATCCCTAAGGTACAGCGTCCTGTGGCCACATCCTGGCCTTATCATTTCAGAACATGCAGTGCCATGCCAATCCGCTTTGCAATGGCCAGTCTGCTTTCCATATCCCTGCATTTTGAATGGGAAAATTACTTCCTTCTGGAAGGTGTTTCCTCCTCCCCTCTCCCTCATGCAGTGCTCTTGACAGCATGTTTCTCTTATGCCCAATTAGAATATCTCTCGGGAAGGCTTGTCTATATTTACTCAATAATAAATGTTGTTTAACCCGAGCACACTTACGGTGTGACCTCCCCATTAAGTGATTTACTAAACAAAACACTGGAGGGTTCTTTGGTGGCTAAGAATTATTCAGTCCAAAGATGTAGCTTGGCACACAGATAAATATTCAATCAGGTCAGAGTCTGTTTACATCATGGCTCAGCCTTAAAACCCAACAGAGACAGGGATGACCAAAAATCAATCTCTTCTAAAGGTTGTAAAAACCAGAAGCCTCGTAATTGTACACACCATTATTCAAGGAGTATTCCAAAGTATGTTTCTGCATAAATCTCTCATAAATCAGCATAAGATTAGGTGCCATCTCTACCTCCTGGGAAAAGAAGAAGGACATATTTTATGGAACGACAATGCCATCGCTTAAATTATAAAAATACAGGGCTTTTTTGGAACTGAATGGAATTCTACATGGGATTTATTTATATTATTTATCTAAAACTATGTTACCCCTTTGTATTATAAAATAATCCCAAAGAGGGTTATAGGACTGATAGGACACAATCAAATCATACAGTCAATCAATCAAAAGTAAAACATGCAAAAACACATAGCCAATTAAACAAATGCCTGACTTGAGCATTCACCTCACCTGTGCTTTATTTTTATTTTTTTAACAGTTTGTTGAATGAAGCCTGATTTACAAGCTAGAGGTGACCCAGTTGACACCATGTGCTTGGACTTTCAAAAAGCGTTTGACAAGGCACTTCACCAAAGACCTCTGAGTAAGCTTAGCAGTCATGGAATAAGAGGAGAGCTCCTCTGGTGGATCAGGAGCTGGCTAGGATACAGGAAGCAGAGAACAGGTAGAAATGGACAGTTCCCTCATTGGAGGGATGGAGAAAGTGAATACCAGTTGCTGGAAACTGCTGGAGGGAGAATAATAATAAACTTTAATTTATAGGCCGCCTATCTGGCCAATGGCCACTCTAGGCGGCATACAATAAAGCACGATAAAATACATGGTAAAATATGATACAATAAAAACAATATAACCAGTACAGCACAATGCAAAATTACAATATTTAGTAGAGTTGTCAGTAATACAATTCTGAAGCTAGTTCACCTTAGAAGTCTCAAGTTCATAAAGGCCTGATGGAAAAGCCAAGTCTTCAGGCCTCGGCGAAATATATATAAGGAAGGGGCATGTCGAAGATCTATTGGGAGGGAGTTCCAAATCGTGGGGGCCGCCACAGAGAAGGCCCTCTCCCGAGTCCTCACCAACCCAATCGCTTTAGTTGACGGGACTGAGAGGAGGCCCTGAGTGGCAGATCTTGTAGGGCGGCACAATTTATGACGTTGGAGGCGCTCCATCAGGTATACTGGGCCGAAACCGTACAGGGATTTATAGGTTAATACCAACACCTTGAATTGAGCCCGGAAAATAACTGGAAGCCAGTGTAGATCGTACAGCACTGGGGTAATATGATCATAACGGCGGGTGTTCGTAAGTAGACGAGCCGCCGTATTTTGTACCAGCTGTAATTTCCGGACTGTTTTCAAGGGCAACCCCACGTAGAGCGCATTGCAGTAGTCTAAACGAGAGGTGACCAGAGCGTGTACTACGAGTGGGAGCTGGTGGACAGGAAGGTAGGGTTGCAGTCTTCATATGAGACGCAATTGACCCCAAGCTGCCCGGCACACCGATGAAACCTGAGCCTCCATGGACAGCTTGGAATCAAGGATCACCCCGAGGCTGCGGACCTGGTCCTTCAGGGGCAATTTTACCCCATTAAATACCAGGTCGATGTTTCCCAACCCCCCCTTGTCTCCCACGAGCAGTACCTCAGTTTTATCAGGATTCAGCTTTAGCCTGTTTCTTCCCATCCATCCACTCACGGATTCCAGACACTTGGACATGGTCTCCACAGCCGACTCTGGTGAGGACTTAAATGAGAGGTAGAGCTGAGTGTCATCCGCATATTGGTGGCACTGCAGCCCAAACCTCCTGATGATAGCTCCCAGTGGTTTTACATAGATGTTAAATAGCATGGGAGAAAGGATAGAGCCCTGTGGCACACCGCAATTGAGGGGCCAAGGGTCTGAAACCTCATCTCCCAATGCCACCTGCTGGTGCCTATCGGAAAGAAAGGAACGGAACCAGTTTAATACTGTGCCTCCTATTCCTAATCCCTCCAGACGATCCAGCAAGATACCGTGGTCGATGGTATCAAAAGCCGCTGAGAGATCTAGGAGGACAAGAAAGGTGAATTCTCCCCTATCTAATGCCCTCCTCATATCATCCACCAGAGCGACCAAGGCTGTTTCAGTTCCATGTCCAGTTCTGAAACCCGATTGGTATGGATCTAAATAATCCGTTTCATCCAAGTGCGCTGACAGCTGATTGGCCACCACTCACTCAATGACCTTGCCCAAGAATGGTAGCTTTGAAATTGGGCGGAAGTTGTTTAAATCTTGGGGATCCAAGGAGGGCTTTTTCAAGATGGGCTTTATAATTGCCTCCTTGAGGGCTAATGGCAATACACCCTCATTCAAGGATGCATTTACCACCGCCTTGATCCCTTCGCCCAATTTCTCTTTACAGCTCATCAAGAGCCATGATGGGCATGGATCAAGGAGACAGGTGGTAGGTTTCACAGTTGACAGCACCTTGTCCACATCCTCAGAAGGAAGAGGCCGAAACCGATCCCATTGGATCACATTATGACTGGTCAACTCTGAGCGCTCTTGCACTCAGGTCCTGCTTGTGGCCTTCCCATAGGCATCTGCTTAGCTACTGTCTGTGAGAACAGGATGCCAAACCAGATGGGCCATTGGCCTGATCCAGCAAACTCTTCTTATGTTCTTATGTGAGAACCCCCCAGTTATGGAATACTTTCCCCAAGGAAACCTTACTGGCAGCAACACTGTAGATTTTTCAATGTCAGAAAAAGACATATTTGTTTTCTTGGGTATTTGAACATTACTAGTGGCCTAGCTTTTGGTGGTTCATTCTTTCTTGGATGAGGGTGGATATTTTATGTTTTGACATTATTTTTAAGCTTAGCACTGTTATTATATTTGTATTTTATTGTATTGTTTTCATAGATACTTGATTATCTATTTTATTCTCTGTATTTTACTTCTTATTCTGTAAATTGTTTTGGGACTTCCACTTGCAGTTGGACGCGATCAACAAGTTTCATGAACTAACTGAACTAATGAGTTCAGGAACATCTGGATGGCCACAGGTTAGCCACCCTTGCTCCAAGAGATTCTTAAGCTAAGCCTTTGCATTCTTAATTTTCTCAGAATTAAGCTCATAATACTTCTCTTCTTAGAGCAGCTTCACTGCAGAAAGATCAAGGCACAGAGAGTCTCCTGCTGTTAGAAAGGAGCAGAAATATTTTCTGCAAAGGTCACAGTCAATCTCAGCAGCCCAAACTAGGCTAGAGAAGTCACCTTTCATCACACAAGCTTTGTCAGTCAAGCTTTCTTGAGTCATGCCAAGAGAGGTGGATAAAATGGGGAAATGATGCCATTAAATGGCCAATGATATCCTGGTATGTACAATTGGATGGTATTGGATGATTGGGTCTTGGATGATTCAATCCATGTTGAATTTTACCAGGAAATCTCACCTTATCTCACCTTATCAATCCCAAATCCATGTTCTGTCTCTTTTAACATGACTGCATAACAAAAGATACATGATGACTGCTAGTAGGCACATGTGAAACATACAGAAAGAATCCAGTTTTTAATACAATTCCCCATGTGCCAAGCTCCATAAAAAATCCATCTGCCTATGTAAATCTTGGCCGGTTCTACTTGTGCTGCCAATCAGCATTATTACTTACTCATTAATGAACAGCGTTTGGCTTTTTGCATACAAATGCTTTTCTTGTGGGATGTATTACATCATGGGCTATGTAGTTGTAAAGATGACTTCTAATAAAATACAAAGTAGGGATGAAAGAAGGATTTTAGGCTCGTAAGAGGCAAGTTGGGATCTGTACATAATGGCATAAGTTGAAGCAGGAACCCTTGACACAAGTGTCTGCTAAAAGCAGAACTAAAGGTCTCTAAGTTTACCATATAAGGAAAATATTAGGGACAGGGGATGTGGATAGTGGTGGTAGAGCACACAGTGAAAGAAGGAGGAGAGAGAGATCTATCGTGACTGACAGGTCAAGCTTGAAGTCAGAGGGAATTATTTTGCATGGAATGTAAATTCCTTTTAGTTCTACCTGCTGGAAAAAACAGAAGGGAGCAGAAAAAGAGGGAGGCCAAACAAGAGATGGATTGATTCCATAAAGGAAGCCACAGACCTGAACTGGTTCATGACAGATGCTCTTGGAGGTCACTGATTCATAGTGTCGCCATAAGTCATAATCGACTTGAAGGCACATAACAACAACAACAAAGCCCAAAATCTCCTGGACCAATTTGTCTGCAATTTGGCATATTTCTTATGCAGGGGCACTTTCTCAGGTCAGTGAATTTCAGACCAATTGCCCATAAGAGGAGCTTAAATTATTCATTTTTTTACCCTACCTCAAATACAAAGTTGTAGATGTTTTCTTTTTTAAAAATAAAATAAAATAAAGATCAGATGTTAATGGTACCCAGCACAAATGCCCCTAGACATATTTACCTGTAATTTCGTAGGCTATATCAACTCTGGAGAGACTACTAAGCCTGTAAATTTCACCTGACAAAAGGGAATACAAAAGTTATAGCTATTTTTGGATTTCCCACTAGCAAATGGGACAAATGAAATGGACTTGGGTGAACCCCAGACCAAATGAGGCAACTTATAAAATGCTTCAGTCCAAGTTGGACTGATTTCCAAGGTGCCAAACCAAATCTTGTGATTGATGCAAGCTTTTCTCTGGGTTGACATGAAATAGATAAAATATCATAGGGATGTTTCTCCCCATGAAAGCACAGCGCTGACACATGGAATGATCCCCAAAGACCTCCAGATGTCCCTGGACTCAAATCTCACCAGCCTAAGCCAGCATATGGAAGCCCTCCACATGTGGGCTCATACCCAATGATGGGAACTGTGTCTAACATCATCTAGAGGGCATCACATTGGCTAATCCTGCTATAATGCATAATAGAGCTTTATTCTCCCCCCCCCCCGGTGTGCTGCCCTTAGGATGCATTTGGCCCTACCTTGCCTTCTATTCATATCCAAAGCTCTAGGTCAGGCTCCATCTCACCTCACCTCATGTTGGATAGCCCTGTCTTGCCTCATGCTCCTTATCCCAGTAATGTTAAAAATATGAATATCCTGTCCCCCCTTTGACTTGCATTGGGGAAAACAGCCATACCTTTTTTTGCTTTTTCACGTAGGTGCATGAAATTTGTAGAATGGTAGCTCCTCAAGAGAATATTAATTCTGCCAAATTTCAGACACATAGGCACAGTGGGTGGGGGGGTTTGCTAGTGACCTATAAAAGGTTTTTTTTCCAAAGAACATTTAAAAATTAAACAGCCACTGAGGTTATCATACTTTGGACACAAAATGAGAAGACATGATTCACTAGCAAAGACAGTAATGCTGGGAAAAACAGAAGGGAGAAGAAAAAGAGGAAGGTCACAGGGTGGTTTATAACAGGTGCTATTGGAGGTCACTGATTTATAGGGCCGCCATAAGGCGTAATCAGAAACTTAACATAATTAGGTGTTAGAAAAAATTAAACCAGAACTGTCACTAGCACCTAAAATGATGAAACTGAGGTTATCATACTTTGGACACATCATGAGAAGACAGGATTCACTAGAAAAGACAATAATGCTGGGGAAAACAGAAGGGAGTAGAAAAAGAGGAAGGCCAAACAAGAGATGGATTGATTCCATGAAGGAAGCTGCAGAACTGAACTTACGAGATCTGAACAGTGGTTCATGCTCTGGTAACCTCACGTTTGGAGTACTGCAATGCGCTCTACGTAGGGCTACCTCTGAAGACGGTTCGGAAGCTACAGCTCGTGCAAAATACGGTGGCCAGACTGCTAACAAGAACTAAGCGGTCTGAGCATATAACACCAGTTCTGGCTCGCCTGCACTGGCTTCCAATATGCTACCGGGCCAGATTCAAAGTGTTGGTATTAACCTATAAAGCCTTATACGGCGCGGGACCATGATACCTGCAGGAACGCCTCTCCCGTTATGAACCGGCTCGTACACTATGGTCTACTACGAAGGCCCTCCTCCGGTTCCCGACCCATAGGGAGGCCCGGAGGGTAGTAACAAGATCTAGGGCCTTCTCAGTGGTGGCCCCCGAATTGTGGAATAGTCTCCCCGAGGAGGTACGCCTGGCGCCGACACTATTATCTTTTCGGCGCCAGGTTAAAACCTTTCTCTTCTCTGAGGCATTTTAATCTAAGTTATTTATGTAAATGTTGTAATTGCTATTTTAGATGATGTACTTTTATATTTGTTATATTGATCTTGTAATTTTATTATTGTGTATGTTTCTATGTTTGCCGCCCAGAGAGCTGTTTGCTAGTCGAATAAAATAAATAAATAAATAAACAGGATGGTTTGTGACAGATGCTCTTGGAGGTCGCTGATTCACAGAGTCGCCATAAGTTGTAATTGACCTGAAGGCACATAACAACTTTTTTGTGTTTATACAGATTCATGAAAGTGCATGAGGTGATAGCCTCCCATAAGATTAACCCCACAAGACAGATAGATAGATCAAGGGGTTTCTGTGCTATCCACCTTTCAAATTTGCTCTCTTTTTTTTCAAAATATTTTCCAAAGTAAAACAGATGGTGTTTTCAAATGACATGCCTCTAAAATCTGAGTGATCTGCCTCATGGATGAGGACATCAGACTTCAACAAACTAGTAAGAAAAATTAAACACAGACTAAGCAAATGCCCAAACAGGGTAGGTGGGTAGAGGGAACACTAAAAAAAGAATTGAAAAGAGACTCGCTACAAGTAAACAAGTGCACAAACAAGATGACAATGATTTAAAAAAACAAAAGAAAGGAAAGCTAGCTAATAGCTCAAATAGAAAACAAATTTACACTCTCTGTAATGTTAGAGTCATGACTCATTAGAACAAAGGGGGGGAACATTGGGAAAGACTTTTTAAAAAAAGAATCAACATCCTTCCCTGCAGGCCCTGTGATTAGAGTATTCTGTGAGACTTTAGCCCTAGATTAGGAGCTAGAGCTGTCGATCAGCAAATTTCAGTTCTCCTTCCATTCACTCCACCATGGCATCATTCTTCCCACCTAGGTGTTGCCCTTATATAGAGTTTGCTTTTTTTTTTTTAGCCAAGGATGTCTGAGGCTCTCGAAGGACCTTGCCCCCTGCTTCTATTCATATGGACTTGGAGACAAGAGTCACCTCACTGTGCCATGGCCTTGCTTCACTCAAAATACTCCCGCCTTGGTTCATTATTCAGGCTTCATCCAAACTCTTTGCACATTCCTAGTGTGCATGTATGAGGGCATATGGAGGTACCATTGTAGTCTGTGAAAAGGAATGGGAAGCCTGTGAATCCAGGCTGCCACTTCTCTGTGCATCTTGTTGATTTGAAAGGGAAAAGACTAGATTGGGGTATGGGACGCACACACAGACTTCTCATTTTCTGTAATCACCTGGCAGTAGGGTTGCCAGATCTCCGGTTTTCAGCCGGAGTCTTAGGCAAAAGGGGGCCGTCTCCGGTCTCTAGCCATATTCTCCTTAAACACGTGGATCTCCGGTTTTCCAGCGCGCCCCCCCAGCCACGCATGCATGATTCATGCACTCATACGCCAAAGGCTCTGGCTGCCCGCCCTTTCCCAGTCAGCCATCCTCTGCTTGCTGCCTCCCCTCCCTCCTTCCTTCCTGCCCAGGCAACATCAAGGAGCAGCACCACAGCACATTTTAGTGTCACAATGAGTACACATAAAGTTACAGTGGCCTATGTATAACTTTGTGGTAGATCCCCAGCAAATCTTAGCAACAGCACAGTAAAATAGAACCTTAATGTATGTCAAAGGTAAAAGTAGGAAATTAAGGTGGATGTAGCAGTATAAATCCTGAAAGTATTTATTATGGAATAAAATAAAACAAAAATATATCAATATAACAGAATATTGCTGAAATCAAACATGAAGAATTTTTTACAAAAGTATATAACAAGAATAATATATAAATATGAATATTGTCTCTTGTGTGAAATGGAAATAATTAAATAATCAATTTCTTATGCTGTAAAAAAACCCTTGTGGACAAGGATAATGCATTTTAAGCATTGATTGCAATAATTCATTGGATACTGTATTATATTCAATTCATATTGAGAGCCAGCTTTATAGCCATTGAAAAAGACACTGTGTGTCAAAATGCGTCTGGCTGGACCATCTTGAAATGGCTGGACCTTCTTGAAAATATCCTTACAGCATAAGAAATTGATTATTTAATTATTTCTGTTCCACACAAGAGACAATATTCATATTTATATATTGTTCTTGTTATATACTTTTGTAAAAAATTCTTCATGTTTGATTTCAGCAATATTCTGTTATATTGATATATTTTTGTTTTATTTTATTCCATAATAAATACTTTCAGGATTTATACTGCTACATCCACCTTAATTTCCTACTTTTACCTATGGATGTCCTCCACTTCTGGGAAGGCCACATAAGTTTACAGAGTACTTGGTGTGAAAAGGTTGCATTATTGTAATAACAGAAAGATCATAGGAATATATCATGTTTGTTCGTGCAAGTGGTATTCATACATAGGTTCTTGATATGGGTGGAATCGTAGTACATAACTACATAACAGGAGGGGCCATCAAGACTGCTTCTCCTTTTCCTAACAGCTAGAGTCAAAGGGGAGAACCTTTGTCCTGCATCCTGGATTACGGTGCCTCAACCCCATCTTCTATTCCCTCCTCCTTGGTTGTATGAGACTGCCACTCCAAGCCAGACCCTGTTGAAAGCACGGAGCTCATGGCAACAGCTTTCTCAGGTTCTCAACCCCTCTTCCCCTCCACCTGCCCAGGTTGTCCATTGGGCTCTGTGATGCAGGAAGAGCTACGAAGGGTTTCCTGTGCGGAATGGGAATGGCTCTGGTTTGTTCCAGTTTGCTTCTTGCCTTGGATTCCTGGTTTGACCTCCTGGCTGTCCCACCTTCCCCATCCTAACCTCTGACAATCTAGCACATCTCATGGTTCTGCTCAGTTTGGACAGCTGGTTCACACTTGACAACCAGCTACATTGTGGCTTGCTTGTGCAGGCCCACCCTTAGCATGTGTGGGGCCTGGGGCAAAAGCATAGTTGGGGGACCCCCACATTCTTTTTCTATATATATATATTGAGAGAGAGAGAGAGAGAGAGAGATTTTATTTACGAATATATGTAATTATAATATTTACATATGAGGCTAACAACCTATTAAATACAAATATGATTACCTTCACTTCAGGGAATAGGCCTCTAGTCAACCTGTTCCATACATATCCATTTCTTCACTGGTGTCTCGACATCTGTCTTCTCTTTGTCGATATCTGCTAGATATGGCAGCCTATTTCTAGGCATATTTTCCCATCTTTATCTTCCTAACTAAACAATTGAAAACACTTTGTGCAGAACCATCATTTTAAATATCAAGGATGACAGAATTTAATCATTTCTGTACATGTCTGGGCCTGGCTGCTTTGTTGATGGGCAATTACTTTCAGATTAAAATTAAAATAATACAAATACAAGAAACTATATATTTATTCTCAAAGATTTATTTTCCTTGCTTTCACTTCTGCAAAATCATTAATCAACTTGTCAAAATCTAGATTTTCACAGCTGATGAGCAGCAGCAGCACAGGGAAGCCACTGACTCAGGCACGCAGCCAAAGAGCAGGCAGGGGATTCAAATCTCCTGCCTAAAATCAGCTCAGGAAGCGGCTGGCGAGATGTCCACTGCACGGCTGAAGAGAGAGGAAAATCCCCACCGCAGCCCAGCTTCTCATATCGCTAAGCACAGGGGGGCCAAAGCGCAGGGCCCGGGGCAACTGCCCCACTTCCCGCTGCCTAGGGGCAACTGCCCCACTTCCCGCTGCCTAGGGGCGGCTCTGTGCTTGTGCATCCACACACTCGTTTGGCTCTTTGTATAAACTGTACCCATGTGGTTTGGGTCACTCGTAACTGCAACAACGCAAAATATATATGATCATATATATTTCATGAGCATGATTGCCATTAGCCCTAACAAAAAAGGTAGCTCTTCATAAAAAAATTAACTGCAACAGTGGCTGGGAGGCCACATGATTTGGCTACCAGGCAGCAACCAACACCACAGCCAGGATAATGTATGAACTGACTCACTGTACAAAGCAAGTCTGAGTTTGTATATTGACAGTGCTGGAAACATTAGAAATATTTACAGATAGATCAGGTGGCCGGACGATTGCATGATTCTGCGTCCCATCCTCTTGTGGCAAATGGCAGGCAAAAAATTATGGCAGGCAAAAAAAAAAAAAGGAACCTAAAAAGCAAATTCGCTAGTATAATGGCTCAAGCATCAAGGCTTGAGGCCAACAACACAGATTGCAAAGAATGAACCATCGCTCCAGCCTTGGTGTGCTGCCAGTGTTGACATATTGGCTGACAGCATAATACATTTAGCCCTAATCTAATATATAACCCTGTTGCAATTAAAACCCAGCACATTTTAAACAAGGTCACATTTAGTTTTATTGACCACTGTGATGTCAGAGAAAAGATTTATGAAGATGGTGTGAAATGTTTCAAGTGCCGAAGCAAATAGACATAAAATATTTCCTGTTCAACATATCGGCTGGGTAATTGTCCTTTCCTGTAGGGATCTCTGTCTCTCTCTCATTCTCTCTCATTCTCTCTCTCTCTCACACACACACACACCTTTTTTTTCACTTGAGAGAGTAGGTATAGAACACCCAGGAAATTCATGGAGTTGTTATTGCTCTGCTAAAGTTTTTTATAATGTGTGCTTACATGTAGCAATGTGATACTGTAAATTTCCCAAATATATGTTATCTTCATGGGCATCTTCCTTTGGACTCTTTTGTAGAAGAGACAGTCTGAATGATGGATGAGAGGGTTCCCCCTCTTCTGCTTCTTAATGGCTCCTCTGGTTTGCTCTGCCCGGCATTCATTACCCTTATCCTGAGTTCATTGAATTAGGAGAATTTCTGAAATTCTGGGATTAGAGCATGCACAGATTGTCACTGTTTTCAGTTCATTCGGGTTGTTTATGGTACTATTTTAGCACCACTTCCTGCTCAGGAATTTGGGGTGTGTGTGAGAAAATTGCAACTAATCTCTGAGCGCATCACTGCAGATTGCAGTGCTAACATAATCCTAAAAAGAAATAGCAAATAATCATCATCATCATATCACTACCACAGAAAATTGTAAACCTTCCCATTTTTGAGGAAGAATTTTTCCCTCAAAAATAACTCTCCCCAAATTATTGCCTTTGAATGAGTGGTGATTTTATTGGGCGGGTATTTTTCTTCACCCCTAGTTTTAACAATGCACAAACATACATCAATAATACAGGTGTAGGGGGAAAAGATACTAATGAACTAAATAAGATGGATTATGTGGGAACCCACACATGCTCCAATCATACTGTATTACAGGGGTGGCCACTCCGCGGCTCTCCAGATGCTGCTGAACTACAGCTCCCATCAGTCTCAGCCAACACAGCTCATGGCCAGGGGCGATGGGAGCTGTAGTCCAGCAGCGTCTGGAGAGCCACGGAGTGGCCACCCCTGCTGTATTACTTAAGCAAAGTATCTGCCTCATTTGGGACTTGTGTATGCATGTCAATCATTCCACTGTGAAGTGCCAGTTTAAACAGTCAGTGCAATGGAGAGAATAAAAAAATCAGACGGGAGGAAAACTGGCAGAGGAGTCCTTGCTCCAAAATACCTAATGACCACTCCCAATGGCTTCACAGAGATGTTAAATCACACTGGGGAAAGGACAGTACCCTGTGGAACCCCATAGCACAACTACTCACCCAATGCCACTCTCTGAACCTGATTCTGAAGGTAAAAATGGAACCATTGTCATATGATGCCCCCAATACCCAGCACATAGAGTCGGTCCAGGAGGATACCGTGGTCAATCAAAAGCCCATTCCTTAATCTCTTGCAATAATGACCACCACGTGAGTAGGCTAAGCTAAAGTTAAAGGATAGGTAAAGAGAAGGAGGGGAGACACTAGGCCAGGGTCAGCCAGTGACTTTCATGGCTAACGAAGCTTTTGAACCCATCTCTCCCCAGGCTTAGTCCAACTCTTTATTGGCTATTGATACTGATCTGAAATGGCCTCCTCAATTCCACTACCTCTTTTGCAGGCAGTGACAATGGGTGTACATGTATGCCTTAAATTATTTTTCTGGGATAGTGAAAGAGGGAAAGACATTAACAACAGTGAATGGCTGGTGGGTGCCATTTTTGCTCCCCACCAATTCTGGGAATGGACTTGTGCCATCACATAGTGTGATATGATTTGATTTATTGATTATTTATTAAATTTATATCCTGCCCTTCCTCCCAAAATTAGTCCAGGGCCGCAAACAAAAACACTGAAAACACTCTAAAACATCTTAAAAACAAAATACTTTAAAACATATTAAAAAAAACCTAAAAACATCTTTACAAAAATAACTTTAAAAACATCTTAAAAAACAATTCCAACACAGATGCAGACTGGGATAAAGTCTCTGCTGAAAAGACTCATTGAAAGAGGAAGGTCTTCAGTAGGCACTGAAAAGTTTATAGAGATGGCACCTGTCTGATATTTGAGGGGATTCCAAAGTGTTGGAACAACACTAAAGGTCCGCTTCCTAAGTTGTGGGGAACAGACCTCCTAATAAGATGATATCTGCAGGAGGCCCTCACCTGCAGAGCGCAGTGATCAACTGGGTATATAAGGGGAAAGACAATATTTCATGTATCCTGGTCTCAAGCTGCCTAGGGCTTTGTACACCAAAACCAGAACCTTGAACTTGGCCTAGTAGCTAATGGGCAGCTTGTGCAATTCTTTCAGCAGCGGGGTGACATGTTGGTGATACCCTGCCCCAGTGAGCAGTTGCATTCCTGTAGCATTCTCATGGACTTGGGGTGGGGTGGCACCCAGAATGACACAGTTGCAGCCACCAGCAGAAGTGAAACAGAGAGTGATGTGTCAAAATTAGTTGGAAGGGGAGACAAATTCCCCCCACCTCTACAGCTACTGTTGAGCTGAAAGTTTGTATGAGAGAACTTTGGTTCAGCCTTAGTAATGGCTCCATCCTAACTTTCTATATATTAAGTGCATTAGTTGTTTCCCTCTCTCTCTTTAAATATGAGCTAGTTAGGGGAAATTACTTACTTTGTCCCGCAAATTCATTTCATCTCTATTAAGATAGCCCATTTGCCATGTGCATAGTGTTGTCAAGGGCACAAATGAAGAACGTCTGGCTGTGTGCAGAATGACCTATGAATTGGCTCTGATTCACAAATCCTTTTACCCATTCACACAGAATGCCTTTAAAACGAATGCTTGGCAATGAGAATGCATCACCTGTGTTGTCCACAGAGGGAAATAGGTTAAATGGAGACCTTGGGTCCCTGGGTCATTATAGCAGTCTGGAAATCCCTGCTGGCCTATTTCTCCTCCTATTTAAATGCCAAAAGGTTTGCGAATAGGTCACTTTCTGAAGCTACTCAAACATTTGTAAACAACCTTAGAAACACAGGCAGCTGTGCCTTTTCCATTCACATTTCCCTCCCCTGAGCCAGACCTCTGGCTCCTCTGGCTTGGTGTTGTCTCCTCTGATCAGCAGTGGCTCTACAAAGACACCACCACAGTCCTTTCCTAGCACTGCTTTCCCAAATCCTTTCAACTGGAGACACCAGTGACAAAAAAAACCTTGGATCTTGTGAATATAAAGCATGTGGGTTACTGTTGCTCTACAGCAGGGCTGGGGGAGAAATTCATTCCAGTTTGCATTTAAAGCCAAAGCTATCAAATTTGCACTTTCCAAAAAAATATGAGAACTGAAACTTCGCCGTGATTTGAAATTTGCACTTATCCAAATTTTGCGATTCACTTCTCCAACCAAGCAATGTTTAACAAAAATACATATATTAGGGGGGGAATTGAATATATTCATGAACATTTATTATTTATTATCCATTTATTATTATTTGATTTATATCCACCTTTCCTCGCAGCAGGAGCTCAGGGCAGTAAATAACACACAAGCAGGCATTACATTAGGAGAAAATGCTTGTAAAAATGTGCATATTAGTCAAAACTGCTTACAAAAATGTACTTATTAGGAGAAATTCACACTAATATGGTGGTGAATTTTCCCGAACATTTTTTTAAAACAAAAATAAATCACAAATTGCTGCAGAATGTGGAGAACTGTATTTAAGACTGGAAAAAATAGAAATGGAGAGAACTCAAATTGACATATCTTTCCATCCCTGCTGTCCAGACACCTAAGATTTAACTTTGTTTTTCATTCTGTTTCTTGCAAGAAGATTTGCAAAAATTCAAAGTGTGAATATTCATATACCAAAAGGGGGAAAACAAAGAGGGTGATTACCTTCAAACTTTAGAAAAGGGGTTGCCAAGTGATACTCTCTAGATATTGCTAAACTACAACTCCCATCATCCCTGGCCATGGGCCATTATGACAGGAGCTGATGGGAGTTTAAATCCAACAATATTTGGAGGGCATCACAGTGACAATGACTGCTTTAGAATATTAACTAACTAAAATTTCTGGAACTAAATCAAAATTTCTCAGATTTTTCCCCCCTGAGAAAATTTCTAAGAATGTTATTTTCCACTCTTTCTCTGAAAAAGAGGGCACTTTGCAGGAAAAGTCTCTGAAGATTCTCTGCCACCACCACCCCACCAATGCTGCACTGGATGTAGGGCATCATGGGGGATGCAAAATGGCAGCCAGGCTGCCAACACATTTGCAAACAACCACAACCAACAAATCTTTGGGGAAAAAGAAAGAAGCTATGCTGCTGCCTCTACTGATGGAGAGAATCCAGCACAAAAGAATACACCAGCTTTGCTGCCTGCAATCAGGATAGAAAAATTTGGGAGGTAATATTTCACTCCTAGAAATTTCAAGAGACACTTGGAAACCCTGCCTTGGACAAAAATATCAGAAAGAAGAAAAATAAGCTTTGAATATTCTATATTCTCCAGCTTTCATTTTTGGGTAAAAGCAAGCAGCCATTTTAATGGAGTTGAAATATTTCCGAAGATGTATTTCCGGGAATGTATTATCATTTTTCTCCCCTCAGTTTTGTTACCCTTGGATGCTGTTGCTGCTTCTTCCTGCTTCTTGGATTAGTGGCATAATTCTCCCGCACAATCAGGGACCACAGACTGAATGGGATGATGTCATAGATTTGGCTACCTGATGAATTCACTGAGGGCAAGCATAGCCATCTGAGAGTGAGAACAAGGGAGAGAAATGTGAATGAAAAAGACACGTGAAAAATCATAATAAAAACAAGGTGCTTTTACATGGTCAAACATGTTTTTAAAAATGCTTCTTGTGGGGTTTTTTTTGCAATCTTAGTTTTGGTAAGACTAGTTAGATTTATCAAGCGGGTTCGGCACATCCATATGATATTAATGACCTGCAGAAGTTGCTACAATAAAAGGTATTACTTTTCCCCCAGTTCTGAAGAACTCTGAAGAGTAACTGCGATGAGCTAGTTCTAATTTATCATCTCAGTGCAAATTCTGCAAAACAGACTTATTCTCTTTGAAACAATCAAAGCTCTGTGAAATTTTACATCATCCCAAATAGGGATCCCATCAGAATACCTATTGCTAGCAAGGAAGAACCTTGCATGCTATGCGCTAAGTAGGAACAGCCACTCCCTGCTGTAGAGAGCATTCTCTTTCTTTGAGCTAATAACAGACGGAAGCAAGGGATTCATTCTTCAAAACCTTTGAGTACCCAAGAAAGTCACACTCCTGGGAGAAAGCATATTGATTTAGATTGGATTTCTGCTGTTGTTGGGTGCGATGCAAGGGGAGGTGAGTTGGTAAAAGAAGGCCCGAGCTGACCCCTGTGATCACCTTCTCCTTTGAAGGTAATCTTTGCATGAAAATAAATTGTCCAACCTACAATCCACCCTTATTGGGTCCCCACCAATGTCCATGGATCATTTAGAAAGCATTCATGAGTGCCTAGCTAGCAAAAGACCATTTGAAATGGCCAAATGGATGTTATTTGTGTAATGAGGTTCCGCATATCGTAGTGCCATTCCCGCGCAACGAATTGCAGGCCTGCCTGATAGGTATCTATTAAAGCAGGGTGCAACCATTATTTTAGAAAGTAGTGGAGAGTATCAGGGTGACGGATGGATGTCGCCTCTGACAGAGTGAAGGTGGTGAGAGAATAACCTTTCAAAGGCTCTTGCTTGGGTGAAAACATCTGAGGAATGTCAAGGGGGTGAAAGAAGAGCTCCATCAGTGTAGCTGACTCTTTGTGCCGGTAGGGGATGTCCACTAGGGTCTCTTACAAAATGCCTTCACCGATATGCACCCAATTTGAAAGGGACAAGTTTGGGAAGGACTTTTCGATGAAAACAATGAAATTGCTTGGGTGAGGGAGGAAAGGCTGCAGATTTGCCTTGCCTTGTTTATGCAAGGTGGCGAGAGGTGTTAATTTCATATTCACCCTTTCTTTTCTGGGTAGTAAGAATGGGTGGAAGTGTATTCCTAGAATCATAGAATAGTAGAGTTGGAAGGGGCCTATAAGGCCATCAAGTCCAACCCCCTGCTCAATGCAGGAATCCAAATCAAAGCATTCTCGACAGATGGCTGCCCAGCTGCCTCTTGAATGCTCCAGTGTCAGAGAGCACACTACCTCGCTCCATTGTCGTATGGCTCTAACAGATAGGAGGTTTTTCCTGATGTCCAGTCAAAATCTGAAATTATTTATTATTTATTTATATTTGTTTATTTCCTTAAATTTATAACCATCCTTCCATCATGGAACCCAAGGTGGTGTACATGTAGTTCCCAGGCAATCCTTCATTTAGGCACTGACCAGACCGACACCTGCTTAGTTTCAGCAAGGTAGTGGCCTCATGTGCTGCCTCCAGACCATAACTAAGCCAGCCTAGCCAGAGCTATGCTAGAGGGAGCTGGTGGCTCTCCAGCAACCACCATTTCTCTGTTAATCCCAATAACTCAGATATTCTGTGTTGAGAGATTTGGGGAGGAGGGGGACAACAGTGAAATATTGGCCAATGGCCTGCCAGTGCTACATGTCCTTCAACAGAACTCTTGCCAGCTGGCTGGGTTAGTTAAGTACATTGCTCCCACACACACACACACACAACAACCACCCATGGACAAAGGAAAAGGGAGTTAGGAAGCCACCATCACTCACTGTATAATCCCAACTCTGCTATTCTATTATTGTCTATGAAAAAAATTATGCATGGCATTGAGAAAGTGGATAGAGAAAAGTTTTTCTCCCTCTCTTATAATATTAGAACTCGTGGACATTCAAAGAAGCTGAATGTTGGAAGATTCAGGACAGACAAAAGGAAGTACTTCTTTACTCAGCGCATAGTTAAACTATGGAATTTGCTCCCACAAGACGCAGTGATGGCCACCAGCTTGGATGGCTTTAAAAGAAGATTAGACAAATTCATGGAGGACAGGGCTATCAATGGCTATTAGCCATGATGGCTGTGCCCTGCCACCCTAGTCAGAGGCAGCATGCTTCTGAAAACCAGTTGCCGGAAGCCTCAGGAGGGGAGAGTGTTCTTGCACTCGGGTCCTGCTTGCGGGCTTCCCCCAGGCACCTGGTTGGCCACTGTGAGAACAGGATGCTGGACTAGATGGGCCACTGGCCTGATCCAGCAGGGTCTTCTTATGTTCTTATTCTCTGTACTAGAGAGAAACCAGAGATGCTGTAAGTGTGGACATTTCTGTGGTGGTGCACACCTGTCCAAAGAGGTCCAACAAGAGACATCTCTGATACTTTTCTACCAACCTTGCTTTTTCTTGCAAACTCCCCAAATACCTGGTTCATTTACATTAGGTGACCTTGAGTACATGCTTCCAGAAGAAAAAAGACAGCTGTAGCTGATTATGATGAAAAATACAGTAAATAAATAAACAATATGTCACTTTTTAAAAATTTGACCCCAGTAGCTACATTTGAGTTTTACAAGCACCTCATATCTTACAGAGCTATAGGAAAGAGGAAAACAAAAGGTTCCAGAGATTTTCTTAAGCCCACCATGAGCCAGATTTTTTTCTAATTTCACAGTCTTTTCAGGGGATGAGCTGTCATTTCAGTATCTATTTAACTAAATGTGGAAGAGAGTTTAAAGTCCTTAGAAGGGGGGATATTATGGTGAACGCTCTCTCCATCCACAAATAATCATCGCCTCTCTCTGCCACATTGCTAAATCTAAGCTTTCATTAACATATGAAGCAAGCAACTAGCGGAGACTTTCATATGGTCTCTGAGAGCCGTGCTCTTACCAAATCAGTAGCTGAAACAAAGGAACTGCAGAGGATTATCTATAGCTGTATCTGCCTATTGATGTCCAGAATAGGGGTGGGCAAGAAATTTGATTCAGTTCTAATTTAAAGCCAAATTTATCAAATTTGCACTTTCTGAAACAATATGAGAGCTGAAACAGTCGTTCTTTGAAATCCACATATACCCACATTTTGTGATGCAGTTCTCCAATGAAACAATGTTTACAAGGGTGCATATATTAGGGGAAAGTGTGCATAAAATGAATATAGTGGTGAAAATAAGATACACAAATGCATTATACTAAGAGAAATTTGCACTAAAATGCTGAATAATATTCATGAGGATTTTTTTTTAAAGAAAATCACAAATTGCTGCAGAATCGTGGAGAACTGAATTTAAGAATGGAAGAATTCTTAAGAATGGGGGAACAGCTGCAGCACTGGGGGACTTGCGAAGACCTGCCCTGAGAGTGAGTATTTGAGCATCTGGGTGCTTGCTGCTCACTCCTTTGGGTTGCTGTCTCTTCACACAGCTGAAGTCCCTGGTACCTTGGTCATTCATCCATTCATTCACTCATTGGTGATCACTCGTGGCCGAGTAAGATTGTCTTCCAAGATAAGGTCTTTAACAGTGGGTCTGTAAGTGACTGTGGAGGCTAATTCTGGATCCACACAACCTCCCACAGTGAGGACATAGGTTTCCAGATGGAAGATGGTCACGATGAGGATTTGCTTGACTCGTCCGCTTAGCTCGTTTGTCCCATTTGCCCTGTATTTGTGGTTCTTCAAAGTCCACAGCACCTTTAATATTAGCCGACCTCCATTTATTTATTTATTTATTTATTTATTTATTTTTGAAACTTATATACCGCCCGACTAGCAATAGCTCTCTGGGCGGTGAACATAGATACAATAAAATACAATATAATACAAAAACATCAGTCTAAAATTAAATTTCACAATCTAAAAACAGCAAAGGCTAAAATCAAATTACAAACATTACAATCATTAACAAAAAATTAAAATGCCTCGGAGTAGATAAAGGTTTTAACCTGGCGCCGAAAGGATGATAGTGTCGGCGCCAGGTGAACCTCCTCGGGGAGACTATTCCATAGTTCGGGGGCCACCACTGAGAAGGCCCTTGATCTTGTCACTGCCCTCCCGGCCTCCCTATGAGTCGGGACCCGGAGGAGGGCCTTCGTAGCAGACCGTAGTGTACGAGCCGGTTCATAGCGGGAGAGGCGTTCCGACAGATATTGAGGTCCCGCGCCGTATAAGGCTTTATAGGTTAATACCAACACTTTGAATTTGGCCCGGAAGCGTATTGGAAGCCAGTGCAAGCGGGCCAAAACAGGTGTTATATGGTCAGACCGCTTCGTTCTTGTTAGCAGTCTGGCCGCCGCATTTTGCACCAGCTGTAGCTTCTGAACCGTCTTCAGAGGTAGCCCTACGTAAAGTGCATTGCAGTAGTCCAGACGCGAGGTTACCATAGCATGTACCACTGATGAGAGGTCCTCCTTACTCAGGTAGGGACGTAGCTGGGCTACCAATCGAAGTTGGTAGAACGCATTCCGTGCCACCGAGGCTACATGAGCCTCAAGTGACAGGGAAGAGTCTAGAACGACTCCCAGACTACGAACCTGTTCCTTTAGGGGGAGTGTAACCCCATCCAGGACAGGATATATATCCACCATCTGATTGGAAAAACCATCCACCAACAGCATCTCAGTCTTATCAGGATTGAGTCTCAGTTTGTTAGTTCTCATCCAGTCCGTTGTCGCATCCAGGCAACGGTTCAGCACATCGACCACCTCACCTGAAGAAGATGAAAAGGAGAAGTAGAGCTGCGTGTCATCAGCGTACTGATGACAACACACTCCAAAACTCCGGATGACTGCACCCAACGGCTTCATATAGATATTAAAGAGCATGGGAGACAAGACCGAACCCTGCGGGACCCCATATTGGAGAACCCACGGGGTCGAGCAATGTTCCCAAGTATTATCTTCTGGAGACGGCCCGCCAAGTAGGAGCGGAACCACTGCCAAGCAGTGCCTCCAACACCCAACTCCGCAAGTCTCTCCAGAAGGATACCATGGTCGATGGTATCAAAAGCCGCTGAGAGATCAAGGAGAATCAACATAGTTACACTCCCTCTGTCTCTCTCCCGACATAGATCATCAAACAGGGCGACCAAGGCCGTCTCAGTGCCGAAACCGGGCCTGAAACTCGATTGAAATGGATCTAGATAATCGGTTTCATCCAATAGCGCCTGGAGCTGGTCAGCAACCACTCGTTCCAAGATCTTGCCGAGATATGGAACATTTGCCACTGGTCTGTAGCTGCTGAAATCCTCTGGGTCCAGGGAAGGCTTTTTCAGGAGTGGTCTCACTGCTGCCTCCTTCAGACAGCCAGGGACCACTCCCTCTCGCAAGGAGGCATTTATCACTTCCCTGGCCCAGCCAACTGTTCCCTCCTTGCCAGTTTTTATTAGCCAAGAGGGGCAAGGATCTAGTACTGAAGTGGTTGCACGTACCTGTCCAAGCACCTTGTCCACGTCCTCGAACTGAACCGACTGAAACTCATCCAACAAAACATGATAAGACTGTGCACCAGACACCTCACTAGGGTTAACTGCTATAAAATGAGAGTCTAGGTCCCGACGAATGCGTAAGATCTTATGCTGGAAGTGCTCAGCAAACTCATTGCAGAGGGCAATTTGGGACGTTCATGGGCCAAGACTTCCCAGTTGTCGATGTTCATGCTACATTTTTTTAGATTCTGTTTAAGAACATCTTTAAACCTCTTTTGCTGTCCACTGATGCTCCATTTTCCATCCTTAAGTTGGGAGTAAAGTAGCTGCTTTGGAAGAGGGTGATTAGACATTCGAACAACATGGCCAGTCCAGTGAAGTTGATGTTGAAGGATCATTGTTTCAACAATGGTGGTCCTTGCGTCTTCCAATATGCTAACATTAGTCCACTTATCTTCCCAAGTAATTTGCAGAATTTTCCAGAGGCAGCGTTGGTGGAATCTTGGCGTTGGGGTCATCAGGAGCTTTGGGGGCAAGGTGTCAGCAGTATGCTGATGATACCCAGCTCTATTTATCTGTAACATCTGAATAAGGAGAGGCTATGCAAGCCCTGGACTGCTGCCTGGACTCTATGGTGGGCTGGATGCGGGCCAATAAACTGAGTCTGAATTCTAGCAAAACAAAGACGCTGTGGGTTGGTAGGATCTGAGTTCAGATTAGTCACTTGCGCCTGCTTTGGATGGGTCGTACTCCCTCTGAAAGAGCAGGACCGTAGTCTGGGGGTGCTCCTGGATCCATCTTTGTCCCTAGAGGCCCAGGTGACCTCAGTGGTTAGGAGTGCCTTTTACCAGCTTTGGCTGGTAAGAATGCTGTGGCTGTTTCTGGACCGGGATAGCCTGACCACTGTTGTCCATGTACTGTTAAACTCCAGGCTGGATCACTATAATGCACTCTATGTAAGGCTGTCATTGAGGTTGGTCTGGAAGCTGCAGCTGGTGCAAAATGCGGTGGTGAGACTGCTCACTGTGGCAGGTTATCGCCAACATGTCTGCATCTGCACTGGAATTGCTTGTTAATATTTTTTTAAAACCTTTTTTAAAAAAAATATTTTAACCTTTTTTTCTTTTTTAAGATATCTTCAAAGCTGTTTTAAAAATGTTTTTAAAGATGGTTTGTTTTAATGTATTGTAAAGTCTGTTTTTATGATGTTTTAAAGTGTTTTTAGTGCTTTTGTTTGCCACCCTGGGCTCCTGCTGGGAGGAAGGGTGGGATATAAATCAAATAAATAAATAAATAAACAAACAAACATGTCACCCCATCACCCCGCTGCAGAAACAATTGCACTGGCTGCCTATTAGCTACCAGGCCAAGGTCAAGGTTTTAGTTTTAGCGTACAAAGCCCTATACAGCTTGGGACCAGGATACCTGAAAGACCGTCTTATCCCTATATGCCTAGTCGATCACTGTGGTTTACAGTTGAGGGTCTCCTGGCAGATACCATCTTATCAATAGATCCATTCTGCACAACATAGGAAATGACCTTTAGGGTAGTGCCACCTACCCTTTGGAATTCCCTTCTCTTAAATATTAGAAAGGCACCGTCTCTGTTATCTTTTCGGCACCTACTGGAGACCTTCCTCTTTCAACAAAACTTTTAAGTTGAGACCTTATCCCTGTCTGCGTCTGTGTTGGAATTGCTTTTAAATATGTTTTTAAACCTTTTTTAAAGATCTTTTTAAAGCTTTTTTAAAAATGTTTTTAAAGATGTTTCGATTTAATATATTTTAAACTCTGTTTTTATGATGTGTTTTTAGTGCTTTTGTTTGCTGCCTTGTGCTTCTACTGGGAGGAAGGGCAGGATATAAATCAAAATAATAAACAAATAACAAAGAGAAACCGAGAGAACCAAAATTGACAGATCTTTCCATCCCTAAAAGATTCACAGAGGAAAAGCTATATATTTGGATGTTTGTGTCCAGAACACAAACAAGCAGACTGACATGCAAAGGAACCCAATCCATTTTTACACTCTCCTAAGGATATGCTCCTATGTTCATTATCCTGTTTTACTAACAGCGAACTCATTTCCTGAGTGTAGATCCTTATGTAGTGAACGTGGCACCAATCACACAAAAGAGGGAGTTATTGGAGGTTTGGGGAAATCCCAAGGTTTGCAGAAATAGAAAAAAGCTATGTCTGGACTAAAGGAACAACTTATTTAGGGGTGACATCTGTCAGTGCTACTAGCAGCTAGGGATGGATGTACCAATGTATTAAGTTGATTCCATGCCAGATTTACTAATACTTGATCATAGGTCTATTCTATCTAGTGTGTATTTTTGCAGACTTTCTGAAAGAATGTACACACACACACACACATCTGGATATGAATCGGAAGCATTTAGTATGCATCTTGTATCTACTCTTCCTGTAAAATACATACTTTTTCAGTGCATTTCAATGCTTTTCTAATGCATTTTCCCCTAAAACACCGGTAAACATACATGTAGTGTTGGGTTTGTTGTGTGTCCCCCTTTAGAAGCCAAAACAACAAAAATCCAGACAAATATGTAGTCTGACCTTTAGTTGTGTTGGAATCTGCAAGCAAGTTTGGAAATGTTAGATCAAGTCAGACCGCTGTGAAAAGTGACCAAATGAATTCTTCCTCCATCCCCACCAGCAGATGCAGGATTTTTTGAGTGGATACAGTAAATACCATTGCTTGTGCAGTGAAAGCTTTGCATGTAAGGCTGAAAGTCTGAAAAGCAAAGTAAGATCATAAAAAGAGCCCTGCTGGATCCGGCCAGTGGCCCATATAGTCCAGTATGCATTCCCACAGTGACCACCAGATGCCTATGGAATGCCCACAAGCAGGACCTGAGTGCAATAGCACTCTCCCCTCCTGAGGTTTCCAGTAACTAGTATTCAGAAGCATCCTTCTGTAAACCATTTCGAGGCTTTCTACAATCAAGCAATATATAAATTCTGCTAAATAACATAATATTGCCTCTGTCCATGAAGGTAGAACATAACTCTCAAGGTTTGCAGCCATTGCTTGCCTTAACCCCCATGACTTCATCTAAACCTTTTTTAAAGTCATCCAAGTTGGTGGCCATTGCTGCCTTTTGTGGGAGCGAATTCCATCATTTAAGTATACCCTGGATGAAGAAGTACTTTGTCCTGAATCTTGCAACATTCAGCTTCATTGAATGTCCACGAGTTCTAGTGTTATGAAAGATGGAGAAAAAAACTTTCCTCGATCTCCTCTTTCCACACCATGCATAATTTTATACTCTTCTGTCACATCACCTCTTACTTGCTTTTTCTCTAGACGAAAACAACAGTCCAGTGCCCAGGGAGGTTTAGGTAAATCCCACTGGGTTCAGTGGGCCTTATTCCCAAGTGAATGTGCATCAGTTTGCAGCCTGTGTGGAGCAAATAAAAAGTGGTGTGTTGTATGACTCAAGAGCCTAACCCTCAACTCTGCTACACATGTACAGCAGGATACTGGAGTGGGCTTAGTGGTCCTTGACAGTCCAATCTTACTTGTAAGTAAGAGACAGAGCTTTCTTCAAGCAAGGAACAGTACAGATTCAGCAGCAGGCACAAAATATAAGGGAGTCAATATGAGCATCCAAGAGCGGGACCAGAAGTTCAGGACTGGACAGAAACAACAAAGATGTCCTGACAAGCCTTTAAAGGCAAGGTGATGCGAGCTTACTTGCGAGACTCTATCCTCTTATGAAAATGTTGTGCTTGCAGATGCATGCTGCTCCAGGGTGGGTGCGTCTGTTCCCCATTATCAAAGGTGACACTGGATTCTCTGTAACGGGATGGTGTCCTGCACCCCTGGCTCTTAGCCACCCTCCCGGGCTAATCAAAGTCCTCTCTGCTATCCAGTGAGACTCTATGCTTTGTGGGTGGGGTGGGAGCTGGCAAATCTGCTTCTCTCTCCCAAAGAGCAGAACTTTGGCCTTCCATTCCGGGTTGCCATGATTATACTCCATCCTCTGTTCCATCATCATCATCTGCCTGCAACTGCCATTCCAGGCCAGACTCTGTCAGAACCATGACAGTACGATCCACAGCTAAGACTTATTGCCCTTTCCACTATTCACATTGCTTATCTTACTGACCACACCATGCTTTTGATTCTTGCATCCTCACATGGTTGAAAATTACTTCGCTCAAGATCTGATTATCTGGAGATTCTGAATGTCAGTAATGTACATCTGGATATAGTAAGCACTGAGAGCAACTCAAGGAAAGACGTTAAAGCAATGGAAAGAGGAGCACTGAGGGAAATGTGCTCCACTGGAAAATAAATTACTTCACGCCTGAGGGTTATTTGTCCACCTAGCAGCAAGAGTGGCAGGGCCAGGGAAATGTCAATGTGGAAGAACAAGAAAGTGCCGGAAATGAACAAGCGATAAGAAAAACCAGAGGTGAAAAGTACATTGCTAGAAATGTTGTCCAGGATGGAGGGACCCGTGGTGTGACATTAGCGGAGCAGGCACAGAGAAGTGATAAGGAAAAAAACTCCAGATGAGGGAAAGGAAATGAAGATGCAATTAGAAAGACTGTTACGTGCTTGTTGCAATGTCCCAAAAAGATTAAGCTCAGAGAAAGAAAGAAGCCAAATAGGAGGCTTCAGTGGCATAGGATAAAACTAACTTTCATCATTAGAGATTAAATTTATTGTGGATCAGGTTGGCTAATCTGTGTTGTTATTAGGATTGTTTGTGACCCCTCTGATCTGATTCAGGGCCTGATTTAGCTACTCAGATTAGCCTTGAGCCAACCCAGGAAGGTCCAGACTGACCTGACCTGACCTCCAAATCTGGATTGTGACTCAGGAAAAAAAAATATTTGGAGGTGTCAACAAGGGGAAAATGGGCTGGAATGGAGAGGCAGAGAGAGAGGGAAAGTGGGTGGGAGAGGGAAAAGGGCATGCCCCACTCACTTTTGTCTCTGGTTCCACCCACCTCTGGTGTTGACCACACACCCCACCAGCATGTAGCCCCTGACAGATTACCCTTCAGGCAATGCAGGTACTGACCAAAAAAAATGCCCTAGTCCTGCCATAGTCAAAGAATAATTTGGGAATATTTTCCATCCTAAATTCATAGGAAGAATTCTGAGGATTTTTAAGAGTCAGTTTTAATCCTTCCCTGCCATGATGAATGTGAGGCTCTAGGACTCCCCACACACACACACTCCATCATCTTATACAGAAGTAACAGGGCCCAGTCTGGATTGCAAATGTGTCAGTAAATAAATCTGCACATGAGCATTCTGGGACAATCAAGGAAGGGGCATAAGAAAGGCCCTGCTGGATCATGCCAAAAGCTCCTATAGTCCAGCATCCCGTTTTCATATTGGCCAGCTGGATGCCTTTGGGAAGCCCACAGGCAAATGGCAAACCATCCTGACTTAGGCATCATTAATTAGTAACCCAAATAATAATAAGTAATTTGTATCCCTAATATGTAGCCAAACCAATTGCCCATGTCATCCTTTATATCAGAGGTGAGGAACCTGTGGACCTCCAAAAGTTGCTTGACTACAACTCCCATCAGCCCTAACCTTTGGGCGTGTTGGCTTGGGCTGAAGGGAGTTGGAGTTCAACAAGATCTGAAGGGCCACAGGTTTAACTCAACTAGTGGATAACCAGCGTTTCAGGATGAAGCATACAGTATGAAGCCAAGTTCCTTTCAGCTGTAGGCTCTGAGGACAGAATAAGTGATCTTACCATTGAGGTAAGTCTCCTATCCGGTATCCCATGCCAGATGAAACACACGAGTGTACTGCCACTGATTCCACACAATATTCTAGTGCAAGGGATACTCAGTGTGGCACCCTTCAAAAGTTACAACTTCCATCAGCCTCGGCCAGTATGGCTAAAGGTCAGTGGTGATGGTAGTTGTAGTCCAAAAACAGAAAGGGGCCAACACACTGACGACCACTACTCTATGGGTTCAGGTCATCTAGAAAGTATTAATTTTCCATTACTGTCCCATCCAGCCTAGGATGGCAGAACCTTGTACTATATCAAATGCCATTCCCTTTATCTTTTAGGAGTAAGTGGCCATACATTCTCTCTAACTGGAACCCTTTATTTGTTGGCGTGGAAAATTCTCCCTCTTCTGAGGTTTATGTCTGTTATAAAAAAAATGTATCTCTCCCTAACCTTTTAGGCTTGTGCTAAGTATGTGTTAATTCTCAGCAAAGCAATGACATCTATAATCTGTTGTAACTGCCTTACTTTATCTAGAACAAAGACAGAGTCATGTTCCTTTTAGAGACGATTTCAATGATGCATTTAACCACTGGTCACAAGTGTCTGTTTGAAGGGGTGATAACATTAGGGTAAGATCTAACAAGAACAGGAAGACAGAAAGGATAAGACTTCACCTTCTGTTTCTTTTGAATATGTATGTTCCCTGTATTACGTCTGTTTACATCCTCATTTGATGACTCTGTCTTTTGCAATGTTTACTGCTTGCCATGCCATGTTGATCTATAAATTGTTGCTGTTTCCTGAATAAAGTTGTCTTTCTGACGAAGGTTGCACTCTCAGTTGGACTGGGAGCTTCTTTGGGGCAGTTAGAACCTTTGATCAAAGTTCTATTGTGTTTGGATCATGTTTTCCTTCCTTCTTCTTTGGATTCAGGGTCCAATTGCAGCTTGTGTCTTACCTGGGGAAGGTGGCACAGCGCAATAGCCATTGAGATCTCGCCCATCATATTAATCAGATGAATAAAAAATGGCTGTCAAAAAAGTGACACAGTCTTTGTTAACAAAACACAAGCAAAGCCGTGCCCCCCTTTTTAACTTTTGACAAATTGCCCTGGAACCTCAATCAACCTATGGTGACAGTTTAGCCTTGTGTGAGGAAATAATTGTTTCTGGTACCACAACAAAAGACACAAATGCTGTGTGTGTGTGTATATATATATATATATATATATATATATATATTTAAAAAAACGTGATCTACCTTTTTACTATAATCAAGGCAGCTCACAGTCAGGAAACCAAAATGCATGACTTCAGGCTCAAAGTGCTTTCATACTTCCTGAAGGGGCCTCCGATGCATCGCTGTTTAACAAAATCCAAAATGCATTAAAATATGCATTTCAAGAGAAAACTACCTTTAGAATGACATATTCTGAATGTGTGTATGTGCGTGTGTGCATGTGCAGAGTTTTATTAAAAAACAGATTAATGAGTAAGTGGGATAGGGCAGATTTATAGGAAAGTGGCAAAAACTGGAAATAACCAATAGAGATATGTGAATCTGTCAGTGTCAGTTTATCTCAATCTCTTTTTCTTCCCAGACTTAAGTTCCTTTCTTCACATTTCCACATCAGTTTATGATGTATTTATTTTAAAAAGTTATCTTGAAAATACATCAGTATTATTGAATGAATTTATCCTAATATACATGTTTTTGTATGCAATTTTGCAGAATGTACACATTTTTGCAAAGCATTCCTCCTCAATAAAATGCATATTTGTACATTATTGGCACTTATATATGCATTTATATGCACACTTTTACCCTAGTACATATTACTTGGCTGCAGAACTGCATTGCAAAATTCAGGAATGTGCAAATTTTGAAGGTTGGTTGTCCACAAATCGTTTCAGAAAGTGTGGATTAGACAGATTTTCTTTGAAGTGCAGAGTGAATCAAATTTATCTCCCCATCCCTACCTGGGAGTAAGGCCTTAGAACTCAGTGGGACTACTTTGTGATCAGACATTCAGATGGTTGCACTACTGATGTGACGGTCAACTTCGTAGGAATAATAATAAAAATCCCCCAAATGAAAACAAGGTGTGGCACATGGGATTTACAAATACCAACACACACACAAGCTATATACTAGAGGTTTGGCTGCAGCACACTTTGCACTCCCACCCCCAGGAACCCCCAAACACACACACACAGAGGAACTCCCAACCCACTGGGACTCCCAAACGCATACACACGCACATACAAACATGGGCTCCCAAATATACACACACAGGGACTCCCAAACAGGTTGCCCTCTCCCCCAAACAGATCACCAAGTTTCCTCTTCTCTGACCCCACAATGGGTTACCAAGGTTTCTTCTCACATCCCCTTTAGACCTTCTCCTGCGAGGAGGAAGAAAGTGGCCAGGTGAGGTGAATGATACTGGAAGAGGGTTGAGTGGCCAAGGCAGCAACCATCCTGCTCTCTGCCACTTCCCTCCTTCTTGCCTTCCACTGCCGAGGCTGTCGGTGAGGTGTGGGGGGGTCAGCCACAGGAGAGTGTGACAGCTGCTGAAGAGCTACCCTGGGCTGTCCTGACTGTTCCTCCATGGCTCACCCAGATCTCCTTGCTCCCCCACGTTGCTTGCTCATTTGCTTCACACCCTTGCCACCCTTGCCTCGCAGCTGCGGCATCTTGCCTCCCTGTGGAATGCTGCTATCACACTGCATGATGGCTTACCAAAATACCTGCTAAAGCACAATCCAAAGAAAATTTGGTGAGGGTGGGGTGTTTTCCTCAAGTGAAACAGCTGAGGAATTTTAAAGGAAGCCCAAACACTTTTTTTAAAAGCAACTAGCATAATATTATCTGGGGTAGGGATGCTGCCCTGTTTTAAGTGCTAAACAACTGGTTTTCCCCATTACTTCCCAAAAAGGGCATTCCAAAGAGAGAGTAGAGTGAAGACACAAACTCAAAGGCCAATGAAAGACATTACAGCCCTCCTCAGCATGCTTAAAAGCAGGGCAGTCCTTCCAAGAGGAACACATTCTCTTACTTGATCAAGCATTGCTCAAATGAACCTTGAAAGAGAACCTTTAGTTCTCTTTCATTTTCCAGGTGATGCACGCGAGACAGAAGGTGTGCAATAATAAGGAAGCTTTAATGAATTTGCCAGCCCCAGACAGTGGAGCAAACCGCATTTGATTAAGACGGCAAAATGTGTTGATCCTAATTAGAACCGACAAAGGATTCCCTCCTCCTCTCCCCTCCTTTCCCATTTTGGATTCTGTTTTCAGATGTGGGTTCTTGGCAGGCTTGCAATAGCACAGTTCACTAAAGGTAGTAATTATCAGCTCTCTCTCTAGGTCACATGGTGCTAGTACACATTTTAAAAGCAGACTTCTTGTGTGGAATGGAAAGGTCTGCCAGAAACATAGAGTTCAACAGCTTCAAATGATGGCAGGGCAATTGCCTCCCATACAGGGAGAGAGAGAGGCTGAAATCTGTTGGCAGACCTTTCCAGGATTCCTGCAGGTCTGGACTTGGGATGACGTTGTTGTTGCTGTTATGTGCCTCCAAGTAGACTACGACTATGTGACCCTATGAATCAGCATGTTTAGCCTGGAGAAGAGAAGACTGAGGGGAGATATGATAGCACTCTTCAAGTACATGAAAGGTTGTTACATAGAGGAGGGCCAGGTTCTCTTCTCGATCATCCCAGAGTGCAGGACACAGAATAATCGGCTCAAGTTGCAAGAAGCCAGATTTCAACTGGACATCAAGAAAAACTTCCTAACTGTTAGAGCCATACGACAATGGAACCAATTACCTAGAGAGGTAGTGGGCTCTCCGACACTGGAGGCATTCAAGAGGCAGCTGGACAGCCATCTGTTGGGAATGCTTTGATTTGGATTCCTGCATTGAGCAAGGGGTTGGATCTGATGGCCTTGTAGGCCCCTTCCAACTCTACTATTCTATGATTCTATAAGAGCATCTGTCATGAACCACCCTGTTCAGATCTTGTAAGTTCAGTTCTGTGGCTTCCTTTATGGAATCAATCCATCTCTTGTTTTGCCTTCCTCTTTTTCTACTCCCTTCTGTTTTCCCCAGCATTATTATCTTTTCTAATGAATCATGTCTTCTCATTATGTGTCCAATGTATGATAACCTCAGTTTCATCATTTTAGCTTCTAGCGATAGTTCTGGTTTAATTTGTTCTAACACCCAATTATTTGTCTTTTTCACAGTCCATGGTATCCGCAAAGCTCTTCTCCAACACCACATTTCAAATGAGTTGATTTTTGTCTTATCTGCTTTTTTCACTGTCCAACTTTCACATCCATACATAGAGATCGGGAATACCATAGTCTGAATGATCCTGACTTTAGTGTTCAGTGATACATATTTTTATTTGAGGACCTTTTCTAGCTCTCTCACTGCTGCCCTCCCCAGTTCTAGCCTTCTTCTGATTTCTTGGCTATTGTCTCCAATTTGGTGAATGACTGTGCCAAGGTATTGATGATACCTGTGCCAAGGTATTGATAATTGATAAGGGATTACCTTACTAGGGATTTTTTTTTAAAAAAACCACAACTACAAGTACAACTTAACAATAATCAGCTGTTAACATCACATTCTGTCTGGAGCAGTATTTCTCAATCTGTGGGCCAGAGACTGCTAGCTGGCCTCAACCCATTTTCTGGTAGGATTCAGCACTGTAGCCCACCACCTGGTTATGCAGCAACCTTTGCAATAAAGATGTTAGGAGCAGGTGCTGCTACAAAAGTAACAGTAATCAACTCGAGCCAGAGTGGAAGAGATGAAAACTATATGCAAGGAAGAAGCTAATGTAAAAGGTGCAGGGAGGAGAGATGTTCTGGTGGGTGGAAAGTAACTGGGCAAGTAGGGCATAGCCTTCCTAAGATTCTGAACCCCACCCCCAAACCCCAAAGCCATAGCCTAGTCTTTCTCCTGTCACCCATAGCCATATTAATACATTTTCCATAAAAAGGCTTCCGAGATGCTTCTACCCATCTCCTCTCGCCTTAGCCAGTCATAATAATAACTACCAGCAGGTTCCAACTCCTTCTCCGGGAACCAACCAACCAACCAAACCCTATGAACAGAGTATCCAAAAAGCAACACAAGATAGTGCTGGAAGATGAGCTCCCCAGGTCAGAAGGCACTCACTGAGCTACGGGGGAAGAACAAAGGACAAGTACGAGTAGCACTGTGACTAATGACGCAGCTGGGTCAAAGCCAAAAGGAAGCCCAGAGGCTGATGCGCACAGATGCGAAAGGCCAGAGGCTGATGCACACAATAGGAACATGGAATGTGAGAAGCATGAACCAGGGAAAGTTAGAAACTGTCAAGCAAGGAATGGAATGTATCAACATTACTTGGCGTGAGTGTAATTAAAATGGTCGGGAATAGGACATTTTCAATCATGCAAATACATACTATTTTTTGCAGGAAATGACAAATTAAGAAGAAGTGGGGTTGCTTAAATAGTGAGACGTGATGTAGCAAAAGCAATTAGGAGCTATAACGCAATGACTGACTGAGTGGTATCAATCAGATTTAATGGAAAACCTATTAACATAATCATCATCCAAGTCTATGCTCCAATGACATTCACAGAAGAGGAATTGGAGAGATTTTATACAGAAATACAGGAAGAAATGGATCACACACCAAAACAGCTACTCTGATAATCATGGGAGACCAGAATGCAAAAGTAGAGAACAAAGAAAATTGTGGGGAAAAGAGGCTTAGGACATAGAAATGAAGCAGGAGAAAGACTTATTGAATTCTGTGAAGCCAATAATTTCTTTCTTTCAAACACATTTTTTGAGCAACTGAAAGATGACTGTACATGTGGACATCACCAAAAGATCAATGTAGAAATTAAATTGGTTATATAATTGGTAATTGGTATAATTGGTTATATAATTGGTAATAGAAGATGGAGAAGTTCCATACTTTCTGCAAAAACAAGACTGTGGTACAGATCATGAACTGGTCATATCAAAAATCAGAGTAAAGCTAAAGAAGAACAACAAAGCAATCATAATGCCAAAATACAATTTAAATAACATCCCAGAAGAATATAAAGAACAAATAAGGAACAGATTTGAAACTTTAAACTTAGTGGATAGAGAACCAGAAGAACTATGGAGTGAAGTCAAAGACATGATCAGGGAAGAATGCAAAAAGGCAATACCTCTAGTTAAAAAGAGCGAAAGACCTCAATGGATGACTGACAAAACTCTTAAAATAGTTAACAAAAGAAGGAAAGCAAAAGGAGATAGAAATGTGGTTAGAACCATAAATGCAATAATACAGCAATGAGTATGTAGGGACAAAGAGAACCACTGCAATAATTATCGGACAGAAATAGAAGTGGATAATAAAAAAGGTAGAACAAGAGTCCTATTCCAAGAAATTAGAGAACTTAAAGGGAATTTTTCACCAAGAGTAGGGATGCTGAATAATCAACAGGGGAACACACTGAAAGCAATACACTGAAGAACTCTATAAAAGAGATGCAAGGATGACAGATTCATTCATGGAGGAACCTTATGATGAAGAACCAGAAATTTTAGAAAGTGTGGTGGAAGCTGCTCTTAAAATACTTGGAAGAAACAAATCACCAGGAATAGATGGCATGCCAGTAGAGTTGCTACAAGCTACTGAGACTGAATTTGTTCAAATGTTGACAAAATTTTTCAACAAATATGGAAAATAAAACAATGGCCCACAGACCGGAAGTGTTCAATATACATTCCAATTCCAAAGAAAGGGGGTCCTAGGGAATGCAGTAATTATCAAACTATTTCCTTAATATCCTACACAAGTAAAGTAATGCTCAAGTTTCTACAAAAAAGGCTCTTATCATGTATGGAGTGAGAAATGCCAGATGTCCAAGCTGGATTTTGAAAGGGAAGAGGCACCAGAGATCATATTGCAAACATACGTTGGATAATGGAAGGTGACAAGGATTTCAGAAGAAAATCACCCTGAGTTTTATAGATTACAGCAAAGCCTTTGATAGTGTAGATCACAAAAAACTATGGAATGCTTTAAAAGAAATGGGGGTGCCACAGCATCTGACTGTTCAGATGTGCAACCTATACTCTGGACAAGAGGCTACTGTAAGGAGAAAATATGGAGAAACCGATTGGTCCCCATTGAAAAGGGTGCAAGACAGGGGTGTATTTTATCACCCTATTTGTTTAATCTATATGCAGAACATATCATATGGAAAGCAGGATTGGACCAAGATGAAGGAGAATTGTCTATAGAGGACCTAGCGAGACTGGCTGAAAATATCCTAAGGATAAGCGGAAAGAGGAGTTGGAAATATTAAGGGCTACCAGAGAATTTCCAGACCATTTGGACAAGGCTTGGAGGGTCTGAAGGAATCCCTGTCTCAACATTCTGGAATGTTTCCAAGGCTTTCCAAGAGCAGCTGTGTTTGTTGGGAGAACTCCTCACACGTATCATTGAAAGAGTCCACGGCCGGTATAATTTTCGCCCACGCCAGTTGAAGAAAAAGCATTTCAAAAGTCACTCGGTGGGAGGGGGTGGTTTTTTTTTGAGAAACAAAGTGCCTTTTTCCTTTCAGATTTCCAAAGGAAGATGCTACAATTACTTATTCTTTCTATCTGGTCTCCTGAGGATGAACTATGTATAAGCCACCCTGCAATATTTGTTTTAAGATCACAAGAATTGTTTTATTCTTCATTGTAATATTGAATGTAATTGATATTTATGCATTGTCCTTTAAGGATGTGATTTAACCATCGCTATTTTTCATTACATAATTTAAGTGTTAAGAATGTTTTTGATTATAGGATGGCTTTGCTTTACAAATCCCTCTGAGTGATTTCCTACCTGAGGGTTTTGCAATATTTGGCTATTTGTTTTAAGATATGAGATTTGCCAGTGTAGAATCTTGGACCTTTATAGCCTTATAGCCTTTGTTCTTTATTCTTTATCTTGAACCATTGCATAGTTATTTTCTCACCCTGTTTTAGAAAAGGTTAGAAGTAGTGAAACATTTAGGAGAGCAAGCTACACTTCAGATAACATAAATGGTGAGATTCCCTGTTTGGCTGGGGAGAAGATGTCAAGGAGGTTTAACCCTTATAATGCACCCCTTTGTGGTGATTTTGATGTTTCAAATAATTCTGGTCCTTGTCTTAATGGCCCTTGTAATATGGATCTAGTCTCAAATGGCACAGTTACACCTAATGGAAGTCAGCATTAGAGCCTGGGAGACAAGACTGTGAAGGAGGTGTGAAAGGACATCTGTATACATCTGTATAAGTATGCCTTTCAAATGGGGGGGAGTGTTACGGCTGGACTAACCCCATTTTGGTTCAAGTGGAATCCAGGAGGTGCAAGGCCAAGAGCTATAACTCCCACTCTCACACACCCCCACCTGATGGTATGGCTGGTGATGCATTCCAGAGGTTTTGTGCGAAGAAAAACAAGGGCAGAGTTAAGAAAAGCTACTACATAAATGTTCTGTATAAATGTTATCTTATTCTTTGGCAGATCCCCCCCCTCATAGTGAATTCCATTGTTCATTAGAAAGAGCCTTAGTTTTTTTCAGGGTCAGTTAGAAAAATACATGCAGATTCATAACACACACACACAAAATCACCAGATGCCCAGACCCCTCCTTTGTGGGAGGGGGAGACAGGAAAAGGTCTTTTAAAACAAGGCTTGAAAAGAGGGACTGCAAGGACAGAACCAAGGAAAGACTATGGGTCTCAGTGTAAAACCTTGGGACCAAAAGATTCGTTCCTGGGTTTGATAACACATAGCTCCAGCAGAAATTCACATAGCTTCAGCTGTATTCAGTTGCCCACTCAGGGCTTAGAAGAGGTAATCTTTCTCTCTTACCTGTCACTCTTTAGAGTAACAGGGTTCTTTGATCTCTTTAATTTAAAGATATAAAGGGGTTAGGATTAATGATTAATGCTACCATGCACCCAGTAATTTCGTAATGCTATCCTTCTCTTAATCAATACATAATCAATATGCACAAACATTCTTTTATAGAGCTATAAAGCTATAAAGGTTTATTTATTTATTTATTTTATTTATTCCATTTATACCCCGCCTTTCTTTTTCATGAGAGAAACCCAAGGCGGCTTCCATACGGTGCCCAGGCGGTCTCCCATCCAGGCACTGACCAGTCCTGACCCTGCTTAGCTTCAGCAGGGAGCTGGCCTCATGTGCCTTCGGACCACAGCCTGGCACATTGCCAAAGGTTCATAACATTTTAATAGTTTAGTAGGAAGCCAGATCTGTTTCTCTTTGGAACTGACTTCCCTGACCATGCTGGTTTGTTTGGAACTATTTGTACCCAAAACAACTGATAACACTGTGCCGAATATCTCGGTACCTCTAAGACGCAGAAAGAATTGCAGAAAGGCTGGGATGCTTAGCTCACTGTGAAAATATACTTTCATGTGAAATACTGAACACTGCCAAATTCATCAGTACACCAAATGAGGAACTTAAAAGCATGTGTTGCTTTAATCTATCAGACAATTCAGATCAAATTGAATCAAAAATTACTAGTTTAAGGGACGTTATATCTGGAATCAGTGAAAGTAACGTTGATCTCTTTTCCTGGCTCACTTCCTGCGTTAGACCCGACTGGGGGTGGGTGAAATACTTGCTGTTTGGTTTTTAAGGTTTGGCATACTATCCCTAGTAATGTGCTGTTTCACCTACTGCTTATTTATTTATTTATGAGATTTGTTAGATGCCCATCTGGCAGAGGTTAATCTGCCACTCTGGGCGACTTACAACCAAATATAAGTAGAGTCCATATAGAATACTTAAAATCCTAAAAATTAACAATAGAATTAATATTGCTTCCCTTTAATATATCTTCATGCTTTACCATTCTGCGTTAGAACGCCTCACTTTCAGGGAAGCTGTAAACAGAGCTTATGGTCTTCCTAAACTGTTGTGATAATGGTGCAGATTGGCTCTCTATGATCGCAATAAGCACCAAAAGGCGGATTGCTGGCATGGAAAATTCTCCCTCTTCTGAGGTTTATGTCTGTTATAAAAATATGTATCTCTCCCTAACCTTTTAGGCTTGTGCTAAATATGTGTTAATTCTTGGCAAAGCAATGACATCTATAATCTGTTGTAACTGCCTTACTTTATCTAGAACAAAGACAGAGTCATGTTCCTTTTAGAGACGATTTCAATGATGCATTTAACCACTGGTCACAAAGTGTCTGTTTGAAGGGGTGATAACATTAGGGTAAGATCTAACAAGAACAGGAAGACAGAAAGGATGAGACTTCACCTTCTGTTTCTTTTGAATACGTATGTTCCCTATATTACGTCTGTTTACATCCTCGTTTGATGACTCTGTCTTTTGCAATGTTTACTGCTTGCCATGCCATGTTGATCTATAAATAGTTGCTGTTTCCTGAATAAAGTTGTCTTTCTGACCAAGGTTGCACTCTCGGTTGGACTGAGAAGCTTCTTTGGGACAGTTAGAACTTTTGATCAAAGTTCTATTGTGTTTGGATCATGTTTTCCTTCCTCACTCTATTCAGGGTCCAATTGCAGCTCGTGTCTTACCTGGGGAAGGTGGCACAGCGAGATAGCCATTGAAATCTCACCCATCAGTGTGAAAACTGGAGGGGAAAATATCAGTAATTTAAGATATGCAGACGATACCATACTACTAGCAGAAACCAGTAATGATTTGAAACGAATGCTGATGAAAGTTAAAGAGGAAAGCACAAAAGCAGGACTACAGCCAAACATCAAGAAGACTAAAGTAATGACAACAGAAGATTTATGTAACTTTAAAGTTGACAATGAGGACATTGAAGTTGTTAAAGATTATCAATACCTTGGCACAGTCATCAACCAAGCTGGAGACAATAGTCAAGAAATTAGAAGAAGACTAAGACCGGGGAGGGCAGCTGTGAGAGAACTAGAAAAGGTTGTCAAATGCAAAGATGTATCATTGAACACTAATATCAGGATCATTCAGACTATGATATTCCCAATCTCTATGTATGGATGTGAAAGTTGGACAGTGAAAAAAGCAGATAAGAGAAAAATCAACTCATCTGAAATGTGGTGTTGCAGGAGAGCTTTGTGCATACCATGGACTGAGAAAAAGGCAAATAATTGGGTGTTAGAACAAATTAAACCAGAACTATCACTACAAGCTAAAATGATGAAACTGAGATTATCATACTTTGAACACATGATGAGAATCATGTTTCACTAGAAAAGACAATAATGCTGGTAAAAACAGAAGGGAGTAGAAAAAGAGGAAGACCAAACAAGAGATGGATTGGTTCCATAAAGAAAGCCACAAGATCTGAACAGGGTGGTTTATAACAGATGCTGTTGCAGGTTGCTGATTCATAGGGTCGCCATAAGTTGTAATCAGCTTGAAGGCACATAACAACAACAAACAAGAGTGACAGTATTCTTCTAAGGCAGGGGTAAGGAAACATTTCCAGTCCAAGGGCCATATTTTCCTCTGGGCAACCTTTTGGGGGCTACTTGCCAGTGGTGAATAGGACCAGAGGCAAAAGTGGGTGAAGCAATGAATTTTCTCTCTGCACAGTACACTCGTTTCTACACATACACTCAGACACTTCTCTATCATCCCCCTCAGGCAAGCAAGGGGGGGGAACGGTGCTATAGCCTAACCTTTTCCCCAACACATTACTCCATGCATCCAGCACTGGTTTATATAAGTCCTAATCGACTTGAAGGCACATAACACACACACACACCTTACTTTCAAGGGCATTTGTGAGTGTCCTTTCTTTCATTCTACAAATCATTTCTCTGGCTATGCATATTCTTCAGCCTTCCTGGGTGCCTGTATTTCGTGAAAAACCCATGAGGTTCTCAGAGGTTCTTCCTCATAATCACAGGAAAGTGGGGAGGCTGCTTTATGTGCATCTGACAGCTATCTGTTATTTTTTAAAGTTAAGTCATAGAATCATAGAATAATAGAGTTGGAAGGGGCCTACAAGGCCATCGAGTCCAACCCCCTGCTCAAGGTAGGAATCCAATGCAGGAATCTGTCTTTACAGAAGAGCTTGGAAAAGTTACTTTTTAAACTACAGCTCCCATCAGCCCCAGCCAGCATGGCCACTGGATTGGGCTGATGGGAGCTGTAGTTCAAAAAAGTAACTTTTCCAAGCTCTGCTTTACAGCCACAAAAGGGTCTGTATACTATAGGCGGCAGCATGGATTTTTCACATTCCACAATGTTAAATTGAAAGTACCCCCATGCCATTCTGATGCTTCCCATGAGCACATTTCAAAATAAAACCTTACAAAATGTATAGTCTTGAACTCAGAAATGGTTGGTTAACAACCCTCTAAGTTTTCATGGCAATACACAAAACACTCAGAGAGAAAAGAGAATTCAAAGTGTAAAACAAGAAAAAAAATCCAGACCCCTGTTGGACTTTTTTCTGTCAGTAGTCTCACAATTTGTTTAAATTAATTAAAATTCAGTCATGTTTGCAGAGTACATGTAAATGCCCCATACTCTGACCTTCATATTCTGCAGTTTAAAAGCTAAAAAAATCCCTGGCTGATTTTTAATTAAGAAATTTAACATTGGAGTCAATTATAAGTGCAGGCGTGCTCAGTAAGAACGGAGTGTTGTAAAAGCCAGATTCACAGCTGTTTGGCTGGCTAATCAGGTGACCACACTTATGCCAGACATTTATTTCACTTTAGACAGTCATGGCTTCCCCAAAGTATACTGGGAAGTGTAGTCTGTGAAGGGTGCTGGGAGTTGTGAGGAGACTCCTATTCCCCTGTCAGAGCTCCAATGGCAAGAGTAGTTTAACAGTCAACCCCTCTTCTGGGGATTATAGCTCTGTGAGGGGAATAGGGCACTCTCACAAACTACACTTCCCAGGATTCTGTGAGGGGAGCCATGACTATCCAAAGGGAAATAAAGGTCTGGTGTGGATATGGTCAAGGACAGCTTTGGTTTGAATTTGGGTGGGAGGCTACATGTGCCTGCTATAGAATAAAAAGCTGGGGAAAACCCTGAAAACCAATAGACCTGTTCACAATGTTTTCCTTTTGGAAAGGAAAGGCTTTCCCTCTGCCCAGTGCCCACCCACCTACCCAATCCCCTCTCCTCCCCTATCCCTTCTTCCACTTTTCTCCCCCTTCTTCCTTCTCGCCCTCCCTCTCCCTCCCCCAGGTCAGTTTCACCTATCCTAAGTATGACTGTACAGAGGTAAATCCCACTGAATTCAAAAAGCATGCAAATAATCAAACCTGCCCTCTCCTCTTCCCTCCCTCCTATCCCCTCCCTCTTGCCCCTCCCCTCCCCTTCCAATCCTCTCCTCCTCCTTCCCCCCTCTCTTGTCCCCTTCCTCCTTTCCTCTCCTTTCCGCCCTTCTCCTCCTCCCCCATGGTCAGGTTTACTTATTCTAAGCATTATTGCACAGTAAATCCTATTGAACTCAATAAGCATGCAATTGGACCTGCATTTCCTTGACCCTTCCCCCCTCCTCTCCTTCCCCTCTTCTTCTTTCCCTCTTCTCTCCCCTTCTCTTCCCTTCTTCCTCTCCTCCCCTCCCCTCTTCCTCTTCTCCTGCCTACTCCAGCCCTCCCTCCCTCTGTCTTCTCATTCTCCCTTGTGGTCAGTTTCACCTATTCTAAGCATGATTGCAGGAGAGTAGATCCCACTGAACTCAATAAGCATGCAGATGATCAATCCATTCTCAGCAAACTTGCACAGGATCCCATTTCTCACCTCCCAGATTAAAAAGCAGAGAAATTCACCATGAGGCTCAAAAACCTTGCAGCTTAAGAATGTACCTATAGCCCACAGATATTTCTATCCAACTTTAAAAAGCAGGAAAATTGGGCAGCTATAGTGAATGCACCAGGGCAGCAGGAGACCTGACCTCCTCTCTGAAATATTGTACTGCTCTACCAATTTGTCAAAATGCAAACTCAATTTGGGTTGGTCTTTCAGAGTCAACTTCCGGTTACCAGGTGAAGCTGGTAAAAGGCACTCCTAGCCACTGAGGTCACCTGGACTTCTTGCTACAAAGATACTCTCTGAATTCTCTCCTTTCATTTTCTGTCTGGCCTGCTCAGTTTTTGGAACGGACCTGGCACTCATCCATCACATACCTCCGCAGAAAAGCTGCTTGACAGTGCGTGCTGGCTGATCCACACTGAAGGATATCAGTGTTGAAATGTGTTGAAAACTTCACTCACCACATCATATAAAGCTCAGCACTGAATGAGAGAAAAAACAATTCAAATATTTTGCCAATGTAAAGCATTTCATTAGGGTGGGAGGGGGTAATGACACCTGGAGTTAATGTTTTGAAATATCCCAGTGTACACATATTTGTGTGCAGGCCGCTGTGAAAGCAACTATGCAGAGAATAACGAAATAAACGTGGCTTTCTTTTATCCCTTCCAACTGCACAATAGTTGCCAATACAATAGTTGCCAATATATACAGTATTCCATTTACTGCTAGTCAATACCAAAGGTGCTTTCCTGCTTGTGTTCACTGCTGAAATCTTTTTGCAGACGTGGACAGCTGAAGGATCAACATGACTCTTCTGCTGAAATAAAAATCCTTAGATGCATAATGAGAGAAAACCCAAACCTTGATTAAGAGTGTGATCCAAAACTAAGATCCACCAGTATGAAAGCATTTGGAACAGGTGGATCTTGGGCTGTCCAGCCTGAGCCAGGGCTATGCCAGTGTAACTACTTCCATGTGGATGACCTAGGGATATGCCAACATAAGCCCCTGCTCTGGGACTCAGCAGAACTTAAGTTGGTGTAGCTTATGGTAAGTTCCCCCAAATGGGGTATTCTGGGGACCGGACAGGGAAAGAAGAGATTTACACCGATTCCAAACCCTGTTCAGCCCTTACATGTGACCTAGGGCCCAATCCTCAGGCCCACACTCACCAGCCTGGTTAGCCAGCAGTAGTCCCTCCTAGGGGCTCCTGAGCAGAGTCTTGGATAGGGGGTATGTTACGCCAGCCTATGGTATGCTGGCCTGAGTTACACTGGCTTCCTATGGGAACATAAGCTGTCTTATACTGGGTCAGACCATTGGCCCATCTAGGCCCATCTAGTGAAAGCAGCATTATAGTAGGGGAAAGTGGCTTGCAAAAATGTGTATATTGGGTAAAACTACATACAAAAATGTGTACATTGGGATAAATATGCATTGAAATTCTAGTGAATTCTCATGTGGACTTTTTAAAAAAAGAGAACTGAGAGCCAAAGACTGGAAAAAAGACAACCCTATAATTGACAAACTTGCTCATCCTGACATTTCGTACAATTACCGACTGGTGGTAGTGCTGTCGGATGCTGCCCAGTAGGCTCTGATCCATGGCAAGTCTTTATTGGGATTAGTTCCTCATTTGTGCAGTACTCTGCCTGGTGAGGTGCACCTCCCTCCCTCATTATTAACATTCAGGAAGAATGTTCACCCAGACATTTGACAGATGAAGAATACAGGGTGATATTCAATGCTAGTCCTAACCAGAGTATATCCATTGAAGGTAATGGTTAGGACTCACTTAGGTTCATTAATTCCAGTGGGTCCAGTCTGAGTAGGACTTACTTGAATGCAACCGACTGTTCCTGGGAACCTTGGAATTATCAGCTGTGCAGTTATGTGTCTGCTTTTGTATCTTAATGTTTTTAAATAGTTTTAGGTGTACTTAACATTTTAATTTTTATTAAAAATATTTTGTTGTTGTTGTTGTTTACTATTTAGCTGATTGCCACCCTTGGTTCCTTCGGGAGGAAGGGCAGGATAGAAATTATATAAACAAATGCATGCAAAGGGATGGAAAGATCTGTCAATTTGAGTTATCTCGGTTTCTCATTTTTTTCCAGTTTTAAATTCTGTTCTTCACATTTCTGCACCAGTTTGCGATTTTTGTAAATCCCCATGAAAATTATCCAGCATTTTAGTGCCAGTTTCTTCTAATAAACACATTTCTATAGACAGTTTTGACAAAAGTGCACATTTTTGCAAGCAATTTCTCATCATATAATGGATTATATATGTTGTTTTCACTCATATTCATTTTCATGCACACTTCCCATTGACATACACATTTTTGTAAATGTTGTTCAGTTGGCAAACTGCATTGCAAAATTCAGAGAAGTGCAAATTTCAAAGGACGGCCGTGTTTTGGTTCTCATATTGTTTCGGAAAGTGTGAATTTGATAGCATTTCTTGCCCAACCCTAACATATATAATATGGATTGGGAGGGTGGGAGGAAATTATGCTACTCTGATTATCAAGGATAGAAGCTATAGTTAAATAATCTTTCTGTTATGGGACCTTGTTCTCTCTGGTACAGAGTACTAGCACCTCTTTTTTTTTTGCAGCCGATGCAAACTGTTTTGTATGTTTATCAAGGTATGACTACTGGCACCTCATTTTTTTTTTAAAAAAAAATCACTGTCCACAGATATATTAATAAATCAGATGAAGGAAAACCAAATTGCTCAGAGCTTGGAAAAGTTACTTTTTTGAACTACAGCTCCCATCAGCCCCAGCCAGCATGGCCACTGGATTGGGCTGATGACAGTTGTGGTTCAAAAAAGTAACTTTTCCAAGCTCTGAAATTGCTGCAAACATTTCATGTTTGGCCAGACTCCCTGTTAATCTAATTATTTTTTTTTCAGAAAGTGCAATGTGCCCCACATGATTGCACCAACTGCTTAAGGAAAACTTCCCCCTGCAAATGTCACTCCTTGATGATTGAGAGGAAACGCTTCCCCCTACCCTACGTGGAAGGAATTCAGGAGGGGGTGTTCCCATTTTGAGAATACACATCATATACTTGAGGGTGTGGCTAAGCTCAGCTTTAAGACAGCCCATTCCGTCCCAGAGTGCAGGACATGGAATAATGGGCTCAAGTTACAGGAACCCAGATTTCAACTGAACATCAGGAAAAATTCCTAACTGTTAGAGCGGTATGACAATGGAACCAATGACCTAGGGAGGTGGTGGGCTGTTCAACACTGGAGGGATGCTAGAGGCAGTCGGGTGTGCTTTAATTTGGATTCCTGCACTGAGCAGGGGTTGGACTCGATGGCCTTATAGGACTCTTCCAACTGTATGATTCTATGAGTTCTGCCAGCACATTCATCTGTGTTGTTAGCAGCATGAGATTACTCAGGCTCCCTGGCTAAGGACAGCAGGGTTTAACTATAAGAACCACCTTTTTACACCTACTCTATACTGTTCGGACGGTTGGAATTAAGTTAATTTGGCTAACTGGCTTCCCCTTGGTCACAGCCAGCAGGGTTTTCAGGCAAGAAAGGCTGCGATCTTAAGTACTCAGAAGTAAGCCCCATTGAATTTGGTGGGGCTTACTCCTAAGTAAGTGGGCTTAGGGCTGCACTTGGTATATTCAACTACCTTGGTGAATACCTTGAGGTACTCAACCTACCTCTCATAGTTGTGTGTCTCAAAAGATGCAGGAAGGAGGAGTCCCTTTAGCCTTTCAGGGTTTTAGTCTGCTGATCAGCAGAGGAGGAGTGGAGCAGGGATTGAAAGAAGGTAGGCTGATTCAGTGCCTCGAGCCAGGCTGATATCATCCATATGGAAGGCAGTTGAGGAGGTGTTCTCATTCTTATTTTTACTTCCAGGTATAGCATGCCCACACCTGAGTTATACATGGATAGCTTTAAAAGAGGATTGTACATATTCATGGAGGATAAGACTATCAAAGGCTCCTAGCCACAATGGCTGTGTCTTACCTTCACTGTTGGAACATGCCTCTGAACTAGGGTTGCCAGGTTCATGGCCTGAGACTGATCCTGTATCTTTAGGAGAAGAGAAAGTCAGCCAAGTGCAGGTGTTCTTGCAACCCTGTAATGGGAAAAATCACAAGGTGGAATTCTCCCTCCCCCCTGCATAACCTTTAAAGATACAAAAGACCTCTTGGAGGCTGGGCCTGGCAACCAAGAGGTCTTCTGTATCTTTAAAAGTTGTGCAGAGGGAAGGGAGAATTCCACCTTGTGGTTTTTCCCGTTACAGAGTTGCAAGAACACCTGCACTTGGCTGACTTTTTCTTCTCCTAAAGATACAGGATCAGTCTCAGGCCCTGAACCTGGCAACCATACTCTGAACACTAGTGCCTGGGATTCACAAGTGGGAAGAGTGCTGTTGCACTCATGTGTCCTCCTTATGGGTTTCTTGTGGGTATTTGTTTGGCCATGGTGAAAACAGGATGCTGGACCTTTGGTCTGATCTAGTAGAGTGTTCTTATGGGTGATATTCAAGACTAGTCCTACTCACCCAGTGAAGTTAGCAGACATGACAAACTTCAGTTCATTAATTTCAATGGATCTATTCTGGATGGGCCATAGCTGATGCAACCAGAAGTTCTTAATTCTCATTGCAGATCCATTAGCTGACAAAGCTGTGGCCCTTAAACTTCACTATTGCCTCCTGCCATCATTCAGAGGGTGTGTGTGTGTGAGAGAGAGTGTGTGTGTGTGTGTGTGTGTGTGTGTGTGTGTGTGTGTGTGTGTGTGTGTTGTGTGTGTGTGAGAGAGAGAGAGAGAGAGAGAGAGAGAGAGAGAGAGAGAGAGAGAGAGAGAGAGATCTTTAAATGCATTACTAATTTCTCTTGAACTCATGCAGCAGCTCTGGAGGAGTGAAACTCTTCCTAAAAAAATCCACTAAGCTTACAAAAAAAACCCTTTTCCTTCCAGATCTCTTCAGATCCTCTCCCTCAACAAGAACCTCCAAATTCAGTAGCAATAGTTGTGCCATCCATAAATCTTTTGCAGGAAAGAGTATTTTTTATTCTGATTCTTGATTGAGCTAATAGTAATGTATCCATTTCCCTGAAGCGGGCCACCCCTTTTCTTCTTGTGATAAGGGGACAGACACCTTTTCCTGTAATGCTTGGAATTTCTTTTAGGAAGCCTATTGTTGGAAGCACGACTGACACTCTCTCTTTTGCATGGGTTAACTCCAAGAAAATTGAACTGTCCCAAGAACCCCAGTTTGAATTGGCCCTTGCTCTGTGGAGTACTAAGCACAGTGGTTAGTTCACCCTTGCAACTGGAGAAAACAATGGATACAGTGTAGCTTATAATACTTAGGGACTATGTACCATCACTGATTATGCAACCCTCTCATTGGCTGGTTGCACTTCAAAAGAGATGGAAATACTCCAATTCCACTTGTCTTCCAAATTACAGTCTAATTAACATATAGATCAGCAAGCTAACATTTCTCTCAGAATATGCACTCCACATGCTATGAAAATACAGGGACTCTTCCGAACCTCATCAACCACTTGAAGATTGTTAATCTTTTCATTCTGCCTTTTGTTTGCAATCATTTAAATTTTGGGGTGTGTGTGTGTGCACTCACTCACACACACACACATATATTCAACAGCCAAGGTGCCTAACTCTGAGCAATCGTTTGGGCACTGTTAATGTTCCAGTTCTGCCTCTATTTGCTTAGCCACATATATTATGCATAAAGAATCTCAGTCTAAGGATTTATCTAAATTGAATGTGCTATAGCAGATGACAGTAAGGGGATTTCATTCAAAATTAGCTTATGTCTTTTCAGGCAGAGTGAATTATCTCCTAGTCCCATGCAATCATTTAGAGTAGCTTCCAATTGTACTCAGCACCCATCATACAACCTGCTACTGGTTGTCCAGTGATGGCTTCTAGGCAGGTGAGATGCTTGCTGTTCCTCTGGAAGAATTCTGCCTTCAGTTCCATTTTCCCATGCCAGAGCTAGGGCAGATGTTTGTGGAGACTAACCATTTCTCTTTGCTCAGCTGTTCTTCTCCTAGTATGTGTCAGGATTGTCCATTGGCTCTGTGTGGTGGTTGACTAAGGTGAATCAGGGTGATTGAAGGATCTTCCTGCTCCTGAGTTAAAGTAGTCAAAGTGTGATGTCAATACCAGTCCCTCAATCTGACTGCCCCCACCTGCACAAAGTCCTGTGTTGCTCTCTTTCTCTGAACTTTTCCATCTTGCACATGTCTATGCTTTTGTATACTTCTGTGTTTCCCTAGGTTCGTGGGTCTTGCAAGACATAAGACTGTTAAAAATATTGTCTGTGGAGCATTGAAGAGCTCTTAAAAAAAAGTTAAAATCCTACATTGCTCTGCTTTAAGAACAACCACAACAGCAGGCAGCATTCTAGATAGCCTCATGCCGTAAGGCCTGTCAGAGGACACAAGCAACCATCAGAAAGAAAAAAGACTGATGTGAAGCAGCAAAGTTTTTAAAGAATGTACAAGCAAGAATACATACCATCCCAAACCTTGCAGTGCGGTTTTACTTTTAAAAAATGGATGCAGAAAGGTGTATTTATGGGGAAAATGTGTACCAAAAAAAATCACATTTAGGGGAAATGCCTTGAAAAGCCTGCAAAAACGTGCATTTGAGGTGAAGAATGGATACAGAATGTATATACAACAGAGCTTGGAAAAGTTACTTTTTTGAACTACATCTCCCATCAGCCCAATCCAGTGGCCATGCTGGCTGGGGCTGATGGGAGTTGTAGTTCAAAAAAGTAACTTTTCCAAGCTCTGATATACTGCAGAGGAAAGTGTGTACTAGGATTGTGTCCCAGATCCACCCCTTTGGGGGGGCTAATCTTTAATAAAGGTTTTCTAAAACTCTAATTAAACATACGGTGAGCAGGGGGAGGGGATAGGAGATGCTGTATCTCTTTCCTCTCTCCCAATGCAGAGCACAGGGTCGATCCTGTACGGTGCTCCTGTTACGAGGCAGGGCCATGGAGCCTGCTAAAACTACAATTCCCACTCCACACCCCTTCTTATGTGACTCGTCATGCAATCCAGAGGTATTGTGCAAAGGAAGAACAAGGACAGCAGTTGAGACACAAAAGTAACTAACTGCATAAATGTTCTACATAAATGTTATCTCTTCCTTTGGCAGACTTCACTTACCCACAGTGAATTCCATTGTTCGTTAGGAGCCTTAGTTTTTTTCAGGGTCAGTTAGAAATATACATGCAGATACACACACACACACACACACACACACACAAAATCACCAGATTTTCAGACCCCTCCTTCGCAGGAGGGGGAGAGAGGAAAAAGTCTTTTAAAAACCAAGGCTTGAATTTAGTGAAAAAGAGGAGAAGGGGGGGCGAGGAACATCAGCGCTCTGACCCATGTACTACGCTCTCAATGAACGCATCAAAGGACTGCAGGGACAGAACCGAGGAGAGACTCTGGATCTCGGCGCAAAACCTTGAGAGCAAGAGATTCCTTCCTGGTTTTGGATCAGAGCTCATCCACAAAGCTTCAGCTGTATTCAACCACCCACTCCAGGCATAGGATAGGTAACCCAGGATATGCTCCCAGGCATTTTAATCTTCTTAACTTTTTTAATCTTTTAATCTGTATTTTAATTTTTGTAGTATTTATTTTGTTTTTGCTGTGCTTTTCGTTGTTTGTTTGTATATGTTTTTGTATTTTTATTATGATATATTGTATTTTATTTTGTTTGTTCACCGCCCTGAGAGCTATTTCGCTAAGGGCGGTATATAAATTGAAATAATAAATAAATAAATAAATAAATAAATCTCTCCTACCTTTCATCTCTTATAATAATAGGGTCCTTTGATTTCTTTAGTTTAAAGTTATGAATGGGTTAGGATATTAATTATTAATACTGTCATGCACCTAAGTAATTCTGTAATGCTTTCCTATTCTTTCTCTCAATAAAAGAAAGCTTTGCTTTATTTTGGTTTGGACCTGCATTTCTTGGGGAAAATATAGATACACCATTTAGGCACATTTCAGGGCAAAGCGCTTGTTTTATCCCTAGCAAAAGATCCCCTCCTCTCAAGGAGGTGTGTTTCATGGGACATGAGGGTGTCAAAGTCACACACTCAGGTTCCAAAGAGCACGTGTTGTAACACTACTTTGTGAGAGCTTTGCAGCACCCACAGGACTGGCTCTTGAAGAACAGGTTCTTGGTCAAAAACGGGGGGAGGAACATCTCTGCATGCAGTCCACAGGTCTTCCAACCTGTGGTGTGCTTCCATATGGGCTCTTGACAAACAGCAGCCGCAGGATTGAACCCTCCGATCTCGGCTGGAGGGGCGGAAGGAGCCTGTTGAGGCTTCAATACCTGATTAAATATACAGTCAGAAGGTGTGCAGGAGAAGGAGAGGCTGCCATTCCTCTTTCCCCCGGCTCCTTCCCAATGGCATGTTTAATTAGGGTTTCAACAGAAGTAGCTTGCGAAGGAGTATCAACCTTCCCGACCAACGGTCTGCCCCCTGACAGCCTTGGATTGCTCCTGGAGGTCTGATCTGGGGCTAACTAGACATGACTTGATCCCCTGAATCACCCTGATTCCATTCAGGAGTCAGCCAAACCCAGTGCACAGCCCTAATATGTACATATGATATATATTAATAATATTTGTGTGTGTGTTTTTTAAAAAAAATCTGTGGAAAACAAGGTAGGGACAGACCTATGACTGATGCAATGTGGGACAGACCTATGACTGAAGCACATGCAATGTGGATATGGAACAGAAATAGGCTGATCTATCCATCCCTGAGGTTTACACACACACACACATCGCACACACAACATATTCCAAGGGTCTGCGTCTGTATTAGAATTGCTTAATATGTTTTTAGTAACGTTTTAACCCTTTTTAAAGTTGTTTTTTAAAAAATGTTTTTTAACGCTGCTTTGTTTTAATGTATTTTAAGGTCTGTTTTTATGATGTTTTAAAGTGTTACTAGCGTTTTGTTTGCCGCCCTGGGCTCCTGCTGGGAGGAAGGGCGGGATACAAATTAAATAAGAAATAAAAAAATAAATAAGGGTACTCAGGTTGCTGATTATTAGCAGTACATTAGCAGTTCTTGCTTAGGGCCGAACTACATCCTTAGGGCATGGGAGATCTAAGCACATTTTAAATAAATAAATAAATAAATAAATATTTTTTGTTGAACAAACAGCAGCAGCAGCCTAAAGGCATCCAAAAGGGAAGGGGAGGTTTGATCAGGGCATTGTGCTCAAGAGAAGAGGCCAGCCCTTTCACCTCATGCCAATCCCCTGATCACCCCCCACCCACTTCCACCAGTTGCTATTAGCTCTGCTTGTAGGAAAATGCAAATAGCCATCTTTTCTAGCAAGCACGTTCCTCAAAATACCGCACCATCTCTTGATGTTGTCTTCCATTGTCGTTCATGTAGCTGGTTGCAAGAAGACTAAGTAAAATAAATGTTCAGGTCAGGCTAACAGATTATGAAAAAGACAAAGTTCAAGTAAGTGGGAGACAACATTCTTCTTTATTCAGAAGAGTCAATTCTGGTGCATTTTAGCTTGGGATGTTCTTCATCTGGTACAAAGACAGCGTTTTCTACATAATACAGGCTTCTTATGGTAGATGTCTACCTTTTTATAAGGTTTCTTGTACTGAGTCCAGAGCTTGGAAAAGTTACTTTTTTGAACTACAGCTCCCATCAGTCCCAGCCAGCATGGCCACTGGATTGGGCTGATGGGAGTTGTAGTTCCAAAATGTAACTTTTCCAAGCTCTGACTGAGTCTGCTTACTTGAGATCAGTTTTCAAAACAGTTCTCTTGAAAAGGGATGAAAGTTACTGTCCACACCGGTCAGGACTCTTAGCTAAGGGTTAAAAATTTGATCAAGTCAAATGTGGTATTTCAGACTGCATTTTTTTTGAAAGAGTAAAGTGGAGAAACTGATTCCTACTCAGCACTGCCTTGCATTATCAAATAATTTATCCTTATGAAGGGCTCCATAAATCATTCTGAGAGAAGACAGCCTTCATGAGGTAATTGGGGCAAAAATGTACAGTTTCTAAAGTCCTAATATGAAAGAATGTACAACACATTTGCAGTTGAAGCCATTTATAGCAGTAGCAAAAGAAAAGTAATTTATTTCTTGCAAATCTCGCACTGGCACTCTCACCCCCCACCCCCACATTTCTGCAGGTGCATTAATAATAGATGCTAGATAATAAAATCCAGACCTTTCACATGAAATTGAAGGAAGAAACAGCCAAGACCTATTTACGCAGTTAGATGCAAAGTCCACAGCTTGATGGAGAAATATTTTCTGCAGTCCTTGTTGAGCAGCTGCTGATGTCATGCAGAATATTTTCTCCAGCACAGACTGTATCAAAAGGCTCAGATCGTCAGCAACATAGTCTGACTTCTTCCATCGGGGAAAATCTCAGCCATGCAAGTCAGACCACAAAGTTTAAATGTCCAAAGTCAGTCTCACCAAGGTGGTGGTTTTTTTTCCTGGCAAAAACAAGCCTTGTGGATTGGCAAAGGAATGTATCTCTGTCCCCTCTAGTTTTACAGATGGGGTAAATGGAGGCACATACAACTGTGGATAGAATCCTCTCTCAGTTTGAGCCAGGGCCAGCTCAACCATTGGGTAGTGTGAAGTGACCACCTCAGGCAGAAGATGCTGGGAGGCAGCAACAACAGCCCCCAGCTGTTTGTCTTGATCACCCCCTACAACCATTCAGCCATGTTACCACATGGCCTGTCCTGGGTGGCCTAATTTAGCCTTCTGCCTCAGGTGCAGTGGAGGATGCTATCCCACCACCAGCATTGAAGTAAGAGGCAACTGACCATCCAGTTGGCTTCTGTACATAGCATGGGGAGAGAGGCACCATGTTGTCCATCTCAGGCAGCCAAGTGTTTGGGGCTATCCCTGGCTCAAGCTGGCTGTTAAAGTCCATGTGAAATTGGCTTCATAGCCCTTTTGAGATACAACGCAAATCTTGCCCTACCTTTATTTTATTTTATTTACCGTATAAAAGTATTTCTATACTGCCATGTCATAAAATATCAGGGAGGTGTAGAATGATAAAGCATAAAACATTAAAAACAATACAAATGTAGGCTTTAATGCCTAAGCACATCTATATATCTATCCCCATTTTTCTTGGCTTTCTCTCCTTCCTGCCTCCCTTTGTCTCCCAGGCAGGGATGGGCAAATTTGCTTTTTTTCACCCCTCAGTTTCTCATTTTTCTGAACTTAAGTTCAGTTCTCCACTTTTCTACATCAGTTTGCCATTGTTTTAAAAAAGTCCTCATGTAAATTGATCTGCATTTTAGTGTGCACTTTGTATGCAATTTTGTCTATTATACACATGTTTGCAAAGCCATTCTCCCTAAAAAAAGTGCATATTTGTATGTTGTTTTCACTAAATACGCTGGAGAACCACATTGCAAAATTCAGAAAAGTGTGAATTTCATTTTTTTTTCAATTAATTTTTATTCCAATTTTCAAAACCAAAACAATACAAAAAGAAAACAACACAAATCAATAACTAGTACAATACAAAAAGAAATATATATATATATATATATATATATATATATAAAAGAAAGAATATTGACTTCCGATTTGTCATAGTTCAGCTATAAATCTATAATATATAACAAACCTATCTCTTAATAGATTATAAAATCACCTTCCTCCAACGGTTATCTTAGTTGGTTTCAAATCTCATTAACATCATATCATTTTAATCTTCCACAAAAAGTCAAAGAGAAGTTTCCAATCCTTGAGATATATGTCAATCAATTTTTTTTCTAAATAAACATGCCAATTAATCCAACTCATCAAATCTACTAAGTCCAGTAATTTTAAATCGCTCTTCTGTCATTATCCATATTGGGTCCATCTTCCATCTTCCATCTTTACGCACCCAAAAATCTTGCTGTCATAGTCATATAATAAAAGTCTGATAGGAATTTCCTCCATCACAGATATTTTCTTGCCATCAAATCCAAACGTATCACTGAAGTATTGTTGCAAAGCCGCATCTCTGTTCCTCTTTTCCACATGATACACTAGTACATCTCTTGAAGGTTTTTCCATTGACACAAAACAGGGATTAATTCTGTTAACTTTCTCCATTTCAAGTTCCATCAAATCCTTCCAGTCCAAGAATTTTTTGGAACCGATAATATCTTTATCTCCAATCTCTTCAATTCCTTCAGGGACAGCGCTGAATTCCAAACTATAATATTTGTCTCCAGGATCCATCACAGCCAGGAAATCCAAATCTTTTTTCATGTCCATAATTAAGCCAATCTCCATAGTTTGAACCTTGCCTTTAATTTCTCTTTCATCCTTTTTTTGTTTTCCAGATCTATCTTTATTCTCCTTTCTCATAGAATCCTGAGTTTCTTTCAGCTCCTGTCTCATTTCGTGAAATTCAATTCTCCACGCTTGTCTATTATTTCTCAGTTCTTGTTTTATTGAGTTAATCCCATTCATTATTTTCTGAAACATGTCTAGAGATAAAGTCCCTTCTTGTACATCCATGATCTTCTTAATTGTCATTCTTAAAGCCAAAGGAACAAAACTCCTTCAATTTTCAATGTCCCAAACAAAGAGCAGCTTATTTCTTTAACCAGTTACAAAGGAGTTAATCTTTCCAACAAACTAACGTCACACGCTAGACAGCCCTTATCTCTTATCTGCCCAGAAGTGTAAGAACGGCTTTAGTTCACAGCGTCGAAATAGCTAGTAGCAGAGAGAATGAGCAGATTCGTCAAAAAAAAAGTAGATCAGGAAAAATAGTCCCAGCCATAAATCAAAAAGATTTCTTATCTCTTCCAATCAGAAATCTCTCGTCCGTTGTAATCTTTAAAATGCTATTTTCCATGTCAGCTTTTTGCAATAAAAAAAAAGATAAGCTATTTATATTTTCTTCCCCCTGAGTTCCGTGAATAAAAAAAAGAAAGTCTTACCTCACCTAGGTTATCTCAATTGCTGTTACTTTGACAAATCTCTTTAGCTGTATAGATAAGAAAATGATGAATGTAGACAGGAGGATGTTTGCCTGTTAATCCGTATAAAAAAAAACGGGTCACTTATCCAGCTGAGCTAGCATAAAAATCCTCGCTCTGTCTGAGCTGCTGGAAGACAGACAATTCTGACGAATTCCAGACTCCAACAATCAAAACAAAGCTATGTGGGAAATCTCACGTTTCTTCTTTAACCGGAAGAAATTATTCCCAGTCAGAAAAGAGCCTTCTGACTGAATTTAAACTGGATAAATTTCATCCAAGACGGAGCTCGTCTCAGAGGCTGCACAGGCGTAGGGATCCTCCTGGGAAGTCAGAAAAGTGTGAATTTCAAAAGATGACTGTGTTTTGGTTCATGTGCTGTTTTGGAAAGCAGTAATTAGGAAAGTTCGCCTTTAAATGTGAACTGAAGCAAATTTCTCCCCCACTCCTCTCTCCTGCACAAACTATTGGGCGGTATCTAAACAGTTCCACTAGCACAAGAACGTTTAGCTGGGCAATGGACCTTCCCCACCCTCTCCTGTCCCCACATGTCTCCATGTGATCTTTAAATCTGTCCCAGGGGTTCCCTCAACCCTCTGGAGCAGATTTACTGGGGGAGGAGGGTGCAGGAGGAACACAGGGAGAGGAGAGGGCAGGGGAATTCCACTGCACAGCTAAAAGTCCTGAGCTGTTTATTTGGATACCATCCTTAGACAATGAGATCTTTGGGCATGACATGTCTTTGTTTAGCTTATAGGAACAACAATAATTCTTCCCTCAATACCTGCCTGGTCCCTACCAATTATAAACAAAGTATATCTTCCATGATTGGCCACAAGTGCAACACAAGTTTGGAAAATCAGCTCACTATTGATGAGGTAATAACCGACAATCTCTCAGCAGCATATAAAGACTCTTGGAAGGCTTTTGATGCCATAGCATGCTCCTAGATATTTTTAAGTATTTAGGGAGTACAAAATGCATGCAACTACAATCATGCAAAGCTGGAGAATATGGGCATATATCATATCTAGATTGAAGTGGATATTTATAAAAGCACAGGATTCTGAGCACATGCTGGTTTTTGCGTAGCCCTTGTATCACTGTCAGCTCAACACAATGGATCTAGCATTCTGTATAGACAACAAAAGGGCAGAGAAGGAACCAGTACAGCGATTCGCTAATGCGGCGGCTTTCAATTAGGGAAAGTCCCCGCATTAAGGCGCTTGTTCCATTTTTATGGCAGTTTTTTTCCATCGCGTGCTATTTTGACGTCATTTTTGCACGACGGGTCCCATTATCGTCAATGGGTTTCGCTTTGCGGTGATTTCCACTTTGCAGTGGTGGTCCGGAACGGAACCTGCCATATGAGCGGGGCCCTACTGTAGTGGATAGTGTGGTGGGTGTGCCCACTAGGGATGGGCAAGAAATTTGATTCAGTTTACATTTAAAGCCAAATTTATCAAATTTGCACTTCCCTAAGCAATATGAGAACCAAAACACAGCCATCCTTCGAAATATGCACTTATCTGAATTTTGTGACACAGTTCTCCAACCAAGCAACATTTACAAAAATGCATATGTTAGGGGAAAGTGTGCACAAAATCAATATACTGATGAAAATAACATACATAAATTGTATGTCAGATGTTTTTTACCTGTTGTAAACTGCCCAGAGAGCTTTGGCTATGGGGCGGTATATAAATTGGATAAATAAATAAATAAACTGAGAGAACTGAAATTCCTGACCTGACCTCCCAACAGCTGAGTCACTGTTACTAACTGGAAAGTACAGGAGGAGAGGTGAGCTGGCTGGGAGGTTGGTGCAAACACACCAGTGAAACCACCCTGGTGCTCCTGCCAGTGTGTTTGCACCACACCAACCTCCATATTGTCTCCCACCTCCCCCTCTCCTTCCTGGTAAGCAGCAGCGATGCAGCTGTTGGAAGGTCAGGTGAATGCCACTGCCCCACCATGCTATCTACTACTGGGAGGAACTAAATGTACACCCACCTTCTATGCCTAGATGGTTAAAAGCATACAATGAAGCTCCAGCTAGACAGCCTTACCACAGCCACCAATATTTTCCATAACTATATTAAAAATGTCTCTTTGTTGTCGGCAAAACAAACAAATATGCAGATCTCCATAAAATTAAAGGTAAATGTGAAGATCCTCCACAACAGGAACATCTGGCATGCATTAATATGTCACTGATCCTAAATCATAATCCTACTTACATATAACTGAGGATCACTTAGTCCAGTCCAGTTTTAAAACCTCTTGTCAGAGTTCATATAGACTGACAGTCTAGTATTTTGTTTTAGCTAAAAATGAGTAAGAAATTCTTAATAGTGCTGTACTGAAATTTCTTCCACCTTTTTTCCCAACTCTTTCCCATCGACCTCGCCTCCGTTGTTCATGCTCTGGTAACTTCAAGATTGGATTACTGTAATGCGCTCTACGTAGGGCTGCCCTTGAAGACAGTTCGGAAGCTTCAGCTGGTGCAGAACGCGGCTGCCAGACTATTGACGAGGACCAGTCGGTCTTCGCATATAACACCTATTCTGGCGCGTCTGCACTGGCTCCCTATTTGCTTCCGGGCGAGATTCAAGGTGCTGGTTTTGACCTATAAAGCCTTACACGGCATGGGACCTCAATACCTTGTGGAACGCCTCTCTCGCTATGAACCTACCCGTTCACTTCGTTCAGAATCTAAGGCCCTCCTCCGGGTACCAGCTCATCAGGAAGCCCGGAGGGTGGTTACTAGATCTAGGGCCTTTTCTGTGGTGGCCCCTGAGTTGTGGAACAGCCTCTCCGAAGAGGTATGCCTGGCGCCTACACTTCTATCTTTCCGGCGCCAGGTAAAGACCTTTTTATGCTCCCAGGCATTTTAATCTTTTAATTTTCTTAATCTTTCTACTTTTAATATGTATCCTTCTTAATTTGTGTTGTCTTTCATTTTTGTTGTGCTTTCTGTTGTTTGTTTGTACATGTTTTTGTGATTTTTTTACTATGATATATTGTATTTTATCTTGTTTGTTCACCGCCCTGAGAGCTATTCTGCTAAGGGTGGTATATAAATTGAAATAATAAATAATAATAAATAAATAAATAAAAAAGCATCCAAAAATTATCAAAGGGGAAAGAAAACGACAATGCAATTCTCATGTGTGGGATGCAGAGTTTTGTGGTGTGTACTTTACTTTCAAAGTGGCTGGGGGATGTCTGTGAGTATCTTTTTGTTCATCCTGAAAATCATCTCCTTGTGATCTGCTCTCTGAAGACTTCCTGGATGCTGGCCTTTCCTGAAAAGCCCATTACATCCTCAGCTGGGAAAGATGTGGAGGCTGCCTACTGGTGGGTTGTTTTTTTTTTAAGTGAAGTCATATCACTTTTAGAGAAATCAGTACCATTTAAAGGGAAGGACTTCCCTGAAAAACAAAATCAGCCTCCATACCAATTCCAGGTACTCAGTACCCAGCAACCCTAGCTTCCCATACTTCATAATTAAAGATCAAGGAAGACATCATGATATAGGTTCTCCACTGGGGCATTTTCAGAAGTGTGGGCAGCCAGAGAGGCTGCAGAGCCTTGGAAGTCAATGTTTAATGGAAAGAAAAGCACACACACCACCCATAGCCACCTTGCAATGCTAAAGTAAGCTCAAGTTCGCACCCATCAAAATTGTAAAGACATTCAAAAGAAATCTGGACATGCCCTGAGAATGTGGCAGACAAACTGTAGCCTCTTTTGCAGTGTGAGGACAACTTCCAAGAAACTGGAGGACAGCTTTTGGCACAGTACTATATCCTAATGATATGAGCTGCTCGAGCACACTCTCTTGGGAAGGTGGTGGACTCTCCTGTGATGGAGGTTTTAAAGCAGATGCTAAGTGGCCACCTACTTCTCACGATCCCAACACCTTCACAAGTGCGACTGGTGGGGACATGAGATAGGGCTTTTTTGGTGGCTGCCCCTAGGCTCTGGAACTCCCTCCCTAGGGAGGCAAGAATGGCCTCCTCTGTGCAGCCCTTCCACCGACAGCTAAAGACTTTTTTCTTCCGGTAGGCCTTTGGAACTGAAGTCTTTAAGGGTAGTGACTGAAGAGGATGCTGTATGTTATTGTTTTACTTGTATGCTCCTAAACTAGGTTGCAGTATTTTAAGTGTATATCTAATTGGTTTTAACATCTTAATAGTTTAATCCTGTTTTAATGCTGATTTTATATGTTTATATGTTTTATATGTTTATAGGTTCGTAATGATATGTACTTATTTTTATCTGGAAGCCACCTTGAGTTCCAGTTTGGAAAAAGGGCGGGGTATAAATAATAATAATAATAATAATAATAATAATAATAATACTGGGGGATGCTGTAGCAGCAGATCTCTTGCATCAGCAGGGGTTGGACTAGATGGCCCTTGAGATCCCTTCAAATGCTTTGATGCTAATCGCACTTCACATGTTATATGTGGGGGGCAGCAGCATGGCCCCAGTTCCCTTTCTTGGTGGAGCCCTGTTGATGTGTGTAACACATGAAGCAACTAGAGCAGGGTTGACTAACCTGCAGCCCTCCAGATTTTGTTGAACTACAACTCTCCATCATCCTTGACCATTGGCCATGCTGGCTGGGGCTGATGGGAGTTGTAGTTCAGCAACATCTGGAGGGCCACAAGTTAGTCATTCCTGAAGTAGAGACTCCTTAAAATACCAAACACAGAGCTATCAGCTAAGAATTAAATACACACAATTAACACCTGGGCAGTGCAAGCTCTGACTTCCTCTCTGGGCTTAATTAAGTGGTCTGATACAGATTTGAATGAGCTTGATAGATTAATCCTCTTGGCAAAGAGCTACTCCAGGACATGTTGATTCTCCAACTGGCCATTAAGGCTGATCAAAGCTTCACTCTTTAAACCTCAGAGATGTGTGGTCCGAGGCAGTTTCCATATCAATAAAAGAAAGGGTTAAAACACATAAATCAAAGCTCCTGCATGGGAAATAGCCAGAAAGCCTTAACAGAGAAACTGTGGGTGTAGCCTTAATCATGAGGTAGCTGAAAGCAGAAGCAGAATAGTGCTTTTATCACTTCTAGTCTAGACCAGGGATCATCAATTTGGTGCCCGCAGATGCCAATGTGCCCACCAGTACCTCCAATGGAACCCTCAACAGGTCTCAGTAAACACCCCCCATATCCACAATACACAAAACTGAAGCCAGCACAACAGTTTCTGCTAGCGCAATGGGACTTCCCCCTTCCTCACCCATGCCTCCTCAAAGCTGAAGGGTCGGGAGGAACCCCCCCCCCAAGAACAATGCACAGGGGGAGGAGAGAGGAGATTGTTTTGTCTGGCATCCAACAGTAATGCTTGAAGTGACACAATGATATCTTCCTCGATGCAGGCCAGTTGCAAAAACCATGCACTGCCAACTGGATATATATCAACAGTCACTTCAGAACAGCTCAGACTCTGCAGATATAGTCCTGTCCTTTTTCTTGGAAGAATTATTAAACCTTGCATTGACAGAAGCCTATCATACGTGATATGCCAACAGACTATGCAGTAAAAGAGGCACAATTTGATGGGTGACAAGAGAAAACCAGTGCTGACTGGTGCCCATTGAGACTCATAAGGCAGTAGGGCGAATGAAAAAAAAGAGCCAACTAATGCTAGTTTTGTTCCCACCTCTTCCCTGCTGAGTTCTACAAGGAAGAAGGAAGTGGAAGGCAGTGCCACCCCCTGGACTAATTATAAGATTGTTATATATCCAATTGAACACTGTGCTCTGAAGGAGAGGGCCTCCTGCAGATACCAGCTCATTAGGAGGTCTGTTCTACACAATATAGGAAGCTTTATTATTATTATTATTATTAGTAGTAGTAGTATTAGTAGTAGTAGTAGTAGTAGTAGTAGTAGTAGTAGTATTCTGCGCTTTCTCCCACCTACCCTTTGGAATTCCCTCCCCAGGCCTCCTCTCCGTGAGACCAAGGTTGTTGACTGCATGTACTGGAGGTTGGGCCCAAAGGGCAGTCTAGCGATTCTGCTCTTGTACTGTCCACCACACTGCATGACAGACTCCATGGCCAAGGTACTGGAGGTGGTCTTGGATGTGCATGCGCAGTCCCCAAACTTGTTAGTATTGGGAGACTTTAATGTACATTCAGAGGCCATCCTCACAGGGGTGCCTCAGAACTTCATGGAAACCATGGCTTCCTAGGAGCTGCACCTTATTCCAATGGGGCCCACCCATGTCATGCACTCAATCTTGTGTTTGTCTCAGGAGAGGAGGGGAGTGATCTGAAAATTGGGGGTACATCCATCACCCCTGTGTCATGGTCAGATCACTACTTGGTGAGGGTGGACTTCTTGGTGCCACAGACCCTCCATGGGGGTGGAGGACCCATTAGGATGGTCCGCCCCAGATGTCTGATGGATCCAGATGGATTCCTGAATGCGCTTGGGGATTCTTTGGAGCATGCACACGGGCACTCGGTTGAGACTCTGGTGGAGGGGTGGAATGCTGCAATCACCGGGGCATTAGACCAGGTGGCTCTGAAATGCCCTCTCCCCCTGAATAGAGCTCAGATGGCACCATGGTATACTCCATGGTTGCGAACTCTGAGGCGGAAAGTGAGATGGCTAGAGTGCCAGTGGCGGAAATCTCGCTCTGACGACGATCGGACACGGGTTAGAGCGGCTATGGCAGCCTACCATATGGCGATGAGGGCAGCAAAAAAGGATTTTTATGCTGCCTCTATTGTGTCCACAGAGTGCTGTCCCAGGAGGCTGTTCCAAGTGGTCTGGAGCCTGGTCGGTCCAGTTGCCCCGGAACCGATGGAACATGCTAAGGCCTCCTGTGATGAGTTTTGCAAAGCACTTTATGGAGAAAACTGATTGTATTAGAGTGCTATTCCGTGCACTGTGGACACAGTCAGCGAGCCAGAGGCGTCCAGTGGTGCTCCAGTGGTGTGGGATTGGTTCCAGCTTCTTCCCTCTGATGAAGTGGACAAGGTGCTTTCAACCTTAAAGCCAACCACTTGCTTACTCGACCCTTGCCTGTCTCACTGTTCAACTGTACAGTGCCGGACACTCAATTCCACACACACCAACAGGGTTATGGGCCCAGATCCGGCGCATGTTACAGCACAGTGAAGGCAGTTCAGAGTCAAGACAAGTGATCCAGAAGGCTGCTGGATTGTGCCTAGGAGAGGTGAGCGGCAATGGCAGTGAACATGTCTGCAGGCATGCCGATGGAACGTCTTACGGAGACTAACTTTGCCAGCTGGAAGCTACGGATGAGAGCGTTTCTGATTAAAGAAGACTTGTTTTAAGTTATTGACACCACCCCACCGGCAGTCCCTCAGGCGGCCTGGATGCGTAAGGATGAGAAGGCACAGGCTTTTATTACTTTGGCACTCTCCGACTCTCAATTGCTTTATGTGAGAGACGAACCCACAGCGAAACGGATGTGGAATGTGTTGCAAACTGTACATGTGCAACAGACTGTGGGGAGCAAACTTTGTTTGGCAAGAAAGCTGTACCAGATGCATCTAACGGAGAAAAGCACCATGACTGAGCACCTAACAGAGTTCAGACGTTTGTTTGTGGAATTGGAGGACAGAGGGATGGAGCATAGCATTCTTCAGAAGGTGTACATAGTTTTGGCTTCACTTGACGAAACCTGGAATAATCTTGTGATGTCCATGGAGGCTATGCCAGATGGAGGTCTGAATTTGGACTTTGTAGAGGAAAAACTGAACCAAGAGTGGCAAAGAAGACAGGAGAAGAAAAGAGCTGAGCTGAAGGAAGCTGTCAAAAGCAGGCAGTCAAACTTCAAGGAGCAGCAGGGGCTGAAAACCTGTTATTTTTGTGGAGCACGGGGTCATATACAAAGGAACTGTGCAGCCAGGTGGAAAAGCAGAGACTGTGGCTGGAAGCAGTCAAGTGTGAACTTTGTAAGCGCAGAAAAGCCTCAAAACATCAGTACGCAATGGGTGTGTGACAGCGGAGCTTCCCATTGTCTTTTGAAGGACCTAAGTTTATTTCACACATCAAGAGCAGTACAAGACTCTGTGGTGTTGGCGGACGGATCCAGGAGAGATGTTTTGGCGTGAGGCACTGTGAAATTGAGTAAGATTGGGATTCTGACAGATGTTTTGTATGTACCCCAGTTAGCTAGTAATATTCTATCTGTAAATAAGTTAGTAGATATTGGGTATAATGTAATCTTTGACAAAGGGAAATGTATTGTGCAAAGAGGGGGTGAGGTCTGCATGCAAGGGTGCTTAACAGATTCACAGTTCTTAATACAAAGCAATCATGCAGGGTGTGCTGCATTAAGTGCAGAGAGACAGACACATAGCAGCTGTGTGCATGACTGGCACAGAAGGTTAGGACATGCCAACTATGAGACAATTAAGAAAACCCCTACATATAGTGAAAACATGAAGCTGACAGATTGTGGGCAACTGATGGATTGTGATGCCTGTTGTAAAGCGAAGGCTACGGTTGCACCCATCAATAAAGAGGCGGAATGCACCACAACTGCTCCCTACCGATTAATGTTGATCTGTCAGGGCTGATACAGAGTTCACGAGGGGGTGCTAAATACTTTATGGTCGTGGTTGATGACTTTACGAGGTTCTGTCATGTTTATTTACTGAAAAGAAAAGATGAGGCAGAACAGAAGCTACGTCTGTTCATCAAGAGGATTGAAACACAGCATGGCATTACAGTGAAACGTATACGCTCAGATCAGGGGGGGGAATTCACGGGCAAAGCATTGCATGAATTCCTGGAAAGCAAGGGAATAGAGCAAAATTTCACAGCTCCATTTTCTCCGTTTTCTAACGGGGTGGCAGAGAGAAAAAATAGAACCCTTCAGGAATCGGTGAGAGCCATGTTGTGGGATTCCAGCCTAGCAGGCTCATTTTGGAGAGAGTGCATCTTGTATGCAACATACATACAAAACAGGGTGTTGCACAGTGCCATTGGGATGTCACCCTATGAGAAACTCACGGGAAGAAAGCCGAGGGTGCAACACATTCAGCGGTTCGGGGCTAGGTGCTGGGTACATATTCCGAAGGGAAAAGGGCATGGGAAACTGGCTCCCAGAGCACAGGAAGCATTTGTGCTGGGTTTCCAACATGCGTTTTACAGGGTTTGGGTTTCTAAGACACAGCACGTTGTACTGAGTAGGAGCATAAAGATCTCAGTCAAGCCATGGGACCAAAACCAGTCTGTTATTCTAAATGGGTCAGACAATGCACCAACGCAAGGGGTGAAAACAGAAGAGTCTCAAATACCATTGAGAGATGCTCTAAATGAATTGATATGGGGCAAACGTAAAACTAAGAAAAGAAAAGCAGATGATCTGACTGCACCTGAACAAGCCATGCCAGGTACAAGTACAGAAAGTGGTGGTACAGGGGGAGCTGAAGCTCCAGTTCCCTTGAGGCGCTCTGAGAGGTCTAACATAGGGAAGCCGCCGGACAGATTTACAGTGGGTATAGTCAGCGACTCAGGTGCTTACATTGAACGTGAAATGGACGCAGAAACGTTATATGTAACTTGTGTACAACCAAAGTTCAGTGAATGAATAAAGCTTTAAGGGATGAATGTTGCAAGTTGAAACTGTACTGTAAAAACACAATGTAAAACAAATGTAATGTATGATACAATGTAATCTGTGAAATGTTACTGAAAAGTTGAAATGTATTGCTGATCATGTGTGGTCTTAATGGAAAGGTGGGAGCTGTTGACCCATAGGCATGACTGCCTTGTGTTTCCATCAAGACTAAAGCAAAGAAGAGCAGAGCAGGGGTTAAGCTGCTTGCAGAGCCTTGCAGAGCCTTGGCGAAACTGTCAAGGCCAGCACCTGGTGCTGCCAAGGCAACCAAGGGAGATAAAGGCTGGACAGCTCTGCCAGCCTAGTGTGGGGGAAGAAGTTCTTGTAAGAAGGTTTTGTAGCTGTAAAAGTCTTGTGAGCTCTCTGTGTGTTTTGCTGCTTTAATGTCCAGAGTAAAGGACTCTTAAACCAAGATCTCTGTCTGTACTTGGATTTCTTGAACGTCTCACTGTTCAACTGTACAGTGCCGGACACGCAATTCCACACACACCAACAGCCTGTTGTGGCTCAATATGAGCTGCAAGGACAGACTGGGCGAGGGGATCAAGATGGTGGTAAATACATCCCTGGAAGAGCTCTCAAGAAGGCAGTAATAAAACCAATTCTAAAGAAGCCCTTTTTGGGTCCCCAAGATCTGAACAACTTTTGCCCAGTCTCAAATCTGCCATTCCTGGGCAAGGTGGTTGAGCGGGTGGCAGTGAAGCAGTTGCATTTGGAGGAAGTGGATTATCTGGATCCATTTCAATCAGGCTTCAGGCCTGGACATGGGACTGAAACGACCTTGGTCGCCTTGGTGGATGATATGAGGAGGGCATTGGACTGGGGTGAATGCACCTTCCTTGTCTTCCTAGATCTCTCAGCGGCTTTTGATACTGTTGACCACGGTATCCTTCTGGACCGCCTGAAGAGGTTAGGCATAGGGGACACTGGTTCCATTCCTTCCTCTCTGGTAGGTACCAGAGAGTGGCATTGGGAGATGAGGTTTTGGATACTTGGCCTCTCACTTGTGGGGTGCCACAGGGCTCCATCCTCTCCCCGATGCTGTTCAACATCTATATAAAGCCACTGGGGGCTATCATCAGAAGATTTGGGCTGCAGTGTCACCAGTATGAATGAATAAATTTATTTTGGTCACAGACCAGCCTAGATAGTATATATACAAAATACACAAATTACATCTTAGAAAAAACTGCAAGATAAAAGCAGGAAAATATAAAGAAGTAAATAACAATTAAAACATTTACTCTATATCTAGTATCTTTTTCCTACAAATAATGGTGGCTGCGCAAAATTTGGCTACCTTAATGGTAACCATAGGGTTACACTCCGCTAACAAGAAATGGAGATAACCAGCTTCGGAACCCGCTGGAAGAGCTTGTAGAATAGGAGTAATAAAAACATGACAAAGATCTCAATAAACAGAACAATACAGAAGGACGTGTCGTATTGTCTCCACCTCCCTGTTCTCACATGGGCAAACCCGTTCACAGTAGGGGACTCTTTTATACCTGCCCTTGAGCAAGGCAGAAGACAATACGTTCTGTCTAGCCAAAGTGAATGCTTTTCTGTATTTAACAACAGTTAAGTTTACCAGATAGTACGCAGGAGAGAATATTCTTCCATTCAAACCCGGATTTGGATATGCCGCAACCAAACTTAAATTAGTTTGGTGTTTGATATCCTTGATCCGTTGGAGAATAGCCATTTTAGTCTTGGAAAACCCAAGTTTGATAAGTTCCTCAGGCAAAAAACCAAGGGCATAGATTTTATTATACAAGAACCGCTTCCACTTAGACTGAAAAGAATCTTTTAGCATCAGGGGGAACCAACCCTAAAGGGGTAAAGATCATCTTAAGCCAGTAGTTAATTCTATAGATCCAGACGTGGGACTCTATAAGAGGAAGACCAACCTCGAGGCGTATGACTACATTAGGTACACAGGAAGGGAGGCCAAGTATAGATCTAAGGAATTTAGATTGAATAGCTTCCAAAGACACAAAGTCATCAAAAGCACAAAATTGCGCTCCGTACAACATTTGTGCTAATACCTTGGCACTAAAAACCTGTATCGCAGAGGGGATATATTGTCCCCCTTTACTGTAGAAGAAAGATAGCAATGCCTTTACGCTCCTTTGAGCGGTCGCAATGGTGTTGGTAATTTGTGATTTCCAGGAACCAGAGGAATGGAAAATAATTCCCAGGTACCTGTACACTGTAACCTGCTGGATCAGATGGTCATTTATTTGCCATCGGTGATTGGCCTTTTTCTTGGTAAAGATCAAAACCTTAGATTTATCATAATTTATTTTTAGCATTTCCTCATTACAGTATGAAGCGAGTGCCCTCAAAAGGTGATGAAGGCCAACACTAGTTTGAGACAGAAGAACAGCATCATCCACATATAGTAATATGGACAAGGGTCTGTTAGCCAACTTGGGGGGATGGGAATTTACTACCGCTAGGTAATTGACTATCGAGTTGATATAAAGATTAAAAAGGGTCGGGGCAAGAATACAGCCCTGTTTGACCCCTGTGCTGACAGGTGCCCGGCACAATCAGATCTAACCCTTATACTGGTGTTTTCATGCAGACTTCGAATTAAATATAACAACCTTCTATCAATATTAGTGCTCTCCAGTTTAAACCAAAGTCTGTCCCTGGAGATTGAATCGAATGCTGACTTAAAATTGATAAAAGCAGCAAATAACCTCCCTCTTGGCATAGCATTATATTTTTCGGCCAGATGCTGAAGAACAAGCCCTTGGTCTGCTGTCAATCTCCCTGACCTGAACCCCGCTTGTTCATCAACTAAGATGTTCTCCTCCTCCAGTCAGCTAATTAATTTTTCAAGAAGATGTTTGGCATATAGCTTACTAATAACACTCAATAGGCTAATAGGCCTGTAATTTGCCGGGTCAAATCTATGTCCTTTTTTAAAAATAGGTATAACAATTGCAAGTCTCCAATCGGCCAGAATTTGGTGGATCGATCAACAGCAGTGAATAAAGCTGCCAAAATTGGAGCCCACCAGTCTATGTTCTCCTTCAGTACTTCAGGCACGATATTGTCACACCCAGACGCTTTTCCGGTTTTGAGTGTGTTAATAAGGGAGATGATTTCAGAAATAGATTCCTGGGGCCATTCCGGAAGGGAATGCAGCTCCTCCCTCAGCATACACACATTACTATGTGTCTTGGCATAAATACCACAAAAGTATGATTCCCAGACGCCAACCAGGATGTGGGAATCCAAGGCCCTCAAGTTGGGTTGCCAGCCCTTAACCACCAGTCTCCAAAACGAGGCCGAGTCGTTCAGCCTGGAAGCTTTAATTAAATTTTGCCAGGCCACGAGCTGCACCTTTTTCTTTTTTTTAGATATTAGGATTTTATATCTTCTCTTCAGCATCAGATAATCTGGAGGCAGAGACGGGAAATTGAGGGTTCTATAGAGCTTATACTTTGCCATAAGGGAGTTTTTCAAAGCAACGCAATCTTTGTCATACCATGGTTTAGAGACTGTTTGTAAATCAGGGTATCCACCTATTTTATTTATACTCTCACTATAGCCTAAGGCACGAATAATCCCCTGGTATTGTGCCAACACATGTTCTGGGCAATTTGCTGACAACAGAGCATTGCGCTGGCTAAGGGCCTCCTCCGAGATGAAAAACTTGGAAAAGGCCCTTGCTAATTTAGGTGTCCAGCTCAAGCACAACACTCTTTGTGACATCCTTTGTTCATCCACCAGGTTTAACATGGGTTCACAGGCAGCAAGACCCATTTGGTTGCCTAAGTTAAGGGAGAGGGACAGAGGAAGATAGTCACTTTCAACATGATTAACCACACGGCAGCTGCTTTCCAGATCGAACATATTAGAGGAAACTATAAAATAATCAATTGTTGACACACCTTGCTTAGTTATAAATGTGAATTCACCCGACCTATCCCCCTCTACACCCCCATTCAGTATGCTCATGTCTAATTTATTGACCATCTGGAGGAGGCAAAGCCCAGCAAAATTACACCTCATGTCTTTAGATTGTCTAATAGGAAGAAGATGAGCTGTCTCAGAGCTCGGCTGGAGTAAGTGAAAATGGGAGTAGAGAGTTTCATCATTCGCTCCGGTTCTGGCATTGAAGTCCCCTGCTAGGATAACAAGAGCTTCTGGGAGATCAGTCATCAAATTGGAAATATATTCTTCCAATTTAATCCAGTTAGCTTTAATTAAAGTTTTTCGAGAAAGAGGAGGCAAATGCACGTTGATCAGCATTAATGATCTTAGATGGAACTTTAGGAGTAATGTGGTGGCCATATTATCAAGATCCGGTAGTCTCGTGTGAATACATCCCAATTTAGTTGACACCAATGTCACTAAGCCACCTTTAGGACGGCCGCCTGAATCACTGGGGACTGCCTCAAGCGAATAAACCGCAAAATCACTAAGGTCTAATTCACCTATAAGCCAAGTCTCCTGGAGTAAAACAATGTTTCTGTGTTTCTGTGTGCTAAGGGTGTCTGAGGATGTAGCTTCCCCTAGGGCTCTGGGTCCCCACTCAGAGAAATGGGTAAAAAAAGTTTAAAGAGGCTCCTCCTAGCCCTAGGAACCTAATAGAGCTAGCACCACCAGAGAAACTACTACTAGCTCCATGCCTGGATGACTCCTTGTTGATGTGTGCGGTGTGCGTTGTAAGCGCAGTTACATTAGAGTATAAGTTGGTCAAGAAATCCAAGTACACGACATAGTATTAAGAGTCCATTTACTCAAGACATTAAGGCTCATAGCAAGAGCACATACAGAAAGCTGCTGCTCCTTCAAGAACAAAACCCCCAACAGAAAAAACACAGAGACTGGTAGAAAGTTTCCCAGCCGATATCTCCCTGGTTGCCATGACAACGTGTGCTGGCCTTGACTGTCCGTTCCCAGGCTTGGCACAGACTTAACTCCTGATAACGCTCCTCCTTGCTCCAGGCTTTCAGACTTGATGAAAATAACCAGAGACAGTAATGCCTATGAGTCTCAACAGTCCTCACATGGGAAGACTAAACATGGGGTGGCCCTAAATCAGAACTATCTATCTAGAAATATTAAGGACTTTCTTGAGCCAGAAGAGACCATGCTCTTCAATTCCTATACCACCCTGCCGACAGAAGCGCAAGAGGAAATATTAGCGAGGCTGGAGTTCTTGAAATCCCGACTGGAAGCCATTCACCTGTATCAGGGTGACCCTAGAAAGGAGGAGGGCTCTCAGAGGGTGGGGGATTCCAGTACTGTCCCGAAGGAATTCAGCTTCGAGTATCCACTGGGATTTAGGCACTACCTCCCCAGTGGAACCACAGGCCCCATTCCTTCTAAGGTTAATGTGGAAGTTAACTCCCTCACAAACTCCCAGGTTTATAGAGATGTTGTGGGGCCAGTGGAGGGCAGAGTACTGATTAATAAACCTTCGATCATATCCAACCCTCTTTCCTGGACAGAGATGAGATTTTTAGAAGATAATGAACAGGGATTCTCAGAAGCACCACCGCCCCCTATAAACCATTCTAAAGTGATACTTCCCCGGGTGTCCTCCAATGTGAGCAGCCGGAATCCCCTCTTAGACATTATTGAGCCTCTAGAAGAGGGTTCTGAGGTGCTGGAGAAACAAGGGGCTATAATTAATATGACAAGAAATCCAGTTTAGATAAAGTCGATGTCAACCCTCCACAGTGCCCAGTAGTCTCCAAGGAGAGGCGCTCCCATAATTGCGCAATGGTTTGGGAGCAGACCCCTACGTCCAATTGACACAAGCTATTGCAACAAAAAGCCTCCCTGACTATGCTCTCTTGGAATATTGCTGGGTGGACAAATGAGTGTCTAGATTCCCTTTTTTTTGCCTATTGTTTTACTCCAGTGTCACCAGTATGCTGATGACAAGCAGCTCTATCTCTCATTCAAATCTTCACCAAGGTTGGCTGTAGAAACCCTATCCAAGTGCCTGGAGTCAGTGAGTGGCTGGATGGGAAGGAATAAGCTGAAGCTGAACCCTGACAAAAGTGAGGTGGGAGACAAAGGAAGGTTGGGGGATGTTGACCTGGTGCTCAATGGGGTACAATTGCCCCTGAAAGACCAGGTTCGCAGCCTGGGGGTCATTCTTGACTCCCAGCTGTCTATGGAGGCTCAGGTCTCAGCTGTGAGCCAGGCGGCGCTGTATCAACTCCATCTGATACGGAGGCCGTGCCCCTACCTTCCCAACCATCCGCTCCCATCTGTGGTACATGCCCTGGTCTCCTCTCACCTAGACTACTGTAATGCGCTCTACGTGAGGTTACCCTTGAAAATGGTCCGGAAGCTGCAACTGGTACAGAATGCGGCAGCTCACCTGATTAAAGGCAGCTGCCAGCAAGATCACATCACTCCAATGCTGAAGGAGTTGCACTGGTTACCGGTTGTTTTCCAGGCTCAACTCAAGGTGTTGGTTCTGACCTTTAAAGCCCTATATGGTTTCGGCCCAGTCTATCTGAAGGAGCGCCTCCAACATCATCAGGGATGCAGCTCAACAAGATCATCCTCAAAAGGCCTTCTCTCTATCCCACCAGTTAAAACAGCTAGACTGGTAAGAACTAGGGAGAGGGCTTTTTCAATTGTGGCCCCCACTTTGTGGAATTCCCTCCCAAATGATCTCCGCCATGCCCCCTCTATGATGAGTTTCCGCCGGGCCTTGAAGACCTGGCTCTTCAGGCAGGTTTTTGGGGTGGGTTAGGTTTTATTATTATTGTTGAGATTTTTAATGTTTTAATGTATTTGTATGTTTTTATTTTGTACGTCTCCCAGAGTGGCTAGACAGCCAGCCAGATGGGCGACTAATAAATTTAATAAATAAATAATAGTCGGGTGCCATTTCTGTTGTCTTTCTGGGGCCTATTGAAGACCTTCTTTGAACAAGCCTTTTAAGTAGAGACCTTATCCCAGTCAGCGTCTGTGTTGGAATTGCTTTTTAAGGTGTTTTAATTGTATTGCTTGCATATTTGCTCCTTGGGAAGAAAGGGCAGGATATAAATTTAAGATGATGGTGATGGTGATGATGAAGATAACAAGCAGGCATGTGGTGGCAGGAAAACTAATGTTGGTGGGATAGTGCCCCATTTACTCCAATGGACCAGCGTCCTCTGGCTAAAAAAGGTCTTGTAACTGCCATTGCAATTTGTGCTGTGGCAAAAACTGTCCTACAATATCTTGAAAGCTTTCTTCCTCCATGAAAGAAGCTTCTGTTTTTCTGTCCCATCCTCAGGGCATTTTAGAATATCTTTAGAATGTTAGCGGGTGCAGGCTTTTGAGTTTGCTTTATCACTGCAAAGTGGCCAAAGGTAGTATGTGTTTTTCTTTCTTTCCATAAAGATTTCTCTAGCATTCTGCAGCCTCCCTGACTGCCCACAATTTCTGATCTGAAAAAGCCCCATGGGAGGAGTTCACGTCATGATGCCATCCCTTGGGCTTTAATTGAAGTATAAGCACCTGGGAAGGCTGCAGAATGCAGAGCGCTGGTGAGATGATTTGTAGAATGAAAGGAAGGACACTCATAAACACTCCTCAGCTATCTCAAAAATAAAGAAAGCATGACAAAAAACCTACACTCTACCCATGGGAATTTCACCGAAACTTTTCAAATGCAACTTTTATTCTCACTAATGGACAGAGAACTGTTGAAAAAATACTGGAGAAATTGTTTGGCACAGCACTAATTGCAATATTTCTCAAGCACAAGATTTGCTGCAAGTGGGGCAAGAACAACTCCTGTTTGGGTTCTTTTGTTTGTATTCTAGAAGGAAGATAAGAGTTAAGGTCCTCCAGCTGGCTAGGCTTGTCTACCTTGAGCTGTGCTCTTCTCTGCCTAACTTCCTTCCATTATAGATTGATATGCTCAGGGAAGTTGACCAGCCACTCCTTCCTTTGTCTTCTTCGACTGTCGGAGGAGAGAGGAGATACCTTTGTCTTTGCTCTCTCTCCTGAGCCATGAGGGCAATACCCACGTCTGGGCATTGAGCCTCCAAGTTAGTTAGTTAGTTAGAACTAGGTATGCCTTTCGTATCTACTATGTATTTCTATATATAAAGTAGCTTTTCTTATTTGGCTAAGTCTTAAGTCTCAGTGATCTAAATGCAGGGTAAAAGCCTGCTACTTAGGAAAATACACACACTGGCACACGCAGCTCAGATGCTGGGTTACTCTGCATATATCCATAACAAGAATGAAAAGCAGATGATGATGATGACGATGATGATGATTTGCCACAACCTAGCCTGGAAAATAAAGTGTGTCAAGAGACTCAAGGCAATTCACATATCCTTCCCCTTAATATTAAACCTAGGAGTTCGCCAAATAATCAAGTAAAACTTAAAAGAAAAAGCTATGTGCAGAAACTTGACATTCCTGTATTTCTTTTTTTAAATTAAGTATTGTGTTTCAACCTTCAGCTTGGGAAAGGTAGGACAGCAATGTCTTAAGTAAACAAAGAAATAAGCAAACACAGCAATCCTATGCATGTTGACTCAAGCAAATTGCACTTAGCGTAATGAAAGTAAATCCCATTGCTCTCCGTGCAATTTATTTCTGAGCCTAAATGCATAGGCCTGAAGGTTTATTCATTTATGCTGCAATCCTAAACACATTTATTTGGAAATAAGTAAATGTGCATAGGATGGCATCCTAAATGAATAAGGCTTCTGGCAGCGTTTTCCCCTCAACCATGCTATCTGAGAAATGGCAGAGATTTAAGCTGGGATCTTGTGCAGACCAACCAGGGGATTTATCACTGGGCTATATAGCACAACATACATCAGAATATAGGGGTTTCCATGCACCAACTCCTTTGCAGAATGGGAATGGCTATTTACTTTCAAGTGCATTGCTGTTGAAGATGTTACTGCTCAGATACACTTCTCTTGCTGAGCTACAGCTAAGATGCTGTGGTGTAAACCCCTGTTGGCTGTTGCTATCCAGTCAGCAGTGCTAGCCAGGCTCCTCCCCTTTCATGCTTATTGGCTCTTAGGGACATCTGTTGTTGTGGGGGAAGGCAAGGATCTCATTCTCAACCCAGCAGCACCAAAAGAAAAGAAAAGAATAGGAGGGGGCGTGATTGTGACTATTGTGGAAGGAAACTCTCTTCACAATCAAATTTAGGAGAAGCACTCAGTTGAACAAGTTTTATAAAGAATAAAGAAAATACTGATGTACATCAGGAGAGAGAGTAAGAAAGTCTCTCAACCTATGACATAGTTACACACAGTTATATGCCCATGGCAAGCAAGCATATTAGAGGCACATGTTACCAAATTCTTCCAAGCTACACAGCAAGTGGATTGGACTGTGAAAGACCAACCCAAATTGTGTTTGCATTTTGACAAATTTGTAGGGCAGTCCAATATCTCAGAGAGGAGGTCAGGTCTCCTGCTCTCCTGGTGCATTCACTATAGCTGCACAATTTCCCTGGTTTTTAAAGTTTGATAGAAATATCTCTTGGCTATAGGTATGTTCTTAAACCGCAAGGTTTTTTGCATATTAGTGAATTCATTACCATATATGGAGGCAAAGATATTAACGAGGAGGGGTTTCCAGCATCTGTGATGAGTGCCTTCTGAATATCACATACAGACTTGACTCTAGTTAATTCCAGTTTTAAAATGTACCTGCTAAGTATGAAGTCCTTCTCTCAACTGCAACTTCTGCTGTCTGCCAGCTAGCTGGCTCAGTGTACTATTTCCCCATTTCCTCTGATGCTTTTCCACTTAATATATGAGTATAAAGAAAGCTATTTAGCTTCATAAGCATATTGATTATTGATTAAAATATTCCCAAATGATCCCTGAGGGAAGGCCAAATGTTTCTTCCTCACTATCATTAAAGAACCTTGCACTTCTGAATTTGCCACTACACTACTGGTTTCAGTTCATAGGAAACGGTATTTGTTAAATCGAGCGACCAAGCAACAGCCAGCGCAAGGAACTGATTCAAGGTTGCATTTTTTAGCCGTGAGTGTTCCTAACCCTGCTTTCTTTAACTGAGGACTTTTAAGCGCTCTATCATTTTTAACCCTTTAAATCTCACATCATTTATGAGCAGACCAGAGAGCTCTTCTTTTTTTCAATGATCATCAGATTCCAAGTTTTGGGGAATTGGTGTTTCTTGAATGGGAAGGCCATGTGGATCTGTGTGAACAAGGGATGCCGGGGAGCCAGCATTGTCAACGAAGTGGCCAAGGGGAGTTATATGGCTACAAAGAATAGTTGCTCTGAATCTCCAGAAAAGGTAGGGCAGGCCACATTATGATTGTCACCTTGGAACAGAGACTACTCCAGTTCCATTCAAGGCCCTGTTTACACCCAACATAACGGGGTGGAAGGCTGCATTTGTGATCATTGCAACAGCGTCCCTGAGACCACCATTTTACATGTTCCCATAGGACTGAATGGGAAGCATCCAGTTATATGAGGGGGGGAATGTGAAGGAATACACTTGTTGGCATCTCTGGGGTGAGGACTAGACCTTCTCTTACTGACCATGGTTGAGGGAGGGAGAGAATAAGCCACTGAGCCAGCATCAGTTTCTCATTTTCCCAGCATTAAATTCAGTTCTCCACATTGCTGCAGCAATTTGCTTTTTTTAATATATATATATATATATACCTCATGAAAATTCTTTAGCATTTTAGTCTGAATTTCTCTTAACAAACCCATTTTATATGCAGTTTTTACTAATGTACACATTTTTGCAAGCAATTTCTCCCAATATATTGCATTATGTATGTTATTTTTACTACTATACTCATTTCTATGCATCCTTCCATTTAATTCACACATTTATATAAACATTCTTTCATTGGAGAACCTCACTGCAAAATTCGGAGACCTGCACATTTTGAAGGATGGGTGTGTTTCGGGTCTCAACTTATTTCAGAAAGTGTGAATTTGCTAGATTCCGCTTTAAATGCAAACTGAACCAAATTTCTCCCCCATCCCTAATCCATTGTTACTCATACTCATACCCATTGAAACTGAGAGGCATGCCTAATTTAAGTCCAGTAATTCCTCTAAATAGCTTAGTTGGTTATAATACACAGAAACAGTAACAAGAAACTGAGCTCTTGGTCCCCTACCCCAGCTTTACTGTTGAGAAGGGGATTGCCTTTTGCACTCAGCCCAACATTGATGGGGCATGACCTTGGTGCTGAGTGCAGATGTCTAATCTGCATGGGGTGGTATGCAGAGCCACCGGATTGGCTGGCTCCCAACCTCCCCTTTCTCCCCACTCATTGTGGGTTTTGCTGACACCCACCCTGCCACCCATTACCTGTTCAGTAAGGGTTTAGCTGGTCGCCAGTATTTTTCTTTCGAGTTTCTTATTTGACTGGGAGGATTTTTGCCTGTGTCATACTGGATCATATTTGGGAGACTGGCCAAATTTATTTTGGCAGGATCAGTGTGGGGTTAGGGGAAAAGGGGTTAAGGGGCAAAACTGGAGAGAACCTTGAGGAACCTTCTAGAAGGTTTTTCTCAGGTTTATCCACCACAGTCTCAAGGCCAGATGGTGGGGACAGGAACCCTCCTTGTGGACTGCCCAGATCACAGACTCAATGCCTCAAGTCATGAGCAGAGGGTGACCTGGACATTTTGGATCACTATATAATTTGGAGCAAACCCCTCCAGTTCACATCTAATGGAACACACTCAGATTGGAATATAGAAATGCCAGTTAGATCATGTGTCTATGAATTTTTCCAAACATTCTTTGCTCCTACTTATGTAGCCTTACGGGGACATTGCACATGGATATAGTTACATGGAAGCACTCAACTTTTTTCTGTACTTGTTTCAGGGGGCCAAAATATTCTTTGAAAATACCCTACATTCAGCAAAATGTTTGTGTGATAACTGTTTGTACTATGGCGTTCCCGCCAAGGTGGGGGGGTGTTTGCTGCCACCCCACATTAGCAGAAGGCTCAGGAACATTACCGAAGGGTTCAAAAATTGTGTCACGTGGGGCCCCTGGGGCCAATCCACGTAAGGGGGGAGCAGGGCATATAAGCCAGCTTCTCCCTCAAATATTGCCTCTCTTTTGCCTTGCGGCACCCCCCCTCCCTGGTCAGTATGGGCTTTGCTAGTCATAGGAATTTGGGGGGGGGGGAATGCTGATTTCAGCATCACTTTTGTTTTGCCTACTCCATACTGCTGGGATTTGATTTAATTGGCTGAATGAGAGGAATTGGGTTGTTTTGCTTTGGCTGGCATGGAATTTGGGCAGGTGAGGAAGATGGGGTACAAAAATAGGTGACTGAGGCATTGTATTAAAGGGCACTCACTAGGGAACTGCCAGTCAGGTGTGGCTGGTGGGGATCTTGTGGGTGTCCTTGTGGGACCAACTTGTGCACCAGGGTGAACGCCTCTACGGCGGGGCTGGGATGCGGAGGTTGGAAACATGTGATTGACTCTTCTGGCATGGAGGGATAATTTCACCCACATACTTTGCTAGGGAGTCATGGTCTGTAGAGACTGGCATGCCCAGTGAACTGGAGGGATAAATCCCTCTCAGCTAGGTATCCTCACATGCCCGAAGTAGATTTAATTTGGTAATTGGCAGAAATTGGATTCAATATATAATTGTTATATTTTAAATAAATATAACATTATTCCATAACTGTGTCATGAGTCTTCTTTGGTGTGGTGGCAATCCTGTTTCCCTAATCTTCTGATGTTCTGTACTGTTTGGTGGCTACATGTGTTTCTACCTGAGGATAGTCACAGGAATGATCCCAGACAATCAGGAATCACAGAGTGAATGTGAACATGTCACATCCATTTATTTAACCAATCAAATTTGACTATGGAATGAGATCACAAAGCCAGTTGAGAGTGATGGAAATGCTTCCTAGATCAAGATCAGTGTGGATGGGCGATGCTGATCCAGGAAGCATTCCCATCACTCTTGACTGGCTTTGTGAAAATGCAAAACAGCAGGAACAACTAGAAAGTACAGTGTTTGCCCTACTCTTTGAAGTCTTTTGAGTAAAAAGCCCCATGAAGTGGCAGCACTTTCTAGCGTGCCACCTCTTCCTGGGTAATTGTAAAGAGAAAAAGACAGTTTTAATAAGGTGAAGAAATCATTATACCTCTGTGACACATTGTTGCATATTATGAAACAAGATAATGGCAATGGGGTAAAAACAGTGAAAATACATAAATACAAATATCCTTTCAGTTTGATTCAGTTCAACCTGCTGAGGCCTATAGAACAAAAATGGTTCCCGACACAGAAAGAGAAGCACCACTTTGGCAGAAAATGCAGCTCTGGGAGTATCAAATAAATAAAGTAAGGCATGAAACTATATATATATATACACACATGTGTGTGTGTCTATGTGTGCACACAGAGACACACATATATATCTCTCAGAAAGGAAAAAGGACACCTCAGCTCACATTAATAATCCTAATTTAAACATATACACTCCAAACGCTGTATCACCTGTGTGTACCTCAGGGAGACACTTTTACAAGCACTAGGACAGGCAGGACATATTACATCAAACAGAACATCACCTGCAAGTCCTGCAATATAATTTATGTCATCGAATGCAAAAGACCAGGATGTCATATCCAATGCATAGGAAAAACCACAACTGACTTACGCACACACTTCAGAAACCACAAATCGGCAATCTTAACAAAACAAGTGGAGCAACCAGTTGCAAAGCATTTTAACATCGAGGGGCACAGCCTGTTGGACTTTTCTATAACAGCAATAGAGATGCCAGCAGATCCAGCAGCACTGACTAAAAGGGAGAACTTTTGGATATACTCTCTGGACACATTGGCACCACATGGCCTGAACCTGGAGGATGGTACTGTTGGCTCGATATGCTGAGTCATTCCTCGTGTTGGGAATGGGTTAATTGTTGCACTGTAAATGTGTGAAGGACACACAGCTGCACCGGATCAAAGGGCTTGGCTATAAAACACAAGCTAAGAGAGCCAGACTGTGTGTGGGGATGAAAGTAGGAAAGAAGTGTTTGTTGGTGACTGTTGTAGTTTTGCACTCTGATAAAGTTTGTTTTGCTTGCACAAAGCCGAAGAGTGTTGGAGTGCTTTCTTATCGTTTTACTGACCAGACGCGCTGTTAACACGCACATCTCTGTGTTCTCCGAGCAACAAGCCGCGAGTAACCTGTTGGTTCGGGACATAGAGTCCAACAGAGGGTTATGGGCCCAGCCATATCAGCGCTTTTTGAGCAGTGAAATGGACGCAGAAACAACAAAAGCCGAAAGAAGCCGAGGGGTAAAAGGATGGCAGCGTTTGGAGGTGCATCCATTCCCTTGGAGCGGCTGGGAAGCACCAACTACTCCTACTGGAAGGTAAAGACTGAGATGCTTCTGGTGAAGGAGGGCGTTTGACACACAGTTGCAGAAGACGACCCCCCTGCACCCCCCCCACCAGAGTGGATAAGAGCGGAGGAGAAAGCAAAAGCTCTAATAATCCTAGCTCTGGAAAATGAACAGTTAATACATGTAAGAGGAATACAAACCGCGAAGGGAGTGTGGGCAGCTTTAAGAAATGCGCACGTGAGGAATACAGCAGGAAGCAAAGTCCTACTTGCTAAAAGGCTGTATCATACGTGTTACCAGGAGGGAGAGTCCATGCAGAGGCATTTACAGAACTTAAAACATTTGTTTTCTGACCTGCAAGAAATGGACGTACAGCATACACAAGAACAAATGGCATACATAACGCTATCCACTTTAAATGCTATGTAAAACAAGAGGCAGAGGAAAAAGAGGAAAGTGAGTGTGTGAATGAGGAAGAGCAAAACATAGTACAGACGGAAATAACAGAACCCATAGAAGAACCTGCACCCATCCTAAGGAGGTCAGAAAGATCAAACCTTGGAAAACCACCAGATAGATTTAAAATAAACAACGTCATGTCCAGTAATGTAGAACCCACCTCTTATGAGGATGTAAAAGGGTTACCTGCCAAAGAAGCGCAGCTGTGGCATATTGCCATGAAAGAGGAACTGCTCGCGATGTCCAAAAATGGTACATGGACGCTGGAAACTCTACCTTGTGACAGAAGGGCTATAGGGTGTAAGTGGGTCTTCAAAATTAAAAGAGACAGTTCAGGAAAGCCACAACGCTACAGGGCACGTTTAGTGGCAAAGGGTTTCCATCAACATTATGGCTCTGACTATGATGCCGTGTTTGCTCCTGTGGTGAAGCACGAAACAATAAGGCTTATGCTGAAAGTGACTGCCACCAGGAATATGCAAGTACATCATTACGATGTTGACATGGCGTTCCTGTATGGGGACCTCCAGAAAACCATATACATGGAGCAACCCCCTGGTCATATAGAGAGCCCAGCACTAGTCTGCTGATTAAAAAAGGCTATCTATGGACTCAAGCAAAGTGCCCGTTGCTGGAACAAGAAATTACATGACATTTTGACAGAGATGGCATTTTGGCGTAGTGTAGCTGATCCCTGCCTATATATTCGTGACACAAAAGAAGGAAAGACGTTCTGCCTAGTTTTTGTAGACAATATTTTATATGTGTGTGGTACTGCATGTGAGGAGAATGCACTCAGCACACAGTTGCAAAAACAGATAAATATAAAGTGCCTAGGTCCCATACAGCAATACCTTGGAACGGAGATACTTAGGCAGGCAGATGGCAGTTTTGTGCTGCATCAGACCACAAAAATACAGCAAGTACTCAGGGAGGTGGAAATGGTCGAATGCAAACCGGTGAATACCCCCATGGTGGTAGATTTTCAAAGAGAACAAGATAGCCAGAAGATATCAAATCCCAGTGTGTTTAGAAGTATGGTGGGCAAACTATTGTATATTGCGAACATATCCCGGCCGGATATCAGCAATGCAATAAGGATCCTTGGCAGGAGAGTGTCAAACCCCACGGACTATGATTGGATGGGCCTAAAAAGGGTGATAAGATATTTCAAGGGCACCTGTGATACAAAACTGTTAATATCAGCCAGTCAGGAGAACGGTGTAGAATGTTATGCGGATGCAGACCACGCATCTGACCCCACTACCAGAAAGTTCACAACAGGGATAGCCATAATGATACAGGGATCTCTGATCGAGTGGACTAGTATGAAACAGTCTGTTGTGGCCATCTCCAGTACTGAGGCCGAATATATAAGCCTATCCACTGCATGCAATGAGCTCCTATGGTATCAACAAATATTGCAGGACATTGACCTAGCCATAAGCATGCCCTATATTATGCAGGAAGACAACCAAGCTTGTATACACATGGCCAAATCGGAAAACAACACAAAAAGGACCAAACACGTTAGTGTTCGGTACCATCACGTGAGAGACTGTGTGCAACGTGGTCTGATTGAGCTACACCACTGTGAGACCACCAGAATGGTTGCTGATGTTCTCACAAAGCCACTGTGTGTGGATAAGCACATACACCTCACAAAATTGCTGGGACTCATATGACTGACAAAATGTTTGTAAACAAAACCCTGTACTCTGTTTGTATGTATAAACCGTTGGAAATAAAAATGTAACAGCGGAGCAACAGAAGCACCCAACATCGTGGAATGAGGTGGGGACTGTTGGCTCGATATGCTGAGTCATTCCTCGTGTTGGGAATGGGTTAATTGTTGCACTGTAAATGTGTGAAGGACACACAGCTGCACCGGATCAAAGGGCTTGGCTATAAAACACAAGCTAAGAGAGCCAGACTGTGTGGGGGGATGAAAGTAGGAAAGATGTATATGTTGGTGACTGTTGTATATTTGCACTCAGATAAAGTTTGTCTTACTTGCACAAAGCCGAAGAGTGTTGGAGTGCTTTCCTATCGTTTTACTGACCAGACGCGCTGTTAACACGCACATCTCTGTGTTCTCCAAGCAACAAGCCGTGAGTAACCTGTTGGTTCGGGACATAGAGTCCAACAGGTACAAACATTATTTAGCTTCTGCAAATGAAGCCCCTCTGAGCATTCCATCCTCAAAGCTCTATAACTGCCACCTTGGTAGCAGCGTTTGTATGTTAGCAGCTGATGAAGGCGGAAGCCAAAACGTTTTGGTATTACAATAAAAACCTCTGTTTTGTTAATCACAGTTATGTTCATATTTGTTTATATTTATATATATACTATTGAGCAGAGGATGGTGGGTGTTTATCCTTCCAGGCCTGAGGTATGATTCTCTTTGAAACCAAAACGTGCTTGCAGGATCCACTTTCCTTGTCCATCTGTTAGTCCCTGCATCACAGGAATATAACTGAAGAGTGCATGAACATCCACATATACCAGAATCTTTTCCAAAACAAAGTTAAAAGAAAGAACAATTTCTGACCAAAAAGAACACACCAGAGGACATGCCCACATTACATGCCTCAAGGAAGCTAGTTTGCCAAGGATTTGAAGAAACATTGTTTTTGGGTGGGGGAGCAGAGGGTGATTTTACAATTTAGAAATATTTTGCATAACATAGGCAGGCACCTTCACTATGTTGCTTCAGACACCTGCTGAAAACTGTTTTGTTTCATTCAAGCCTACCCAGACATATTGTTTATTTGTTTTGAACATTTCATTGGTTTTACCTGTGTTTTTATCAGTGTTTACACCACTTGGAGACATTTTTGATCAAGCAGCTAACAAACCTCCTAAGGACCCCTCCAGATGTCCTTTACTGTATATTGTGCGTGCGTGATGATTTGTGCTCATGATGGTATCACAGCCCAGGCAGTTTAACACCATCCCACTTTCAATACTGTTTGCGCCTGGAAAAGTTTTAGGGCAGACATACTGTTTCATTTACAATCAGTGCATGCCCTTTAGCTTCCTGCTGAAATTCTGTAGCTTTTCTGACCACAAATGTTCCAGTTTGATTGTGTGTGTGTGGGGGGGGGAGGTGTTCCGCTAATGCACAAGAGAGCCCCTGGAACAGCAATAATTGAGGAAGCATTACAGAATGATGAATAAAGCAGAATGGTGTGTGGCTAGTCCATTATAAACCCACAACGAATGTACTGTTATTGCATCAGTGACACATTGCAGAACATACCCGGAAAAACAAAAACCACTAACCTGGAGGGGCCCTAAATAAATAAATAAGGAGGATATCATTTTGGTTGGCACAAAAATTATGGGGAACGAAAGCCATCTCACCAGTTATGTACCCAGTCGATCACTGCACTCTGCAAGTGAGGGCCTCTTGCAGATACCCTCTTATCAGAAAGCCCATTCCCCACAGCCTAGCAAGTGGACCTTTAGTGTTGTGGCATCAACCCTTTGGAATTCCCTCTCAAACAGGCACCACCTCTGTTATTTGTTTGGTGCTTACCAAAACCTTCCTCTTTCAACAAGCCTTTTAAGTAAAGACCTTATCCCAGTCTGCATCTGTTTGTTTTTTAAGATATTTTTAAAGTATTTTTTTAAAAAAATATTTTAAGATGTTTTGTTTTTAAAATGTTTTGATATATTTTGGTTTTGAGATGTTTTAAGGTGTTTTAGTGTTTTGTCCTTTGTTTACCACCCTAGGCTCCTGGGACCCACTCTGGGCCAACAAACGCTCACTCTGCAGCCTCTGAGCAACTTGACAATTTTCAGCCCTACTCTTCAACCCACCCAGACTGTCAACCTGTGTGGAATAAATCATTGCCCAGGAACATCCATAACAAAAACCTCCCACCCCCTTTCCCCCTTCCTTTCTTATATCCCTAAACCACTAAAAACAGTATAAAATATTATAAAAACAGACATTAAAATATATTAAAACATCTTTAAAAACATATTAAAACAAAACATTTTAAAAACATCTTCTTTAAAGAAAGAAAAGCTTTTAAAAAGTCTTAAAAGCAATTCCAACACAGACACAGACTGGGATAAGGTCTCTACTTAAAAGGCTTGTTGGAAGAGGAAGATCTTCAGTAGGTGCTGAAAAGATAACAGAGATGGTGCCTGTCTAAAAGGGTAGGTGCCATTACACTAAAGGTCCCTATGTTTTGTGGAAAGGACCTCCTGATAAGATGGTATCTGCAGGAGGCCCTCACCTGCAGAGTGCAGTGATTGACTGGGTATATAAGGGGTAAGACGGTCTTTCAGGTATCCTGGTCCCAAGCTGTACAGGGCTTTGTACACCAGAACCTTGAACTTCAGTCAATAAAGCAAAACAAACAAACACAGAAGAGAAAGAGAATAGCACCTTCACCCTCATGGAGCCTCTCAAGTAGTGACCCAAAGGGGAGACTACCCTTTGGGGTGTCCTGCTAGTGGCAGCACTCCTTAAATAATGAGCTTGCAGCTAAAAGTAAGTTAAGAAGCCACAACTGGTGTTTCTCCCCTCCTCTTCCCAGATTTGCCAAGACTCTCAGGACCTTTCTAGGGCTGCTAGAGAGGGCTATGCAGGTCTATTTGCTGGCCTCTCCCATCTCTGTTCTCCTTTCCAACTAAGACAAATTGGCAGTCTGCATCCTCCTCATAATCTTCCCAGCAAAGGAGCTGCCAGCATGCCAAGGTTCTCCTGTGAGAATGCTAAAGGCTTTTGGAAGAAAATATTGAAAGCTATTAATGGCATATTGGAAGAAAGACTCAGCTGAGCCCCTAAAATATCCCCATTAAGAATTTTAAAAGAAACTGGTGCATAACAGAAGTAATGATATTTTATATGATAGCGACAGCCAGAATCATACATGCTAAATGGTGGGAAAACTCACATGCCTAAATTAAGAGAATGGTATGTAAATATATGGAATACAGCCATCCCAAGTCCTAAATAAAATAAAATGGGCCCTATGAATGAAGCCAGGGGTATATCATGATATTCCTTTTTGAAGGGGAATGGGGTAATTTTAAATGGTACTGAAATTCGAGACAAGGCACTCTAGTAGGAAAACCATTCCCACTGACATAGAGATGGGGACCTCTTTTTGGCCTACCTTCTGTTGTCATTCTGCATTTCCTCTCATTTCTGCAATGCATTTCAATTAAGTGTGTCTTAAAAAGGAAACTGCAAGAGAGAAGCCAGCTTAGCGAATGGTCAGAGAAGATGGGACTTGTAGTTCAACAACATCAAGGGGCCCAAGGGGAACACTGATCTACATCAGGGGAACACTGATCTACATTTGCTGGCTGTGACTCTCTAGGGTTTCAGACAAAGGATGTTCCTAGCCTTACCTGGAGATTCCAGAGATTGAACTTTGGACCTTCTGCAAGCAAAGATGATGCTCCACCACAGAGCTATATCCCATCCTCTAATTAGGCTCCTGGGATGTCCAGATGTGGTCTTGCTATGCCCTTCATATATGACACAATTGTCCCTTTCTCTCGTTGTTGCACATTACATCTCTACTAACAATAAAACTTTTAACCCTGAAAGAGCTGTTGGGAAAAATGCTTCTTTATCTTCTGCTAAAACTATTATCGTATTTTACTCAAATCCTGTCTTTATTCTCTCTGCCTCCCCTCCCCCTTCCTGGCCAGGCCTTCTTTTTTTCTTCCCTGCCTCATCTCTGCCTACAACTAGATTGGAACATGCAAAATGTAATTATCTCATACTTCCCCTTTTCTTACTGATTTCAAAAAAGAGAAGGTGGTTGCTAAGGTGAAGGGTGGCTAGGAAGCATAATTAATTATCTAATGTCATCTTAATCAACACTGGTTCCCTTTAAGCCTCTCTGTGTTTACTGCAGAAATGTAGAAGTACAGAAAGCTGAGACTGAGGTATCATTAATGATGCACAAATCTTCAGAAATTGGTTTTTTGTTAGAGAGGCTTCCATCCTTTATTAGGTAAAATATCTGGAGTAAAACAACATTTTGCTAAGGAAGGTGGATTATGGGGATTTGCAGGAAACTGACTCCCATGTTATTGAACATGATATTTCCAAGTCACGTGTGTCAATCGTGGCCTGCTTAATGAATTGAAGTGTGAGAAAAATGGGAGGTGGCCGTGCAGAGGGAACAGGAATGTAATTTAATGCAACATGAATCATTTGCCGGCTGGCTGTAAAGTACTGATGGAATTCCACGTGAAGGGTTTCTGTGATGGCTATTGTCACAGGAAACAGCGCTTAATTCATTTAAGAATTCCAACATTTAACAGCAGGATATGAAACGAACTAGATCAAAGTTGAGCATGTCACAAATTGCCCAGAAGATGATAATGAGGATGGGAATGATGATAATTAATAAATTTCTATCTTGCCTTTCTTCCCAGGAGGAGCCCAGGGTGGCAAACAAAGAACAAAACTCTAAAAACAACTAAAAAACCAAACACCTTAAAAACATCTCTTAAAAAACCAAACATCTTTTAAACAATCTTTAAAAGCAATTCAGAAACAGACACAAACTGGGATAAGGTTTCTACTGAAAAAGCTTGTTGAATAGTAGACACTGAAAAGTTAACAGAGATGGTACCTGTCTAATATTTAAGAGAATATTTAATATTTAAGACGCAATTGGCAAAGCAGTAAATCTATTGACTTTCAAAAACAGATCTCAAAGGCATTACTTTTCAGCTTAATTGCACTTGGAGAGATAAAGCCACGAAGTTGCAGGTAAAAGCCAAAGGGTTGGTAGGTGCACCAAGGATAAGGCTATTAATGGCTACTAGCCATGATGGCTCTGCTCTCCCTCCAGCATCAGAGGCAGTATGCTCCTGAATACAAGTTGCTGGAAATCACAGGTGGAAAGAGTGCTGTTGCACTGAGGCTTACCATAGGCTACTGGTTGGTGACTGTGAAAACAAAATGCTAACTTAGATGGGCCACTGGCCTGATCCAGCAAGCCTCTTCTTATGCTCTTATGTGCAGATGTTGGAGATACTTGTGGATTTGAAAAATAACACCAAATTTCAACATTCTGGGGATGATGGGAGTCGTAGTCCAACAACATCTAGGGACCCAAGGTTGAAGAACGTGTGTGTAGACAGTACTGAGCTGGATGGAGGAACTGATGGCGCAATTCAGTAGAAGACAGCTTAATCTTGCTGGAAAACAGAAAGGGAATCAGAAGTGATAAGGGCATAAAAACTTTCCTCTTTCAACAAGCCTTTTAAGTTGAGACCTATCCCAGTCTGCATCTGTGTCAGAATTGTTTAATATGTTTTTAATAAAAAATAAGGTTGTTTTTTAAAAAAATGTTTTTAATGCTGTTTTGTTTTAATGTATTTTAAGATCTGTTTTTATGACGTTTTAAAGTTTTTTGGTGCTTTGTTTGCCGCCCTGGGCTCCTGCTGGGAGGAAGGGTGGGTTACAAATTAAATAAATAAATAAAAAATTAAATAAATAAAAAATACAGGCCCATCCAGTCCAGCAACCTGTTCTCACAGTGGCCAACCAAAAGTCTATGAGAAGCCCGCAAGCAGGAACTAAGCACAAGAGCACTCTCCCCTCCTGCGGTTTCCAACAACTGGTATTCAGAAGAATGCTTTCGCCAGTGAAGGGACAGCATAGCCATCATGGCTAGTAGCCACTAATAGCCTTATCCTCCATGCATTTTTCCAATTCTCTTGTAAAGCCATCCAATCTGGTGGCCATCACTGCCTCTTGTGGGAGTGAATTCCATAGTTTAACTCTGCACTGTGGGAAGAAGTACTTTCATTTGTCTGTCCTGAATCCTCCAACATTCAGCTTCATTGGATGTCCACGAGTTCTAATAGAGGACGAAAAACCTTTCTCTATCCACTTTCTCCATGCCATGTATAATTTCATACACTTCTATCATGTCACCTCTTATTTGCCATTTCTCTAAACAAAAAGCCCCATATGCTGAAACCTTTCGTCAAGTCAGAACAACCTTGGTCTCCCTTGAAAGCATATGATATATACATGGATGCGCATATACACCCACACTCACACCCACAGAGAGAGAGAGAGAGGGTGGTGGTGGTGGTGGTGGTGGTCCACATGATTCCCTCAAGTAGTGGGACATTCCCAGGACTAAGGACAGGTGACTGTGCATTCTTTGCACTCCTCATTCCTAACCTCTGCCCCCTCCCTCCTAAGCCCCAGGCTTCAGCACCCTGATGTGGCCCAACACTGACATCTGCCAAAGGCTCCCTTTGGGCCAGATTCATATGGCAAAAAGATATCCTGGCTCTTACGCTATGTAGGACTCACTTTGAAAGGGCACAGAAACAAAACCAGCATAGATCTTAAAAGACTGGGATTATAGGTCCCCGACATTGGGGTCCCATTCCAATCCTGGTGCCTGCATTGTGGACAACTTGTCCAACACTGACTATTGCTGTAGTACAACCTGAAGGTGATGAAGGCATAGATGACCTGTGCCTGCTCCATCTTCTCCGGGAAAGGTCACAGCTGTTGAACCACCTGGATCTGGCTAAAAAGATTCCTGGGCTACCATCACTACCTGGGCATTAAGGGAAATTGCTCATGGGTTATGTTCATGATATTTGAGGTGAAAAGCAGTTCCATCCAGAAAAAGCTGAATATCATTCACCAGAACCCCTGACCAACATATGCATATTGCTTGTAATGAACCACAGTTCCTGTTTTATTGCTCTTTCACCTACATTGGAAATATATTTTTAGAATTCTTCACACCCCTTTTTGTTTTAACTACCCTGAACAAAGTGACTTCATCTGCATACTTGGCCATCTCCCTCTCCAGATCATTTGGAAACAAGTTTCAAGATCCAGATCCCATTACCCATCTCTAGATTCCCTAGAAAAGACATTAATGCTGGGGAAAACAGAAGGGAGTAGAAAAAGAGGAAGACCAAACAAGAGATGGATTGATTCCATAAAGGAAGCCACAGACCTGAACTTACAAGATCTGAACAGGGTGGTTTATAACAGATGCTATTGGAGGTTCCTGATTGATAGGGCCACCATAAGTCATAATTGACTTTAAGGCACATAACAACAACAGAAGAGGAAAGGAAAATCAACATCTCAAGCCAAATAGCTGCGGAGAGGGGATCCTAAGGCCCATGTTGTGGCCCCACCAGAACCACCCAGCCAAAAAGCAGGGACCCCACTTCTTACATTCCTCCATTGTAAGAACATGTCTATATGTTCTCACTCTCTGCTTTCTATTTTTTAATCAGTTACTGATCCCTTCCTTCTTATCCTATGACTATTAAATTTGCCTTCAGTGCCTTCAGCGAGAACCTTTATAAAAAAAATGTATTTTTTATGGGATCACTCCTGTCTATGTATCTGTTGATACGGAAGAGCATTCAGTCATGTGAGTCCCTACCTGAAGTGGTACAGTCCAATGAAGGATGGCTGCCTGAGTGAAAACTAGGCCTTTGGAGACCACATAAACTGTTGGGTTACTGTGTGCCTTCTCTCCCCCCCCCATTTATATAGCTTTTGATCACATCATTAAGTACACAGGCCCATCATACGAACGAGCAGTATATTTGTGACCAAGTATGAATGATACTAACGAGCACCCTTTGCTGTTTGGCTTACTTTGACTGAACTTTTCATCACCTTTGCTGTTCGGAGAGCTTCAGCCTCCATTTGAGTTAAGTCCTCACTGGAGAACCTGTTTAATTTCTTCTACACGACCGACCTTTCTCACACATCGCTGGCTTGTATGAACAGAGCAGAACAGTAAGTTCAGATTTCCCAGTCTGATGCCATTTTAATTGCGGAGAAGGGCATTTGCTGGTGTATGGGAAAGAAGGCCCAATTACTCAACTCATTAAGCATTTGAATATGATCCTGGGTGGGTTATACACAGGGAATGAATAGATTTTCTTTTTCTTCATTTTCTTTTCATCAGAATGAATGGATGCTTGAATGCTCACTAAAACTGCAAGTTGTAATTATGTAGCTTAAAAAAACTTCTATATTATTTTTAAAAAATTACAAGGCCAAAACTTTAGTTGGGGAAGACTGCAAATGGAGAAGTTTACAGATGATCACATCATCCAACATCTTGCATCAGTAGAACATTCTTTACCAAAAGCATGTCATGGTCAGTATCATCCAGTGTAGGGCTCTTAACTGAAATATGCAGAGATCTGGGTTGGAGACCTGCGTTCTGAATTTCTGGTTCCTTAAAAATCATGTGTCTCCTGAGATACAAGGAGGACACAAGGAGGTGCCTTTTCCCACTCCTCTCCTTTATGATTCATCACTGTCCTTCCCCACTCCTGTATAACAGCCCCTCTCCAGGTTCTGGCTTGATTCATATGTTAATCAAATGTTCTAGAAGTTGCTTCCACAAGTGAAGGCAAGGAAATCATATGGGTGGCCCTGTATTGCCAATCACTGCAAGAATCTTAATGTAACAAGATTAGAAATGGTGTGTGAATGGTCTCTGTACCCCCTAAATTCATGCCCCAAACCCCTGATTTATGGGGGTGCTGATTGCTTTTGCACTCTGTTACTGCTTAGAATTGGAGTCTGGGAAGCTCAAAATGCAGGCTCTCTGACACAGTCACAGCATTTGGGAAGTTTCCCTATGCCTCTGTGCTCAAAACAACACAGAGTCTGAGAAGTTTTATTCAAGTAACCAAAATAATGTAGCTTGTCCCATGCTTCTGCTCTGTCAGAAGAAATTGTTTATAGCTTTCCCAAGCTTGAAGAGGTGATGGGCTAATTGGCTTATGAATGTTCTCACTTGGCTAATGTAAACAAGTAGCCTGACCTTGAAAATGCAGCTGCATTCTCAGTCCAAGCTGTACCATGTGCAGTGTCAAAGAGACATCACCTGAGGGGGAAACCAGCTACCTGAATGATGGGAAGATAATGATCTAATAGGTGTAAGGTGCCCCTCCCAGGGGATACTTGGGGGATAAATACAGGACCCCTAGATCAGGGAGATTAAGCTGTCAGGGGGCTAACAAAGCCCCAAGATGCCAGCAAGATCAAGCCTTCAGGGGGCTGAAGAAGCCCCAAGATACCAACAAGATCAACAGAAGCAACATCAAGAAGAAGACTGAAGAGCAGTGACCTCTCCCAGGTTGTGCTATTGAAAAGTGCATGTAAGACAGGGGGAGGGAAGCAGAGACTGTTAGCTATGTAGTTTGTTTTAGTTTTTTATAGCCTAAGTGAATGAATGAATGAATGAATCTTTATTTTTACCACGCCCTTTTCCCAAAACTGGAACTCAGGGCGGCTTACAAATAAAAACTACACATAGGTAAAAACATACAAAAATATACAATTAAAATAGAATTAAACTATTCGTGACATTAAAACCATGAAACATACACTTAAGATACTAAGACAATTTAAAACATTAAGAACAGGACCATAGAACAATACAACAGACCTTATGAGGCCCTATCTTAAACATCTTCTAGTCCAAAAACCTGTCGGAATAAAAAAGTCTTTGCCTGCCGACGGAAGGATAGCAACAAAGGGGCCATTCGTGCTTCCCTAGGAAGAGAGTTCCAGAACCTGGGGGCAGCCACTGAGAAGGCCCTATCTCGCATCCCCACCAATCGCGCTTGCGAAGGTGTTGGGACTGAGAGAAGGGCCTCTCCTGAGGATCTCAACGCCCAGGCAGGCTCATATGGGGAGATACGGTCTGACAAAGAGCCGTATAGAGTGTAAATCTCTTTGCTCTAATAAAGCCTTTAACTCCTTCACAACCAGCTGTGTTCATCACCTATTGAAATTCCAAACTCGATAGTCTTGTGCTTGGCAAAGGCTAGGCATTTGGCGTTACAGGCCCTGTGATGCAGGGAACAAAAGATAAACAAAAGATAAACAGGAAACATATACAAAAATGACAAAAATTACAGATCCAGTAAACATATTACCAATTTGGTCATAAGGCAAGCAAGCAAAACTACAGTAACTAAGGACAAAAGTAAACTTTCCAATTTAACTATCTACCTAGGTAAAAACACACAAGACATTCAAACAGATTAAACAATTCATGCTCTTAGTCGCCACTCTCACCTAATTTTTCACCTATGGCAGCCCACTCACCCCCCCCTCTATCTCTCACACAAATATGGCCCCACTCTGCACCAGCAGGCTCTCACTCTGTGGCTTTTGAGCACCTTAACGCCTTTCACCCACATTCTCTAACCCATCCAGGCATTCATACTGGATTCCATGGAAAGCAGAATCTATGGTGGCAATTAGGCAGTTCCTTCCTGCCCTCTAGCCCTGGGGCTGACAGTTTGCACCACCATGGAACATTAGTGGTAGAGAACATAATCCACATACAGAAGCTCCCAGGTTCCATCACTGGGATATTTAGTCAAAAGAGTTGCATAACAGATTATGGTCCATCTGAGCCCCTGGAGAACTGCAGCCATTCATGACAGACTATACTGCACTTGAAGAACAAACTGACTAACTTGGTGCAAGTAGGCATGAACGAATTTGTCAGTTTCAGTTTCTCTCCCTTTCTTTTTTTCCACACTTAAATTCAGTTGTCTACATTTCTTCATCAGTTTGCCAAAAAAAAAAAAAAGCCCTCGTGAGAATTCGTCACCATTTTAGTGAGCATTTCTCTTAATATATGCAATTTTCCATGCAATTTTGCTTAATATGCACATTTTTGCAAGCGGTTTTCCCTAATGTAGTGCGTTTTGCTATGTCATTTCCACTAATATATGCGTTTTTATGCACACTTTCCCCTAATATATCCCAGCTCAGTCACTGGGATCATTCAAAGAAGTGCTGCTAATTGTCCCGTGTCTCAGAAGCCTGACTGGCTGTAACGAGAAGCTGGATATTTAGTGTCACAAGTACTGTGCTGTGGAACACTCTTCTTGCATGGATTTGGCAGGCATCGTCACTTTTGATTTCAAGGCACCTCCTGAATACTTCTTTTTTTTTAATGCCAACAGGCCTATTTGGTTGTTGAATTTCCTTTTTAGATGAACCAGTCATTCTTGCAATTATTTTTTCATTGTTTTCAGGTATTTTCTCTTTTACTGTATTTGCATATATTGCTGTGCGCCCCCTTAATATTTTATGTGAGTGGGCAGCATCTAAATACTTTTAAAAACCAATCAATAAACAGACGTGCTCATTTTTGTTATTTGGTTTGCATATTGCTTCAGGAAGGACAAATTAGGTAGTTCTGTATTAAAAATGTGAACTGAATCAAATTTCTCCCCCATCCCTAGACATAAAAGATGAAAGATACCTGAAAGATAATCTTACCCCTTGTTATAAAGCCATGACAGTGGCTGTATACTATAGCCAGCGTGGATTTTTCACATTCCGCAATGTTAAATTGAAAATATTCCCATGCCATTCTGATGCTTCCCATAAGCTCATTTCAAAACAAGACCATTTAAATTTTCATGGCGATACACAAAACAGTCAGAGAGAATAGCCAGTTCAAAGCCTAAAAACAGAGAAAAAGGCTCAGAGCCCTTTTGGACTTTTTTCTGTCAGAGTTCTCATAATCTGTTGAAATTCATTAAAAATCAGCCACAGAGTACCTGTAATCCTGATACTGACCTTGCCCCATACTCTGATCTTCATCTTCTGCAGTTTAAAAGTTAAAAAAATTCTATATCAGGCACATGTAGCCTCCCACCCAAATTGAAACCAAAGCTGTACCTATACACCAGACTTTTATTTCACTTTAGACAGTCATGGCTTCCCCCAAAGAATTCTGGGAAGTGTAGTTTGTGAAGGGTGCCGTGAGGAGACTCCTATTCCCCTGACAGAGGTCCAGTGGCCAGAGTGGTTTAACAGTCAGCCACTCTGACTGAAGGTCTGTGAGGGGAACAGGGCATCTCCTAGCAACACTCAGCACCTTTCACTAACTACACTTCCCAAGATTCTTTGGGAGAAGCCATGACTGCCTAAAATGAAATAACAGTCTGGTGTGAATGTGGCCAGGGACAGTTTTGTTTTAAATTTGAGTGGGAGGCTTCATGTGCCTGCTGTAGAATAAAAAGTGGGGGAAATGCTGAAAAGCAATAATACTGTTCACAATGTTTTACTTTTGGAAAGAAAAGGGGCTTCACCTCTACCCAGTGCCCACCACCCAATCTCCTCCCCCCTCCTCCCCTCCCCCTCCCCTCCTTCTCCCCATGGTCAGTTTTACATATCTTAAGCATGATTGCACAGGAGTAAATACTACTGAACTCAATAAGCATTCATATGATCAAACCTGCCCTCCCCTCCTCCTTCTTCCTATCCCCTCCCTCTTGCCCGTACACAGGAAGTGGATTAGACTGTGAAAGACCAACCCAAATTGTGTTTGCTTTTTGACAAATTTGTAGGGCAGTCCAATATCTCAGATATGAGTTCAGGTCTCTTGCTTCACTGGTGCATTCATTACAGCTGCCCAATTTCCCTGCTTTTAAAAGTTTGATAGAAATATCTGTGGGCCATAGGTAAGTTATTAAACCGCAAGGTGTTTTGCCTGTTGGTGAATATACTCAGTCGATCACTGTATTCTGCAGGTGAGGGCCTCCTACAGATCCCATCTTATCAGGAGGTCCGTTCTGCACAACATACGAAGCGGGGCTTTAGTGTGGTGGCACCTACCCTTTGGAATTCCCTCCCCTTAAATATTAGACAGGCACCATCTCTGTCATCTTTTTGGCACCTACTGAAGACCTTTCTCTTTCAGCAATCCTTTTAAGTAGAGACCTTATCCCAGTCTGTGTTGGAATTGCTTTGCGTAAGAGTCAGAATCAGATTTCAAGGACACATCCGAGCCAGGCAAAAACTCTCAAAGTGGGTGCAAAGGAAGGCTAGTGAGGGACATGGCCTGGGAAGGGCAGTGGTGGCTGAGAGGTGGTGTGGCCTGGAGAGCATCCCAAGGGTCAGATGGAGAGTCCTATAGGGTTGCATTTGACCCCAGGGCCTGGGGTACCCCACTCCTGCAAGAGACAAAGTCGTGCAGGAAGAGATGCATGGGCACAGTTGTATGCAATAATTTCAGCACAGGGCAAACATGTGGGGCAAGTGGAATTCTAGTCCCTGCCAATTTCAAGCCACTTTGGCTCTTGATGATCCACTTGTATGTGTAAACCACTGTAGATTCAACGTTTGACAGGGAGGAGGAGAGCCTTCAAAATAATATCTGGGAGCCCTGTGTTGATGCAAAGAATAACAAAAGGCTCACCTGAAGGAAGGAGATTTTTTTTACCAAGAGTGACTGTAATTCTTTTCTTTAAGAAAAGAGCCAACTATAAATGCCAGTGCTTTCAATTTTTTCCCCTTTGCTGGTGCTAAGCATAATCAGAAGGAAAACTAAGTGATAAAGTCCATGGGATGATATTTCTGTAGTGCCACCTCAGTGTGCTGTTGCAGATAATAATTCAGGGTGCCCCCTCCCCACAACTACGTTAAGAGACAGCAGGAATGAAAAATTCTGAGATCCAGCAGGATAACTTAAGTCAACTAATTATCAAAAATATTTCAACCAGAAGAGTGTCACTTGGACAATAGCCAAGAAAGCTAATTCCCATTTACACCATTAGTGTTCCCCCCACACACACACACAGGCAATCTAAATGAACACATGTAGTGCATTAAGGAGATCAAACACATTCAAACATTAGGCTTGATTCATCTCCGAGCTAATGGATCTTCTGCTACTTTCCTTCCAACTGCCAGAATTAAAGCCTCCACTTTCTGTGATGCTGCTATAGAGTGTTAAGTGGCAGATGAGAACCTTTGCAGTAGAGTTGGTTGGCTTGAAGAGACATGGGCCCAGCCACAAAGGGGGATGCTAATGGGATATTACAGAGTGGGGAGAGAGACCCACATGTACCATATTGAGTCTTTGGAAGATCAGCATGAAACAATTATAATAAAATAAATATATAGGGCAAGGGTGCTGATAAAGGTGATGCATACAACCAGGGATGGGTGAATATGTCGATTTCATTTTCATTATTCCAATCTTTAGTTCCATTTTTCACATGGGTTTGTGATTTTATTGAACAATGTCCTCATGAAAATTCATCATTTTCATGCAAATTTCTCATAATATACACGTTTGTATGCAATTTTGCCTATTATACACTTTTTTTTGGCAAGGCAATTTCCCCTAATATGCCTTTTTGTATATTCTTTCCAGTGATATATGCATTTTATGCATTCTTTACCCTAGTGTATGCATCTTTGTACACATTACTTGGCTGCAGATCTGCACTGCAAAATTCAGAGAAATCTGACTTTCAAAGGATGCCTGTGTTTCGGTTTACTTATTGTTTCAGAAGCTTGTATATTAGGCAGGTTCTCCTAAAAATGCAAACAGAATTGACTTTCTACCCCATCCCCAGAGCTTTTTTTGTAACAGAGCTCAGTGTGAGAGGTTCTTTGGGTATGGTGGCCCTCAGTCTCGTGTGCTATTACAGTAATGCCTCCATTAAGGAATCCTCCAGGAATGAAGCTCCTTTTAAAGAAGGCTTTTTAAAGGTGAAACTGACCAGCTTTGCTTTGCTGTGGATGACCTTTCAAGCCCGCCCCCTTGCTCTAAGGTGAAACTGACCAGCATATGTCTTTGCTTTGCTATCAATAAACTGATAAGCATGTGCCTTTGCTTTGCTAGGGTGAAACTGACAAGTCGGTGGGTTTGCTTTGGATTCAAGAAATATTTTGCTTTCTCCCAGGGCTAGGGAGGGAAGGATCCAATACAATTCAGAGGACAAGGAGGGGAGGGGGAAGGGGTGGGTGCTGGGTACGCATCCTTTAAAGCTTTTGATGAAGCTGCCCTCGCCATCTATGAGCGGGTGTAGGTACCTATCCCTATTCTTTCCACGCTATTCCTACCTCTGGTACCAAAGTTTCTGTTAAAGAAGTAATGTCCAGGAATGCATATACTTTGTTAACTGGGGTATTACTGTATTGTAATAATGTGCTATTACTGTATGTGTGCCTGGTTTTTCTTTTGCTATCTGTTGGCTCTAGTATGAATCAGTGGCCTTTAACATCCCCAATAGTTGAACTCTACTTCAATGCTGGTGACATCATAGTTTCTCCACCACGCCTGAGGGCAGCAAGCTAGGCTAGGGCACAGGGCAGATTGTGTGGTGCACACAGCTCCCACCTCCAACCCCTTGTTGCCACTCTGTAACATCTATCGCCAGAGGCAGCCACCTGACTTTTCAGATGTGGCACCCCAATGCTAAAAAAACTCTTCCCAGGGAGTCCTTGTGTCTTTTTTTTTTGTATGTATGTGTGCTAGGTGAAGACCTTTTGATTTGCCAAGGCCTTTTAGATATGCTTTTATGTGTTATGCTCCTCTGCATGCTCCTTACATTTTTATTATCCATAGTAAATCATTAACATAATTTTCATTCATACCTTAAGGAAAGATTGGGTAACACAATGAAATAAGCCACCACACCAAACAATAGCAGCTAAACCTAGAGAACTGTCTCTGAAAATCATATATCATGGTATCTGACATCCAGAAACAGTGCTGATGAATCCAGGAACATCTCCAATGTGATGGAGGGGGTGTCAAAGAACTGGCATATATGTGCATATGTGGTGGGAATGTCCAGAAAAATGCAAATTTTGGGCATCTGTGATTAAGAAGATAGAACAGATGACACAACAAAAAAATCACATAGACACTACAATTAGCAATATTGAATTTATTTCTGAATGCAGATCTTGATATTAAAAATAAGACATTGGTAGGGGTTTTTCGTTGGTAGCAGCAAGGATTACCATTCCATGATTTTGGAAATACTTTAAAGGAGCAAATATAGATTCTTGGTATCAAACAGTTTGGGATATAGCTCTCCTGGAAAAAACTACCAGATAATCTAAAGAGATCACAAGGGCAAAGTAAAGGGATTAATTTCCTTTCACTATGGTATGGTTTTATTAATTAAATAAAATTACAAGATACAAGAATCTCCCTCCCAACGGCATACACATAGATATGATACTAAAATTGTCAACCAAATGAACGGACAGGAATGATATTCAACAATCCTTCAGGAAAGAAAAAGAAAAATCAATGACAATTCCAAGATCCTTCTCACATGTCGCATTGCTGAGCCAAGTATCTCCCATCTTATAACTGTGCATTTGGTTTCTTTTTCTTAGGTGTAGAACTTTGCATTTATCCCTGCTAAATTTCATTCTGTTGTTTTCAGCCCAATGCTCCAGCCTATCAAGGTCCCTTTGAATTTTGTTTTTGTCTTCCATGGTATTAGCTATTCCCCCCAATTTTGTATCATCTGCAAATTTGATAAGCATGCTCTGTACTACCTCATCCAAGACATTACTAAAAATGTTGAAGAGCACTGGGCCCAGGACTGAGCCCTATGGTACCCCACTCATTACTCCCGCCCAGTTTGAGAAGGAAGCATTGATAAACACTCTTTGAGTATGATTCTGGAGCCATGGTCATAGCAGGCTTTCGACCAGTTACTTTTTTGGGAGCAGGATCCCAGCCAATCATCATGGAAAGGGAGCATGTTAGCTACTGAGAAGAGTCCTTGTCCTTTTGTGTTGATTAGAGCCAATGAGAATGAAATGAGGTAAGTCAGCCACTGAGAAGACTCTTCTCAGTAGCTAACACAGCCTCCCTTTTCATGATTGGCTCCTAGGGACTTCTGTTGTAGTGGAGTGTAGACTCATGAGTCAACAGGAGAGAAAGAGAGATGAGGGAAAGTGGAAAAGGGGGCATGGCTGTGAGGGGGTGTTGTGTGACTATCATGAAGGGACCCTGCACTTCTATTGCCACATTTGCCACTACACTACTGGTACTCTGTGGTGTGGCAAGGCAAGGCACAGTTCAGGCTGTGCTCTAGAAACACAACAATCTGAAGTTGCTCCAGCAAGAAGCTGAAACTGAGCCCTTATATAGTAGAAGGAACAGGTGCAACATAATTGTTAGCCCCACCTGTGCTAGTCAGAGGAGCCAGCCTTCCTCAGGAATCTCCTACTGCGATGGAGCAGGGGAGCCACATGTCTTCGAAAGGGGAGCTCTCTGAGTCAGAGGATGGCAGTGCCACATCTGCAGGCTGGAGAAGGGGAGGCTCCACAGGTTTATCTAGGAGAGCATCTGGGGATGGCTATGCGTGTCCTTCCCCTTCTGCTTCAGGCTCCTCACCAGCATCCCCTAAAGATGCAAAATCCAACTCCAGGGTCATGACAAGAGGAAGCTGCCTTACACCAGGCAGATGATTTGTCCACCTTGCTGAGAATTTTCTATTCTAATTGTCAGCAGCAGCTCTTTAGGACTGCAGGCGGAGGTCTTTCATATCTCCTGCTCCTTGATCTTTTACTGAGGAGATGCTGGGGATTGAACATGACAGTTTCTACATGAAAGCAGATCCTCTCCTCTTAAGCTATGGACCCTTCCTTGTATGGATGTATGTGAATATACATTTCCATAAAAAAAACACATAAGCACTTTCCATTTTAAAATGAATAAGGAGCAATGCCCAGAGTTGTTAAGAGCTGAACTAACAAATCAGAAACTCCTGCACTCATGCAAATTGCGTATGCACATATAAATGTAGTGTCACTTTTGAAGAATGTGGGAAATACCCACGAAACAACAGGAACAGTTTTGGAGAGGTCCCCAGAGCCAGCTGTGCATTCAAGTTAGTGTGAATCCAAATTCCAAAGTTTTTTTAAAAGTCGCTTCCTCCATCTATTTTAGAGGATTGTGCCTTTTGAAAAATGATAGCTGCCCACAAGATGGAGTCGTCTCAGTCACTGCGGTCGAGCCAAGCATTTTCATAAAAGGAGGACATTTCCTACATAAATATCACACTGCAAAACCAATTATTTTTCAACAGCATAAGCTGGCTATTAAGGTTGTTTTTAATTAAAACCAGCTCAAGTGCATTTATGCACAAATGGACAGTGCAAGGCTTTATAAGTAATGACTCAGAACATTCAAAATAAGTTGCCAGAGTGGAAATTGGATTTATTCCTTTCTCATCCCCTTGGGATAGAAACTGCAGTTTGTAGTTAAAACTTATATTACCTACATGTCTATATGGCTATTAATTTGTTTTATTTTATTTCTAGACATTCTATACTTTAGCACCAGACACTTGTGCATCCTCTCAGAATTTTGCATCCTCCTGAAAGTCCTCTGTGGGATTTCAGCTCTGGGTAGGTTTTGTTAATGTATACCAGGGGTGAGGAACCTAATCCAGCCCAAGGACCACATTCACAAGGGTCATGTGCCAGTGGTAGGTGGGGCCAAATGAAAACATGAGCAGAACAACACATGGAATTTATCTTTGTACACTAGGCTAGTTGCTATATACACTGTTGTTATGTGCCTTCAAGTCGATTACGACTTATGACGACCATATGAATCAGCGACCTCCAATAGCATCTGTCATGAATCACCCTCTTCAGATCTTGTAAGTTCAGATCTGTGGCTTCCTTTATGGAATCAATCCATCTCTTGTTTGGTCTTCCTCTTTTTCTACTCCCTTCTGTTTTTCCCAGCATTATGGTCTTTTCTAGTGAAATGTCTTCTCATTATGTGTCCAAAGTATGATCACCTCAGTTTCATCATTTTAGCTTCTAGTGATAGTTCTGGTTTAATTTGTTCTAATGCTCCATTATTTGTCTTTTTCACAGTCTATGGTATGCACAAAGCTCTCCTCCAACACCACATTTCAAAGGAGTTGATTTTTCTCTTATCCACTTTTTTCACTGTCCAACTTTCACATCCATACATAGAGATTGGGAACACCATGGTCTGAACAATCCTGACTTTAGAGTTCAGTGATACATCTTTGCATTTGAGGACCTTTGCTAGTTCATGGACCCTGTTACCACAGGCATTGTCAGAATCCAAGGACACAGTCCAGCCGGACAAAACCATCAGGGTGTGAAGTAGGGCCAGTGAGGAGGGTGGCCTGGTGAGAGGGGGTGTGGCCCAGGAAGAGTTCTGAAGGTCCGACAGAGAGGTCTGGAGGACTTCATATAATATACAACTATATTTTAATGTCATTGGTAAATGTGTTAGTTAATGGATAAACCAGCTTGGTATGCATTTCTTCTCAAATTGAAAGGCAGTATATACATTATATTATTGTTATTTTATTTAAAGGCAGATGATTAATCAACAAAAATCCCTTCATCAGTTGACAGCCCTAGAATTAGATAAGCCAACGTATCTACAGAGAGCTTCTACTCTTCTCTGTGCCATGCAAAGGAATCTGTTGACCAGGCACATGACACAGGAGTTTTGTGGTTGACTTCTTTTGCTTTCTAACAAAGCAACTCAGGGTGAGCTGATTTGGAGGCCTGTGCCATGGTACTGATCCAAATCGCCTACCCAACTATGAAACAGCTGTTATAAGATGCAAAGGGGCACAAAAGAACAGTTCCCTGCCCCTCCGTGGCTAATAGCAGCTTTGAGGGGTGATTTAAAGCCAGAGAATCAGAGTAGGTGACTAAGGTTTGGGCGCCATTCCTCCCCATATCACATCCTTTCTTTATACATTGTTACCACTTATGGTGAGCCACTTTTTTAGGATGCAGAGGAGTAGAAGAAGGAGGAAATGAATTATTTTCTCAAGTCCCAGCACGTCTGTCTCCCTAGATCAGCTTTCCCCAACCTTGGGTCTCCATATGTTGTTGCAACCTCCATCATCCCTGACCACTGACCACACTTGCTGGAGATGATGGAGGTTGTAGTCCAACAAAGTCTGGAGATACAAAATTAAGGAAGACTGCCTTAGGCAGCTTTTTGGTTGCTTCTGATATGGCTTGTCTATAAATACTTGGTCACGACTGAGTCTTTGCCAGACTATTGTTTGTGTGTCTCCCTACCCAGGTTCCAAGAATTAATTGCCTGAAGAACATAAGAAGGGCCCTGCTGGACCAGGCCAATATCCTATTCTCACAGTGCACAACCAGATGCCCATGGGAAGCCCGCAACCAGGACCTGAGTGCAAAGACCACTTTCCCCTCCTGCAGTTTCCAGCGACTGGTATTTGCAAGCAACCTGCCTCCAGCTATGAAGACAGAGCATAGCTATCGTGGCTTGAAGCCACTGATGCCCTTAACCTCCATGAACTTGTCTAATCCTCTTTTAAAGCCATCCAAGTTGGTGGCCATCACTGCCTCTTGTGGGAACAAATTTCATAATTTAACTATGCACTGCATGCAAAAGTACTTTCCTCAGTCTTGAATCTTCCAACATTCAATTTCATCAAATGTTCCCAAATTCTAGTGTTATGTAAGGGAAAAAAAACTTTCTCTATCCAATGTCTCCTTGCCTTCCTGCTCTTCTTCCTAGTTTGTCATTTTCACAGCCTTCTGCCTGCTTGTATCCACATTCCAGATCCTCTTCGCATGGACCTTTCAGCTCAGACTCTGACTTTGTAGGTGGACACTTCCAGTACATATGCTTCAGATTTCCATCCAACCTCCAGGATTCCAGAGCTTCAGCTTCAGTTGCCAATCCATGCACCTTTGTTGCACACAGAGATCAGTGCTGAAACTGATGGTACATAAGTTGAGCTTTGTAGAATCTGGCGTTTGGTAGAATCTGATTCCCCAATAGTTGTTAGTTGAGTGAACACAGTTTGACCCGTCACACTAGGAATGGGTGAATCTGCCAGTTTCACGTTATTCTCCGTTATGTAATCCCCCCCCATCATTAGTTCACATTAGTTTATTTTTTAAGTTCTCACAAAAACTCATCAGCATGTTAGTGCACTTCTGTCTTAATATGCACATTTATGTGTGCAATCTTGACTAATATATAATTTTTTGCAATAAATTTTCCTAACAATTTGTGTGTTATTTTCACAAATGTGTGTCTTTTTTATGCACACTTTTCCCTCATATACTCACTTTTGTACACATTGGTGAACAGTATCACAAAATTTGGACAAGCGAAAATTTTGAAGGATAGCTAGATTGCAGTTTACGCACTGTTTTGGAAAGTGAAAATTAGGTAATCACATAAAAATGCAAACTAACCCAAAATTCTCTCCCATCTCTAATTTCAGACCAGTAAAATAATTGACAAGCCTAACTGAAGCTTACCTTAAACATACAATACTCAGCCACCCGTCTTTCAAGAGAATCTCCTTGAAATCCAATACACTCTTCATAGGCATGCCATTATTAAACTGAATTTGATATGCTCCCTAGAAAATAGAGATTGACAGCAGGATTCCTAAGACACTTATGAAAACCATAGGAATGCTTCATCAAAATAGCATGCCAGCTACATCCACCACCCCATACTACCCCCACCCATTCTAGCAATCTAATTTATAAACTCTGGTTCTTTGTCACCTTCCATAAAAAGCAAAGTGTATGGGAAAAAGACTTAGAAATTGAAAATC